>NC_073744.1:192846775-193543808 GCF_029784135.1 Toxorhynchites rutilus septentrionalis
ACCACTATTGAAGCAGCACGAGGGCCCCACCATCTTCTGGCCGGATCTCGCTTCGTGCCACTATTCAAAGGACGTGTTGGAGTGGTACGAAGCCAACGGGGTCACCTTCGTGCCAAAGGAAATGAACCCGCCCAACGCGCCGGAACTTCGCCCATAAGGTACAGAACCTTATGGACGGGGTAAAGAGGAAGGTGCGGGCATACGGGCTTGGGCTCGAAGTATGAATAAAAAGAAAATGCCAAAAGTTGTTTAATAGTTTTTATTTTACTGTCTAAATTTTTCAAAAGGATCGGTCTACTGGGCGAATTTCTACAGCGTTTTTTCCGTGATGCAATTTGATGTGACACACCCTTTATTCATAGAATCTCCGTATTAATTCGTGAACAGGTTCACTAGACATTGAAATTCGTTTAGAAAAACTCTAAACTATTACATGGTTGAATAAAGCATTCAGTATGTTTCCTTGCTGTGATAGCTGAGAGCAGACAGATGAGCGCAAAGAGTTAGTCCGCGTTGACGGCATTGAGCTTCGTATTACGAAATGGGGGGCATCCAGAATCAATCCCGTTTATTCCGCGCGGCGAATTACGTGAGATAGCAAATTATCTCTCTTTATTCTGGAAGCCACCTTACTTTTCAGCTCCTGTTTCATACCCGAGTCGATAACATATGAGGACACGACCTCAAGTCTCACCTAAGTGACAATCTATGGTCACGCAATTCGCCTGCAGGAATACCGTGACTTGAGTCATCTCATGTCACTCGCCGCGCGGAATCAAGGGGATTGAGTTTTTATGCAAAAAATAATAACTCTAAATCCACATGTCTGATTGAAATATAATGTGTAGAACATTTTTTGGAAAATCAACGAACTTTTGAGGAGAATAGCATTTTAAATATGCCGTTAAAATATCTTACTCAAAAACTGAATTTAATATTAAAAATGATTTTAACTCTAAACATGTCTCCTTTAAAATTTTTAGAAGATTTTTTCATTAGAAATCCTTTTCTATGTAACGAAGTTTGATGTGTAGTGCTGCCATGTCTGTTTTATATACATATATATTTTTTATGAATATAAAAGAAGAATTTAATGTTTGATTCATCTGCTTAATGTGAGAAAACACCTTCTCACCTAAAAATACATATATCCGGAATCATTCAGAATGTGATAGACGATCATATTCGATGGAAAAAATCCTTCTACGCATATGTTCGAATTTCAACAATGACAGAGTTGTTGAACTTCTTTTTTTGTTTCGAACTCCGTTGGTTTGAACTGGTTCTATTTTAAAAAGTACGAAGAGAAAAGTAAAGTAAGTAAAGATGAAAAAATTAGTAAAGGATATAAAAAAATTGGATTTAAACAACATTTTGGATGTAAGAAACTCAAGTATTGAGAATTGGGTTTTGAAGTGTTATTACTAATTTTACACCAAAAATACATGATAAATATTATTATTTTTGATTACAATTTGTTCTTTGACATCGTACTTCTATTTTTCCTAATTTTGCTGCAATGTTATGTTAAACAAATCGAGTTATAAGCATTCGAAATACGGGTAGGGTTAGCACACAAATCGGTAGAACAAATGTGTGGGAAAAAAGGAAGTTCTTCCAGTTTTCATGTATTTAATCTATTTAGAGATTAGCGAATTGTAATGTATAGCATATCAAACAAATCTTAAGGAATTTCCGTTTCGATTGGTATACAAATCATGAGAATTCGTTCACAGTGAAAATAGTTATCAACGTTAACTTTATTTCATAAAAACGTGACCTGTTTCCTGATTTGGCACCCTTCCTGAAAGACGTAGTTCTTCGTCAAAATATCGAAGGGGACATGTTTCGAGTTATAGACATTTTTGATGTAGGACCACGTCTTTGATTTCTATATAGGGGGGTCACTCTACGAAAAATGTAACGTTTATTAAGAGTTTTCAAAAGCATATTACGCAGAATCGTTCTTACGATATATGTTATGATATATACCGTTGGACGGCAAATTTACCCAGCATTTTTCTCGCCTGAGAATGTAACGAAAAATGTAAAAATGTAACAGTGGAAATAATAAAACAAGTGAGCAATTTAACAAATAAAAGAGGCATGTTTTGCGAGCGGATGCGAAGGTAAATCATGTATTATGCATTCTTTCTTCCAACTTCGTTCCCATGAATGTTGTATGTAACACAAAATTGCGTGCAATAATTCGTTCTATCTAACAAATTAGCAAGTTGTTAAAATAATCAGATGCAAGATTTAATGCATCACTCAAACTTCACGCAAGATTTCAGCAAAGCAACGAGGAAAGTGTCATCCATACAGTGATCGTTTATTAATTAGGAGGAGGCTGCGGTTATCCTGCGAAGACTTATTGAGATCGGCATTACATCGCATCACAAAAATGAAACGAAATGAAATATTAATTTTCTTCATGACTCATATTCATAATTCTCAATGACTCAATTCGTACTACGACAGATTGAGCAGTAGAACCAATTCGACTTGATTGTGAGAGTCCGCAAACAAACATTATTTCACCGAAATAGCCACTGCTCCCAATGCCTAATAATAAGGATAAGACAATGGAAAGGAATCTCAATACCAAAGCTAACCATTAAAAATTAAGCAACATCATGATCATGTGTATTTTAACTCAAAATATCATGAAATCGTGAATATTTTCAACTTGTTTTTTCGTTTCTTCGCCATAAATTTCATATTCAATGTAATCAATGACGATATTTTTTTCTTGTTTACCGATTCACATATATGTCATCTACCATTCCACCCTGTTATGTGTCCCACTGATATTCATTAATCATTTTCAGTTAGACAGTTGAACTTACTGCCAGAAGCTTATAGTATTTCTTTGTTTTGTTCGTTACAAACCGTTTGAAGGTTATGAGTACATACAACAAACGGCACGGCACAAAGGCTACTATTTACAGTTTCAAAAGAGCTAAACTAACAGATTTCTGACAATGAAAAGAATTACATTTAAAATAACCAAGTGTTCTGAACCTTCACAGTCCTACGTCAAACTTCCGTCCGTGCTCCTAGGCTCAGACACTTCTCGCTTAACTTTTGAAAAGGTCCTATGTAACAAAAGTAAACAAATCGAGTTAATGGATGCACGCTATTAGTTTTCAATCATTGAATGCATTACAAAAACAATCGTTCATGTATCTATCTTCTTCATCTTTTTATCGCCGATACAAAAAATATCCAATGTGCAGATTCGAATTTTAAGCACTCGGTTGTTACTTCGGACGCCACTTTCCTCCGACGCTCGGAACGTCCGAAGTAACAAAGCAGTCAAAACAACACGAAGTCGCACTTCGGTCGTTTTGAGTTTTTGTTTCCTACGGGCGTTGTTAGCGATTTCAGTGCAATTCAACGAGTGATAACAACAATAATCTGTCTTTAGAACGAAATGCTGATATTTGGGTTGCTGTTTAGTAATTAGTTTCAGATTCTCATCGTGCAACGTAATATGTCCAATGTGCAAACGCGGCAGTCAAAACGTCCAATGTAACACTTTTCGTTCCTAGGCTTCAAATTTAAGCTCAAATCACGGAACAACAGTTACGATTGGTTTTTCAGAGTTTTTATCGATACCTTTCAAGACAATTCGCAGATTAATGTTCGGGTCTTCAAATTCGTTTTTCTCGAGTTGACGAAAATGTTACATTGGACCTTTTCAAAAGTTACGCGAGACTTCTACTTTGCGACAGGATGTACACTGTAGAGAGCGAGCGATGAGCGATGTGTAGAGCACCATTTTTGTAGAATTAGAACTTCTGGGCACGAAACTGTTTGTTGGTCTGAGATGTGAATGTGGCAGACGTGTGATATGATATCCAAAACTATTTCAAATAGTTTGGAGATAGAACGAAGGCAAACGATACGGGATGGTGGGAATAGAAATTGAACAGACCAAGTATGCTTCCAATTTTTGTTAGTTTGAACCATTTACGGATAGGAAATCATAATTTATAACATATCGTATAAATCTTAAAATTTTTTTTCCTTTGGATTGGTGTTCAAACCATCTAAATCCGGTCGTTACCAACATTAAAATTCACAAAAAACGTAACTCGTACTTTGATTTGGTACCCTTGCCCTACGTCAAAAAAAATGCTTCATATTTTTCATTATTAAATAAATTGTATCTAAAATTATTTCCATTCAATTGAAGCTTCTCTGTGATCTATCAAGAAATGGCCAAATTATGTGCGTTCGAAATTATCGTTACATCAGAGAAGTGGAACATGAGAGAAAAAAGTGGCAACGATTTGTGGCAAGAAAATGTAAACAGTGAAAAAATTGACAGATGATTTACGCTCTAAAAATTGAACATAATGTTAAGATGTCTCTAAAACGGTGGGAGACGTCATACATAAGGTGGGAGGTTCGTATATAATGTTATTAATGTTAGCATCATCATGATAAACACGGCGAAAGGGATAGAAATTACGAACTGAAAATTGAATAAAATATATATAGACGCTGAAAATGCTGATGACAAATATCATAATCCGTTTTTATCGGTTTATGTATAACGTCGTTAATATTTGCATTATCAGAATAAACCCATATGTATTGTAATCATAACTTGCTGTGCTATTCATAACAACATTTATGGTCGTATTCCACCAATGATGACAAATGTGTGATTTACGAATGTAGCTTCGCCATAGAAACTGGACATTGAATAAAAAAAATTAAAATGTGGTGAGATCGGCAATTGAAATATTTTAAAGCATTCTCATCGAAATAATTTGATCATTCAAATTACAATAATTATACGACTAGGTAATGTATGTACGCATAAAAAACAACATAAAAATATGATTTCTGAATAAATTTAATTTTTTTCAGTTTCGAACAAACCCCGTGAAAAGCCATTTTTATTTTTTTTTCAAATACCCTCTGTTGGTATTTGTCCATGCCAAACCGATACAGTGGTTCTCAGATTTTCGTGTAAATTGGTAGTTTTGTTACTTATCGTAAAATATTAGATCCCTTTCCATTCTAGGGTGCTTCGAAAAATATAGTTTTCCCGCTTTTTTTCCAAAAATATATATTTTTAAAATTCATATCTTTTGAACTACTAAACCGATTCAGATGGTCGACATATCAAATTGGCCAGTTAGCTAGTCTTTTTTTTGAAAAAACTCTACACTTGCAAAAAAAATGAATTTGGTTTTCTTAATTATTGATCGTATTTGTTCTTTATAGTTCTCATTATCCAAAGGCGCTTTATTTATTTATATTTTTTCTCGCAAGCTGAAGATTTTTTAGATAACGTATTCAAAAATGTGTTCTTCTTCGTTTTTAAATTATAATTTTTCAAATTTAACCGGCATTTTCCACATATTAGTTTTGAAAAAGCATAGCTCAAGAACGAAAAATAACACATCTCTGATTTTTTAATGTGTTAAGTAAAAAATCTTACTATAAATAAAATCGCTAAAAAATAAAGCGCGGTCGTCGTGAACAGTCGTAAACGGTCGTAAATGGTCGTATTCTTGACGTAAACACAAACAGAGTGAGAGAGTGAGCAGCTGCGATGTGTTTTTTGTGTGAGAACGAGCCAGCACCCGCAGTACGCAGTGTGTATAACACTGCCCCGTCGGCAATAACACCAAGTCCCAGAAAGCGTCCAAGTCCCCCCAGCATACAGCACACAACAGTTTGTTCATTTTATCACTGCGCGAAGTGTGCGCGTCTGCGTATGTGCATGTGTTCGTTTTCGCTTCACACTATAAATAAAAGCGCTTAAAAAATTCGTGTCCAAAAGCGCGGTGTAAATAAACAGAGAGCATGTTTTGTTAACACACAACGAGAAAGAGAATTAGCAGTGAACAGCTTGCTTTGTTGCATGTCAATGGAATGTTGAAGAAAATCAGCTGAAAATCTGCAAATGCATGAGTAGCCAACACGTAAATCGATTAAAGTGAACAGTGACAAAATTCAACTTATGTCACAAATCTAATCGACAAAAATTTTCTCCTCGGAGGTACTCACAAGAGTAAATATGTGAACTTGCGGTTTGTGAGTTCTTCGAGGCGGTCATATTCCGCCCATTAGGTATGTACCAGGAAGATCGCTCCGCGACATGCCATTGTGGTCCAAGCGCACCGACAAACAGCAATACTGTTCGAATATTGCCCGGACAGCCAGACCAAATCTATCAGACTGTTGGTCTACGCCGGTACAAGTTGTCGGAAATGATCGATTGGTTCCACCCTAGGTAGTGCGGACTGAATCAAAACGGCTGTCAAAAAAGATCCAATTGAAATGTCAAAAGAGATCCAACGATCAGGAGTGTTATTTTTCTTATGATAATCAACACTATAAAAAAGGTATTGTTATCAAATGCAAAAATAATTAAACTTATAAAATGAACGAACTTCATTTTTCCGTCAATTGTTTAATTGGCCATTGCATCTCTGAAAGAGAATCTCATATTGCAAGGTATCAGAACTTGACCGAATATCAACAAACTACAAATAACGCTTAGTTCACTCCAACATGCTCCGCCAACGGATTGGATGATAGTTTTTGCTGTACAAGGACAGCACACCAGTTCGATTAAAGACAGAGTGTACGCAACAGCAGCAAATTTGAAGCAGAATTTAAGAAGAAATTTAAGTGCTTGTATAATTTCATGTATATTTCTATAGTATTAAGTAAAATACAATGTACATAGTTATAGTAGTTTAAGTGTGTGTGTTGTATTTTGTCTCCGATGAAACGAGTCCCTCAATCTGCTACAGTGATGTGAATTTCCATGCGAATGGAAAATCCCCGCTGCATCACTGCAATGAAGGCAGTCTGCATCGCGCCCACGGGGGGATTTTGGGTTCTCACGTTGGGCAATCCGCATAAAGGCTGCTTTGGTATCTCGCAGCGGGATTAAGTAGCAGTTTTCACAGTCCACTGCATTAAGACGCTATCAAAATAATCCTGAAAATGTGTATGAAAGGTTTGCTACACTTTTGGTTTCCAATAATTCAAACATCGTACTTACTCCACTGATACGCGAATCCTTATTCGGAACTAGTTTGTCGTCTCCGCAAAAATCAACCCAGTGCGTCTGTAAATACGTTTCCGAGGCTATAAGAGCTAACGCGAACATTTTCACATTTTCACCTTTCACTGAGCAACGCATTTTTAATGTCCACTTTCCCTGATATAATTTTTCTCCGAACGAAATAAAAACAAACGAAGTCACAGTCACGTAAATGTTTACTCCTGTGATTTGAAAACATTCGATGAAAAGTGGAAAGAAGAGTTGCCAGATGATTTTTAAAAAAAGGCTGTAAACATATGAGAAAGTCTGTTAAAAATGTGGAATTGTCTGTAAAAGCGTGCGAATCTGTAGAAATCTCTTTTAATGTTAATTTTTCCAGATTCATTGATACTTTGTACATCGCGATGCACGCTAGATTGTCTTTTGTATATTATTGTATATTTTGTATATGTACATCTTTTATATATACAGCCATTCCATGCCAAACCGATATAGTGGTTCTCAGATTTCAATGAAAAGTGGTAGTTTTGTTCTTTATCGCAAAACATTAAACCCTTTTTTTTCGTTAGGGTGACCATTTCCATTTTAGGGTGGTCCGAAAAATCATTTTTCCCCAGTTTTTCCCAAAACTGACTTTTTTCAAAAAATCATAACTTTTGAATCATTGAACCGATTTAGATTATCGACATATCTAATTGAAGCCAATGAGCTAGCTTTTCATTAAAATATAATATATTGAAATTGTAAGGAAAAAAAAGGATTTTGTTTTTGTACTTATCGATTGTATTTTTTTATTATTTTGAACTAGAGGGCGCTATATATTTTTTATACTTTTCTTGAAAGCTTGTTATACATAACATATCTCGATTTCAGAGATGCTTTTTTTTCGTTATTGAGATATGATTTTTTAAAGTTAACCGGTGGTCCGAAAAATCATTTTTCCTCTTGAGAACCACTTTATTGGCATGAAATGGCTGACAGACCTGTAATGCGACACGTTTAATTGGGCATTTTTACCTTTAATTGGACGTTTTTGTAAACATCAAGTTCGGGGCCTAAATTATGGTACCAAATTGAAAGTCCCAACCAGGCGTCGACACTGTATCACTCTCATCGCCAATGTCTAATTACAAGTCAAAATAGCCTCCAATGCGACACTGAGTGGTGCCTCGGCATGTCGCATTAAATGTGAATAACTGTATATACACATACTAGCTCACCCGGCGAACTTCGTCCCGGGTCAGCTAGTAAATGTAGTATATGTCATATCATTATTGTTTTGATATGAATTCTATAGAACGAATTTCGAAACTTTTCCTCATCATAACATTGTTCTGTGGGCAGAATACCACAAATACAATAAAATGAAGACAGCTCAAAAAGGACCTTTCCTTCATCGGATTTGCGGATAAGCAACACATTTAGCCTTCCATTTTTATTCATATAGATAGATAAAAGATATAGGAATGCGTTGTATTGCCTGAAAATCCAGTTCCACTTTCGAACAAAGATCAACTTCGCTAGCGCAAATATTGAATGGACTAAACGCGCTTATCATGGTGTAATTTTCGGTCATATGAGAATTCATTTTTCCGAATTTTCCTACATTCCTTCTGAGTTTTCCGAAAACTTTCCGATTTTGCTCTCCACTATATTGATCTACGGGAAGAGACGAATACAACAAAATAAAGAAGTCTAAAATCGGATCATCCCTTCTTCGAGGCTTGCTTACGAACAGATTTGGCCTTTCATTTTCATTTATATAGATAGATATAGGCTAACAGTGCGAGGTTGAAGGGATGCTCAAGGACTGGGATAAAACTCCGTGGGTTTCCGTTTTCGCTCGGCTGTAGTCAATCTTAATATTACTCAAAAATGTGTGCTCCGCCGCAGTGCTACCCCTGTACGGAGTACTGCGCCGAAAAGTATGCACATCGCGCTGGTGTGATCGAAGAGCAGTATGAATTTCATGTCGTCTAAAGACGACGCTCGTACACACAGCTCGTCACGTGGTTGTCGTCAATAGACGACGCCCGTAACGAAAGGGTTAAGGCTTTGAGAATCAACTCACTGTCGTTTGCTCAAAGGATACCCCTCTAGGAGAGTCATTTTTTAGGAAATTAGCGACGCACATGTTGCACCGTACGTTTGCTAAAAAATGATTCGCTTGGCGGCGGCAGCGCTAATTCGGTTTACTTGGTTTGTCGTCGGCTGTTCTTGATATTCTCGGTAAATTACAATCTGTTAAGTTTTACCAATCTCATCGATAGTTCTCATAAGTTCTCGACTCTGTTCCCTCACTGTCATGAAATTTTGAAGTATAGTATAGATACATTTAATGCAATTTTTCATTCATCGTGAAGAATCGTAGTGTCTGTTTCGCCAGCAATGATTTCAGGGCAAATGAAATCATGAAAAACACTGACGTATACAATTTATTGTTACCAAACAAAACACCAACAGAATGCAAAAGATACTGAAGTACTGTCATCGGCCACTGAGCGATACTATGCTCACGACATCACTGCAATGCGACCTATTTTGCGCACGTAATCACTGTGGTGACACCGGCAGTTAGGCTCTAGTTTGCGCACATAACGACTGTGGTTACGCCGGACGACAAAGTGTTTATGAATTACTCAAAAAATAGGTCTAACGTCATGTGTATTCATATAAACTAAATATAAAAACTTTTTATGTATTAAAACTATGGGTAAATGTAATACGATGAGTCAAATATCTTTGATGTGATAAATAGAGTCTCTCATTTTTCAAAAACCTGTGAAATATTGTTGTGTCCAAAAAGTCTGCAACAAAAATAAAAAGTATTTTACAGATATGTCTGTAAATTTACTAACATATCTATTAATCTGGCATCTCTGGTGGTCTGAGAATTTATTGCAAGAAATCGCTTGAAAAAATCCATAAATTTGCTTGAAAATGAAGTGGATTGAGTCCGCACCACTTAGGTTCCACGAGGTGATGTGCAAGAATGAAAGCTGGTAGAGCTATTGGCGTTTACGGGACGATCCTACTTTCATGATGAAGGTGAGATTTACAGAATTCGTTTGCATCTCGTTCCCGTTGGGAGACTTGCACACCAAACCCGTCGAGCGCGATTATGCGACCGATGATGTCAAAAATGGTGTCCCAACGTTAAAGGATTTGGGCGTGAATTTGACACTGATCAGTATACAATAATTAAGTTTTATTTGGTGACTTATCGTGTCTTCTATCACATTGGTTCCACTATAGTATGTGAAACTAACTAGGGCTCGCATAGAAGTATATAAATAACACCTGGTACATTTTTTTGCTCTTTATTATAAAGACTTTCAGCCGTAGGTTGGTTCGTCTCTCACCTGGTATATGTGTGCTCCCTTCTGGTACGAAAAAGACATAAAATTATCACGGTGAAACCTTCGTCACTTTACAAAATTAGAAAGTTCTGACGGTAGGTCACATGGGTTCTGAATATTTGTTGCAGGTATTATAAAACGTTAAATCAATGAAACAAAAGTTGAAAATCGGGGTTACTAATTTTCTACTGTTTTGTTCGCCGGATTAGATTAATTCGCTAAAGTACCGTCGATGGGGATGAGAATGGGTCAAAGCTTGATGTGTAAATACATCAAATTTTGATAAATTACTAAACAATAACTATTTGTATTACAGTAAAGTATTATGCACCGGAAGTAGTGAAAATATATCTCCTCCTAAACGGTTCTCAGCTTTCAAAAATATTTGCAATACTTGTCTAGATATCACTAACTGCAATTTCTTTCGATTTGATCCAATCTCACCCCGGTGCTACAAAGAACACGGTACCGTCATCCGGGGGCAAATTAATCAAACGTATTGATGAAAACAAACACAAATTTTCAGAGCAATTTAGTTTAATTTAATTTTAAAATTTTTTGATCTGACATGTTCAAGCAAGCAAGGTTCTTTTTGCCAATGGCTCTCAACGAATTGCATAAAAAACAATATTTTTCTAAATAGCATTTTCGTTTTCATTTTCAACTATGGTAAAGAAACATATTTTCAACAAATCAAAACAATATTTAAAGACGCTAAACGTATTAATCCACTTCTAGCCGATACTTGATGAGTTGAATAAGCATTCAAATACTTGTAATTACTATTCAAACAAGTAAAAAACATACTATTTTACAAAAACAGCACGACGCATGACCAGAACCGAATCCCATCATGCGACATATCGAACGTCTTGGTTTGGCAAAACTAGCTTATTGGTGACAATTTCAAGGATTTCACATTAGGATAACCGGAATGGTCTCCGGATGACCTACAGATCAGTGTTCAAATCTCATTCAAATGACCGTAGGTGAAGAAATAATAGATTTTGTATACATTTTTGTGCGTATGACACTAGAAAATCCTGAAAAACATAGATTTATCAATTTCACCCCGAAGCAAAATTTTGAAATTTTCTGCTAAAAATTTTCCAAATTAACGCTCAAGGATTTTTTTCAACAAATTCCATAACGTTTTGTGGCCTTAGCACCAGTACTGATTTCAAAAATAATTAGGTTTAAATCTAACAAAAAAATTCGGAAATATTTACATTTTTCTGAAAATCGTGATCAATTTGCCCCCGGTTTACGGTACTACAAATAACACAACACAAATTAACAAATAATTAGATGCTTTCCAGGCATGGCAATATTATATACACTTCTGTGTTCGGGTATTTTGGTTATTGTTTAAGGTTTATATGAAGTTGTATTTTACATTTTTTTAATGCACGAATAATAATTATAACACTGTTGACAGCTGGATCCGTAGTACAGAAGCAACGGGCTGTCGTAGAACAAATTCCAATGAATATTTTGAAGCTTTAAGGCAGTACCTGAGGCGTTGCATAGTTTTTGAAAATTCGATAAAAATGCCAAAATGGCGGTCTTTTTTAAAAATAAGTTATTTTACATGAAAAATCGTTGTTTAGAAGCTCAAAAAAATGGAATAAAGGAATATGAAAAACGGTTATGTAACGCTTCAGATAATCCATTTTTACGAAAAATACTTTTGGGATAACATTTCCTAGGGCATAAGTACTCAAAAATGCAAAAAAACAAAAATTCGATTTTTTCGATTTTCCAGATCGGAGTCCCCCCTTGATGGAGAAATGGCTGATATGTTTCTCACAATGCTACTTAAATAGGTTGTCCTACAAATAATAATAAAAATGCAA
Source organism: Toxorhynchites rutilus septentrionalis (assembly GCF_029784135.1). Classification (NCBI taxonomy): domain Eukaryota; kingdom Metazoa; phylum Arthropoda; class Insecta; order Diptera; family Culicidae; genus Toxorhynchites; species Toxorhynchites rutilus. The sequence continues at coordinate 192,859,033 of NC_073744.1, forward strand.
AACTGTAGAATGAATATGCCATTAAATAACTTTAAAAATCGTTCTTTCAAAGGTTACGAGAGAGTTAGTTTTGCTATCCTCATTGGACTTTTCAAGGTAAGAGAAAAATGAACTTTGGTGTTTCACACCTCTATAATAGTAAGAAGAAAATTTAAATTCTATTCTCGCTCTAGCCAGTCAGTCAACAGGCTTCCTCGAGGCTAAAAGGTAATTTTAAAATTTTCTGAGAGAGAAAAGAGAGACAGATAGATAGAGATAGAAGACATGCATACACACTACATACATACAACTCCCTTTTCCAGCGCGTTTAAGGTGAAGGTGGAAGCTAGCCATTGTAGTAGTATAGGTAAACCCATGTGTAAAAATGGGGTAATAGTGTTTGTGAGAGAAGAGCAAAGCACATGTAAATAGATCAATTCACTTATCAGACTGTGTGGCGCTTCATTGACACGAGTCTCTGAATACATTTGAAAAAAAATAACAATTCAATACTGAAGATAAATGTATGAACGATATGTTCCGATGAACGATAGCAAACATTAATATATATGGAAGGTGCATTTGAATATGAAGTAAAATTATGATTATACGCGAGCGTAACATGAGCAAATTTATAACACGTGCGAATTGGGGCTCTTTTGATATTAACAAGTTCTTCCGCATAGTATCGATGCTGATAATTCCTCAATTTTTTTCCTTCGTTGGTCGTATTGTTTTCACATATTCACGTTGGAGAGCCTTAACCCTTCTCTTCGTTGGCCGAGACATTTAGATTGAATGTAATACTTTTCCGTTTATAGTTTTTGAAAGCATAGGGAGCCGTGGCAGTGTTCCGAGCTCTGCAATACAAATTTCTTACCCTATGTTAAAGTTGCTAAAACTTACATTATATACCCATTAAACGTAAAAATAATGATTGTATTGATATCAACACAATTTTATCCAATTGATTTTCATAACATGAACCGCTATAACTCAGGAATAACATTTCATTGAGTGGTTTTTACAGCTGTTTCGATGATGTTGTCTGGCATCAGTGTCGAAAAAATAACGATGCTTTCACCAATACAAACAAAACCATTGCCGAAGATTGAAAAATGAAAATTTAACTTTCAGAGCACTTGCTCGAGTTTTCCGACGTTTTTCACTATACAGTGCGACAGCAGGTGAAAATTTAATATCTTGTGAGTAATCGATTAGAGTTCGGTTGATCTTACTTCATGGGAAGTGTGCGAAAACGATCATTTTCTTCACACTGTTTCGCAAAATTATTGATTTTCGGGCGAGGGGTGAGGGAGGGAGATGAAAGAAATGAGCGCCATTGTGGCAGCCATTTGTGGCTAGCTTCCACCTTCACCTTAAGTGGAAAGATTGAATAATCAATTTGAACAAACCAAACAACACCAGGGCTCATTTGTTTCAATGAGTATGCGGGAAACTTGGGAAAACATGGGACGGGCCGCTATCCTCAGATTTCAAGAAAAAATATGAAAAATATAGCGCCCTTGGTCCCGAAACCATGTGAACTATAAAAAAAAAACAGATACAATTATTAATCACGAAAACAAAATACATTTTTTTCGCAAGTGCAATATTTTTCCAAAAAATTCTAGCTGATTGGCTTTAGTCATCTCAGTCATCTCGGTTAACATTATAACTCAAAAAAGAAAAAAGGATACATCTGATTTGAGTCAAAAATGTAAATGTGTAAAAAATCCTCAGTTTTCAAGAAAAAAATATAGAAAATTAGAGCACCGTTGGTCCCGAAACCATGTAAACTATAAAAAATGGATACAATCAATAATTACAGAAACAAAATTCAAATTCGTTGCAAGTTTGATATTTTTCAAAAAAGCCTAGCTAATTAACTTCAGTTTGATGTGTCGTTCATCTGAATCGGCTTAGTGGTTCAAAAGTTATGAGTTTTTGATAAAAGTCATTTTTGGAAAAGTGAAAAAAAAATGAGTGGGTCATATCTATGATATAACCGCAAGGTTGACGTGGAACTACCTTAGCTTAGCAATCATTCGTTTGTATTGATTAAATTCTTGATTGAATGAAACAGTTTCCAAACTCAATTGAGTTCAATATATTTGCTCTGTGAGTGAAAAAACAGGAAGTGGGTTATATCTATGGTATAACCGCAAGGGTGACGTAGGACTATCGTTGATTTAGAGATCATTTGTTTGTAGTTGAATCTAAATCCATCCTGAATGAATGAATAAATAAATATTTGGGTGACTTCAAAAACGAGAGTGTTACTTTGAAGACTCAAGGTTTTATGCATCCAATATTGGATACAAAAAACCTTGTTCTGAAGAATAATCTTCAGTAGCTTTCCTGTTAACTGCACTTGATTGACAAATCACAAAACCAAATGTATGTGGTCGCAGTATTATATGGATAGAAAACATAAAAAAATAAATTCGCTTGAATGTAATTTTCAATTCCAAGGGGAACTGGCAGATTATTTTTCAGCAACGATCATTTCTTTCCAGGTTTCCTCTCGATAACCAGCAAACGAAAAGAGTTGCGCGCGTGTATGTGTGTGTGTGTGTGGCGGCTGCTTCTATGTCTTCCCGAGGAACCGTATTTCGATGCTGATACTCTCTTGGTCACCTTCTCTTCTCCTTCTGATCGATCGGCTTTTCTGCGCTCCCTCACAGTTAAAACAAACTGATTGCATTTCAGGTCAGGTCAAGCCAGGTAATGAATACCTCGATCCCTCGCCGTTTAGCTCGTTCAGTAACGATGTTGTCTTGTCGATGTTCTCAGGCGTCGTGCACAAATTACGTAACGCAAAAATCCGGATTTTGAACCTCCCCCCTCCTTTCGTAACGCAATTTCCTATCTCTAATAAACAGAAAGTAACGCAACATCTAACCCCTCCCCCCTTATCGCGTTACGTAATTTGTGCACGACGCCTCACGAAAAATGAATCGGTTTCACCACCACAATATCATTTCAGTATGCTTTTCGTGCGTGATTGAATCGAGAGAAGGTGTGGTTTACGATGGCAATTTGGAAGGCAAACTAGAGGAGAATGAACTCTCTGAGTATGAAAATTTCGGCGACTGAGCAATAATCGATTGAAAATTATATAATTTTCGCGATACGAAACATTTTTCGTTTTTCATGTTATGCATCCAATATTGGATACGGAAATATCCTACTGATGGGAAAGAATAATCTTCAGAAGCTTTCCAGCTAATTACACTTGATTGAAAAATTACGAAATCAAATGTATTTGGTCGCTGTGTTCGCCATATAATTAGAAAACATTAAAATAAACTCTTTCGCATGGATGTATTCTTCAATTCCCACGGAACTGGCAGATTATTTTTCAGCAACGATTAGATCTTTCCGGAATTTTCTCGATGCTGTATGGCATCCACACGAAAATTCTCGTTTCAGTTTGGCCTGTAAAAACTTTTCTAAACTCTAATCCATCAAATTTGGAGCCCTGAAAAGGGCCGTTGATTATATGCTAAGCTAATATAGCACCCTCTCCTTGGATTCGATGGGCCAGCTGAATGTCCTTGGGCATGATGTGACGCGTTTTACGTGGATAGCACACAAATTTGTATCTTCGAATAAGCCTCCTGCAGCGTCATAACCGCGGAACTTTGGAAGCGCAAGTCGGTTTTGAAGTCCTGAGTAATTCCACGATCCAAAAGCTGCAAAGGTAGCTTGCGGATCAGCAATTCGGTCGACTTCCGATAGCGATGAATTTCACGCAAAGTTCCCGGTCGATAGTGATGTGGCTTCTTCACCTATCCTGCGGCTGGTGCGCTTATCCGAGCTGCTTTCGTGTGCCTTACCAATGAAAGACTAACCTGCTATCTGCTTGGTCCCAAACAAACGAGTCGTCACGGTGCGAGAGTAGAGTACGAAATGAACGAAAGCAAAGGAAGCGTCATTTTATAACCTGTTTTCGAAGCTATCATTAAGCTATTGAAACAATTTTCCGACTCAATAAATAGCAATCATATAACTCTTGGACATTTTATCTTTTGTATGAAATGATTATCACTATTCCGTTGATCCGAAGCAGAATGAATCACGCTTAAAGAAGGAATGGATTTTTTCTTGGAATTTACTCAGCAAAAATAATGCCCTTTCCCAACACTTAAAAACGACAAACGGTAAACAGTTTCATCAAAGTGATTTCTTCGATATGGGGATATATTCACTACATCATGTCATGTATTTCATATTCTTCATTATGAAATCCATATCCATGGCACCTATCGGTATCGAATTATCATCGACACCACGATTTTCGCTAAATGCTTCTTTCAGTTCGCCTCCTGCAGCGTCATAACCGCGGAACTTTGGGAGCGCAAGTCGGTTTTGAAGTCCTAAGCAATTCCACGAACCAAATGCTGCAAAGGTAGCTTGCGGATCAGCAATTCGGTCGACTTCTGATAGCGACGAATTTCATGCGAAGTTCCCGGTCGATAGCGATGTGGCTTCTTCACGCTTCCTGCGGCTGATGCGCTTATCCGAGCTGCTTTCGTGGTGCCTTACCACCGAAAGACTAACGAGCTGTTTGCTTAGTCCCGATGAAACGAGTCCTCACGGTGCGAGAGTAGAGTAAGAAATGAACGAAAGCAAGGGAAGTGTCATTTTATAAAACATAAAAGAATCGAATGTAAACCCCACCCTCTTTATTGTATAAGCTTACTGTATACTCACGAATATAATAAGGGTGGGATTTAGATTCTATACTTTTATGGTTTATAAAATGACGCTTCCTTTGCTTTCGTTCATTTCTTACTCTACTCTCGCACCGTGAGGACTCGAGCTCGTTAGTCTTTCGCAGACAGCTCGTTAGTCATTCGGTGGTAAGGCACACGAAGTCAGCTCGGATAAGCGCACCAGTAGCAGGATAGGTGGAGAAGCCACATCGCTATCGACCGGGAACTTTGCGTGAAATTCATCGCTATCAGAAGTCGACCGAATTGCTGATCCGCAGCTACCTTTGCAGCATTTGGATCGTGGAATTGCTCAGGACTTCAAAACCGACTTGCGCTTCCAAAGTTCCGCGGCTATGACGCTGCAGGAGGCTTATTCGAAGATACCAATTTGTGTGCTATCCATGCAAAACACGTCACATCATACCCAAGGACATCCAGCTGGCCCATCGTATCCGAGGAGAGCGTGCTATATTAACTTAGCATATAATAAACGGCCCTTTTCAGGGCTCCAAATTTGATGGATTAGAGTACAGAAAAGTTTTTTACAGGCCGAACTGAAAGGAGCATTTAGCGAAAATCGTGGTTTCGATAATAATTCGTTACCGATAGGTGCCATGGATATGGATTTCTTAATGAAGAATATGAAATACATGACATGATGTAGTGAATATATCCGAAGAAATCACTTTGGTGAAACTGCATTATAAAATTATTTGTGTACGAATGCCGCAATCGATAGTCGACTCGAATTTGCGCTGGGTAATTCGGAGGACTCGATTCCTCCTTTGAACATTAATAATCTCTTTCTGGCAAAACGATGTGGTATGAATCACATTATTTGAATGATAGAATGAAGAAGTTTTCTGCCAATTTCCTTCAACCTCCAAACGTATCTTTCTCCCGTTTGTCGTTTTCGCGTTCGCTAATCCTTTCTCACAACACCCATTTCTCGTTTGAGAAATTGTTGAGTAAACATTGTTTGCCAGTGCGCGTAGAGCGGGAATTCCTAAAGATTCATTGCACCTCTAATAAATTGCCGAAAGACGTGGTCTTACGTTGATCGCACTTGATTGAAAAAGACGGGTGGGTAATGTCGGGGACATAACCGGAGTGACGTAGGACTATACAAAGGGGACAGCTTTTGTTAAATATATATTTTAAATATATTGTTTTATTTTCTTCTCCTACGTGAATACCTACCTATCTACCTGAAAAATAGATTAGTTTACTGTTTACTCTTTATGAATATGTTGATGGTTCTGAAAATAACCTTTGGTGTTGTGTTTTTGTTATCACTCGATATTCCCATCTTGTTCGGTTAAACCTTCCTGTTTAGCTATTGCGTTTGCCACTCGCCACAGCTTTCACAGTTGGAAAATTTCTTCCCATCCAGCTTGTGACATATTGTTCAGTAAATTACATTTAATGCGACTTTGCCAGTCACTGAAACTAATTGTTGCCTTGCCGAACCGAAGCTGCTCTGTTCTTGATGCGTGTTTTCTGATTGTCGTGAGCAGCTTTGCAAGCCAACTCGAGCACTCCGACGGCCGAAACTCTATAATCGCTGTTAGGTATACTGGTGCTGCGGCACTAATCCGTTCGGCCTAGTTACCCTTGCGGAGCAATCAGTGAATGCGGCCAACAGTGAACTGGAGATCTGCACGGTTCGAGTGAAACTTTGCCTTTCCCTTAACTTGTCCTCCTTTGTTACGTCCACGATGCCGATGCCGTACAACCACACGGGTTTACGGTTTGAAAGAAAATAAGATATTTTTTGGGGTCCGCGTGTTTTATACTCTAGCGCAATTTAAGAATTGGTGAAAATCAATAAGCTCAGAACAACTGCCAAATTCACATACTCATCATATCCTGGCAAACAAATTACGAAAAAATCAATTTGTGTTTTATTATTATTTTGGATAATGTTTTAGAAAGCATTGAACTGTATTTCCTAAACTCTTTTTTGGAAAGTTTAATGGCCCTGAAAAGCGCCTTGTTTTATGGAATGGTTCCAATTTAGAAAACTTAGTACTCGTGGTTTTGAAAAAAACCATTTCGAACGCCCTCGATGCCGCCTTGTTCTGGATTTGCCACCAAAGCAGTTTGTATAAAGAACAAACTTTTTTCTTCTGCTACCTGATGCCGTTTTGCGATTGCGTTTGCCACTCGCCACTCGCTGCAACTGCCTGTTGTCTTGATGTCCACCGAACCGAATGTGTTCTGTTCCGAATGCGGGTTTTCTCATCGTCGCGAGCAGCTTTGCCAGCTAACTCGATCACTTCGGCGGCCGAAACTATATAACGCCGGCTAGGTGGACTGGTGCACTGGTACTAACGCACTCGGCCTAGCTACCCTTGCGGGGAACTCCAGATCAACACGGTTCGAGCGGGATTTTGCCTTTCCCTTCACTTTTCCTCCTTTACCATGTCCAGACATGGCTGCTTGGGTTGGTTTGTTGATGTGTTGTGATGCGAACCGATGTGGTGTACGGTTTGAATGAGAATGATCGTTACGGAAGGAAGGAAGGTATTGTATTATAGAGACTTTAAACTTTTGCAGTTCATTCGTCTCTAGCCTTGAGAAAGGCCCTTTGAAAACTCTACTCTACTCTACTCCAGCGCTACCACCTCCGCCCTCTTGCCTTGAGAAAGGCACTCGATCCCTCGCCGTCCAGCTCGTCCAGCAACGATGTTGTCCAGTCGGTGTCCACACAAAGAATGATCGTTACGGCAGCGGAGCGGGGATTTTTAAGCTGACTGGCTGGCTCGAGAATTACGCATGTGTGAGACTGCGACCAATGTTTCGTTCATTTTTTTCTTTTTCCTTTCCAATCGTGCTTCATTCTATTTCGCTGCTGCTCTGGTTGCCCGTTTTGGTCGGTACGATATGAGGAGCACAAAATGGACCAATCAAAAATGGGCACATAGTGCATTTTGACAATGCTTGATATTTGACAATTATTCAATTATTTATCTCAAGAAAAATGAAATGTTATTCGTTATGATAGATGCGTAGATATATTTCCTATCAATTGATGCAAAAACCTTTGCGATCTATTGAGAAATTCTCGAGTTATAAGCGTTTCAAATCTTGCATTTTTTCCTACTTGTTCAGTGCCTATATTTCCATTTCACCCCCTATATCTTCCGGTTAGACGTAGTCCTACGTCAAAAATCCAAAACGAAATGTATTTGGTCGCAGCATTATATGAGTAAAAAGCAAATAATCGCTCGAAAATGACTTGATTTTCGCGATGTGAAACATTTTCCGTTTTTCATGTTATGCATCCAATATTGGATACGAAAATTTCCACTGATGGGGAAAAAAATATTCAGAAGCTTTCCTGTTAATTGCGATTGATTGAAAAATAACAAAACCAAATGTATTTGGTTGCAGTGTTATATGGATAGAAAACATTAAAATAAACTCTTTCGCATGAATGTATTTTTCAATTCCCAGGGGAACTGGCAGATTATTTTTCAGCAACGATGATAGCAACGAGAATTCCGCGCGTGTATGTGTGTATGTGTGTGTGTGTGTGGCGGCTGCTCCGATGTTTCAAGCGGAACCGTGGCATCACTCTCCTCCTGATGGATTCCCTTTTGGCCTTAGGTGCACAAACAGGCTCTTGGTGACACCGTTCATCAGCGTTTTCATGATAAACGAAATTAGCTTCACAACAACAGCGACAACATGCTCCAATCGCTGTTCAATCATAACTGAGTGGGTTTACGAGCGGCGCTCGCTTATATACCGATTGGTGATTTCAATAGCCTGTTTTGAAAGCAATTTTAAGACTATTGAAACAAGTTTTTGGATGAAAAAGTAACAAGTATATGACGCGTAGACATTTTATCTTTCAAATGAAGTGTTTATCATACCATTTCGTTCAGTTGTTTAAGAGCTATTAACGCTCAAAATCTCGGTCTCCAGCGTAACGCTTTCGTTCTCGAAACTTTGGTTTTACACCCCGGTATAGAAATGAAAGACGTAGTCCTACGTCAAAAAAGAACAAATGCCGTGTAAAGTCAATTCATTTATTGTGATTGATTGTTCTTCGTTACAAGTAAATTTAATGACGGACCTTTTACGTTTGGTATGATGACTAGAACAAAATATATGTACGGAAGAATTATCAAACGTTTGATGAACCAGCCTAAGGCTGAAAATCTTTCCAATAAAGACCAAAAAATTATCAAACGATTATTTTATTTTACATTTCCCTCTGAAGTTTACATCCCAAAAGTGTACATACTTCTCGAATCTCGAATTTGCTTGAAACTGGGAAGTTCATTCGCTTCTAGTGATGCACGATTTTCCCAGGTTCCTAAGTTTAGAAGATCATGTTAGGACAGACATATTCCACTCTGCACAAAGGCAAGCGAGGACAAAAGTACTCGCAGTTTGCATTTATTTGCAGAGCCGATTTCCCCAGAAACCTCAGTTTTGAAGTCTGTGTTAGGGAAACACATTTCAATCGGAACAAAAATACCCCCGACTTGCATGAATTTGAAATACCGATTTCTCCAGGCACCTTGGTTTAGAAATCTCTATTAGGGAACACATTTCGGTGGGAACAAAAGCTCCCCCTACTTTCGTGTGTTCTTCTTCTTCTTTTTGGCTTTAAGAGGGTTTAAGCTTTTCAGTTCACTCGTTCACTCTAGGCTCTTTCGTGTGTTCTTCTTCTTCTTCTTCTTTTTAGCTTTAAGAGGGTTTAAACTTTTCAGTTCATTCGCCTCTAGCTTTCGTGTGTTTGCAATGCCGATTTCGCTGCTTGGTTTTAAAGTCTGTGTTAGGGAACATTTTTCGATGAGAACAAAAGTCCCCCTACTTTCATGTATTTGCAATGCCGATTTCCCCAAGGCTGCTTGGTTTTGATGGCTGTGTTAGGGAAACCGTAAATCGGGCCAATCAAAACGATGCAGTTAGGGCGTTTAGATAACGCCTAATATTTTACAGTTATTCAATTGTTTATCTAATGAAAAACAACATTTTGTTAGTTGCGATAGATGCGTAGAAATATTCCCTATCAAGTGATGCAAACATCTCTCCTATCCAGTACGAAATGTTCGAGCTATAAGCATTCAAAATCTTTCATTTTTTCCTGCATGTTCTGTGTTTAGGTTTTCATTTTACCCTCCATATATTCCGGTTAGACGTAGTCCCACGTCAAAAAAATCGAATCACCCAAAAGAAATAATACAGGTTCAATGGTTCACCATAACGAAAACAAGCTACCAATTTTCACGAAAATCTGAAACCACTATATTGGTTTGGCATTGAATGGCAATAGTTCACAAATTTCAAAGTTCGCGTTTTTCTTGTTGTTTTTCATGTCTTTTAGTGCGGCCATGATAATAATTACGATTACTGCATTTGGATTAATGCTAGAAAATATAAGTATCATTAACTTCCTTGAATGTTGGATGATATAATATATACAATCGAAGACTCTTTTTGACGGTTATGAGTTTGGTTTTTTAAGTTACTACTAGGCATGTTTGCGGATTAATAGAAAGATATGATATGTTGATTCTTGAAATAAGTTTGAACGGAGACGACTTTTGTGTACAGCGCATGCCATTGGGGCCTTTTGCTGATTACGTAAGTAAGATTTCTTCCAAAACGTCATAACTTTTCAACCATTGAGTCGATTTCAAAAATCGACTCTAATCTAATGAAATCTTATTCTTATATAAATCAACTTCAATCGGTTAATCGGCTTTATAATTAATGACCTTAATTATAAAGCTTAGAAAATTTGCCACTTAATTTTCCACAATTCGCTCTTTCACACCAAATTTCTATCTTGTCGCAATTTTAAACCTCTCAAATTGAATTGTCAAAATGATAGGTAAAAGAACGAAAAGCTGGAAAAATTAACAAATAATGGGAGGTAATCATGGATTTTTAATAACCATCTCAAAAAAATATTTAAAAAAAAACATTCCTTTTTAATTTCTCTTTCAAATTTTGATAAAATTGATAAAGAAGGGCAATAATAATATTTGAATAAACTTATGTAATTATAAACATGTTTATATAAACCTTCCCATCTTAACATTCTTCATTAAAGACCTTGCGTCAAGACAGCTAGAAATCCATACACTCTCAAATCAAATGTGCCTGAAAAAAATATATTCTTCACGTAAACAAGCGATGAAAATGTGGACACTTTTTAGTCAGTGAATTGTATGTAGTTCCACTGCTGGGTTATATGTTCAATTTTCAGATTTCATTTTGCACCTCATACCTTTGTATCAAAAGTCAAGAATCAGAATCAACCATTTTTGGCCAATTTTGCGTGGTATTGCTCTATGGTTTTATGGAAATCATGTTGCAAAGGTTTACCCGTACTATCACATAGCGTGCTACATGTCCTCTTTTTATAGCTCCAGCTCCGCTAACCCAGTCTACATTGTTGTGCCAAATCGGTCCCAACAAATGGTGTCGACAACGGTACCGATGTCGTGCCATTTTGCAATGATTTTGTCGACCTATCCTTCGTATTTGACAACCAATTACGAGCCAAACCTGTGCCAATCTGGCACCGTGTCGACCGAACGGAAAACTGCTCGATCCTTGTTATGGCTCTATTTTTATTTGAGAAAAATAAAACAAAAAAATTAATTTATGTTGTTTACTGATATTTATTATTTTTATAAATTTATACAGTTATATTATGTTTACCCCACATCCCCCCCCCCGACACTACATTATAAATACTTTAAACGGATTGACTAACATTTACGGTAAACTATCTAAAGCTAAACATTTTCGACTATCAATAATTAATTATTTCAGTTTTGAATTTTCACAATATTTCTTCATAGTCTCGCCGTAGGACCCAGCACGACCGTTTCCAACGCTATCGGGTGATTTCTATCGTCATCAGGTACATCTCAAGAGATGTAAATTTCATCATCGGATATTTGGTTGCAATCAGCTCAACTATCGTTATCGCATTCTGCAATACCTGGCCTCGACAACATTAACAGTTGAGACGGTAGAGTTTGTTTCTGGAATAATTTAACAAAATCAATAATATGAAAATAAATTATTCCCATTCGTACTTACGCGTCTTGAGCTTCAATGTTCTTGATAAAGTTGTTGTTGGGTTATGTACCATTGGCATACGCAAAATCATACCGTTAGGTAGGCCATGATTTGTAGCCATGGTACGACAGTAACAAAATGAAAAAAGTGTGAGTTTAGTTCCAACCACCAAACAGAGAAGTCGAAATAAATCAAGCTCTTAACATTAAAAATTAATTTCATTCTTTGGAAGAACTTAACAATTTTGGCGACGAGGATGGGATTCTTGCCATTTTCCGGAAGCAACGTCAAGCTTGTTTCTGTTCCTATTCAAGTTCAAATTCCGTTCCGCTTCTGAAGCCCTCAAACCGTCACGAATTCAAGAATGGCCGACGCAGATTTGAAGCAAGCGATTCTCCGGCTGACTGATCTCATCGCAAACCAGCAGCAGCAGATTGCAGCTCTCCAGCAGGGTAACGCCAATCAAGTTGGAAGCGAGAAGATCATCGAGTCACTCTCAACGGGAATCGACGAGTTTCAGTACGATCCAGACGGCGGCATCTTCTTCGATTCGTGGTATGCTCGATACGAGGACGTGTTCAAGGAGGACGGAAAGCATTTGGATGACAAAGCAAAGGTCAGGCTACTTCTGCGGAAAATCGGCACGCAATTCCACGAACGCTACGTGAACAGTGTTTTGCCGAGTCATCCGCGGGATTTTTCATTCGAAGACACCGTCAAGAAGCTGAAGAAACTTTTTGGACGCCAAAAGTCACTCTTCAACGCGCGCTACCAGTGTCTTCAATACGTGAAAAATGAAGTCGACGATTTTTCGTCTTACTCAGCATCGGTGAACAAGCACTGCGAAGCGTTCCAGATCGAAAAGCTATCCAGCGACCAATTCAAGACGCTCAGGTTCGTATGCGGTCTCCAGTCACCACGCGATTCGGATATCCGGACCAGGCTGATCGGGAAGTTGGAAGCTGAAGAAAACGCGCCGCCCGCCGACGGTGCCAACCTCAAGCTTGAAAACTTGGTTGAGGAGTGCAACCGCATTATCAACCTTAAGCAAGACACGCAAATGATCGAGAAAGGTTGTACGGACCAGTCTAAAGTCAACGCAATCTCTCGTCATCGTACTTCAAACGGAAAGGAGAAGAAGTCACCAAAAACACCTTGCTGGTTCTGTGGGGATCTTCATTATGTCAAGGAGTGCCCCTACCAGACACACACATGTTCAAAGTGTAAACGGAAGGACCACAAGGAAGGGTACTGCTCCTCATCCGAGAAGAAGCCGACAAAGCAGATCGATAAACCCAAACCTAAGGACATCGTCAAGTCTAAAGGTATTGCGGTTAAGCGAGTTGATCTGAAAGCAAAGCGGAAGTTCGTGAAAATCGACATCAACGGTGTACCAGCAAAGTTGCAGCTCGATTGTGCATCTGACATCACCATCATCTCCAAACGAACTTGGACATCGGTGGGTAAGCCTGTCATCGAGACAACGGATGTCGCTGCTGTGAGCGCCTCGGGTGACGGCGTAGGTGAATTCAACGCTGAAATCACCATCCAAGACGTGACGAAAGTGGGCCGCATTTTCGTTACAAGCAATCCGGATCTCAACGTTCTGGGAATTGAAACGATCGATCAGTTCGATCTCTGGTCGGTTCCGTTCAGTTCATTAGTCAACTCAATCCAACAAAACTCAAACGCAACAATGCAGAAGCTGCAAGCAAAGTTCCCTGAAGTGTTCCAACCAACCCTCGGATGCTGCACCAAAGCTAAGGTAACGCTCTACCCGAAGCCAGATGCACGACCTGTGTACTGCCCCAAGCGACCGGTTGCCTACGCTGCCCTTCCGAAGGTTGATGCTGAGCTGCAGAGACTTCAAGACAACGGCATCATCTCACCAGTCCAGTTTTCTGATTGGGCTGCACCTATCGTCGTGGTTCGTAAATCTGATGTCTCCGTTCGCATTTGTGGTGACTATTCCACAGGTCTCAACAATGCACTAGAATCAGATCGCCATCCACTGCCTCATCCGGACGATATCTTCGGTGAACTCGCCGGTTGCCGTTTCTTCTCCTGTATCGATCTTTCGGATGCCTATCTCCAGGTCGAAGTTGAAGAAGCTTCTCGGAAACTGCTAACGATAAACACACACAAAGGTCTGTTCCTGTACAACCGATTGCCACCCGGAGTCAAATCCGCACCAGGTGCATTCCAGAGGATCATCGACAGTATGCTAGCCGGAATTCCTGGAGTGAAACCGTACCTGGATGACATTCTAATTGCTGGAAAGACCCAAGAAGAGCACGATCGTAGTCTGAATGATGTGCTCCAACGTATTCGTGAGTATGGATTCCATCTGCGCATCGAGAAGTGCCGTTTTTCACTTCCGCAGATCAAGTTTCTGGGTCACATCCTCGACAAGGATGGTCTCCGCCCGGATCCAACCAAAACAAGAGCAATCTCTGAGATGTCAGCACCAACGAATCTGTCGCAACTGCGTTCATACCTGGGTGCGATTAACTATTATGGACGGTTCGTTGGACAGATGAAGGAACTCCGAGTGCCGCTGGACTGTCTACTGAAGAAAGACGCTGCTTGGAAGTGGACTGCCGATTGTCAAAAGTCGTTCGATCGGTTCAAATCCATTCTGGTCTCCAATCTCTTGCTGACACACTTTGATCCTAACAAGGAAATGATCGAGGAAATGACGGGTCTGTCAAGGCTATCGCTCATGCTTCAAGGTCACTCACTCCTGCGGAAGAAAATTATGGTCAAATTGAAAAGGAAGCGCTCGCGTTGGTGTTTGCAGTAACACGCTTCCACAAAATGATTTTCGGTCGCAAATTCGTACTGCAAACTGATCACAAGCCACTCCTCAAGATTTTTGGCAGCAAAAAAGGAATCCCCGTCTACACAGCCAATCGACTTCAGCGTTGGGCACTAACGATGTTGCTTTACGACTTTGATATCCAGTTCATCCCAACAGCAAGTTTCGGACACGCTGACTTGTTATCACGTCTAATGAGCAGCCACAACAAGCCTGACGAGGAGTACGTGATCGCTGCTCTCCAAACGGAAACAGACGTAAAGTCAATTCTCGAAGATTCCATCTCCAACTTACCTGTCACGTCAGAAATGATCGCCAAGGCAACTCAAGACGACCCAGTGCTTCAAGAGGTTATCACCTTCATCAGCAATGGCTGGCCTAACAGAGCAAGCGATATCCGCACTCCAGCTGTTCATCCGTTTTTCTCAAGACGCGAGTGTCTTCAAGTTAGCCAGGACTGCGTCATGTTCTGCGATCGAGTTGTGGTCCCTGAACGGTTCCGCAAACGCATCATCCGACAACTCCACCGTGGACACCCTGGAATCGATAGGATGAAGTCACTCGCCAGAAGCTTTGTATACTGGCCCAACATCGACGATGACGTTGAATCGTTCGTGCGTCAATGTTGTTCCTGTGCCACTGCTGCGAAATCACCTCGTAAAACTACTCTTGCGTCCTGGCCGATACCAACAAAACCGTGGGACAGAGTTCATATCGACTACGCTGGTCCAGTTGATGGTTACTACTACCTTGTGGTAGTTGACGCCTATTCGAAGTGGCCAGAAATCTTTAGAACGCGAACCACAACAACCACGGTGACGCTGGAGATTCTACAAGAAACAATCGCAAGATATGGCAACCCGCATAGTCTTGTGTCCGATAACGGTACCCAGTTCGTTAGTAGCCGTTTCAAGCAATTCTGCAAAGAAAATGGTATCCAGCACCTGACGACAGCCCCGTACCATCCCCAATCCAATGGACAAGCCGAACGTTTCGTTGATACTCTCAAAAGAGGACTGAAGAAACTTGTCGAAGGGGAGAAGGCAGTAATGTTCCAGGATCTGCAGACGTTTCTATCGGTTTACCGGTCAACACCAAACAGAAGCATAGATGGTAAGACGCCAGCTGATCTATTTCTAGGTCGACCGCTACGAACGACACTGGATCTGCTGAAGCCGTGTCCTCCAAGTCCAACGCTGGTCAACGAAAAGCAAAATTCCCAGTTCAACAGACGACACGGTGCGATGAAACGAACCTTTGATGCTGAAGAAATGGTCTTTGCCCAGGTTCATTATCGTAACACAACAAAGTGGGTTCCAGGTCAAATCATCGAGCGCAAGGGTAACATAAACTACACCGTGTTGCTCGAGAACGGACGACTCATTCGAGCACACACAAACCAACTTCGACAACGATATGGAAGCAATGCCGATGCTGATTCTACACCTGAAAATCAACTTCCTTTGGCACTGCTGATCGATGAATTCAATCTTCAAGATATGAAACCTCCGGGTCCAGTAGTTCCTCCAAAAGAAGATGAGCAACCGATTCCTGATGATGAGCCGATGCCTGTCGATGGTGAACAAGAAGTTGTTGAAGACGACGTTAACGACGATGAATCTGATGTTCCTATTGAAGACTCTCCACAACCCGTCAGGCCAGAAGGAAGACTTCGTAGGCTCCCAGCATGGCTTGCACCGTACGATATTTTCTAAAAAAGGAAGATGTACCATTGGCATACGCAAAATCATACCGTTAGGTAGGCCATGATTTGTAGCCATGGTACGACAGTAACAAAATGAAAAAAGTGTGAGTTTAGTTCCAACCACCAAACAGAGAAGTCGAAATAAATCAAGCTCTTAACATTAAAAATTAATTTCATTCTTTGGAAGAACTTAACAGGTTATCGAGTGCGCTACAGTGTAATGATTCCACCAGTCAGTTTATGTTTATAATCACGACGTTCGATTGCACATCACTGATATGCCGGGGTCATCCATCATCTCCATCGATGTTGTCATTCATTCAATACATCATCGGACTACGAAAATTCGACACTCTTTCGAAATGATTTTCCTGCCACCACCATATTTTTGTAATCACAGATGTTTCCGCTTGAATATGTCCTCTAGGTGTTTGGCGTTTGTCGCATTTTTAACATAAATCAACACATAACGATTTCCTCCATCGTGCACATCATTGGAACATTTATGCTGTTGATATGTTGCTTTGCTACTTCTGACGCGATTTCAACGAGTATTAGGAATATGATACAAGCGGCGGCTTGTTTGTCTGTATGCTGAATCTGTTTCTGAAATTAAATGAAGAATATAATATTTATATTGCAAAAATGTAAATAAAAGCTTTTTATACTTACACAATTTGACTCTCGATACATTCTCTGTTGTGTTTCCAATGACAGCTTAGAGATAAAGAGAGAAGGCAAATTCTACAGTGATGCCGTTTCGCTCAGTACTCGTTATCACGAATATTTATAGCTGAAGCTGTAGGCAGTGCTGCTTGCGGGGGGCAGAGCGGGGTTAGATTCCGGCACTTTTGTAGCACTTTATGGGGCTCGGTCGGCATCGGACCGATAACCGCTCGAAAATAAGTTAGAGCGGGTAGCTACAAGCTTGGCATTCGATCGTTTGATCGTTTTGATCGAGCCTATGCTTAACGCCTTAACGTATGCAACAAAGTGGATTGACGCACATAATTCGATATGTTATTCGATCCTCTGTGGCACTAACTGCACTAAGATTCAAACTTGTTCGATCGGTAGGTAAGAAATACGCGTTGCACTGAGTTGTGCATTAACACTGAGGTTTGTGAAAGCTTATTTCAAATATTCTTAATTCATCAGTGAGATGCATGGTTTTGTCTCAAACAAATTGGCAATTGGCAATTACCGCCGATTCTCCAACATCACACCAATCCCCCAATCTTGGGGGACGGCAAATTGTGATGCACATTCCGGAGCGTTTCATACCCCCTACAAACCCATATTTAGATTCAACGATGCCACGGCGACGACGGCGGCGGAGGGCGCGTGCTGAATACCAATTTCTCGAGGTGTTTAACATGCCAATTACATCACACTGGTTAGTGAAAACAAACTCTGTGTTTTTGTTATGATTGTCCGGTGGTTGAAAGCAATCGAAAATTACCTTCCGATGATCCCGATTGGGGTTGTTTGTTGGGCAATTTCGGCTGAGAGCGCACTCGGTGACTAATCACTTACTTATTGCAAAAAAAAAAGTCGATAGTGCGTAAGATGCTCGCGAGAACACGCATCAAACACAGCATCATAGATCATGCGCCGTGCTTTGGAAGATGCGGTTACGTGATTGGCTGGCTGGCTGGCTGACGAGAGCCTATGTCACCATATAACGACGATTCGATAATATAACGCGCGAAACCGCGAGCTAGAAATTGATGGCATAACCTCCTCCCCATTTAAGTAGATCACCTGGTTGCAATTATCGACTACCTTCTGCCATAATTTGTCTGTGCTGTTGTCTGTGTCGTGCGTGCGGATCAGTAAGCACAAACTAACCTAACCCAAATGGGCCATCATAGTACAGCAGGACGGATTTGAAATTTGGATTCACAGTTTAAACCGTTGTCTCCAGTTATTATTGTGGGGTATACAATACGATGTCCTCAGACGGACGTAATCTGCGGGGGTGATTGGGGTTTTCGAACGCTGGAATCGATTAGGGCTCGATCGCTCAAGGCGAACGGTTTAACAATCGATGTATCACCACTCTGGTACCAGCATTAGGTGGCTTTTACCATGCCTTTCGAGGTCGAAAATGGAATTGTATTGATTACATCCATTGTTTATGAGGGGGTGGCGTTATATTTCACTCTCAATGTTTCATTCGTTGTATCGAATTGAATTATTTGTGTTTCGCATACCATTGGAGAAATTTTCCTTCTTATATCCGGATGCGATTATAAAGGGTGTGTCACATCAAATTGCATCACGGAAAAAACGCTGTAGAAATTCGCCCAGTAGACCGATCCTTTTGAAAATTTTAGACAGTAAAATAAAAACTATTAAACAACTTTTGGCTTTTTATTCATACTTCGAGCCCAAGCCCGTATGCTCGCACCTTCCTCTTTACCCCGTCCATAAGGTTCTGTACAACGTCAGGTTGTAGTTTTTTTTGAACAGAAATCCATTTTCTCTTGAAGTCCGCCTCCGATTTGACAACTTTTGGGTTCTTCCGGAGGGCCTGCTTCATAATCACCCAATATTTCTCTATTGGGCGAAGCTCCGGCGCGTTGGGCGGGTTCATTTCCTTTGGCACGAAGGTGACCCCGTTGGCTTCGTACCACTCCAACACGTCCTTTGAATAGTGGCACGAAGCGAGATCCGGCCAGAAGATGGTCGGGCCCTCGTGCTGCTTCAATAGTGGTAGTAAGCGCTTCTGTAGGCACTCCTTAAGGTAAACCTGGCCGTTTACCGTGCCAGTCATCACGAAGGGGGCGCTCCGCTTTCCGCAAGAGCAGATCGCTTGCCACACCATGTACTTTTTGGCAAACTTGGATAGTTTCTGCTTGCGAATCTCCTCCGGAACGCTGAATTTGTCCTCTGCGGAGAAGAACAACAGGCCCGGCAGCTAACGAAAGTCCGCTTTGACGTAGGTTTCGTCGTCCATTACCAGGCAATGCGGCTTCGTCAGCATTTCAGTGTACAGCTTCCGGGCTCGCGTCTTCCCCACCATGTTTTGCCTTTCGCCGCGGTTAGGAGCCTTCTGAACCTTGTATGTACGCAGGCCCTCCCGCTGCTTGGTCCGCTGGACGAATGAACTTGACAAATTCAGCTTATTGGCGACATCCCGGACCGAACTTCTCGGATCACGTCTAAACTGCTTAACTACGCGCTTGTGATCTTTTTCACTGACGGAGCATCCATTTTTGCCGTTCTTCACCTTCCGGTCGATGGTTAGGTTCTCGAAGTATCGTTTTAGTACTCTGCTGACCGTGGATTGGACGATTCCCAGCATCTTACCGATGTCCCGATGTGACAATTCCGGATTCTCGAAATGAGTGCACAGGATTAATTCACGACGCTCTTTTTCGTTCGACGACATTTTTCCAAATTTACGAAAAATTGACAGTGAAGCATGGTCAACGTGATCTATACACTCTTATCTGATTATAAGCGAAAGCTGAAGATATAATTCCTAAAAATTAAATTCTACAGCGTTTTTTCCGTGATGCAATTTGATGTGACACACCCTTTATGTAAAGGTAGATGGACTTTAGCAACAAATTATAAGGTGGTTTGATGTTCAATAAAAAGCAATGATCATTGATTTTTATATTTATTTTTTCGTCAACATTTGTCTCCACAGAAGTACTCATTAAAATTATTACTTTTTATCGAGCAGTAGAAAACATGTCCATGAGGGCTCTGTTCGTTGCTAGCAAATTCTTCTTTTAACCCGGCAACTACATTGCCACCAAAAAAATTTTTTGCGTTCTCCATTATGTAGGGATTATGTTCCCTGAAGTTGATGTCGATCCTTTGCCTAGATCTCACGGCCCGTTAAAGGGTTAAGTTATTGCGATCTAATCCAATCATCCAATAAAAAATTCGTTGTCCATTTTGGGATCAAAACGACGACAAGGGAGATGTGACTAACCCACAGTGAGGTGGTGCTGAAAAAATGAGTGGGTTATATCTATGGTATAACCGCAAGGTTTACGTGGGACTACTTTAGCTCAGCAATCATTTGTTTGCATTGATTAAATTGTTGATTGATTGAAACAATTTCCAAATTCAATTGAATTCAATATATTTGCATTGTGAGTAAAGAGATTGAATAAATGCCATGTTTCATGCATTGTGATAGATTATGTTCTTCATGACAAGTAAATTTAATGACAGTCCATTTACGTTTGGTGTATATTTGGACAAAATTTGTGAACGGAAGAATTATCAAACGATTAGTTTATTTTACATTTCCCTCTGAAGTTTGCATCTCTCAAGTGTACGTACTTCTCGAACCGCGAATTTGCTTGATTTGATGAACTTCAGGTACTCAGTTTCGATTTTGAAATGTACGTCGAACGTATATTGTTTAATCAATAGGCGTTGTTGCACCAACACATTGCACACTTTTCGGAGTGCAAAACAAAACATACGAGTACAGAAGTACTCCCGCCTTGCATGAATCAACAATATTCTATTATGCACAAAGACAAGCGAATACAAAAGTACTCGCAGTTTGCATTTATTTGCAAAGACCATTTCCCCACGCTCCATGGATTAGAAGTCTGTGTTAGAGAAACTCATTTCAGTCGGATCAAAAATACACCCGACTGCTTGGTTTTGAAGTCTGTGTTAGGGAACACATTCCGGTGAGAACAAAAGTCCCCATAACTACATTGCTCATAAAAGACAATTATTGTTTATTTTCATCGAAATCATTTAAAAACAAGTATAAATTCACTTTTTGTAATTCAAATATGTGGAATCAGGGTGGACATTCGTTTAGCCGCATCCTAAAATTTCAATAAAAGAAAAATTTGTGGGGCAAATTTCGAGTCCAATCGGTAGCTAATATTTAGTATGTCCACCTTCATTTCGGATCACTTTGAAAACTCGATTTGGCATCGAGTCAGACAGCTTTTAAAGTGTTGCCATATTGATTATAACCCAACATTCCTGAATTACTGCCTTGAGACTGGAAATGTTGTCAAATTGTCATCCGTTTGCATAGACCATCTCGGCCAAGATTCCCCATCTCTATGGGATTGCAAACGACTGCCAGCAGGTCATTCAAGAAGCGGAATGTCCTTCTCGGCAAACCATGCCTTTGATTGCTTGGAAACGTGGATCTATGCATAATCCTGCTGAAAAAACGACATCCTCGGTAGCGTTATTCTCAATATGGTCAATCAAAACGTCCTCCAGTAATTGATGATACTTTTCGGAGTTCATTCGGGTAAAAATGAAACAAATGGGAAGCTTGCTGTGATAGGAAACGGCTCCCCACACTGTCAAACTTCCGCCCCCAAAGTTTCGCTTCGATCTCACGACATGCCGTTGACTTAAATTGTACCAATAGCAACTGTAACAGTCCGGACCATCCAAATTGAATTTCTTTCGCCGGAAAATACAACGTTTCTCCATTCTAGTTTCCATTCCATGTATTGCCGGGCGAAAATGAGATGGTTCTGCTTATGGGTGGCGGTCAGTTTCGGCTCTCCTTGAGGCTTCTTCCACATGATGTTTGGTGACTCATTCAAGATGAGCGCAATATGCCTCTTCGTTACTGGAACAATCGATTCTGCTTAATGTATGAGCAGGACATCGTTTCCTGGTTGCTTCGTGTCTTATTCGACCTTTAGGACGCAAAGTAACTTTCGTGTTTCCATTTGTTGGTCGTTATATCCCATATATCTGGCACTATTTCAAGAAATACTGTACCAATTTCTCAGATAGACCAATTTTTGTTACGATCGAGCGATTTGAAAACTTTTGTTCACTGAATATCTTTATTATTTTCCGCCGTCTTCCGTCTTCCGTCAATAGAACACCTTTCGCCATTCCTTTAAATTCTACCTAAATCACTAATCTGACCAACTTCTTACGTTGCACATCTAATATTTATCTTGTAAATTGAACATTCCAAAGTATTTTTTTCAAAAAACACAGATAAAGGCTTGGTGATAATGCGAAAACTCGATTTTTATGCCCTGCGGCTAAACGTATGTCTCGGGAAAAAAACGACTTTTGAATGTTTATATCCACCGATGCCGCCTTGTGTGTGTGTGTGTGTGTGTGTGTGTATGTGTGTGATTGTGACGCACGTCCTTTCAATAAAATTGACTTAAATATACTATCACTACAGCAAATAAGTATCCCGATAGAAAGAACATTCCTAGTTGTTTTGTAAGTGTTTCAAGTTTTTTTTTTCAAGTGCGGCTAAATGAATGTCTATCACTGTATTAGTCCTTCAGAGATATAACTGTTTCCGGAGAAGAGTATCTTAAAACAAGTTTTTCAACTTAAGTTCTGCTTAAATTACATTATATCAAATCAATGTGTTCCAAAAACTATTAGAAAAATTTAAGTCAGATGAGCAGAACATTCAATGGTAATATTGATGTCGAGTTCTGCAGATCGGTGAAGAACAATTAACACATTTGCAAGTCCATGAATAAAAGGAGAAATGGGGCTGTGTTTCAGGTTTAGAATACTCCTTGATTGAATAACAACGGCAAAATAATGCGATTCAAAATAGGCCAGGACATCAGCTCCATTGAAGTTGTCTGTCGTATCGATGATCTCCCAATTCATGAACGAGACCCAGCAGTTGTAAATTTAGCCGTCCATATTGAAAATGAGAAGCACGTTTTTTCCTCCAGCGAGACAGCATCTGAACGAAATGAATATTGGTTTCCTTTATTTCATTTTTCAACTTTACTACAAAAATGCCAGTGCATGCCAGTTACCTTAATGACAGACATTGAATCAAGACACATCACACAAACTTTCGATCAAATCGTTGCATTCCTTCTGTTTTATCGATCACATTCGATTAATTTTATAGAACGTTAAAGCATTCAAGCACGCTCACCATATATTGGTTATGTTTAATTTGACATCCGAGATATCCACTAGCAATAATTTATATGGTAGAACAACGTTTGCCGGGTCAGCTAGTTTACAATATATTATTTGACTATTCGATTTCTGTTTCTAGTCTGCTATCAGAGTTCAAATTTGAGTTATTTTGCAAAAGTCAAAGTGAAATTGATAGCTCTACAATTGTGTTGAAGCTGTCACTCAACTATCTCGTAGGCAGGGTTGCCAACTAACATTTTCAAAAATCAGGAAGAATGAAAATAAAAATCAGTAAGAAATCAGGATACTTAGAATTGGGTTGTTCGGAAGGTTCGTACCGATTTTTGGGGAGGGCAAAGCATCATTTTTATATGTTTTATTCAATTTTTATATGTACAGTATTACTCCAAAATATTTCACCATCTTTCACAGATTTCCAAAATTCAATCCTTCCTGAACATGTTTGCTTTCTCATCGAAAACTGTTGAATGAATGTTTTAAGCTGTCAGTATATCGTTTTGTCTTTAATTCCGAACACTCTGACGGCCAGCAAACAGTGTCTCATTACTCAAAATTGTACTTTTTGATTGATTTGATGTTTGGATACAATAGAACCTTCTTTTTCATTTGGCTTCAATAAAATTGATTTTCAAATATATATTCATGGCGAAAAACTACAAATATGTTTGATAACATTTGTCTCAAATTCCAAACAGCTAAAATGCATTTTTTTTTCAAAAACCATAACTTTAGAACTACTGGACCGATTCAGATAATCGATATATAAAAATAAAACGAATTAGCTAGTCTTTTTTGAAAAAAATGTTATACTCGCAAAAAATGGACTTTATCAGCACAATTGTTGATTGTATTTATTTTTCTCAAAGTTTACATGGTTTCGGGACCAATGTTGCTATATTTTTCATAATTTTTCTTGAAAGCTGAGGTTTTTTTACATAACATATCCAAAAATCAGGGATGTGATTTTTTGTTTCGTTTTTGAGTTATTTTGTTTTGGGTCCAAAGTTGAGATGTGTTGGTTGCGCTAGCTGATTGGACAGAAGATAGGAACATGGGAAATCCATTTTTTTCTGCAAGTCTAATGTTTTTTTCAAAGAAGACCGGCTAATTGGTTTTAATTTAATATGTGGATTATCGATCATGATATTTAATACAATAAAGCCTTATTTTATTTGACTACAACAAAATTGATTTACAAATAAATATTCATGGTGAAAAACTAAAATATGTTACTGACTCAAATTTCGATCACTTTTGTCTGAAATACCGAACTGCAAAAATGCAAGTGATATGTTCCTCGTATTTTTTTTTGAAGTTGCGGTCCATGAAAAGGGGTGTCTACATATACCAGGTGACAGTTTAAGAGAGTGGGGGTGAGGCCTTGGTTCACTCGACCCAAGTGCCCTCTATAAGGCCCGAAGTCTTCGGGAACCGCTGACGACTGCATACGTCATTTCATACAAAACCTGACTAAAAAAATGAATTTTACTCTCGTTGGTTTGTGCCTGCGACCTACGTTTTGCTAGAAAAAAAACTTACAAACATTTGTTAACAAATGGTCATTTTATATTGAAGAACTGGGTTATCTTTGTACCCAAATTTATGAAATATAGCTATATTTGCTCCCTTGGCCGAGTGGTTAGCGTCATAACTAACATGCCGGGTGTTCGGGTTCGATTCCCGTTCTGGTCGGGGGAATTTTTCGTCAAAGAAATTTCCTCCGACTTGCACTGTGATCACGCGTATTCTAGAGCTTGCCACTCAGAATGCATTCAAGGCGTGTTATTTGGCATAGAAATCTCAACTAAGTACAAATAAAAATGACGCAAGTAATACTACGTTGAGACGGCGAAGTTCCTCTAGGAACGTTAGTGCCATTGAAGAAGAAGAAGCTATATATGCCTGAAAATAGTGTGCTCAAACATCTTCTGTTCGGAATTTGAATCATGTTTGAAACTTGATTCAAACTCCGAACAGCATTTCAAGGCTAAATTTAATGAATATTTCTGCATAAAAGTTCATTTGTTCATCCATGTGTAGTAGATTTTTACCTTTTTAGCACTTAACATGGAAACGCAAACAAAATAGATAAAACATCTACAAAAACTGAAAAATTCACGATGTTTGTTTTTTGCTGAATTTACTAACGCAAACATTTTATCACTGGTTTTGTCAGTCACATTTTTTGCAAATGCTTAGTATTATAAATTCTCGCCTGTATCGATACCTGTAAAAGACCTTCAGATGAAGCCCAAAAAAAAAAGAATGACAGGGTTTAAGTTTTTCAATTATTTATAACATTAAAGTTCAGTAAATTTACATTGAAAAATGAAGTATTCGGAATTTGAATCATGCGTGCACCCAAAATTGTTTTTTAGCTCATGTTTTGTCATCCCGATTTATGACATTAAATGAGACATAACATAACAGAAAATGTCATGACTCACAAATACTGGTAAGCATTAGTATAAAGCGGACCTTACACGGTCATTATTATTGACAATATGATGACATTTCAGAGCATAGTCCCAACTGAACACAGCCGACGACGCAGAAATCCGGATTTTCTGATTTTCGATCATCAATATCGTGACATTTCGTATAAATCCATGATGTTGACATTTTACCTCACGGACTTCGAGATTGAGTTGCTAGATTTTTTTTTTATTCAAATCGTTTATTTTTACAGGCTCAGTTACATAAGTTTAAAGGAGCCGAGCTCCTTACTGTATTGTTACTAGTATATATACATTTTTCCTTAATTCTAAAGTTAACAATATAGGAAACCGATTACTCGCGGTCGACTCGAGTTTAGAAGGGTGACATATTTTCTTCAGGAAAAGGAGTGGATATGAGGATATGTTGACAATGATCTCACTCACACTCTCACTCACACTCATCACACTCAATTCTTAAACCTATCTTATATCTAATATGTATTTACATTTCATCTTATTCTTAAGAAGGGATCCGAAAGTTGGCATATTTGCAAGACATTTAATTTTTGTTAGTCTTTTTGGCGATTGCAATTGAATTTTATAAACTTCAGAAATTCTAGGAAGCATAAATGAAAGCATTTGGTTGGGAAAACCGATACTTTTAATAGCAAAATACGGTACTTTTTGCAATACAAATCGAAACCTCAAAGTAAACTGACAATGTGATGTTGAGAGAGTGGATGAAACGTTACAGCGTTTTAGGAGGTTTCTTATCGTTATGGACTCGATCTTTTTCTTGCGCTGGTAAACGGGGCAGTCACTTTGGCTTAAGTTGTGTTAATATGAAATATTAGTTAATATATAAATGAACTGGAAAAAAAAAATTCCGCTGTGAAATTTGAAGAATCAGAAGATCTGGGAAAATCACATGCGGAAAAAACGTGCGTTAATTCAAGGTGTAGGATGAATATGATTTATAAATTATATATGAGGTGTTTTAAAGGAAAGTGGTGTAAGTGACTTGATCGATTTTCCCGCCATCAACATTTTCTATCGTGAATAGCTCAGCTGCAAAAACGTTCCAATTCGAGTTTGCTACAGAACCGATAATTAAGGATCTGACCTATCGTTCACATATATTTGCACCTAAGTTATGACCGAAAGTGAGAGTCGATGAAGAGAAACTCGAACATGTCACTAACACCCTTTTCCTTCTCAGCCCCTCATATGATTTTATTCATAGAATAAAAATATTTGCTTGCAGACAATGTAACTCGCATATATTTTCACAAACTAAAAAAACTGGCATCTCTGAAACAGAAAGGAACAGCCTGTATTTGTGAAGCGAGTATTATGATGTATTTTTGAGAAGGAATAACGGGTTTTAAAGTGTAAATTATGAATGAAAATTAACTTTTTCGAATCAAATTTGTATTCTATGTGTATTTTTTTTTTCTACAAGTGGTGAGAATATTTTATACAAAAATTGTGTCTGAAATTGATTTTGTATTATAATAATAAGTTTTTGCAAGAATATCGGAAAATTTAGAGGAAATAGGTTAAGTTAGGATAAGGAGTTCTTGCTTCAAGTAATTGAATAACGCTAAGTAGGAATTCTCATTCAAATCTGAGCAATTTAATATTGCTTTATAGCCTCCTAAACTGATGAAGAATAGTTTGGATCCCCAACTTGAATGTCGCCACTAGTCTTCGCGGATACTTTCGTACTCCCAGGTTGATGGCCATATTGACCGTGTAAGGTGACAAAACATTGATTGAGGTTAGACCGTATGTCGAAAGCCTGGCTGTCACGATATTGAAGACACTTATTGTCAATAGTTTTGATCGTGTAAGGTGCCCATAATATACATGGTACAGCAATATAAGATTAATACGAGCGGGCGAAACAAAAGACAAATAAGCTTTCCGCATACTTTGCCATATACACGGCCCAGACCGAGATAGATATTGTTCTCCTTCATGCGCTCCGTTTTTACTTTTAGAAAACACTTCCCAACTTCATTTTATAATCAGGTGCAATATTATCACGTATTTTCTGACCAACTGCTGAAGCATAGCCGGCCCTTGTTTCGATCCCCATTGACGTCGTATGGACTTTTTTTTTGGCACAATCCCAAATGAAATGAGAAAAGAAAACAGAAAGAGATGTCTGCACGCATACATACAAACCATTTGTAAGCTTTTAAAACAGCTCATTATTTGCGCATTTGACTCTCCAGCACACGAAATGGCATCATTTCTATCAAAGATGAAATATTTTCTGCCAACGCTAGTTTGGGTGTAGAAACTTGATTCATATTCCGACCATTACTTTAATTAATACTAATTTTTATGAAGATTTCTGCATAAAATATCTTTTTTTTTCATCCATTTATTGTAGATTCTTACTTTTCCTAACACTTAACATAAAAACAGCTAACACAATAGTTGAAACAACTACAAAAACTGAAAAATGAGCGATGCTTGTTTTTTACGGAATTTTATAAAGGCAAACATTTTATCATTGGTTTTGACTGTCTCTTTTTTGCAAATGTTTAATATTATAAATTATAGGCTGTTTTGAAACCTGTAATTGATGTTCAAAGAAGCCTATACCCCAAAGAATGTCAGGGTGAAGAATGTCATAAAGCCTGTCCACGTTTAATTTCGGACACCAAGATGATGCTAGTAAAGCCAAAAATTCACGTAATACAACAAAACCGATTGTTTAGTTTCAGCCAGAACTGCATATGGGCTGCCAAACCAAGTACCTTTTGGGGAATTTAGACTGCTTCTTGGTCCGGAAACACTCGGCTACGGCATTCCTTCGCATTGCAGTATAAAAAGCGAGACCCGGAAGCTGTTTGAAGTCTTCGAGCACATAAGTTTCATCGTCCATTATGGTGCATGAACATTTTTGCAAAATCTGGGTGAATAGCACCTTTTTCACTTTGTACGCCTTCAGTCCATACCTCTGCTTCACTTTTTGTACATATGATTTTGATTTTCCAACCTTTCGAGCCACATTTCTAACTGAAAGGCTGGGATGTTTCTCAATAATGGCAACCACCGTTCGGTCCATCTGTCGGGAGCATACTTTCCGATTTGTTCCGCTTACAACCTTCCGATCCACAGTTAAGCGCCGGTCAAACGATTTGCACAAACTAAACACGGTACTCTTCGGCAATTTTAGCTTTTTGTTGAGATCGCGTACCGACAGTGTTGGGGGGTTGAGTAGCGTACTGGAGTGGACGTGTGTTTTTGCGCTCCGTGCTTTGACCTTTATGTGTTTGCGATTCCTGCCGTTTTAAAGTATCATGACCAGTGAAACTGATGAACATTGTTCTAGTGGAATGAAAACCAGTGAAATTCGGTTGAATTCCATGTTTTATAGTGAGATAAAAATAAAATGTGACATCAGATCGAGAGAAGCCATTTTTTTCGACTCGTAATTATTTTTTTTTTTTTTTATCTTCGCTTATTTTTCGTCGGCCTATTTCCGCCACTTTAGTGCCAATCACCGACATCAGGGAGGCGACTCCACCTGTTCCTACCTATCAGACTCAACAACTCATGAGCCGGGCCAACTTCTTTTACTTCCGCTCCGAAGGAAGACGTAACCAGAGATTTTTCGCCTCAGAAAATCCCAACGACGCCAGCTGGGATTGAACCCAGGCCGATCGGATTGTGAGGCTGTTACGCTAACCATACAACCACTGGCGCCGTCTGTAATTATTTGTTAGTTAGAATTTTCTCTAACGTTGTTTCGTTTCTTTGTTTTTAAGAGGCTTTAAACTTTGCAGTTCATTCGCCTCCAATACTCTAACGTTGTGCTCCTGATTGTCGGCACTCTCGTAATGTGCTCTTGTTCGTCACGCTCTCGGTTTCGTGTCTCTCTCAGTTCTCGCGCTCTCAAATGCGTGTTGTGTTCTTATCGTCGCGTAATCTTTTTCGGGAAGACTGTTTACAAATATATGTTATGGGAAAATCTATGCTTAGCTTCATGTGATTGATTTGGAGTTGCTAACGAGTATGAAGCTGTTCTTTGGTTTTTTTTTTGCACCGCCGTAGTGAACGTATCACATCGAAAGAAAGCGCTGACATCGCTGGACTGAGGATACAAGCTAAGTTTTATTTTTCATTCCTATCTCATACATATTATAAACATTACATTTAATTTATTGTGGGTTCCTGTGGGTGTGGGTAAAGATTTACGATTTCATTTCATTTCATATAGCAGCTGTGTGTTAACGGTTCCATATTTGAGTACAATCATAGGCAAAACAGGAGTTCCCGCTGCAATCAGTGACTCGAATATGTGGAGGTGACGGGCGAATGTGTGTGTATGTGTGTGTGTGTGTAGCGTGTTTCTGAGCGAGTGGCGGATTGATCCGGAGAGTGAGATCCATCATCCTCTCTAGCGAGTGCGTCCTAATGTTCGGTTTCATTAACTGGGCTGCAGCAGTTGCAATGTAAGCTGCCATTTGAATTCATCTTGAAATGACTGACTCTGAACTCCAGGATGTGCCTCACATTATGGAGTTGTCAGAATTCACTTTATGTTGCGTATCTAAAGTAGTTTGTGTAGATTGTGATTAGCTTGTATTGTTACCAAAAAATATTATTCTCTGCATACAGAAGGACTTGGAAAATGGAGGAGAAGGATTTGGTCACTCAACCCTACTGTTCGCAAATGTTTGTATATGTGTTTGTATGTATTTGTATTTATTTTTTTCTCTTTTTTTCGAGTTTCTGCTGTACTATAAACTATGTTGTTTTTTTTTTTTAATTCTGGATTCCAAATAAGGTGGTTGCAGAATTATAATTTTAAATGTCTTTCCTCGTCGATTCTACGTTGAGCCTTTTTTCAAAGGGTCGAGGAACTCGG
Organism: Toxorhynchites rutilus septentrionalis; assembly: GCF_029784135.1. NCBI lineage: Eukaryota > Metazoa > Arthropoda > Insecta > Diptera > Culicidae > Toxorhynchites > Toxorhynchites rutilus. The sequence goes on from NC_073744.1 coordinate 192,889,541, forward strand.
ATTTTAAAAACAGATTCAGTGTTCATACACACACTCGTGTACTGTGATGGTGGATGCGACTGTGTGCGAGAGGTGGCCGTACGAGATGTTAAGGTCGTGGGATTGCAGCTGCATTGAATGATATTGGTGTGGATGCATTGCTTTCCCTCGCTTTGTTCAGACTTGCTGCTTCGAGCGGGCAGAGTGGTTTGTTTTTTTTTTTGTCAGTTGTGCAGTCAAATTTTTGTGTGAGCTCGGATCCACTGTCAACGTAGCCTTGAGTGCAGTTATGTTGAATCCGAGTACATATGGTTTGATTGTATGATAGCTAAGGTAAGGAGACGAGCTATTTTGTTCGCTTGGTCTGGCCGATTTTGGGTGGCGCGAGGGGACACTGACAGCCGCACCGATGCAATTCTGTGTAGCTGTTTACTTCTTTCGATTGCATACGATTCGAGTGGCCCCATTTTCGCACAGAGGTTCATCAAATTTAACCAAAATATGGAACTAGTATGAACATAGTAGCTTTAGTGTGTTAATTTATACTCTAATTGTGGGTGATTGTTTCTAGATGAGTTCTCTCGGTTACCTTCTCAGGTTTCCCCACAGTTAAAACTTCGCAGTTGCGATTGGATTTCGATAACAAATATGTGCAGAAAAATTTAAAATCTAATTAATGTTACAAGTTTTCCTTCTCAGGATACCTAAAGATCTCTGCCGCGTGTTGAGATATGAGATTTTCAAAATTTAGTTCCATTCAATAGATTGCGTTTACATAATCACATCACTTACCACAGTGAATCCTGATTCTTACCACTTCCCACTAACAATTATCCCTTCCTTGATAAACGCTAGGGAACCACGCTATAGAGGCGACCCTTCTGGCCTTCGGGCGGCGAATATCATACTAACATTCCTTTCCTTCCCCTGGTGACTGCAAGGACGTGGCCGGCGTCGTTATTGACCATTTAAAGCTCGAATCACCGAAAATTGCACAACGAGAATGATTTACTAGTCCCAAGTGTCATTCTGTGTGTTCTTTGTGCAATTTGGTTGGTTCAGGACAATCACGGAGAGCAACTACGAATTGTACAGCCTATCCATGCTCAAGCTCAAGATCGCGTACCGACAGTGTTGGATTTTGTTGCCGTTCGCGCAAAATGCGTTTGCGTACTTCCACTTGATTCGACGCCATTTTACCAAACTGAAGAAGAATGTAAACATGTTGGCCATCGAAATTAAGAGGAGGGTTTCAGCTGTCATGTAAGTGAAATATTTCATTGATTAGTGAAACATTTCATAAACTACGCTGAAAGAAAAGTGTCCGAAATTTAACGTGGACAGGCTTTAATTCAAATATTTATAACATAAAATTTTAGTTGTCTAATCCTAGAAGTTTTCTACCTTCAATTTGTCTATGCAATTTGATGCAATCCATCAAAGGTTTTTCAGTCAAATTGTGTAAAATGCCGTCACTATTTAGATGACCAAGCTTCACTAGATGCTCGTGAATGGTGGTTTTAGATATCTGTAGTGAATCTACTACTACTATTTACATTACATCAAAATAACGATCAATCGATTCTTCATAATTTCTCGTTCTCATCAAATCTTATATCTGAGAGCTACTTCTACCGCAGCGAGAATGCCGTATAACGCAAACGATTGGAAAACTTTCATTCAAATTTCATTCATCCTTTCAAGAGATGCACCCCTAAGAGGAATGTGGCTAATGGAATCCATTTATGTCCTGTCTTTATTTACCCGATTTCTGATGCAGAACCCATGCAAACTCGCGCGCCACAAAATCGTACGCGTGATGCAATGTTTTGCGGTTACGCGCGCGCCGTCTATTTTCACCTTCGGCGACAACAGTTTGCTACCAGTTCTACTTGTCTACCACCCTCTAGCCATTTTACCCCAATGGAGCGCGCCGAGGAAAACACCGCCACCGGGTTCCACAGATGGAAGCGCATATTATAGCATGATTAGTGACAACTATTATCCAACGATGTGTGTGCTTTGGTGCACTCGTGTTGTGTGATTTCCCACGACCAATTCTCCCGAACATCGCTTTATCGGTCCAAAAGAGTGGGTTTTCCGCAACCCAAGAATGTTCCGCTAATAGGATTATATGACTTAATTGGGATCTCGAGTGCGCTCGAATCTCACGGGCCAGCTTGCGTGGCGCTCTCAGAACCTGCAGTCAATAACCGATGTATGACATAATAACGAAAAAAAAAATTGTATCAACAAATCGCCTTCCATATTCGGATCGAATAGTTCACTCCAAGAACTGGTCTGGCTAGCCCGAGTGGTAGCAAGATTTAAACTAGTTTCGAAAAGTTATTAACGCGGCGGCTGTTGGAGCCGAGTGAATGCCCTGCTTGTTTGCAGAGGCAGAGCATAGCACATCGTACATCAGAGTACACTAACCTCACTTTTGTTGAAATTTACGAGTAAATGTGAATGATAAAGATGACTTACGGTGTTGTGAAATCCAGCTACAGACAATCTATCATGAATATCTGAAATTTCAAATCTAGAATATCCTCTTGAATTCGTGTGCACGAGTAAAAAACGCACCATGAACTACCCGACACGCAGGAAGCCACAAATTGCCACGGATCATTGAATTTGGTCTTGCTTGCAAACTAATTGACAACAAAATAGCGTCCGGAAACTGTGCGGTTTAATCCCTTACTTAAGCTCGCGTAAGGTCCCACACCCAACTCCCCAAAGGCGTAGTCGTCAGTGCGAAAATAAACCGAACAATGCGTCGCCCACGGACGACGGATCGGTGCATTCGAAACTTAATTAGCCACGGGCCAACCTTGAACTTCAAGTCTACTTAGATTTTACTGCGATCGCTGTATCGGTACCAGAAATTGAAGCAAACACCACTGTCTTAATTTGTTTTATTCGTTTCTCGCCGCGGCGGACGTTACAAACATGCCGGACAGCTGTGATCGATGGGATCGCCCGGCGCGGGTACTCTGAGTCATGACCACACCTTCTATCGCTTCTATCCGCCCCGGGGTCAGAAAGTGTGTGGCATGCGATGTTGTCTTGCGTGCGAAGGTGCTACTTTTTGCCACTGTTGAATCACTTCGCGTATTCTTCCTGCTTCTGTGCACAGAAATGAATGCTCTGGGTAAGGTAAAGGCGGCAACTTCGATTTGAGGGCTCATGATTAGTACACAAATCACACAAAGTGTTCCCATATTGAATTGTGAAAGCACATATCATAAAGTCGTTCTGTTAAAACTTCATCAAAACTCAAGTTGTTGCTTTGACATATGTGAAAAAATGAGTATCAAACTGGGATCCAATAATAAGTTTCAAAATCAGTAAAGCTTTACATAATCTCTTTAATAAGCGTAGAATGTTCATCCTATAGAAGAGACCACAAGGAAAAACTGGAGGGTTGGGTCCGAAACACGACCGCATAGATAACGTAGAACTACTTAAGGTTATCTGTTGCATGTGGATTTTGAATATTTTTTGAAGGCTTTCATTCCTTCTAATTCTTTGATAATAATTTGATGTGTTCCCGAAAGTTATCATTCCCGTCAAAGGCAGTGTTAATAATTGCAATCAACTTTCTCTGCATCAGACTATGTGATCATAAAAAAGATCTTTTTATAGTGTGTGATTTTGCCATTCAATGAGCCTGATCACGAATGCCACTTCACGGTGAAAACGAAATGAAGTGTATACAAGATCCTATTCTAGCCATTGCGAGGACAATATACAAGCTGACCACATGTCGCGATTTGTTTCCTTATATCAATAACGAATACAAAAACCAACAATATGTGCGTGTGATGCAAAACCGAAACCGTGGAATGATTTGTGGCGAGTTAGGTGAATATTCATTTTTACTTTATGGGCGATGGCCTGATAAGGTCAAAGATAAGCCGATGATGAACATTTATAATTTAGATTCGCACGGAAACTAATTCAGGAAGGCTGCTCTTCTCCGAAAGCTTGCGCTCGTTCAGATTTGTAATCGGTGAATTATAATGATCAACTTCCGTCATGGTATTAACTGTCTATATCTTCATTGCTGGCTCGACGCTTTTATTGACACGCTCTTCGTACCCAATTTTGATTTTAAAATAGTGCAAATTCTAAAATCTAGGATTCCCAAATTTTTGAATTTTCATTTTTTTTTCTTTTTTGAATTTTTAAATTTAAAAAGATTTACTCTTCTAATTTAAATTTTTTTTTTCAATATTTCGCTTTTTCAATTCGTCGTTAATTGTTCAAGCTATGCGTTTCGATGTTTTCGTTTCTTTCAATTTGTTTGCTTTTTCATGTTATTGGATCTTAAATTTTTTGTTGTTTTATTTCAATATTTCGCTTTTATAACTTCTCTTTTTTACAAATTTTCTTTTTTTACAACTTTTGGTTGTTTGCTCTTGTTTATAATTTTAATTGACTTCACTTTTTCACTGCTTTATATCGAATTTATGCGTTTCAAAAGTTTTACTTTTTCAATCAATTTCTTTTAGTGTATCTTTTTCATTTTTCGGTATTTTTTGATATTTAGTTTTCAAAATTTAATTTTTTTTCTAATTCATCGTTTTTTAAAATTTTCCCTTTCTCTATTTTGTTTCTTCCAATCTGAGCGATTAAATTTTTTTTTTCATTTTCATTTTATTTTATAATTATTTCAATGTTTTCCTTTTTAATTTTGGTTTGTTTACTTTTATTATTCTTTTTTTTTCTTTGCATTTTTTTGTATCTTCCCAACTTTTTGCATTTCATTATTTTTCCTTTTTCAATTTTCCGCTGTTCCAATTTTTACGTTTTTTGAATGCTTTTCCAGTTTCAATTTCTCCCTTTTCTTATTTTGATTTTTTCAGTAACTCGCTTTTAGTTTTATAATTTTGGTTTTTTAATTTTTGCGCTTTACCTATTTCTCGTCTTTCTAAGCTTCTTGTTCTCCCAATTTCTGTTTCCCAAAATTTTCGCTTTTTAATTTTTTTGTTTTCATTTCAACATTTCGCTTTTTGAGTTTTTGATTTTTTTAATTTTTGTTTTTAATTTCACAAATTTTTGCTTTTACAAATAGTCTGTGTTAAGTCAGAGGGGATTAAGTCGCAAAATTAAAAACAGGAAGTGGGTTATATCTATGGTATAACCGCAAGGGTGACGTAGGACTATCGTTGATTTAGAGATCATTTGTATGAAGTTGAATCTGAATTCATTCTGAATGAATGAATATTTGGAGAACTTCGAAAACGAGAGCGTTACGTTGGAGGCACAAGGTTTTATGCATCCAATATTGGATACGGAAATATCCTACTGATGGGGAAGAATAATCTTCAGAAGCTATCCTGTTGATTGCGATTGATTGAAAAACCACAAAACCAAATGTATTTGGTCACAGTGTTACATGGATAGAAAACATTCAATTAAACTCTTTCACATGAATATATTTTGAAAATTCCCAAAGGAACTGGCAGATTATTTTCAGTAACGATTAGATATTTCCACATTTTCCTCGATACTGGAAGCCCACCAGTTGTTAATGCCAACTCGATAACCACCTGTTAATAGCACTTGATTGAAACATATTTGGTCACAGTTTTACATGGATAGAAAACATTCAATTAAATTCATTCACATGAATATATTTTGAAAATTCCCAAAGGAACTGGCAGATTATTTTCAGTAACGATTAGATATTTCCACATTTTCCTCGATACTGGAAGCCCACCAGTGGTTAATGCCAACTCGATAACCACCTGTTAATAGCACTTGATTGAAACATATTTGGTCACAGTGTTACATGGATAGAAAACATTCAATTAAACTCTTTCACATGAATATATTTTGAAAATTCCCAAAGGAACTGGCAGATTATTCTCAGTAACGATTAGATATTTCCACATTTTCCTCGATACTGGAAGCCCACCAGTGGTTAATGCCAACTCGATAACCACCTGTTAATAGCCGCGCGTGTATGTGTGTGTAGCGATGTCTTCCCAGGGAACCGTTTGTGGCATCACTCTCCTCCTGATAGATTCCCTTCTGGCCTAGGGTGCACAAACAGGCTCTTGGTGACACCGTTCATCCGCGCTTTCATGATAAATAAAGAGCTTCACCGCAACAGCGACAACATGCTCCATCGCTGTTCAATTAGAACTGAGTGGATTTCCGAGCGAAGCTCGCTTATATACCGATTGGTGATTTCAATAGCCTGTTTTGAAAGCAATTTTAAGACTATTGAAACAAGTTTTTGGATCAAAAAGTAACAAGTATATAAAGCGTAGACATTTTATCTATCGAATGAAGTGTTTATCATACCATTTCGTTCAGTTGTTTAGGAGCTATTAACGCTCAAAATCTCGGTCTCCGGCGTAACGCTTTCGTTTTCGAAACTTTGATTTTACACCCCGGTATAGAAATGAAAGACGTAGTCCTACGTCAAAATTTCGAGATATTGATGGCACTTGGTTAAGCATTACGTTGTAGCTTACTTATCAGATTTGGAAAAACACGCGTACATCAGGAATAACGTATCGAAATTATTTTGAATGCTCAATGGAAGCCCCTTATACCGCCAAACTTCAGGCTCGTTTTCTCGAAATCAGTAAAATGTCACATGGTCCGGTCTGACTTAACAACGACCAAATGTAAGAAATAATATTTCTCTTCAATTTTTCGTTAGCTTATCGACCACTGATTCAGCTTCCAGGATTTTTTCCCATACTTCACTGTCTCCAGAATAACAGAATAACAGAAAAACAGAATAACAGAATAACTGAATAACAGAATAACAGAATAACAGAATAACAGAATAACAGAATAATAGAAAAACAGAATAACAGAATAACAGAATAACAGAATAACAGAATAACAGAATAACAGAATAACAGAATAATAGAATAACAGAATAACAGAATAACAGAATAACAGAATAACAGAATAACAGAATAACAGAATAACAGAATAACAGAATAACAGAATAACAGAATAACAGAATAACAGAATAACAGAATAACAGAATAACGGAATAACGGAATAACAGTGCGAATTTTAAGCACACACGAAATTCATTCTCAAATTTATTGTTTTAATTCGATTATCACCAAATTTTCATGGAGGAAAAGGAACAATTAAAGTTAGTTGGCATCATTCATTTAATTTATTTCACTTTCATATCCGAATGAGCAAACCTTGGCCTTAATCCCAGCCATAAGGTTCTGCACAACCTCAGAATCGACAGTATTTTTTTGCATATTAACCCATGCTTTCTTCATTTCTTCTACAATCTTCACCGCTTTAGGTTATTTTAGAAGGTGCCCCTTCACAATTAGCTTCATAATGGCCCAGTAATGTTCTTCTGGGCGCAGTTCCGGAGTGTTTGGGGAATTCAGATTTCTCGGCATGAAATCGACATCATTCGTCTTATACTACTCTAACACGTCCTTCGTGTAGTTGCTATGTTGGTAAATCCAGTCGGAAGATCGTCGGACCGTCGTGAACCTTCAGGATAGTCACTTTTGGAGACACTCTTCCAAATACACCTGTCCGTTCATGGTGCTTGCAGTAGCGAAAGTATTAGTCCGCATTCCACAAGTACAAATCGCTTACCAAATTGAGAACTTATTGGCGAGCTTAGAACTCTTCTGTATTCGAAAGTTCTCGGAAACATCCAACTTATCCTTGGCTGTCACATATAGGTCTCCAGAAATTTGGTTGAAGTCAGCCTTTACATATGTCTCGTCATCCATTACGCAGCTGTGTGGTTTCGTTAACTTCTGGTCGTACAACTTCCGGGCAAGGCTCTTTGCGGCCGTATTCTGTTTCTCGTTACGGTTTGGAGTCATCTGAACCTCAAACCTACTAGTCTAGCTCGAGTAAAGGGCGAACACGAAATTATTGCGACACCGAAAATGTCATGCCAATTTTCTCATAATGTTTAGAATCAAACCAAAATTTTAGGGTAGTTTTATACATATATTTACTTCAAAAATCAAAAGAAAAGTATTTCGATGGAGCCTTAAGTGTAAAATTGAACCATCAAAGTCCTTACAGTGTCATCCGGTACCAGTTTCTCAGTTTTTTCCATTTTCTTAACATGTCCTTCTCGTCTTTGACTGTCTTCTTGCTCTTCCGAAGTTCCCGCTTCATTATTGCCCAGCACTGTCCACCGGGCGCAGCTCCGGACAGTTTGGCGGGTCCATGTCCTTTGGAACAAAATGGACGGAATTGGCCGCATACCACTCCAGGACACTTTTAGAATAGTGACATGATGCCAAATCTGACCAAAATAGCGGAGCTTCGTCGTGCTGCCGCAAGAACGGCAAAAGGCGCTTCTCGAGGCACCCAGATTTGTAGATCTCGCCATTTACTGTGCCCTTTGTCACGAAAGGCTCACTCCTCAGTCCGCAAGAGCAGATGGCCTGCCAAACGAGATATTTGGAGGCGAACTTCGACATTTTCTTCTTCTTAAATTTGTCGTCCACATAAAACTTGCTCTTTCCGGTGAAAAACTCCAACCCCGGAATTTGCGTAAAATCGGGTTTAATATACGTTTCGTCGTCCATCACACATCAGCCATATTTTGTCAGCATCTTCTCGTAGAGCTTCCGTGCCCGAGTTTTAGCCGTCGATGTATGTATGTAGTCCAGCTCTCTTCTTTGCATTCTGGACGTAGCTCTGCGACATGCCGATCTTTTTAGCCAAATCACGGCTTGAGACGTTGGGATTTGCTTTAATCATCCGCTTCACCTTTCCCTCCGTCTTTTTGTTCTCCGGTCCGGGTTTTCTTCCAGCTCCTTTGCCGTGGTCCAACGTCAACCGCTCCTGAAACCGCTTCAACACTCTAGAGACGGTTGATTGGTGAATGTTCAACATTTTTCCCAACTGCCGGTGCGACAGGTCAGGAAATTCCAGATGTTTGAAAAGAATTTGTTCTCTCGACTCGCGTTGGTTCACCTCCATTTTCGTTGAATCGAAAAATACGACTTCGAGTTTGACAGCATGTAGACAATACACATCAATGAGAAAGTGTGCAAAATTTGGTTGATTTTTACACAATGGTAAAAAAGTTATGCCCTGTTGAATGTGTCGCAATAATTTCGTGTTCGCCCTTTATTCTGCACGAAAGTCTTGCTCGCATGCAATTTTTTAGTCACATCTCGAACTGAGGCGTTCGGTTTCAGTATAAGAGCCCCCACCACGCGTTTGTGATCGTTCTCGTAGACCTGACGGCTTTTTTCGAATCTTTGCTTCCGCTCAACAGTCAGACGTTCTTCGAACCCTTTTATGCTACCAAACACCGGGAAATTTGCGATTCCCAACGTTTTTCCGATGGCACGATGCGAAACATCCTTATTCTCGAAGTACTGATGCAAACATTTTTCGCGCACTGTTCTTTCGTCACCATTTTGAAAACTTTTGCGCACCTGATGAAATTAACTCCCAGAGTGTAAACAATACACATAAAACTAGGTCTACGCAAAATTTCAATTAGTTTTACCCAAAGGATCAATAGAGCAATTTGAGTGTGTGCGGATTTTAAGCGATACACCTTTAATGTTTTCGTTTTAATTGAGGATAATTATCAAAAATTTTACGAAAAATTTAGTTTGGGCACTTTTTTTCTACCAGTACTGTAGACGTAGAAGATATTCACTCAACAAGTCGCTATTGGTACGTATTTTTTCGCTTTTACAGCCTTTTCCAAGTAGCGCATTTTACGCTATTTTAACAAAATAACTTTTGAAATTATGCATTATGTTTCCGAATTACGTAAACCTGCGTCACAAGGACAGAAATACGCTGTTCGATATTGTTCTATTCATTGTAAACTGACAGATATCCTAGACAACGTACCGCAAGGTCGCATTCGGCATTCTGTATTTTCTATATTGATCGTTCTCCTTCTGTTTGCCGAGTTTGCTGATCAACACATTTCACGCGTGATCGACTAATTATTGGTTTGGTTGCCGCGCACAAATGTTTGCTAAACACACCGAGCTCCAATTTCGACAATTACCCGCCAGCGTCCTTGGAGGCCAGGGAATTCCCACCGTGTTGCACAGGCACTCGCGCTGGCTGAACAATTTCATCACTATTCAGGGTGCTGCTGCTGCTGCTGCTGCAAATGTCGTCGAGCCTTTCGGATCGAAAGCCAAACCCAGGTAATAACACACACACAAACACTCAGAAAAATTAGCTATCGTTTGAACAATCGTTCTAGGGTAAGATCTTTGGCCCCGGACTTGGGGCGGTTTGCGGTGAGTCAGCTGTTTTACGCGCAGTTTCACGTCCGTCCAGAACTTGAACTGTATGAATTTATTAGAAAGGCGTCCCGCCGTGCGATGCGGGCGGTTCCGTTCGACTCTGTTCCGTAAATATTTATTCGCACCCCTAGACGGTGTGTGAGTAAGCGCGCGACGAGAGACCGGACGGATGCTTAAACCTGGAGATAACCCGACAAATTGATCGGAATGAGTATACAGAATAGTTTAGAGGTGACCTTGGTAGTTTGAATGATTGATCGGTGGCTCTTTTTGTGTGTTTGTTTTCTTCTGATGTTGTGAACAAATTCAATGAATTCGCTTCCAACTCGACCACTTGCGAAGTGGCGAGATTGCAATCATTATGATCAAAAGGTTTTTGAATTCCCATTAAATCATTTACTTATCCTGTCTCGCTTGAGGTGTTCTATTCACAGTGAGATGGTCAAAGTCTACAACCCGACCGGATCTCAGATGTCTGTTTCCTTGTTTTGATCTACTGCTTTACAGGTCAGGAAAACAATAATCGAAACAAAACACATACGCAGCAATGCTTTCACTTTTATCCCGTTCAGTCCCCTGTTGATGTTATTTTGCTCTGCCTTCTCGCAAACCATAGACGACGACACCGCGAGATCCCGCTCAACTTCGGCTCCGGAAAAACTGGAAGCTTGCAATTTTTATTCCAATGCATTATGATGAGGGCCAAAATGTGATTTCACTTGCATAATGGCGACGAGGTTTGTCTCTTGCCATCCGGTTTGTTGTGGATTATTCACTACACCAGTGATGTCCGACCGGTTAAACTCATTTTCTGGTGTGTTTATTAATCTTACGAGCTCAATGGAGACTTCCTAGTTTCCCCCTCGATGTTGATATGCAGTACTGACAATCGCCTTTTCAAATTCGGACAGATCGTTGACATCGCGCGAATAGCGCGATCAAATTCCATTTCTCGAAAAGCGAGAGTTTTCAATTTAACCGAACACATAACAGAAACGATAAAACACGCCAAATCACTTACTTGGAAGCTTATGTTCAATTACGGCCACATTTTTCACTCACCTCCCGATTTACATTTCCCCGCTTGCTGCGATTATTTAACCTGTCAAGAGTGCAAGCGCATGACTCATGTCAACAGCTCAATTACGCACCCGCGTGCTTTGGATATGGATTCGGTCCACGGGCGGGGAGGGCTGGCGGCGGATGGTTGGAAGTGGTTTCGAACTAGGAATTGAAGCGGTTTGCCTCCACGATTAATGAACATTATCCCACCCGTGGGACAGCAGCTGGGGTTGTTTTTGTTTTGCGGTAGCGCTTAATCTGTGACCACAGCTGGGCGACCAAGCTGCGTCCACGCGATTGAGTGACAGGTGTGTTGACAAACTGACAAACGGCCAGTCGATCTTGATTGTGAACTCGGCGCAACCGAAATAACTTTCGGTTGGAAAGGAAGCTATTGGCGACCAGTCTAACCGTTTTACGATCAAGATAACTCGTAAAACGCACCCCCCGAAAATAGATTGGGCCCCACACATGATGAAAAGCTGGTTGACTTTGATCTAGTTCAGGTTCGAGTTTGGCACAAAGTTGATCCATTGAATGCCAGGTTTGATATTTTTCCAAAAATATTGACCACCTTCGTTGAAGGCTGTTGAATACAGTATTATTGGCTCATCGGGCGACGCTCACTACCGAGGAAATGTATTTGTTGGCGTTACATTCGTTCCGTTTCCGATTCCATATCTGATTTCATTTCCGTTTGCGTTGCGTGATTTCGCTCTAGCACGAACTTCGTCTTTAACACTTTCTTTGTCTAACTCCACTCGGTTAGCTACTTTTTTTTTATCTTTCAGGGCCGTTTCCAATGTACCCGAAGCCACCATCTTCGTTTCCAAAATGACATCGGAATACAATATTCGAGGGTCGTGGGCTTTATCATTGTCATTTAGGTCCATTTAGAACCATTATAAGCAAACCGGAAGTCAATATAAGATTATGTTCGTTTTCTGTTCGGCAGCCCAAAAACATGGCAAAATTCACGAAGCTCTCTCCCGGCAATAAATTAAAAAAAAATCAGATTTTTATCATCTCGGATTTTGCTTCAGAATGCATTGAACATCTTGAAATATTCTTCAGTGAAAGTTTTGGTGGCCCTGAAAAGGCCTGTGGTTTCACAGAAGCAGCTGAAGATGGTTGAAGATGGATGTCACACATTTATACTTTAGTTGTAGAATGAACCTTGTTAGTAGGAGTTAATCATTGTTTCGCACAAACATGCAACCGATTGTATACATATAAATAGATGAAATGTAATGAAATGAAATGAATTTGTATTTTCAAATCTTCCCGCTGACCATGTTCCAATTTTTTTTATGTTGTTACTACTGTTAGTAGCCTTAGTGTCAATTTTTAGCGCAACCTGTCATTTAGTTTGTTTACACCGTCATTAAAAACAAGTTAACCTTTTTTGCTCGGCGATTTTTGATATGGGCAATTCTATTGGTCAAAGATATTGTGTGAAATTTTGTGTTGCAAAACGAAATTCCTTGTGCCAAAACGTTGAAAACATCGACAAAATAAAAGGAACGGTGTTCACTAATCATCATTTAAGATTGAGAACGCTAGGCTGTGAAATACGAGACCGCTCGTCATATATGGGTAGATTTTTTTTTGCATAAAAAAAGTAGCAGCACGACTAGTGTCAAAAAAGCTCAATTTCCTTCGAAAATTTCATCGCAATCAAGTGGCTGGAGACATGCTTGAACGATCAAATTCTGATCCCACGATTCCGAAACTCACATTACCGCTTCCGTTTTGACAGCATCGGAGAAAGAAAAACGAATTCTCTGCGTGAACAGAAGACAATTCTTGAATACAGCTATAGTAGTGTTTTTTTTTATCTGTATTATAGTGATTTTCAACTCATTGGGCTGGTTCGTCACTTTTTACTTCCATTTTTGGAAGAATGTCGGGAGTGAGAATTGAACTCGTGACCTTTAGCGTGAGAGGCATGGATGTTACCACTACGCCAGATCACCTCCACTATAGTAGTGTTTCGTTGACTGGATTGTTCGTTAGAAAAAAGTATTGCTTCAGAAGGAGACTATTTTGAAAACAATAATATAAGTTTAGATAAATATTATACATACGCGTTGCTCCTCTTGTCTGAACGCCATTTTCATAACTGAAGAGCAAATGGGAAAATCGAGATAGTTGCATCATTCTGCACGCTCATACCTAAGTGTTCTATCTATTTCAATGCACGAATAAAAGGAATGCGTCAAATTTAGTTCGACCAAATTTTGATCATATGGTCCGTTTGTGAAAAATGATGCCGGCGTCACTTTCACTCAGTCAACACTTTCGTCGTCCAAAGCGATCCGGCTGAGTTTCTTGCAGGGCTCAACTTGCGAATGAGTTAATCAATGAAGGTCAAACATTGTTTGTATACATCCTTTACATAATCTAGCATTTTGTTTGCAATTTGAAGACGAACAAACAACGCTAACACATGCCAATGTCATATTATAAGGGTTTCGCATGAAACAGTGGTACAAACCATACGTAATATAAATTAATAAAAAGTATAAAAAATTATATTAACATTATATTTTTATGATTTTGATTTCCTAAATTCATATTTAAGTGCCAATTCGATTTGAATTCTATTCTATTCCTGAATTTTATTCAATTTGAACGAGAGTGAAAGTGCACCCAAAGTTAATTTTTAACACATGTTATGGCATCTTTATTTATTACATTAAATTACAAATCCAACTTCATTTTAGGATGAAGCATAATATTATCACGCTTTTATTCAACAGCACTAGTAGCTATATGGATAGCGTGGTCGTGTGAAATAACTTTGCATTCCAGTCGGCCTTGGTTCAATCCCAATTGACGTCGTATGGACGCCCAATGGACGTCGTATGGGATGTTTATCGATAGATAGCGGTACTCTTACGCCTCAAAATGGTAACAGTGTATTACACAACAAAAGTTATCTTAAGATAAAAAATGTACACGAATGAATTCGCCTCTGTTACAGGTGAATTGTGCTGCTAAATGAGCCTAATAAAATAAACCGTGGGATAAAAATACGCGTTGGGATCATTATTTGCGCATTTGACCCTCCATCACACGAAAAAGCATTATTTCTGTCAAAGATGAAATAATTTCAGCCAACGCTAGTTTGGGTGTTGAAGTGGAAAAAGACGAAGGACGAAAAAGTGGAAGCACTTTCCTTCCATCAACCTTGCCAACATTCAAAAAATTTTTCCAAACAACTTTCATTTGTATTTGTTTGAAGAAATCGAAATTTTTATATTGAATAAAATAACATATATCATGAAACAAACTATCGAAAAATTTAAAAATCTCAACCCCTGTTCTAACGGAAGTACCCACATCTGATTGGTCGAAATTGACGACACATGCGACGGTTCCCTAACAGAGACATCAAAACCAAGCTGCCTGGGGGAAATTGACATTACAAATACATAAAAGTAGGGGGAGCTTTTGTTCCCACCGAATTGTGTTCCCTAACAGAGACATCAAATTCAAGGTGCCCGGGGAAAATCGGCATGCAAGTTGGGGGCATTTTTTATATTGCAAATTAGGTGAGTGACACGATTAATAGTAGCAAATAAAATTTAAATTCTTTTCAACTACGTTACACTGTGGTGGGATATTCTGATAAGAAAAAATTATTATCTTATTATTATTTTTTTGAATTTAATTCAGGCAGACCATTTTTGAAGTTTTAAATAATTATAGACGATTTAAGAGCAGGTGATAAATGATTCCAATATATAACACCTCTCACTAACATCGATTGCCCATAGTAAACAAATTAATGTTGTGGAATTAAAACACTTATGGTTCTCGTGTTTCTCATAAACTGAAGTTGTTCAATTAAGTACTGTGGCACGCAACTTTTAACAATTTTGAAAAAGTTTATGCATGTACGATACACATAAAATTGAAACTACATCATAATAAAGTGCTATGTAAGTGTGGAACACTGGAATATCTCGATAAATTGTAGACATATCTTACACATGAATTCAAAGCAAGCCTTAGTCTGTTGAGTGCGGTCGCAAAAGCATTAGTGTAAATGAAATCTCCGTACAAAAAATGAGGAAGAATCAACGACTTGAATAATTTTATTTTCGTGGATGTTTCCAAATGCCCAGTCACTAATTTCAAACGTTTTAAGGCGCCGTAGATCTTACCACATTGAGAATTAAATATAACACCCAGATTATAAAGTTTATCGACATATTCAACAACTTGTCCATCAAAAATTTTTGGAGGCGGTGAAGGTGTAGTTTTCCAAACAAAAAGGCCTCTCTCAGGGACACCAAATCATTATCAAAGAGTTTAATTTTTCAAACATATCCAAAATGAACAGATAGCCTAACGGAATCCTACGTCAAATATGCGGTCGTGTCTCAGACACAACCCTCCTGTGACTTTTTTGATTTGAATACTTTCAAACATCCACGTTTTCTTACTAAATGAACGTTAGTGAGTCCAATCACTGAAATCTTGATTGATTGATTACCCTTTGACCCTTTACGATTTCCTTTTACTATAAATTGTCTAGTACTTCTACAAAAATTCGTCCTTATAATATAAAATTATTTAAAGGCACAGCTCTCGTTCAAGATTCTTCAAGCATTTGGAAATAACATGTTTCTCCGTTGCATGGAATACATGTTTGATACAGAGAATATTACAAAATAAAGACAGCTTAAATCGGACTATTTCTTCCTCGGGTTTAGGGCACAACATATTTGGCCTTTCATTTTTGTTTTTTATAGATAGAAGATATAGGAATGCGTTATTCCGTCTGAAAATCCTTTTCCACTTTCGAACAAAAATCAATTTCGTTAGCGCCAACGACAAATGGAGTAACAACACTTAGCTAATTGTAGAACATATGGGAATTCCATTTTTCGATTTTTCCGACCTTCCTTCAGAGTTTTCCGAAAATTTTCCGGTTTTTCTCTCCACTATATTGATCTACGGGAAGAGACGAATACAACAAAATAAAGAAGGCTAAAATCGGACCACCCCTTCTTCGGGTTTTCCGCTTACCAACAGATCTTGCCTTACATTTTTATGTATATAGATTTGAACGATGTAAAGACTTGCAATACAGAGTATCAATGGATTTGACACTCACTGTGTACACCTAGCTGGCCGTCTGTCAAAATGGTGAATACAAACATAAAAGTGATCCGGATTAGCAGTTCGATGTAAATTTTCATCTGCAAAAAAATAGGTTCTCATTGCTAACAAGTAATTTTTTGAATAGTTTTCGTTATATGAGTGTTTTAGCATCAGTTTCCTTCCATTTCATCGAATTAGCGGTAAATTTTCTCATTTTTACTCCAGAAATATTGATGTGAAAACAATACTAATCAATTCGGGTAAGACAGACACTCCAGCGAAGAGAAATAGAAACTTTTTTTTTAAACAATTTGGTTATCTCCTCTAACTTTTTTTTATCAGATTCCCACTAGCTATGTTTGCAAGAGCAACCCGATATCATGGACGAATCAGCAGAGTGGTTTTTAAAACGTAATCCGAATCTGTCATTTCGAATGCCGGAAACTATTTTATACAGGAAAAAATGAGAAAAATTTCAAGCCCATCTTGGTGATTTTAGTCAAACTTTATGTTCGATTATTTTTAAAGCCTATTTGAAGACCTCTAACGCTTGTCGAGTACATAAACTTGAATTTTCAGTTAGTGTCCATTAGGGTGCCAATGAAAATGGTCATCTCTAACTTCAAAAAGTTTCCTCATAAAAAATGCTCCCCACCTCGAAAACACACCCTATGCCGAATTTCAGCTTAATCGGACTTAAGGGAGAGTGGCGCAAAGCGGTCAAAGTTTGAGATTTTTGAAAATCGAAAAATCACCCAAGTGGGGAGTAAAGGAAATCAGGGTTTTCGAAAAAAAATTGATTACAAATGTCTTAGAATTGCATAAAACGTCGAGATCTAGTGTCATCTCGAAAACAATTTTTTTGTCAAAAATCCGCTTTTTTTTCGGAGAACGAAACGAAAAGTACGGTTTTGGATGCCAATGAAAATAGTTATCTCGATTTTTCATTCGAAATTACGTAACGAAATGTTGATTTGCACGATAACATACCCTATGCAAAATCTTAGCTCATTCGGGTTTCATTTACTGATGTCCATAAACGTTTAAATTTGACTTTTTTTTTGAAAAAAGAAATATCACCGAAAATCGTGGTTTTCAAAAAAAAAAATGGATGTCATATGTCTTAAAATTACATTACTCGTCGAGATTTACAGTCATCCTGAATTTTTTTTTGTCAAAAAACGTTTTTTCGCCTGAAAAATCGATTTTTGACAAACAATGTTTTTATATATAACTGTAAATCTCGACGGGTCATGAAATTTTAAGACATTTGGCACCAATTTTTTGTTTTGAAAACCCTGATTTCCGGTGATTTTTCGGTTTTCAAAAAACTCAAATTTTAACGTTTGTGACACCAGTAAATGAAGCCCGAATGAGCTAATATTTTGCATAGGGTATATTATCGTTCAAACCAACATTTCGTAGCAAGTTCCGAATGAAAAATCGAGATATCTATTTTTATTGGCATCTCGACGTTTTATGCAATTTTAAGACATTTGGTATCCACTTCTTGACGTAGGATTACGTCTTTCGGGAACAAATTGGGGTACAAATTGAAAATCGAAAATCGAGCACTTCTTGAAAATTGTCCAATTTCAAACGCTTATTGCTCAGTCATTTCATGATGGATTGAAGATTTCGGAACTCCATTACAATTTTTTATATTGAAGAAAATAATATATGTCATGAAACGAACTATCGAACAATTGAAAATTCTCAACCCTTATCCTAACGGAAATATCCCCTTCTAATTGGTCGAAATTGACGACACATGCGGCGGGTCCCTAACAGAGACATCAAAACCAAGCTGCCTGGGGGAAATCAACATTGCGAATACATGAAAGTAGGGGAAAGTTTTGTTTCTACCGAGATGTGTTCCCTAACAGGGACATCAAAACCAAGGTGCCCAGGGGAAATCGGTATTGCAAATATATGTCACCATATATTGCAAGTAAGGTGAGTGACACGATTAATAGTAGCAAATAAAATTTAAATTTGGAACTTTAATGTTGGTTGTTTCGTAAAATTTAATATCCATGACCAATCGTGTATTGTGAAAAATTTAGCACAAGTGTAAGTGTAAAATTGTATATGGTAGCAGTTGTGTTAAAAATGACTTGATCTATTAAACAATTTATTTCTATTTTCATAAATAAAAACCAGATCGTGTTCCCGCTCGAGAACGGGTCGTTTGGTTTAAGCTGTCTGTTTTGTTGTGTTTATTTCCATCCAAGTAAAGTTAATACGGCGAGAAAATTTGGAAAAGTGGAGAAATATTACAAAAAGTGATTTCCCATATGCTCTACATATAGTATTAAGTTCAGTTAGTCCAATTAAAATTCGCATTGGGTTGAATAAACACTCAGAAAGTAAAAGTTGTAAAAGAAAAATACCTTCCTCATTTCAAATATGTTTTCTCTATATTAAAGTAACATGCTTTTACTGATGAGAAAAATTGATAATTGTGTACGGTATTGGTAATTATCTTATATTACATTGCACAATGGTCCAGGAGATGTATTTAAGTGGAAATTAACATTTAGAGCTCGAAAGTTATTCTTTAGACAAAAAAAAATGTCTTCGACCAAAATTGTCGATGAAATAAAAAATCTAACTTTCTTATCTTTATAGATAGAGGTAAACATAGTTCGACAATGTTGCAGTCCCAATTATTTGAAACATCTTTGTAGAACAAAGTTTTTTTTTCTAAAGGGTGTGTCACATCAAATTGCATCACGGAAAAAACGCTGTAGAAATTCGCCCAGTAGACCGATCCTTTTAAAAATTTTAGACAGTAAAATAAAAACTATTAAACAACTTTTGGCATTTTCTTTTTATTCATACTTCGAGCCCAAGCCCGTATGCTTGCACCTTCTTCTTTACCCCGTCCATAAGCTTCTGTACAACGTCAGGTTGTAGTTTTTTTTTGAACAGAAATCCATTTTCTCTTGAAGTCCGCCTCCGATTTGACAACTTTTGGGTTCTTCCGGAGGGCCTGCTTCATAACCGCCCAATATTTCTCTATTGGGCGAAGCTCCGGCGCGTTGGGCGGGTTCATTTCCTTTGGCACGAAGGTGACCCCGTTGGCTTCGTACCACTCCAACACGTCCTTTGAATAGTGGCACGAAGCGAGATCCGGCCAGAAGATGGTCGGGCCCTCGTGCTGCTTCAATAGTGGTAGTAAGCGCTTCTGTAGGCACTCCTTAAGGTAAACCTGGCCGTTTACCGTGCCAGTCATCACGAAGGGGGCGCTCCGCTTTCCGTAAGAGCAGATCGCTTGCCACACCATATACTTTTTGGCAAACTTGAATAGTTTCTGCTTGCGAATCTCCTCCGGAACGCTGAATTTGTCTTCTG
Source organism: Toxorhynchites rutilus septentrionalis (assembly GCF_029784135.1). Classification (NCBI taxonomy): domain Eukaryota; kingdom Metazoa; phylum Arthropoda; class Insecta; order Diptera; family Culicidae; genus Toxorhynchites; species Toxorhynchites rutilus. The sequence goes on from NC_073744.1 coordinate 192,909,319, forward strand.
CGGAGAAGAACAACAGGCCCGGCAGCTGACGAAAGTCCGCTTTGACGTAGGTTTCTTCGTCCATTACCAGGCAATGCGGCTTCGTCAGCATTTCGGTGTACAGCTTCCGGGCTCGCGTCTTCCCCACCAGGTTTTACCTTTCGTCGCGGTTAGGAGCCTTCTGAACCTTGTATGTACGCAGGCCCTCCCGCTGCTTGGTCCGCTGGACGAATGAACTTGACAAATTCAGCTTATTGGTGACATCCCGGACCGAACTTCTCGGATCACGTCTAAACTGCTTAACTACGCGCTTGTGATCTTTTTCACTGACGGAGCATCCATTTTTGCCGTTCTTCACCTTCCGGTCGATGGTTAGGTTCTCGAAGTATCGTTTTAGTACTCTGCTGACCGTGGATTGGACGATTCCCAGCATCTTACCGATGTCCCGATGTGACAACTCCGGATTCTCGAAATGAGTGCACAGGATTAATTCACGACACTCTTTTTCGTTCGACGACATTTTTCCAAATTTACGAAAAATTGACAGTGAACATGGCCAACGTGATCTATACACTATTATCTGATTATAAGCGAAAGCTGAAGATATAATTCCTAAAAATTAAATTTCTACAGCGTTTTTTCCGTGATGCAATTTGATGTGACACACCCTTTATCTCTTGAAATAACCGATATAGCGCCTTTCGATTTTTTTATGGTCACCATGAAAAAAACTGTTTTTTGTTCTAACTTTTAGATGCCAAGTTCTACATACAAACTGTCTTCGGAAGACTTTTAAAGCTTACTAATACAAACATTTAGGGATGCAGACCTCGTCAATATCTCAACTTCACTCAAAGTTATTGATATTTCTTCCCAAAAAATACGCTCTCTTCAATTGTTTGTCATTTTTTCTGGGGCAAACATAAACAAAGTTTATTGACGGCATTAGAAAGAGCATATACATGTTGTGTGATTTTCAACACTATGTTATTTTTTGTGTTTGAGTAAATTAAACTTAAAATCATGAGTTTTTGGGTAAAAGACATCAATAACTTTAAGTAGGATTAAGATATTGACAAGTTCTGCATCGCAAAATGTTGGAATTGATGAGCTCTAAAAGGTAAATGAAGACAGTTTTGATGTAGAATTTGAAATCTTAAAATGAATGCAAAAATCCCTTTGGTCAAAGTGCTGTCGAGCACTAAATGCTATTTTCCACTGAAATGCATCTCCTGGACCATTGTGCATTGGTGAGTTTTGTTTTTCTTTATTTCATCCATACATAACATAGGAGGCATCTCGTCTAGAGTCACAGAGGGTGGTTTTCATCACCACTTCAGTATCTTTTATCTGATACGCACCTTCCAACGGCTGTTTACCATCTTTCTATCATCATCACGTGGTAAACACTGGTGTAGTTAACAAACAATATCTAACAAGCAAACCAAACGGCCACCAAAACATTATCAAAGAGTTTAACGATGAAATTCTTCAAACATATCCAAAATCAACAGACAGCCTAACGGAATCCTACGTCAACTATGCGGTCGTGTCTCGTACACAACCCTCCTGTGAGTTTTTTTTTTGGAAGTCCCGATTTCCTTTACTTTACTTTACCCTTGGGTGATTTTTCGATTTTCAAAAAACTCAAACTTTGACCACTTTGCGCAAGTCCGATTGAGCAGAAATTCGGCATAGGGTGTTTTTTCGAGGTGGTGAACATTTTGTATAGGGTAACTTTTTGAAATTTGAGGGTCGATTTTTTCCCATACATGCATTGGCACCCTAGTGTCCATCTTTCCCTTCAAGTGTCCGTCTTTCCCGAATCTTTCTTTTTTTTAAAAGATGCTGGACCAAGCAAACCATTTGTCATGACAATTGTCATGCGTAAATGAGAAAACAGAATAGAAACATACGGTATGAGGCATGATGTCGACGCCAACCTCTCTCAGTTTCTATTCTGTTTTCGCATTTTCGCATGACAATTGTCATGACAAATGGCTTGCTTGTGCTGGACACATAAGTTTTGCAAAATTTTATCCTCAAAAACAATTTTCATCATAAAAAAAATCCTAGACTATCGATTCGTGTTGAGATAGATATACAGGAAAACTTCGATATAACGTACATTTTACTTTCAAAATTGTACGTTGTATCGAATTGTACGTTATATCGAAGCATAATAAAGAACTCAGAAACGTAGCTTATATTACTTTATTGTGTTGCTGTTTGAGTAAGGTTGATGAATAAAATCAATAAGAAGACGAAGCCAACTTTTCTAATGATGCTTCCCTTCGTTCTGTTGATTGAAGTTTGATTCATTTAGAATCCGGAATCACAAAACAGTTGTATTTCGGGATTGGTTAAAGTTACAACACAAGCTTTAGTATCAAAATACAGATAATTTATTGTTCTTTCAGAAAAACTATAATCAAAAAAATATTCCTTTGGACTTTGAAAATGTGTACGTTATATCGAGTGACGTTATATCGAGTGACGTTATATCGAGGGAACGCTATAACGAGGGTACGTTATATCGAAGTTTCCCTGTATATTTTTTGAGAAATTCATAAAAAAATCAACTTTACTTAAGGTGTCCGTCTTTACCACTCTTCCCCTAACATCTGTGCATCTAAATACACTGTATAAACTTGCGCTATATGTCGAAAGACAAATATTCAAACAGCATGCGTCTTTATATGGGTATCTGGTAAGTCCATTATAAACTTATTTCTTAAGAAATTGGTGTGTGAGCTCTTGTCGGACACAGCCAACTTTATTATAGATCCATTCCCTAGCTCGGTTGCCAAACATGAATTACATTGTAGCAACATGTCATTATATTTGCATAATCAATGTTGATAATTCGAGTACAAATATGACCGTTCCACCAAAGTGATGAATATCATACCAACAGACCAACGGTTCAATTGCATCAGATTCAGTATCCCGGCTCCGGCGACTCAGACGAACGCAGATAATCTCTTCGCATCGTACGAGTGAATTTCGTACGCACCGAACCCGAAGTTTGTATTTCTCACCGTCTCACACCGATATGAACAACGCGTTATGACGCGTTCACCACGCGATATCCTTGAGGTGGTCGACATTCCTTACAGCCCCCCGTGTGCATTATTCGCTCGAAGTATACGCCGTATGCGCCGGAGTGGTATACGAACCTGGTGTGGCAATCGAACTGGTTCTCATCAGCGCTCAATCGTTTCCCCCCCAGTCGGTGGGTTGCGAGCGAATCAACCCATTTGTGCGCTCCGAAAGGATTTGAAAGCTGGTGACCTACCAATTCGGGCTTTTGAATGCAGGCAAAATATGTAATGAATCATTGAAGCCGCTAAAGTTCACGTCGTTTGTTTCAGAAGAAGGATAGCGCAGAATTTGTGTCGCAGAGACTCAGTTGCGTAAATTCCCCCCAAAAACTACGTCGAAATGAGATTGTGCGCATCTTCAGTCACGAATTTTCGGTGTTTACTACCTTTCGTGTCTGTTTCCTCTCTCCGGATCCCATTAATTTCAGTACGAGCGAAGCATTTTAAACAAAAGCCGCCAATCCGAATTAAAATTCAGCTCCCGGCCTGGTCAGGCATTTAACTTGAACACACGATGCTCACGTAGAACTCAACCTTGCGCATGTCTCGCTGAGTCGTTTGCGCCATCGATTCGGTGGAAGCGATAGATCTAGATCTTAAGCTATCCACCAAAATAGAAACCCTTTCGATTGCTCCGTAGCCGGCTAAACTCCGGTATGGAACAGGATCCCCAACGAACTAACCAGACAGTACCCGCAACGCATATTCGAGAGGTGGGAGGTGTTGAACTCTTTGCAACAAGCGTTGTCTCCGCCGGTAGAAGAAATCACAACTCGAACAAGGTCATCGAAGGCGGTGGCAGCGGCGACACGGTGTATGTTGGCACGCGCGATTCGTGTGACACACCACACGAATGTGGCAAATTTACGACCCAATGCTTATTCCAATCTACCGCTGGAATCAATCACTTAACGTGGTCCACCACGGGGCATGGACACATGTGTGATAAAAGAATGGCGGAGGAAAATATATAGCCAACAATTCGGTTGCGCTCGCCATGGTCCTGAGATACCATTTAATTCGACGAAAACAACACAAACCGTATACTCAGGTACTGTGCTGTAATTATCAAACAAACACATACGCCTCTGGCACGAAAAATTCCTCCAGCGAAGGCCCAATAATAAACGCCCATCCATTGCGAACCATAAGTGCATGCTGTGGAGTCATTTGGTATGCAGAGCATTGCAGCTCGAGCCATGCGCCAGCGGGTGATTCATTTAGCATATTTTATTCGGTTTTGGTTTAAGGTTGATGCAAATTACGATTTACCATGTGCGGCAACAGTTTGAAGGCTGATCGGGAAAAAAATCGGATCGATTTTGACGGTCGTTGTCATCTGATGGGCACCTTACACGATCAACCGGATTGACAATAAGTGTCTTCAATATCGTGACAGCTAGGCTTTCAACATCTGATCTAACCTCAATCAATATTTTTCCACCTTACACGGTCAATATCGCCCTCAACCCGAGACAACGAAAATATCCGCGATGGCTAGTGGCGACATTCGAGTTTGGGATCCAAACTATTCTCTATCAGATTAGAAGGCTAAAAGGCAATTTTCAATTGGTAAAATTTGAATGAAAATATCTACTTGGTATTATTTAATTAGTTGAAGCGCGTAGTCCTAACCTTTACTTAACCTACTTCCTCTGAATTTTCAGATATTCCTACTAAAATGTATTATTATAATATAACGTCAATTTCAGACATAATTTTTGTATGGGACTAGCGGCCCAATTCTATGTTTTAATAAGTTTACCGCAAAGTCATTGGAATAGCTTTGCTGTTGCACTCAAACAGACTCTCGCAACTTATTTTCTTTTCTTTTATTCAATGTTTCTTTTTTAGTTCAAATATCTCTATGTCTCGAACATCTACTCTTTCTCTGCGATCAATTGTTGCTCTTCCAATTTTGACTTTGAATTTCAACTCTCTACTCTTCATTTCCTACTATCTACTCTGTACTTTGTTCTCTCTTCTCTCCACTCTCTGCTCTTTATTTTAAACTTTCCACTTTCTCTCCGCTCTCACTACTCTCTACTCTCTACTCTTTCTACTCTCTACTTTCTCTAATCTCTTTACTCTCAAACTCTCTCTATTATCTACTCTCTACTCTCTACTCTCTCTACTCTATCTAATCTATCTACTGTCTACTCTATCTACTTTCTACTCTCTCTACTCTCTCTATTCTCTACTCTCTCTACTCTCTCTACTCTCCCTACTCTCTACTATCTCTACTCTCTACTCTGTACCGTCTCTACTCTCTACTCTCTCTACTCTTCACTCTCCCTACTCTCTACTCTCTCCACTCTCTACTCTCTACTATCTCTACTCTCTACTCTCTCTACTCTCTACTCTCTACTCTCTCTATTCTCTACTATCTCTACTATCTCTACTATCTCTACTCTCTACTCTGTACTCTCTCTACTCTCTCTACTCTCTACTTTCTACTCTCTCTACTTTCTACTCTCTGTACTCTCTACTCTCTACTCTCTACTCTCTACTCTCTCTACTCTCTACTCTCTCTACTCTCTACTATCTCTACTCTCTACTCTGTACTCTCTCCACTCTCTCTACTCTCTACTTTCTACTCTCTCTACTCTCTACTCTCTACTCTACCTACTCTCTACTCTCTCTATTCTCTACTCTGTACTCTCTCTACTCTCTCTATTCTCTACTCTGTACTCTCTCTACTCTCTCTATTCTCTACTCAATACTCTCTCTACTCTCTCTCTACTCTCTACTCTCTACTCCCTACTCTCTACTCTCTACTCTCTACTCTCTACTCTCTACTCTCTACTCTCTCTACTCTCTACTCTCTCTACTCTCTACTATCTCTACTCTCTACTCTGTACTCTCTCCAATCTCTCTACTCTCTACTTTCTACTCTCTCTACTCTCTACTCTCTACTCTACCTACTCTCTACTCTCTCTATTCTCTACTCTGTACTCTCTCTACTCTCTCTATTCTCTACTCAGTACTCTCTCTACTCTCTCTCTACTCTCTACTCTCTACTCCCTACTCTCTACTCTCTACTCTCTACTCTCTACTCTCTACTCTCTACTCTCTACTCTCTACTCTCTACTCTCTACTCTCTACTCTCTACTCTCTACTCTCTACTCTCTGCTCTCTACTCTCTCTACTCTCTCTACTCTCTACTCTCTACTCTCTACTCTCTCTACTCTCTACTCTCTACTCTCCCTACTCTCTAATCTCTCTACTCTCTCTACTCTCTCTATTCTCTATTCTCTCTACTTTCTACTCATTCTACTCTCCTTACTCTCTACTCTCTCCACTCTCTCTACTCTCTCTTCACTCCTCATACTCTCCCTACTCTCTACTCTCTATACTCTCTACTCTCTCTACTCTCTACTCTCTCTACTCTCTACTCTCTACTTTCTACTCTCTCTACTCTTTACTCTCTCTACTCTCTTTACTTTCTACTCTCTACTATCTCTACTCTCTACTCTGTGCTCTCTCTACTCTCTACTCTCTCTACTCTCTCCTTTCTACTCTCTCCTTTCCACTCTCTCTACTCTCTAATCGCTGCTCTAAAAAAACGCACACACAAACACATACACGCACATGCACGCACAAATGAACACATGTACACACGCAGACGCGCACAGTCTCACACACAAAAAAACGCATCGCAGCGGCTGACTGCTCACTGTCTCTCACTGTTTTTGATTACATCAACCATCCAACTAACCAAAACACACACTCCCGCAAACGCACACGCCCACGTACACGCAAACACACACACGCACACACAAACACATACACGCAAATGTACACGCAAACGAACACACGCAGACGCACACACTCTCTCACACAAAAAACGCATCGCAGCGGCTGACTGCTCACTCTCTCACTATGTTTGTGTTTACGTCAAGAATACGAACATTTACGACCGTTTACGACTGTTCACGACGACCGCGCTTTATTTTTTAGCGATTTTATTTATAGTAAGATTTTCTCACCACTTGCAGAAAAAAAGTGATTTGCATTCACATAGAATACTAATTTGATTCGTAAAAGTTAATTTTCATTCATAATTTACACTTTAGAATTCGGTTTTTCTTCTCAAAAATACATCATAATACTCGTTTCACAAATACAGACTGTTCCTTTCAGTTTCAGAGATGCCAGATTATTTTAGTTTGCGAAAATATATGCAAGTTATTTTATCTGCAAGCAAATGTTTTTATTCCATAAATGAGACTATGACAGTAGAACCCCGATTATCCGCGAGCGGGTGATCCGCCCTGCGGATTATTCGTGACTGCGAGTTCCATAGTAAATCAATAGGCCTTTCCGGAATTTGTTAGTGAGTGGTAGGCCCATGCTCTTTTGTTGTGGTCATGGCTTTTACATTATTTAGCCACTGGTGTACACGACCTTATAGATGGATAGTTGATTGATTTCTGTATTGATAGAACATAGTTTTTATGTTGAAACATCTCTTTTCGTGTTTGCATTTTTTTGTCCTTTAATGGGTCATCCGCGATTTTCGTTAATCGCGGTGAGTTTGCCCGACTATTCCGCGGATAATCGGGATTCTACTGTAGCTTGAATTAACACATGATGTTTTTTCATCTGTGATTTTCCCAGATCTTCTCATTCTCCAAATTTTATAGCGGAGTGTGAAGAAACACACAACCCGCTCACTAGCGCAAAGAATGACCGAGTTCAACGTTAAAAAATTCCTAAAACGTTGTTAAGTTTCATCCACTCTCGCACCATCCCATTGTCAGTTTACTTTGAAGTTTTGATTTGTATCGTGAAAAGTACCGTATTTTGCTATTCAAAGTATCGGTTTTCCAATCCAAAAGCTTCCATTTATGATTCCTACAATTTCAGTAGTTTATAAATTTTAATTGCAAATAAATGTGCGCTTGCATATCTGGCAACTCAGTCTGGAAGTCCGTGAGGTAAAACGTCAACATCATGCATCTATATGAAATGTCACGATATTGATGCTCGAAAATCAGAAAATCCGGATTTCTGCGTCGTCGGCCATGTTCAGCTGTCATTATGCTCTCAAATGTCATCATATTGTCAATAAAGTTGACCGTGTAAGGTCCGCTTGAGAGAGAGGAGCCAGCTGAATGACAGATAGATTGTTTTCTTCTTATTCTTCTTACGCATCATCATCAAAAAAAATCCAATCTGACAATTTCAATCAAGCAAGTTGTTGTCATTCATTTGTGAGAAAAGCGTTCAAACTTGACGTGAACCTTTGTTTGTGAGTACTTTTGTGCGTTTTTATCCCCGATTTGATTTTTGACGTAGGACTGCGTCTAATAGGAATATATGGGGGGTATAAAAAGGATCATTTAGGAAATAATAAAAGATGTACCAGGTCAGCCCACATCATGGCTTCCATCAGCAACGGCCCATTCCAACATTTTTTTTTACTTTTGATAATTTCGATATAGTTGTTCTAAAGAATTATTTCGATGATTACTAAAACAATATCCGAAATAAGAAGCAAACTGTTTTTTATGATTTGTTTGTCGGTGGAGATCTTTTGTGAATTAATGGGTGTTTTGGGCTCATTTGTGACTTTTTCCGATCTTTCATAATGTTTTCGCGAATTCTTTCATTCTTTCATTCATTCTTTCACTGGTTCCATTTGATTTATTGCTGCAAGCTCAGTGAATCGATTTTTGCAATGTGGGCGATGATTGTATATTCTCCGATGCAATTTGAATATGCAACATATGTGGAATATATAAAATAAGTGCTAATCTTCCAATTAAAAGAGTTAACATTGATTTCTCTCAGGTGCATTTTGAGGGAATTTTGTTTGTGTCCGATGGAAATAATAATAGGTTGACTAAAAAGGATGCTGTGTCTGCAATTTTAACAGGCAGTGATCACGATTCGGATGAAGATGAGAATTATCCTACCAGTCTCTCGTCATCTTTGCCATGATATTCCTGCCCATCGCTGATGGACCATTCATATGCAAATTTTAAATTTGATATGCAGGTCGCTAATCAAGGCAATAGTATCACTGAAGATCCAATCGAATTGACCGATAGTGAAGGTGAACCAATTGGTCTTGTCCACAAAACTAAAAGGGTCAAGATTCTTTCTCCCCTTTATGTGTGATTTATTCTGTATACCATTTCCCATAGACAACATAACTGTCGCTTCCAAACAGTCTACATAAATGTAGCGGTCACTCTGCTCTCCCTCACAACACCCACTTCCCTTTTGTGACATTGATGAGTGAACATTGTTTGTGTGAGTGTCGAGCCGGAATGCATTGTCTTTCTCAAGATTCATTGTACCCCTAATAAGTGCTCGAAAGATGTAATCTTACGTTGATCGAAAAAATTACAAAAATTATGTATTTGACCGCAGTATTTGATAAACTCTTTCTGAAAAGAACTGGATTCGATTTGCTGAAAACACTATCTTGTTTTCTCTCGTGTTGTGCGTTATGTGTGGCTATGGTAGTTTTTTTTCGAAGCTGCTACTGATTTCTATGACTTCGGCGTTATCGGCTTGCATGCAGCGATTTTTGAAGATTTGTTTGACTTTTGCTTTCGGGCAGCCACACCAACAGTATCAGCAGCTTTCTTCTTGCTGGTCGCCTTCTTCACAGTAGCAAGTTTGGTTTTTTTGCATCAGTAACTGTTCCAAAATGATCTAACCGCTGTACAATTATAATTGAGTGGATTTCCGAGCTGGCACCTTATATACCTTTTATACAGATTTTTGTGATTTCAATAGCTTGCTTTCAAAGCAATTTTTTAGCTATTGAAACAAGTGTTTGGATCAATAAGTAACACACATATAACGCGTAGACAATTTATGCTTCGAATGAAGCGCTTATCATTACATTTATTTCAACCGGCGAAGAGGTTTTATTACTCAAAATCTTGTTTCCCCAATGTAACACTCTTGTGTTCGAAGCTTTGAACTTACACCCCAGTATAGAAATGAAAGATGTAGTCCGACGTCAAAATTATTTTCACATAAAATGTCTTGCAAAAAAATGTCATGTTGAACATTCTACATATTTCAATACTTCCCCTTGGTTCACTGTGACTGGTTCGCGCTGACATAAGGGTGATCACAACAAAAGCGAGCTGGCTCCTCTCTCTCAGGTTGTCATGGTGGTTTGTACTTTTTAGTGTCATACATACAACACGAAATCATTCAAAAATTTAAATCGAAATAGCATTCTACAGAACGATTTATGCCGTGAAACAAAGTCAATCAAGTAAGGCAATACAATACGTCAAAATCTCTAATCGGCCATTGTTCACGTTCTGAACAAGTATGTTTACAAACATAGATCGTATCCAAGCAATCCTGGAAACAATCATTGCTAGAAAAGCTGTTGTCACGGGCATTACATTTATTATGTAATATTTTCAGTGTTATTATCGTTGGATAATTACAGCTAGTAACTAAAACGCAAAATGGAGAGCTGCAATTAGAGGATGTGAAAACAATGTTTGTGAAAAAACTTGCAGTGGGTTATATTTTTTATATAACCCCAAGGTGGACGTAGGACTAACGTTGACTTTACAATAAATAAGTAACAAGCATATGAATCTTAGACATTTTATCTTTCGAATAAAGTGATTATCATACCACCTCGTTTAGCCTGAAAAAAATATTAACGCTCAAAGGGGGAATCGATTCCTCCTCGGAAATACCCAGCGCAAATAGTACCCATTTGCTTGATTAATTATCCAGTTATGCAGAAGTTTGTGTTTCATTTGTATGGCAGCCCCACCTAAGAGAGAGGGGAAGAGTGTTTATTCACCATGGAAACGTTTCGTGTCCACTAAAACATTCGCATGACAAATTTGGTTTCATTTGCTTGATTAATTCTCGAGTTATGCAGAAATTTGTGTTTCGTTTGTATGGCTGCCCCCCCTTAGAGAGGGCGATGGAGTGTCTAACCACCATAGAGACATTTATTGCACCCTGAAACCTTCACATGCCAAATTTGGTTTCATTTGCTTGATTAATTATCAAGTAATGTAGAAATTTGTGTTTCATTTGTATGGCAGCCCCCCTTAGAGAGGGGGGTGGAGAGTCTAACTACCATGGAAACATTTATTGCACCCTAAAACCTTCATATGCCTAATTTGGTTCCATTTGCTTGATTAGTTCTCGAGTAATGTAGAAATTTGTGTTTCATTTGTATGGCAGACCCCCCCCCCTTAGAGAGGAGGGCGGAAAGTCTAACCACCATAGAAACATTTATTGCACCCTAAAACCTTCACACCGCAAACTTCGTTTCATTTGCTTGATTAATTATCAAGTAATGCAGAAATTTGTGTTTCATTTGTATGGCAGTTCCCCCTTAGAGTGGGAGGAGGTTTCTCAAACTATCATTAAAAACTTCCCCGGCCCCAAAAACCCCAACATACCAATTTTCCGAGTCCGTAAGAATCAAACAGACAGACAGAAATCCATTTTTATATATATAGATTTGTTCGTCTGCTTCAAAGTTGAATAAACTCAAAAGAATTTTTTTTTCAGCAAAAAATAATTGGTGCCCAACTCTAGGATTCTCGAATAAGAGTTTCTTCGAGATGGGGGTGAGTGGAGGGAATAAAAAAAAATAGTGGGTTATATCTATGATATAACCGCAAGGTTCACGTGGAACTACCTTAGCTTAGCAATCATTCGTTTGTATTGATTAAATTCTTGATTGAATGAAACAGTTTCCAAATTCAATTGAGTTCAATATATTTGCTCTGTGAGTGAAAAAAATGAACAAATGCCATGTAAAGTCAATTAATTTATTGTGATTGATTGTTCTTCGTTACAAGTAAATTTAATGACGGACCTTTTACGTTTGGTATGATGACTAGAACAAAATATATGTACGGAAGAATTATCAAACGTTTGATGAACCAGCCTAAGGCTGAAAATCTTTCCAATAAAGACAAAAAAAAAATTATTAAACGATTATTTTATTTTACATTTCCCTCTGAAGTTTACATCCCAAAAGTGTACATACTTCTCGAATCTCGAATTTGCTTGAAACTGGGAAGTTCATTCGCTTCTAGTGGCTGCACGATTTTCCCAGGTTCCTAAGTTTAGAAGATCATGTTAGGACAGACATATTCCACTCTGCACAAAGGCAAGCGAGGACAAAAGTACCCGCAGTTTGCATTTATTTGCAGAGCCGATTTCCCCAGAAACCTCGGTTTTGAAGTCTGTGTTAGGGAAACACATTTCAATCGGAACAAAAATACCCCCGATTTGTATGAATTCGCAATGCCGATTTCCCCACGCTTCATGGATATGAAGTCTGTGTTAGGGAAACACATTCCAGTCGGAACAAAAATACCCCCGACTTGCATGAATTTGAAATACCGATTTCTCCAGGCACCTTGGTTTAGAAATCTCTATTAGGGAACACATTTCGGTGGGAACAAAAGCTCCCCCTACTTTCGTGTGTTCTTTTTCTTCTTTTTGGCTTTAAGAGGGTTTAAACTTTTCAGTTCACTCGCCTCTAGGCTCTTTCGTGTGCTTGCAATGCCGATTTCGCTGCTTGGTTTTAAAATCTGTGTTAGGGAACATTTTTCGATGAGATAAAAATGTCCCCCTACTTTCATGTATTTGCAATGCCGATTTCCCCAAGGCTGCTTGGTTTTGATGGCTGTGTTAGGGAAATCGTAAATCGGGCCAATCAAAACGACGCAGTTAGGGCGTTTAGATAACGCCTAATATTTTACAGTTATTCAATTGTTTATCTAATGAAAAACAACATTTTGTTAGTTGCGATAGATGCGTAGAAATATTCCCTATCAAGTGATGCAAACATCTCTCTTATCCAGTACGAAATGTTCGAGCTATAAGCATTCGAAATCTTTCATTTTTTCCTGCATGTTCTGTGTTTAGGTTTACATTTTACCCTCCATATATTCCGGTTAGACGTAGTCCCACGTCAAAAAAATAATGGGACTAAGGTAAATATATCTATAATCGTACTAAATATCATAACATTAGGAAAAAATCTGAAAAAAAAGACTTCTCCTGCTGATATGCTTTCCTCATTTGTTGAGTAAAGATTTATTCCAAAGCATGGATGATGAGTTCAGTGGAAATTTGAATATTGATTTCTCTGCAAATCTCTGTAGTGATGCTGTAGGTTTTTCGGAAAAAATATAAACGATCAAAAAGTCAGGCGAAACACTAGCATTTCCGCTTATGCGAGGATGTATACCATGCTTATTAATTCGGTCTTCGCCCGAAGGAAGGAAGACATAGAACTATGGATATAAAATTAAATTATAATGCTTTGATTGAAAATGATTTTTTTGTTTTCCCAAAAATCTTTAATGTAGATTTTTGGGAAAACAAAAAAATCATTTTCAATCAAAGCATTATAATTAAATTTTTTCGGACAACCCAATATAAGCTATCCTGATTTATCCTGATTTTTAAACGGTTTTATTTAGCTTGCCCTGTAATCTGTTTGTATGTTTGTAACTTTGTAACGTGTTTGTCTGTAGCGCTGACCCAAATTAATAGAAATTTGACCCCAGTTCTGTTGACCGATTGATCTGAAATTTGGAACACACCTTTATCTCTGTAGTCATTATAAAACTGCGTATTTTATGATCTTGAAAATTCAAGATGGTGGCCGCTACAATATGGCGGATCACATATTTTCTCAAAACCTCATCGATATCGGTTTTCCAAAAGTCCATCAATATGGGTATCAAACGAAAGTGCTTGACTAGTAGAACACAGTTATTTATGGAAAATGCAAATCTAAGAATTATCGTGCTCCCGTGGCCGAGTGGATAGCGTCAAAACCTAACATGCCGGGGGTTCGGGTTCGATTCCCGTTCTAGTCCGGGAAATTTTTCTTCAAAGAAATTTCCTCTGACTTGCACTGTGGTCACGCGTATTCTAGAGCTTGCCACTCAGAATACATTCAAGGCGTGTTATTTGGCATAGAAATCTCAACTAAGTACTAATGAAAATGACGCAAGTAATACTACGTTGAGACGGCGGAGTTCCTCTAGGAACGTTAGTGCCATATAAGAAGAAGAAGAAATCTAAGAAGGCTGTTATTTATGAAAAATACAAATCCAAGATGACTGCCACTACAAAATGGCGGACTACATATTTTCTCAAAACTCTATTATTATGGGTATCAAATAAGAGGGCTTGACTAGTAGAACACAGTAATTTACGGAAAGTGCAAATCCAAGATGGTTTCAACTACAAAATGGCGAACTGTAGAATACGGTTATTTATGAAAAACCCCATTAATATGAGTATCAAATGAAAGGGCTTGAATAGTAGATTACAGCAGACCATGAAAAATCCAAACCCAAAATGGCCGCAATCACAAAATAGCAAACTTCTTTATTAAACGGTTTTATTTAGCTTGAACTGTTTGTATGTATGTTTGTATGTCTGTATATTAATACAGGGTGGACCATTTAAAGTGGAAGCATCTGGCAACCCCATAACTTTTGACAGAGATGTCAGATTAACAAATGTCATACCGCGTTGGAAGCGTCATTTCAGTACAATTTTAACCATGGAACAATACACACCTAAACAACGCGCTGAAATTGTTCAGCTGTACATTCAAAATAACTTCTCAATTGTGTTAACTAAACGTGCGTGGAAAAATAAAAATAAAGTTAAAACATCGCCTGGAGACAACACTATACGTCGATTATATGCCAAATTTATATCGTCTGGTAGTGTTGGTAATGCCAGTCATCTGTCCAGACAACGACCAAGACGTTTCGACGAGAATATTAATGCCGTTCGAGCCAGTGTTGCAGAGACTCCATCGACATCAGGTCGCCATCGTTCGCAAGAGTTAGGCATCTTTTTATTGCCATTTGTTCGTGAAAATGAATTGGACAATTACTGGTTCCAACAGGACGGCGCTACATGCCATACAGCGGCTGCCACGACCAAATTATTGCGCGAAATGTTCCCCGGAAGATTAATATCGAAAAACGGCGATTATGACTGGCCACCGAGATCACCTGATTTGACGCCTCCTGACTTTTTTTTTATGTGGATATTTAAAATGCAAGGTATACACTGGTAAACCAAGGACCCTGGCTGCGCTGAAAGACAATATCCGACAAGCAATTGCTGCCATATCGGCCGAAACATTGGGCAAAGTGATGGAAAATTCCGAAAAAGGGCACATTTTGCGGTCAAGGCCAGAGGCGATCATTTACGAGATATCATAATCAAAAAGTAGTTAGAACAAATCTCCTTGGACCAAAATAAATGAATTTCAAAAAAAAAAATTAAAATTCCACTTCTTTACTTTGCTATTGCAAAAACAAATCCTTCCACTTTAAATGGCCCACCCTGTAGAATAATATGAATATTAATAGAAATAAATAAAATCGTGGGGCACGTTGGATTTCCATTATCCACAATTAGCGACTTCATCATATGTCCCACGATTTTATTTTAGTCTTATCAATGCCCTAGACTAATGAAGGAGAGGTGTGATAACTGCTAACTGCTACTTGCCTAATTATTTTCTAGCTTCTAGTACATTATTATGTTTAATCACAATTAAACCGTTTAACTTAAAAAGTTTTTTTTACTTATTTTATTATTTTTATTCTCCCTGATTTTTTCAAATTATAGTTGACAACCCTGCATACAAGCATTTCACCCTCTCAAGAAGATCATATCTGGGATTTTTTTCTGCGCATTTGCCTCCTTAAGGCAGGAAAAAGCATGTTTTGTGCTAAGTTGACCTATTTTCTATCAATGCTACTTTGGGTGTAGAAATGAACGGCGACAAGCTTGAATCATTGAGATTATTAATTTTAAAAAAGGCAGATGTATCTCAGAAGGCCATGAAAACACATTTCACCTGTCAAAACGATTCGAATGAGAAGAGGATGAGTTTTTCGTGTAAATCAAAATATCGCCTGTCATGATCAACTGTATGAAGTGTATGTTGACTTGAGTTCGGTTTCACATCAATTGAATCCGTAATACAGCTCATGTCACATTTTAAAATGCTCGAAACTGTATAACGGACAGTAAAAAGGTTGGGAATCGTACACTCTACAGTTTCTTATGTCATAAAACGTTTTTAAAAACGTAAGATCGTAGGAAAAGATGTGGAGAAAAAATATAGGGGTGGCGTTCAAGATACGAACGCGTTTTTTACCAAGGACTTATTCGATTTGCTTTTTCATCCACCAATGCACAAGAACCAAAAACCGCACCCCGAAGCGGCCCATTTCCATGTTTTCATAAGCTCCCCGCATACTCATTGGGCAAATTAGCCCTGGTGTTGTTTGTTTTGGTCAAATTGATCATTCAATCAATCCACTAAAAGCGCGTTGGAAGCGGAAGTTGTATGTATGTATCTCTTCTATCTGTCTGTCTCTCTGTCTCTCCTTTCCCGCTCTCTCTTCTCTCGCTCTCTCTCTATCTCTCTCTCTCTCTCTCTTCTCCATATATCGCTTCTCTCTTCTCTCTCTCTCTCTTCTCCTTCATTCTCTCTTCTCATTTTCTCTCTTTTTCGAAGGAGGCCTTGGCATTCGGAAAACTAAAGGTGCACTCTTAACCTTGAGGAATGCTGATAACATCTCGCTGGCTAGAACAAATTTGAAATTGTCTTTTTTTTGTACTATAGAGTGGACTATGAAGTGGATATAATAATTCCATACCTGGAAAGCATCCAATTATTTGTTAATTTGTGTAGTGTTCTTTGTGGTATCGTCGATGGGGGTGAGAATGGGTCAATACAGAGGAAGTTACTATTAGTAATATCTTGACAAATATTGCGAATCACCGGTGACTGACGCAGTCTGAGCGAAAGCTCGGTGTCAGTCACCGGTGACTGACGTGGCAGTCAACGTGTTAATAATTGGTCAAAGTTCGATGTACTCATACAGGGTTTTCCAACTTCAAATTCCGAAAGTAAATTGAAATAAAACACACTTAGAATTCGAATTTCGATGAAACTTTTATTTCAAATTAAAGTTTGGTTTATGCCATTATGTGTGAAATACAACATCATTCAAATGTCCACCTAGGGCTTCCTCGCACACCTTGATCCGGAACAGGTAATTTTCGATGACTTTTCGGCACATATGGGGCGGTATCTCGGTCATAACTTCACGAATGTTGTCTTTCAAATGTTCAAGAGTTTGCGGAGAGTTGGCATAGACACGGTCTTTCGCATAACCCCACAAAAAAAAAAGTTTAGCGGGTTCAAATCGCATGATCAGCATCACCAAAACGCGAAATTATGCGTCCCTCAAATTTCGTTCGCAATATAGCCATGTTCGGTCGTGTTGTGTGGCACGTGGCGCCATGCTGCTGAAACCACGTGTCATCCGTATCCATATCTTCAATTTGTGGCAAAAAAAATCGGTTGACATGCGGCCATAGCGCTCACCATTCACAGTTACCGTCTCGCCGTTCTCATTTTCAAATAAATACGGCCCGATGACTCCACCAGACCATAATGCGCACCAAACAGTGACTTTTGGCGGATGCTTATGGCCTTTCAACAATCATGGATGGATTTTCTGAGCCCCATATACGGAAAACGATCCACATTGTAAAATGGCAGACATTCAACTAACGATCAAGGCGCCTAGAAGTATATCCTAAGGTGGGCCAACTTGCTAAAACCACTCTTCAGCCATATTGGAAGTCTACTGTGTTTTGTTTGTAAACAAAATACAATACGCTAGTGCCGAAGCTCGCTCGTGATCAGTCTGTCTCTTTCGCGCTACAAGCAAATAATTCCCCTTCTGCTTTCTTCCGTACTGTTTTCATATCCCACTCCCCTAACCAACTTAGTGACGAAACGGCCTCACCTAGTACCATAGACCCGTCTTGCTAACGATATGACGCTTTGGTTGACAGCTATGTCAAACGGTTGTCAGCGCAGGGCTGTATACTTTCGGAAGCCCAAAATGGAAAACCCTGTACATACAGACACTCACTAGTCAGCTGGACGCTGTTCACCAAGAAAAGCGATACCATTGCTGCTAGAATTGGTATCCGACTATCAGCTTGGCAATAGTAAAGGAATTCTCGTTCACTGTTGCTCTTGTTTGGTATCTCCGAAGTCGAAAGAGAAAATTTTTGTCGATTAGATTGGTCGCTTGTGACAGGAGTTGAATTTTGTCACTGTTCACTTTGATCGATTTACGTATTGGCTACTCATGCATTTGCAGATTTTCAGCTGATTTTCTTCAACTCTTCATTGACACGCGACACAAAGCAAGCCATGTCATCGCAGTTGCTCACTGCTAACTCTCTTTCTCTCTGTGTTTTTGTTAACATTCTCTCTGTTTATTTACACCGCGCTTTTGGACACGAATTTTTGAAGCGCGTTTATTTATATGATATCCATGTGTTTTCAGACACACAAGTATTGATATTGTGAATGTTGAATATAGAAACATTGTTATATTTTCACTTTCCACGTTCCTGCCAATAATGAAATGAGATTTTCTAACGCTGCGTTGAACTTTCATGAAACTATGTGATATCATTCACTGCCAATAATCAACACCACTCTGACTTTTTTTTCACATATATATTTTTTAATATTTCCTCAATTCGATTAGCAATTAACTCATATCGTATCGTATAACGGTAAACCTACACAAGAGCCAAACCGAGCCGGAGAAAGACGGAACGCAGGGCTTTCTCCTGTTTTTTTCTCTCTCTTTCGCATGGTCTCAAAATAAACTTCAAAACGGCGGCGGCTCCGAAAAAGCAAACACAACACAAACAATCAAAGTATCTTGTCACTTATTTACACAATAATTCATTGTTCGTTTGCTGCCTAGCTCCCTAACAACGACTCTATCAACAATTTGCGCTCGGAACAACAAATCTGAGCCCGGTTCACTTAACATGGTTAAATATTACGTAAAAGTCTTGGCCCGAGCCGCGGTGATTCGCGGCACGGAAAGGAGGAAGAAAGTGAGAATGATTCAGGGACTTGTTTAAATTAGGTACGGGGAGAGAGGAATTAGGGGAACCAACGCCGCTCCCTCCGGCGGGGCATAAGGCAGTAGAAACTCAGCATTAAATTAAACCTTAACACGACACAAAAATAGATGGCTTCACTTCGCATTCTAAACAACTAGACAAAACACAAAACTCTAGCTACTATAAGGGAGTACGGGGGGAAATGGGAGTGGTTTTCGAGTGGGTGAGGGAGGGGATGGTAAGGACTGGTTTAGTACTCGATGTTGTGTCCCCGCAGGAAGGCATCGATCTGGCCACCGGATTGTCCCTGAGGTGGGATGAAGTAGTACTGTTGCTGGGGCTGGGGTTGGAGGCGGAGATGCTGGGGAGCGGCTGTCTGGTAGCGAAGGCCACTGTTGACCTTTTTGGCGGCCTCCAACCGGTCGTTACGCAGCTGGTTCTGCTGCAGTTCAACCTGCTGGGCGAACAGCTGCTGGCTGTTCACGAACTGCAGTTCGTTTTGTTGTTTCTGGTAGATTTGCTGAGGGATTTGGACCTGAGCAGGGGCAGGTTGGGGCTGTTGCTGCCGGTACAGTGGGCTCTGCTGCTGGAGCTGCTCCAGAGAAACCAGCTGGGACTGCTGGTGGGCGGCGGGATTTTGAACGAAAGGCTGGATGCGGTGGTTCAGCTGGAAGTCACCTTCGCTCTGGGGAAGCTGCTGGTAGTATCCGGTGTCGTACTGACCGGTCTGGGGATCGAACACCAGCTGGGTCTGGTAGACGGGGTTCTTGGTGACCTGCTTCTGGGTCGAAGATGAGCTTGGCTTGGCAGGGGTGGTGGATGGGATCTTGTTCTCGTGCTGGAATTTCTTGAACTCAGCATCAAAGTCCAGTGGCTGGCGGGTGCCGCCGAGAAGTGCGTCAGCTTTGGTAGTGGAGAAGAAATTGCTGAGCGGGGTGGTGGTGTCTGGTCGATAGGTCGTTGGTGGGGGTTGGGATTGGATGGTATTTGGTGAAGCCAGGCGGTAAACTGGTTTAGGGGTGATGTTCACGGGAGAGGTTTGAGTCGGAGTGCGGGAGAAGCTGTTGGGGGTAGTGTTTATGACCTGCACGCGTGGACGCTGAGTTACAGTCTGGGGTTGGTTCGAGAATGGGCGAGCTACTGGACGGGGGCGTTGGCCAATTTGAACCTCTTCCTCGGACTCCTCATCGTCGTAGTTCGAGGTGTAGGTGTTCTGGAAGACAGTGGTAGTTGGACGAGGGGTGGTTTGGGCAGGTCGAGTGGGGACTGGACGTGGGACGGCAGGACGTGGGGCAACAGGTCTCTTGGGGTAGTTTTGTGGAACATTCTCGTTGGCGTCTTCCTCGGATTTGTCTTGCTCCTCCTCGCTGCCTTCCGGGTTGTTGGGGTCGCATGGGTTTCCAGAGACGTAGGTGAACTCACGTTTGTTACCGTCTGGGTCGATGTATCCGTACTTTCCGCGCACTACACAATCGGTGCCTCGGGTTTCCTCCTTGAACGAACCGTCAGCGGCTTCATAACCGAACGTGAACGATCCATCGTCGTTGACCTTGTTGTAGTTTCGGATCGTCTGAACTGGTGGTGCCCGGGCTTCCTGGACCTTCTGGCGTGCAGCCAGTGGTGCCGCGGTGGTTACCTTCACCGGTGGCCGATACGTATCGGCGCGCGCTCTCGGAGCCGGTGTTCCGTACTGACCGTTGTAGTCATCATCGCTGGCCACCAGCACCAGCTGCCGGGGATCCTCATCCTCGCGGGCTTGGGCACGATAGTACTGAATCGCTTGCTGCGCCCGGTTATCCTGATCTTCGATGCTCTCCAGCTCAGCACTGGATTCCACCTGATGCTGCTGCACCCTCGGACGTACCCGCAGTCTACGCTGCTGCTGGGCCTCGGCGCCATACGCCAGGAGTACGGCCACTCCGGCCACTAGCAACCACTGGAAGAGAGAAGTAGAATATTGACATTGATTAGATTCGATTCGCACCCTTCACACGTTATCATTCAATTCGAAACTGATTAGTCTCACGAATAAAAATAGGATTGAACATGACTGAGGATGTATTCCCATCTCGCAGATAACGAAATCGACACCGCTCGAGAATCCGGTGAAGCCTAACGCCGGGAAAATCCCTTAATCAATAAATTAGCTTCACTGACGAACGGCTAAATGAGAGCCGATTCATCATCCATATTTTGGGAAACATTCCCGTAAATCAAATCCGGTCAGCACCAGAGGGATGGGAAACACCGAAATAGGTGAGATTTATTACACTGTTTTGGTAGCGGTGCGATGGCGCAGTTTAAATCCGGGGTTTGGGTTGGTGACTCGAAAATATTTAATTAGCTGCCAATATTATAGCGCCGAACAACAGCTGGGAAAAGTCATAATTTTTAAACGTTGTTTGTGTAGGGAAAATTAGTACCACACGCTTTGTGTGATTATGTTTCGGGGGGAGCATTCGCTCCCGCTGGAAGTTCGATTAAACTAAACGTAGAAATGTTCACCAATTTGCCTTGTTGAACTATTTTCATATTTTGGATTATAGAAGACTCATTGGTTGGACAGTTGAAAAAACATTTGTCATAAGCCGAATGTACATCCCCACAGTGATGAGCACTGCAGTTATCCCAATTGACATCCTTATTGGAAAACTCTTTTGCTATGCCTATTGATCCATTCTGATCGTTTACTTATATATCTGCCTTCAGCTGCATCAGTCGACAAACAACATCACCAGTGACGTTACTATTCGGTTTGTTGACCAAACATGTACCAAATAAAAAGCATAACCTTGGAAAAGCCTTGGCGGTTTCATCATTACCTAAATTTTATTCCTTTTCGAAATCTAATAATAGACCGATTCTTCATAATAAGGATGCAAAAAAAAAAGGTTCCGCTGTTGTTTAGAATAAAAATGCAATTTTATCGTGAAAAACGGTTACAAATAAATCATTCATACTACAGGTCGGAATCGATTATCCGGAGTATTTTTTTTTCACTCCGGATATTCGCATCCTCCGGATAATCGAATCATAAAAAAACGAATTTACTCTCGGTAAACGTAATATAATTATGATTTGCACTTATTTATCAAACGGTTTTATCTAGCTTGATCCGTTTGTACTCGTATGTTTGTGACCTTGTAACTTTATAACTTTGTCAGTAGCTCTGTACCACATTAATAGAAATTTAACCCCCTTCCCGTTGACCGATTGATCTGCAATTTGGATCACATTTTTATCTCTGGTAACATAAAAGTTTAGTAAATTTACATTTAAAAATGAAGTGTTCGGAATATGAGACAAAACGGTATTACGTCTTTCGGGAACATACAAGCAATCTATGCTCTCCCAGTTGTTTTCATTGTTTTCATTGTTTACAGTGCATTTGCATTTGTGCATTTTTTCATCCTCATCATCACTAACGAACTCGAGTCGACCGCGAGTAATCGGTTTCCTATATTATTAACATTAGAATTAAGGAAAAATGTTTATATACTAGTAACAATACAGTAAGGAGTTCGGCTCCTTTAAACCTATGTAACTGAGCCTGTAAAAATAAACGATTTAAATAAAAAAAAATCACTAACGATACAAGCAAGCGGCTTTTGTACTCAATCGAAAGCAGAGCTGTGGAGTCAGAGACAAATTTCCTGACTTCGACTCCTCACAATTATTAGTACCAACTCCGATTTCGACTCCTGCTGCAGGTTTTCCATAAAAATGTTTTTTTTTTAATTTATTGCATCCCAAAACCACAACTTTCGCCCATGAATAGACGACACAAATCAAGATGAAGACGGTTATATTCGTTGACGTGGGACTACGTCTAACCGAAATATATGGAGGGTAAAATGAAAACCTAAACACAGAACATGCAGGAAAAAATGAAAGATTTCGAATGCTTATAGCTCGAACATTTCGTACTGGATAGGAGAGATGTTTGCATCACTTGATAGGGAATATTTCTACGCATCTATCGCAACTAACAAAATGTTGTTTTTCATTAGATAAACAATTGAATAACTGTAAAATATTAGGCGTTATCTAAACGCCCTAACTGCATCGTTTAGATTGGCCCGATTTACGGTTTCCCTAACACAGCCATCATAACCAAGCAGCCTTGGGGAAATCGGCATTGCAAATACATGAAAATAGGGGGACTTTTGTTCTCATCGAAAAATGTTCCCTAACACAGACTTTAAAACCAAGCAGCGAAATCGGCATTGCAAACACACGAAAGTAGGGGGAGCTTTTGTTCCCACCGAAATGTGTTCCCTAATAGAGTTTTCTAAACCAAGGTGCCTGGAGAAATCGGTATTTCAAATTCATGCAAGTCGGGTGTATTTTTGTTCCGACTGGAATGTGTTTTCCCTAACACAGACTTCAAATCCATGGAGCGTGGGGAAATCGGCATTGCGAATTCATACAAATCGGGGGTATTTTTGTTCCGATTGAAATGTGTTTCCCTAACACAGACTTCAAAACCGAGGTTTCTGGGGAAATCGGCTCTGCAAATAAATGCAAACTTGCCTTTGTGCAGAGTGGAATATGTCTGTCCTAACATGATCTTCTAAACTTAGGAACCTGGGAAAATCGTGCAGCCACTAGAAGCGAATGAACTTCCCAGTTTCAAGCAAATTCGAGATTCGAGAAGTATGTACACTTTTGAGATGTATTTGATGATTTTTTGTCTTTATTGGAAAGATTTTCAGCCTTAGGCTGGTTCATCAAACGTTTTATAATTCTTCCGTACATATATTTTGTTCTAGTCATCATACCAAACGTAAAAGGTCCGTCATTAATTTTACTTGTAACGAAGAACAATCAATCACAATAAATGAATTGACTTTACATGGCATTTGTACATTTTTTTCACTCACAGAGCAAATATATTGAACTCAATTGAATTTGGAAACTGTTTCATTCAATCAAGAATTTAATCAATACAAACGAATGATTGCTAAGCTAAGGTAGTTCCACGTCAACCTTGCGGTTATATCATAGATATAACCCACCCATTTTTTCACGATTTACTCTCACTCCTGATCCTACTCCTGATTTCATAGATACAATCACACTTTTGTTCTGTATAAATGTTAAATGTATGAATGTAATTGTTCACACCAAGAACTAAATTTTATTAAATTTTTGTATGGCTGCTATGGGTTAAGAAGTGGTGAAGGTAGAGTGGTGACATAATGAAGGTTTAATAATCGCGACGTCTCTGGTTCGAATCTTGATGTTGCTTCTAATTTTTGTTTACTTCTACTGGGTGCGTGTTGTATAATGGAAAAATGTCTTCAAATTGATTGGTCTCATTTTACTGACATTGTCCGTAAACTGAATTATGACATCATCTGTTCTTGCAGTCACCAAAATGTCAGAGAATCTGACGGTCCCTGGCTGGGTGTACTGTCAAAATAGATAGTTTTGCTGTTCTGCGAGGTTTTTTTTTTGTAAAGTATTAATCCCATTTAGTTCGCATTGTTAACCATGATGTTAGTACACAAAATTAACATCAAAGTTTCCTTATCATGGAATACATACCACTATTCTGTATTTCGATCGATTCGAAATATTTCGAACGATTTGATAAAATTCTGTATTCCGTTGTTTTTGCATTTCGATCGATCTGTTTCTCTTCGAACATTAAATGGCAAAACGTTCGAAATAGGGAATGCGAATTTATAACTCGAACAAAATAGCGGTTTCGAACGAAATAGAAATCCGTCGGAATACAGTGTAGAGCTGACAATTTTGTTTATTGTGCTAAATATTTTGATTTTATTGGAATTTATTAGAAGTCGGAGTCGGAGTCGGTAATTTTTTTCCGATTCCTACTCCTAATACGATGAAACTTTTTCCGACTCCGAATCCATAGCCCTGATTAAAAGAACTTCACATACATTTGTGCACATCGCTAGGTGTTCAGTTCCTGAAGAGAAGCGAGAACTGCGTCGCAAGCTCCACCCCTTAGCGATACTTTAGCCAGCCATAAATTTACAAAAATGGTGTTCTAGCGGCGAGGAGACTAGAAACGAATGAACTGCAAACTACTTCAAAGTATCTTCAATACAACCGAAGTATCAACAACCGTAAAGATGTTACAATTTTCTGTCATAACGGATCGTCCGTTTTGAGCTGTCTGATTGATGTGCTCGTCTCCGTCCAAGGAAGGATTATACGGCGATAAAAAAAATGGAAAAGTGAACGAAAATGTGAAAAAGTGCATCCACGTGTTCCGCCGTGGAATCGTAGTAGGCGTTTTTATACATTTTATATTAGAAATTTGTCAGCCTGCTAGACTGGTTCGTCTGTTCATAGTAGGCGTTGTTAGTCCAATTGAAATTCCCAAATCGTCAGTATAAGTATAAGTGTAACGCAATCTTGTAGCAGTTTTGCTGGAATCAGCTTTAAAGCCGTATTTTTTTTTCAATATTCATCTATTCAATCTATTAATCTCCACAAATGTCTGTTCGTCCATATAAAACGGATCGTTCAATTTGAGCTGTCTGTTTTGTTGTGTTCATCTTCGCCTAAGCAATGTTTATACAGCGAGAAAAATTGCAAAACTGAAGAAAAACTATAGATGGGTTATACCTATGATACAACCGCAAGGTTGACGTAGGACTACCGTTGGCTTAGTAATCAATTGTATTTCTTCAATTTACAGTAATCCCACCTCGGATGTTACTCATTGGGTACGATATCGCCGCTGCACAGAGCTATCTTTTGTGTGTTTTGATTGAATTATTGATTAAAGTAGTGAATGAATGAAACTATTTACGAATTCAATTGCAAACAAATCCCAATTTAAGTCAATTCATGCATTATTGTATATTCCAATATATTCCAATACAACCTTGAATAATCGAGCCAAAGCGTTGCATTTGTACCCGCTTTTGTAGACCGTGTTAGCAAAACGAATTCCGGAGTGTAAAAATGCCAATTTTCAATTTGCAAAAACGCAAGCGAGTACAAAAGTACTCGCAGCTTGCATCAGTTTTGCAATGTCGATTTCCAAAGGCTTCATGATTTTGAAGTCTGTGTTAGAAAAACATTCCAATTTGCAAAAACGCCAACGAGTACAAAAGTTCCCGCTGCTTGCATATAATTTGCTATGCCGATTTCCGTAGGGTCGATGGTTTTGAAGTCCGTGTTAGGGAAACATTCCAATTTGCAAAAACGCAAGCGAGTACAAAAGTACCCACAGCTTGCATCAATTTTGCAATGCTGACTTTCCCTGGCTCCATGGTTTTTTAAGTCTGTGTTAGGGAACCATCCATCCATTCCAGCGATCGTACCTTAATCGTTGCGCAATCATAACTGAGTGGATTTCCGAGCAGCACTCGCTTATATATCGATTGGTGTGATCTCAATAGCCTGTTTTGAAAGCGATTTTAGAGCTATTGAAACAAGCTTTTGGATCATAAAGTAACAAGCATATAACGCGTAGACATTTTATCTTTCGAATGAAGTATTTATCATATCATTTCGTTCAGTTGTTTAGGAACTATGATCACACGAAATCTCGTTCTCCGGCGTAACGCTTTCGTTTTCGAAACTTTGAACTTACACCCCTCAGTATAGAAATGAAAGACATAGTCCTACGTCAAAAAGTGATTTCTCATATGTTCTGCTTTGCGATCGTAGTAAGCGTTGTTAGTTCATTCGAAATTTGCGTTGACGCATTTAGCTTCGTGTTCCGTTGGGTTGAAGCGAAAACTGCAAGTGCCATTCGTCCAGGGCCATATAGGGGAAAACGGTGTCCCATATCAAATTGCATTACGGAAAAATCACCGTAAAAATTACTTAACTAACCGATCCTTTTCAAACTTTCAAACAATAAAATATAACCCATTAGTAAGCATTTGGCATATTTATTTCATTCAACTTCAATACCATAACCGTATGCTCGCACCTTACGCTCAACTCCACTCATAAGGTTATGTACATCATCTGGCTGCAGCTTCTTCTGTACGAAAACCCACTTTTTCTCCATGTCTTCCGATGTGTTGGGGAGGTTCATGTCCTTGGGTACCAAAGTGACCCCGTTGACTTCGTACCGCTCCAGGAAATCCTTTGAATAGTAACACGAAGCTAGGTCTGGCCAGAAGATCGTAGAGCCCTCGTGTTGCTTCGAAAGAGTAAGCAGACGCTTCTGTAGACACTCCTTGAGGTAGATCTGCCCGTTTGCAGTCCCGGTAGTAACGAACGGCGCACTCCGTTTGCCACATGAGCAGATCGCTTGCCAAATCGTGTATTACTTGGCAAATTTTGAAAATTTCTGCTTCCTTACTTCCTTACTGTGGAACATCAAATTTGTACTGAACGGTGAAGAACAGTAGCCCCGGAAGCTATTGGAAGTCCGCCTTGACGTAGGTCTCATCATTCGTGATGAGACAACGAGACGTACTTTACCGTTCATCACGATCTGTAAGTATGCAGTCCCTTCCGGTCTTTGGCTCTGTGAACGGAAGACTTAGACAGATTCAGCTTTTTGGCCACATCCCTGGCCGACGCATTTTGATACCGCTTAAACGCTTTCAAGACACGCTTGTGATCCTGATCACTAATAGAACATCCATTCTGACCGCCTCTCTTCTTCCGTTCGATGCTCAGAGATTCGTAATAACGTATAATCACACGACTCACAGTTGACTGCACGATTGCGAGTTGTTTTCCGATGTCCCGATGAGAGAGTTGAAGATTTTCCAGGTGCTTGCACAAAATCAATTGGCAACGTTGCTATTCAGGTGACGCCAATTTTGGAAAAACTGACAGCGAAAAAAATATAGTTTAAATATTACACTCTAAACTACTTCTACCAATATCTACCAAATCGTCCTTCTGCTATCACTACAACAATTGTACCACTAGTGGGGTGAACAAACAATATCCAACAATCAAATTGAAGAATCCTTCTCGGGGCCACCAAATTATCAATATGCAACAAATATCCAAACGTAATCCTACGTAAACTATGCGGCTGTGTTTGGGACACAACCTTCCTGTAATCGGCTTTCGCTGATTCACTCAAGGGGACAGCTTCAAAACTCTGGAAGAGAGTGTTTTAAGTGAGGAAGAGAAAGGAATTTCTAAGGTTTAGAAACCTTAGAAATTCAGACAATTCACTATCGGAAATCATGATATAAATAATGATGGTATATGGAATCATCAAGGAAAAGATCCACAAATGTACGCGATTGCCCAGCCAAAATCTAGACATTCAAAGCATTTGGCGATGTAAACTCGAAATAATGTAAAACTTGCTTCAAATTACATTCCCCTTTATTCCGCGCGGCGAATGAGGTGAAATGGCTCAAGTCACTGCATTCCCGTAGGCGAATGGCGTGACTATAGTCTGTCACTAGGTGAGATTTGAAGTCGTCTCCTAATATGTTATCGATTCGGGTATCAAAAAGAAGTTGAATAGTAAGGTAGCTTCCACAATGAAGCGAGAAACTTTGCTATCTCACGTCACTCGCCGCGTGGAATAAGCGGGATTGTAACGTTGTCGAAAATCAAATTGATTCTGAATCTACCAGTATTCAAGGTGGTGGGTCGCTGTCATCTGATGCAAAAACATTACCATATGGTTGCTTTCCAAAGACATGAAAACATTATCAATACAGGGGAACTTCGATATAACGTATACATTTTCCATGCGTAAAAAATATTTTCGGAATAGGTGCTGAGAGTTTCATGTCAATCTCACAGGTTCAACGAATGTTACTTGGTGACTTGGGTATAGGTTCCCGAATTTTAATTAGGGCCTTGATATCCAATCGACCTGTGTATTGTGCATTCCAAATAAGCTGATTATAGTATCATGCCTGAAGCAATAGCCCATAACCAGGACTTCCATATGAAATTTTTTGAAACTTGTGCTGAATAATAAAGGTGCCGACGGTCATTTTATCTATTTACTCTTAGGATTTGATTCAGTTAGAATTTTGATATCCAATTCATATTATACCAACGGTCGTAGTAGGCATATCCCAAATATTTTGACAGCCAATAGTTTGCAAAACATGTATCTTTCGACGGCGAAGATTTCACGTTGACCCGTTTCGTTTTTGAAAAGTTGTTCAGGATGAATGCCGAGAGAAGAAATTTGATTTTGAACACCCACATTAAAAATCCGACGTGGTCAGGTACTCAAATCACGAATTCGCGATGTGCTGAAACGCTTTCGTGCAAGTGTTGTTCTGATGGATCAGAGGACGCGTCTTAGCGGAACATACGATCGGAAGCCAAGGTGTGAAGAAGATGTATAGGGGAGAGTGCCTGCAGTAACGTTCGGTAAAGTTTTGACTAGGTTTGATAAGTTGCCATCACAGTCGAGGGGTGCTTCAGTGGTACCCCGTGACAATGGGATCGATTCGAATCGAAAAATCTGACTCGGACTGCGAGTCAGATTTACGAAAAGTACGAAAATTCATCGAAATTGTAAAGAAATGATTTCCACAATATTTTTTTTCTGAAAAAACAATAAATCTTCTATATTTTGATATAAAATTTTTCATTGTGCTTCTAACCAACCCTGAGATACAACTGGTATTATGATTCCGGATTCTAAATGAATCAAGCTGTAATCAACAATATGAAGGTAAACAGAATGAAAAAGGTTGGCTTTATCTTCTAGTTGAACTTTTTCATCATTATTTACTTACCTCATCTAAACAACAAAACAAAAAATAATATAAACTATGTTCTGAGTTCGTTATTATGCTTCGATATAACGTACAATTCGATACAATGTACAATTTTGAAAGTTAAACGTACGTTATATCGAAGATACCCTGTATCGGCCGTTGTTATCGTGGTTGTAGTTAAATTGAGGAGATCTATTCCAATAAAACGAAAAACAATTTGGACTGGGTTTACAAGATGCTAGTGAGCTGTGTTCCTAGATATCTATGTACCGGAGCTCTGCTTCAAATTTAATCTTGGAGAACGATTTTGGTTTTGTTTGAATTTTGTTCTACAGGCAAGCTTGATTTGGCGTTAACATCTTGTAACATTCAGAACGAAGTACCACGCCAAAAAGTTCGTATTTCAACAAGATAATTGAAGTTCAATTGCACAATGATTCAATACTCAGAATGTCGATTTTCTGGAGTAGCCCGTTTGCAGTCCCGATCTATATCCAGTGGAAAATCTCTGGGTAAATCTTGTTAGACGATTCTATGCTGATAAGAAGCGATACAACTCCATTGATGAGCTTGGAAACGTTTCTGATCACTTTTTAAAATGAAATAGAATGAACACGACTAGTGATGAAGCCCAAACAACACTATAGTGTGAGAACCTCAGTAAAAATTAAACCGGAAACCTCAAAAGTATACCTTACTAACTGTTTGAATTGAATGAAGCAGTGCATCGAGTTGCATGATCTTGAAGAGTGATGCGTCTTCTACAGGTGTGTTAATCCGCTGCACTCAGGTGCACTCTGACCAGAGCTTGCCTAAAATTAACCACGTCCTTCAACCTCCCACATTAGGCAGACAGCTCTCGTCGGCGGCAGCCACATCTAAACATCACCAAACGGAAAAGGGCAGCAGCAAAAAGCACCTCTCACATCTGAACGCTGTCCCAGACTCTCTTTTATGACCCGCAGCGACGATGCACAACTCATCCCCAACTGGATCGCGTCGTCCATCCGCACAGAGAAGGGGGATGCCTTAATTGGGACCTTGAAATTCTATACCCATACAAACAAACAACCGCTCGGACCGAAAAGTTCGAACGGTTGGGGGTTGTGAATGGATTTTTGTCGATCACAAAACCCGCTTGGCCGGTACAGAACTCACAGAAGGAGGAGGATGCCGATGATGATGATGATGATGTCTTACAGCCTAGAGGCGTTCCAAATTAACCCAGATTGGAAGAGCTGCTACTTGTGGTTGCGTTTGATCCAGATCTTCGCCGACTAAAGAGGCTCCTTTGCAAATTGGTTTGACGTAACATGCTTGTTCGCTTGCGAGAAACGCTAATGGGAACGCATATGTGGCGTAATGTGGGGAAGCCCGAAACAATCCACCAGCCCAGCGTTATCTCATCTAATCGCTTAGAATCCCTTCATAATCGAAACATACTTACGAAAAGTACACACAGAAAACAAACACCACATTTTCTCACGAGAAACCACCCAATCAGGGCACTAAATGCTGTGAAAAATGGCAGACTCAAAACAGAACGCAATTCATGGTCAAGTGCGTCAAAATAGACCCCCCCCCCCGAGCCTCTCACGCATTCCGATTTGGATGGCGGCGTGAAATTTCTCACGATGTTACATATTTTTTGCTCACCGTGGGTTAGAAAAAAAAAAAAGCTAGGCAGCGGCAAACTTTGAGAACCAAAAGCGTTTCGCATACCCACCGAAAAACACTGTTTGCTGTTTTTGTTTCACTGAACAGCGCTCTTTTCGGCGGGCAAAAGTGTAATCAAGGCGCGAGAAATCATTTCACAACAGCTTAATTTCAGCGCAGCATCACGGTGAGGCGCAAGATCTCACACATAAACCAAAGTTCCGAGCGGCAGCAGCCTCAGCAACAACAGCTGGAAGACACGCTGAAGTAATATGTTATTATGGCAAGCGAAGCAAAAAAAAAAAAATAAACAGCAATCTCAACAAATTGAGCAAGTTGAAACAGAATAAATTGGTTGGCTTTTAAGAGTTAAAGGTTAGAGACGACTTGACGACCAGAATGTGCTGAGAGTTTTTGTCACTGTTGACTGCTGGGTGAATGCGGCGCGCAAAGCGGCAATATATCTTCTCCGAGGGGATGGCACGAACAATCGTCACCCACACGAGTGCCAGCGAGGGGTTTATTAAGACGCAAATCAACGGAATGAGTTCATTTAATTCAGCGTAAGCTGACCTTTTCCGTCCGCAGCATCAGTTTCGATATGGGAATCAACGCCATCGACCGTCATTTGCGATTGAACGATTGAATTACCTTCCAAGCTGCGAAGCAGCGGATGCTGTCGGACAAATTCGAAGCAATAAATTTGTCGCGGTCCAGCGGTAAAATGGTCACTCCGAAATGAGGCAGATCTTCAGCGTCGCCATTAGTTTCAAAGTCACCCCGGCTCACGGTGGCTCGGTAACCCTGAACTATAGCTGGTTTCCGTTTTGGGCGGTCTTTTTTATTTGGGAATCGTAATGCTTTTGCACCGGCAGAAATCAATAATCCATGGCTCATTAGCCCCTTATGGCGACCAAAACGGATCAGGAAACCAAACCCCGACGATGGTTAAAGTTCCTGTGCTTTTATTCACATTGGCCGGAAATCAGCGCACATTGTCTAGAAAATTGACGGATTGTGTGGATGCAGTTTGTTTGCAATTTCCGCGGTTTATTTATATCTTTTTGTGATGTAAGCGGATCAAAGCAAAAATGCTTGCTTGAGCTTGAACTTGAATTGACAGTACAATCGTAGGTTCTCTTAGTGATTTAACAGAACCAATGTATTCGAATCGCGAATAACTGATCCCAAAGCGTTTTTCTGTCAAAAACTGTAAGCTCATTTTATCAAATTGAAAACAATTTCCATTAATTCTCTTTTAGTTCATAGACTTACATAATTCAGTTGTTTCCCTCAGGCAAAGATCACGAGTTCAATTCTCACTCCCGGCATTCTTCCAAAAATGGAAGTAAAAGTGACGAACCAGTCAAAATGTGCTGAATGTCACTGTAATGATTAATATCAAGGTCATTCTATTTTTTTCTCACTTGAAATTCATAAAACTTGTTCAGCTCTTCAGTTTTCGTTCCTCACTCTTAGATTTTTCACTTCGAGGTCGATTCAGCAACTCAATAGGAAATCCCACAAGGTCCTTCCCATCTCGAAATGATAAGTATCCAATTTTCAGCTAAACAATACTGCGTTTATCCCAAAAAATAATGGCACTGTGGTCGAGAGGAGTGCGCTATCTGGTATTGACAATACTTCAATAAAGCGAGATATAACAAAAAACACATCAAATGACACCTGGGTGTAGCAAACTATTCTTGTGGTGCTAATTCTGGTGTTGCAGAACATACAGTCATCGATATTCGAGAGAGGTGATAATTAACCCTTTGCGGTCGGAATTAATGTTCCTTGAAAGAGAACCTATTATCTTTCCATGCAAATAATATATTGTTTCTAACGAGAACCATTAGCTGTTAGTCATAGAAACTCCGTAAACATTTATGAAAAAGTTCACTAGACATTAAAATTATTAAAAAAAATAATGAACTCTATTAAATCGTTCAATGAAGTATTTAGTATGATTCCTTGCTGTGGTAGCTGAGAGCAGACAAACGACCGCAAAGGGTTAATAACGGGTGTTAAAAAAAAATGAGAATTTTTTCAATACCTTTCAGTAACTCAAATAAAGAGCGTAAAATTTTCTTTCTCCAAGAAAATTGCTCTTTGGGCTCCCTAGAAACAGTAGGCGTGTTTGGTTTTGCTAGTTTGAATTTAGTCAAAGCAAAGATGGAGTCGAAACAGCACGTGTTCCGCAAACGCATTGTACGGTTCTACGAAACGCATTTCCAGCAAGGAAAACGGTGGCACGGTATATCGTATCCTGGGTTCCCTGAACGTAGAGCGGAAGGTCGGAAGTGGTCGTCTGGTGACGATAATGACGAAGCCGAGGAAGACATCGTTAAAGAAGCTGTTTGACAACAAGGACGCAACCAGCCTGCGTGACGCCGGTCGGAAATATGGCTGCTCCCACGTATTGATCCATCGGACCCTCAAGATGGAAGGAATCGTCTGCAGGAAGAAGACGAGGTCGCCGGAGTACACGGAGGAGCAGATTGAGACGGTTAAATCACAGTGTCGGTGGATGACCAAAAAATACCGCGGGACGTCTCTCGTTCTGGACGACGAAAGCTATTTTCCGCTGTCCAAAACGCATATTCCAGGAAATGATAATTACTACTCCAGCGACAAGTCATCTACACCGCCTGAAGTGAAATACAAGTTCAAGCACAAGTTTGAAAAAAAGGTTATGTTGTACATCGCCATTTCCGACCGGGGCCTTGGTTTAAGCCGAGCGGTCTGGCAATCAACCAACAAATCTATCGAGAAGAGTGCCTCAACAAAATCCTGCTGCCGTTCCTGAACGAGCATCACGCGGATGGGAAGTACGTCTTCTGGCCGGACAATGCGTCTTCCCATTACGCCAAGAAGACGACGCTGGCGTATCTTGAGGAGAAAAAGATACCATTCGTGCCGAAAGATCGTAACCCAACAAACTTGCCCCAGTGCCGCCCAATAGAGGATTTCTTTGGCTCACTCAGTGCCCTAGTGTATAAAAACAATTGGAGGGCCAAGGACACGAAGCAACTGACTACAAGAATCCGGAATTGTATCCGGAAAATGGACGTAAGTGCCGTACAACGTTCTTGTGAGAGCATCGCGACAAAGTTGCGTCGAACAGCAGACCACGGCCCTTACTCAAACATTCACTAACATTTACATACATTATGTTATTAATAAAAAATACTGAAATCGATGAAAAAAAAATTTTTTATTTGTGATTGAAAAAATTCTCATTTTTTATTTAACACCCGTTATCTTTCCAAGCAAATAATATATTGTTTCTAACGAGTACTTTTAGCTGCTAGTCATAGAAACTCCGTAAACATTTATTAGAATTATTTAAAAAAATAATGAACTCTATTAAATCGTTCAATGAAGTGTTTAGTATGATTCCTTGCTGTGGTAGCTGAGAGCAGACAAACGACCGCAAAGGGTTAATATTCATTGCAAGTGATGGCGAAACTAAATCCCGAATTCTCCAAATCTCTCTTTCTTTCTCTCTCTCTATCTCTCTCTCTCTCTCTCTCTTTCTCTCTTTCTCTCTTTCTCTCTTTCTCTCTTTCTCTCTATCTATCTCTTATCTATTACAAAGGAGGATACTCAACATAACTTGATAAGAAATCTGGGGTCACCAGATGTAGGACGTAAACCATATTGAAAAAAATGGGTGGACTATGATATAACCGCAAGGTTGACGTGGTTATCATCGGCTCACCAAGAAAATAATTGTTTAGGAATTTCGTATGTGATTTGGTTTCGCATGACGGTAGCAAAACTCTCCACCAAGAATGACAGCTAAGCTAATCGAGACCGGAAATATTAATAGAAAGGGTTTCTGTTGGGAAGAGCGCGAGGCGGAGATAAGTGTGTGTGTGTGTGTATATATTTAGTTGCTTCGAGTTATTGATGTATGGCTCTATGTGCGTTCGTGCGTGCTTCATAAGCCGTATGTACAAATAGCACATCTAATCCTCTTACACTACCTCCCTCTTTGTTTATATTTATTATCGCGACTGCATAATTTGCACCACCAAACTATCGTCCATCATAGCATCAAAATATTAGGTCACTTCTTTATTCGAAGCAGTTAACATCACTAGTATTTTGTTTTAGCAATGCATCGAACCAACGCTATGACGAGGCAGGCGTTGAAATTGTACGCCACATAATTATTTGGGGAATAACAAGCCAATCCATAGAGAATATCTTAAAGGAGTATTCTAGTCTAGAAATTTGAAAAAAATCAAAACAAAATTCTTTCATATTTTTATAGTTTAGGCATTGAAGGATATACCCTAGAAAGGACTTATCTAAAATCCTATTATTTACCGAGTTAGAATCATATTAGTGATGCGGTATTTAACCTGGTACGGCTATAACAATGAACTTCAAACGAGTTTTTCTCGAAACTATTTTTTTTCAAACTGGGGTACACGATATTACAAGTTCTACTGAACCGATTCATGTCAAATTTATATGGGTACAATCTGCAGGCATCTCTCTATCGCATGAACTTCTAAAAAAATAATATTTTTCAATTCTACTATTTTAAAAAATCGGGAAACATAAGAAAACACGTATTAAACCGCATTTTGTTTTTCAAACGGCCACCATTTTGTCAAAAAAGATGTTTTTGACTTGTCATGCTATTAGCGACATCTCTACTGATTCAGAATCTGTTCGATTTTTTTGTTTCAGATAACCAGAAGGGCTGGAATCATGTACGCCATGACACAACTTTTTTTTTGAACCCTCTCACTTCATCAGCTCTTAACTATTCTATTTATGAATGTTTATATCTCCGTTCAATTTTTGTTTTATTGTTAAAAGATAGATGAACAAATAAGGATATAATAGATAGTAAAGATATTCTTTGTTTTATTTTTACGGAGCTCGAAAAAACGTCCGAAATTCGAGTCTCTACACTAGAATACCCCCTTAATGGAATATTGTGAGTTAAAACTGCCTTCAACAAGGATGGCCTTTGCGCTAATCTTGAACACAATGAAGCAATGCAACTCTTTTCGAGGTTATTGAGAGTAACAGTCATAACTTATTTCGTTTATTTAGTAACCAAGAAAGTAAATGTCGTTCTAGAATTTTTTATGTAACTAGGTTTCGCTTGCCAGTAGCCTTCTTCTTCAGTTGGTCCTTCCAATCGACCACGATTCCTCAATCCTCAATTGATGTTAGGATCGGCTGTTTTTGCTGATCATCGGTTATATTCGGAATAACACCTCAGTTCAGCCATGTCACAAGTAGATAGTCCGAGGCTCACATCCCGAGTGTGTTGAGTCATTTCGCGATGCGCTTGTTCCGGTGAAGTTATGGTGTAAACAATAAATTCATCCTGGCGCCAAATACCTACTATAATTCTATACCCATTTAACGTAGTTCAGTGAAGTACTGTAAAATTTTACTCTTCAAATAAATCAATGGCAGCATTTTTCGTGTTTTCGTGAAATATATCGTATTCAATGTTTAACTCTCCTATACTCGCGTATAAAATCGTAACTCGTATACTCACGGACTGTGCGTGTCTCTGTGATATTGCTATTGTGAATTTTAGGCATTATTGGTGTTTATTTATAGAAAAAGATATAATCGAATGAAAAAAACTCCACAAAATATTTTTGCTTCAACTTCATTTAGTTTCAATATATGAATAGATAATAGTGAATTAAATCAGCCACCTCATTGATGCGGTTTGTCAGACCTATGCGCGAGTATAGGAAGGTTATTGAGTAATTAAGGTATGTGCACTTATACGAAAAAAAACTCACAGTAAAGACTAACTTTAATTTATTAATTATAGGGGAAGGTCGGGAAAGACGGACAGGGCGGGTAGGATGGACACTTATATATGATTGATAAGTTGCATGTTTGTTTTGAACAAGCTGACCCGGCGAACTTCGTTCCACTCAAAATCGATTTTTTGATATGAATCTTTCGAGTATTCACGTTCTCTTACTAAGCGAACATTCGTGGATTCAATCGCACAACTCTTCATTGATTTGATCCTCTAATTTGCCCTTTACAATTTCCTAGTACTTCTACCAAAACTCGTCATTATAATACAAATTTATTTTCAGACACAATTTTCTCTCAAAATTCTTGATTCACTTGCAAATAACAGGTTTCCCAGTTACATGGGATACATGTTTGATACAGAAATGTAAATTTTTTTTTCATATTTTTTTTCGAAAGCTTAATTCCACTTGAGAATCTATTGCCATTTTCGCTTCACACCAACGGAATTAAGCTTAATTGCGCAAACGCGAAATCAAATTGGACTAACAACGATGTCATTGTAGAACATATGGGAATTAATTTCTTTCGAACTCTCTCTCGCAAAGCTTTTCAAAAAAAAAATCACTCCTTAACATTGGCCTACGGGCAGAGAACAATATATCTAAATAAATATGGCTCAAATTGGACGAATCTTTCTTCGGGTTTCGCGCTTAGCAACAAATTTAATTCAAAACCTAACCTAACCCAACACAGCTGCATTGAATACCACCATTCCAAAAACAACACTCATACGGCATCTCGAAAATTTGATTTTTTCACCACAGCTAGGACTACTCTCGACAGTTCTCAGTCAGCAGTAGGAACAAGAGCTGGTGCGACATCTCCTCGACCTAGAGAGGATTCTATGGCAAGTTCATGACGGTAATCAGAAAATTGGCTTTCGAGCTGGCGGAAAAACGGACTGAAGAATGCGTTCAATAGATGGCTGGAAAATTCTGGCCTAGCGCTTTTTAAAACGTAATCCGAATCTGTCATTCCGGGTGTCAAAAACTATTTCAGACATGAAATAATGAGAAAAACTACAAGGCATTTCTAGCTGATTTTAGTAAAGCCTTTTTGTAGAATAATGTTTAAGGCCTGTTTGAAAACCTCCACAACTTATTGAGTACCTCAACATGAATTTCAAAATATAACTTTTCAGTTAATGTCTATCTTTTCACCACAGGTGTTCATCACTACCTTGAAGTGTACGTCTTTCCCGACTCTTTCTTATCTTTTGAAGGATGCCGGACACACAAATTTTGCAAAATTTAAGCCTCAAAACAATTTTTATTATAACAAGAGGCTGTCGATTGGTGATGAGAAAGCTATATATTTTCGCGAAATTCACGAAAAAGACATTTACTTAAGGTGTCCGTCTCCACCACCCTGTCCCTATATAAAATGAATAACTGTGTGTGATATCATCCTCAAAGCTACGAACGAGTTCATTGGTCTGTTTCAAACTTCAGAGTCCATATACCTTTATAGTACAAAGAAGAAAAAATTCGTTCGATACTCAGTAGAGTGCCAATGAAAATGGCCATCACGAATTTTCAAAGCGAACTTGATTAAAAATGTTGATTCCCACGAAAAACTAACCTATGCAAAATATCAGCTCAATCGGACTTCTTTACTGATGTCGCACAGCGGTCAAAGTTTGAGTTTTTTGAAAACCGAAAAATCACAGGAAATTGGGGTTTTCGAAAAAAAATGTTGATGCCAAATGTCTTCAAATTGCATGAAACGTCAAGATCTAGTGTCATCTCGAAAAAAAGTTTTGTTGTCAAAAATCGACACTCTGGGACTTACGACACTTTGGAATACGAGACGAAACGTATGGTTTTAAGTGCCAATAAAAATAAAACGTTTCATGCAATTTGAAGACATTTGGCATCAAAATCTTTTTTTCGGAAACCTCGATTTCCTTTACTCCCCTCTTGAGTGATTTTTCGGTTTTCATAAAACTCAAACTTTGACCGCTGTGTGACACTAGTGAATGAAGTCCGATTGAGCTGATATTTTGCATAGGGTAGTTTTTCGTGGGAATCAACATTTTTAGTCAAGTTCGCTTTGAAAATTCGAGGGTCACTTTTTTCCCATACATACGGTCAGCTTGTGTATTGTTATCGCGAGGGCCAGAATGAATTATGAATCAACCATCTTTAGTTGATTCTACAAAACCACGAAAATCATCGGCCCTCTTCAGGGCCACTAAAGCTTTCTTACAAAGAAATAACTCTAAAATTTCGATGCGTTCTAAAATAACATCCGAAGTGATTAACGAGCGGAATGAATAAAAGCAGAAGGGTCTGAGCCTAGGGGCACGAACGTAAGTTTGACGTGGGACTGTGATTGTTCGTAACAATTGGTTTTTTCAATATAATTTTTTCATTGTTCATGAATCTGTTATTTTAACTTTTTCGAAACTCCAAATAGTGGCCCGGAAAAGGGCTGCTTGTTATATGTACTGATATCCCTCAAACTGGTTGTAACAATTCTAGTGGTAAGATGTATCATCCGCAACTTCTTTGTCCAGAATGTTCCAATTCCCCGCTTGAGCATCCAAGTGTAGCCATCAGCTTCATACGTCGATGGAACCGTTTCTCCTAGCTTCCGTTTTCTGTCCCGCCTAACACGTTCTTCAACAGTTAGTGCAGGCTTTGTTGCACCACTTTCACCCTTGCACTTATTACGAATATAAGTCCGATTGTAAACAGCAGTCAAATGTTGCGACATTTCGACTAGTTTGATCCGAACAAAAAAAAATATCTTTGGTATTGCAACCATCTCACTAAACCACTCCACTATCTACATTGCCCTTTTGCCTACGCATTGACTGGAAAGTTTTTAGCAGTGTAATTTTTTATCATTTTTTTTTTCCTAGCCATGATTTTTTAAAATTCAATAACTAAACCAAAACTATTTTCAATACGCTGGACTCAAAATATAGAGAGGAACGCTTTTTGTTAATAACAAAAACAAAAACAAACAAAAAACAAAAAATAACATCAATCATGCTTGAAATGCAATAAGGGCGCAATCGAGTTATTTACTTGATAATTATTAATTAAAAAATATCGAAGAATGTCCACGAGGACAACAGGGGAGAGGTTTAGTCAATGTCCACGAACCGGGAGGTGGAAGTGTAGAATCGTGCTATATGTGTCCAAGTGGTATGTGGCCCTCAAGATCAAATACAACTTGTGAACGCACTATGGAAAAAAAATAACAAGTTCAAATTTAACTTTCCAACTTTAAATTCCGAAAGTAAATTGAAATAAAACACACTTAGAATTCAAATTTCGATGAAACTTTTATTTCAAATTAAAGTTTGGTTTATGCCATTATGTGTGAAATACAACCCTCGCACACCTTGATCCGGAACAGGTAATTTTCGATGACTTTTCGGCACATATGGGGCGGTATCTCGGTCATAACTTCACGAATGTTGTCTTTCAAATGTTCAAGAGTTTGCGGAGAGTGGGCATAGACACGGTCTTTCGCATAACCCCACAAAAAAAGTCTAGCGGGTTCAAATCGCATGATCTGGACGGCCAATTGGCATCACCAAAACGCGAAATTATGCGTCCCTCAAATTTCGTTCGCAATATGGCCATGTTCGGTCGTGTTGTGTGGCACGTGGCGCCGTCCTGCTGAAACCACATGTCATCCGTATCCATATCTTCAATTTGTGGCAAAAAAAAATCGGTTAACATGCGGCCATAGCGCTCACCATTCACAGTTACCGTCTCGCCGTCCTCATTTTCAAAGAAATACGGCCCGATGACTCCACCAGACCATAATGCGCACCAAACAGTGACTTTTGGCGGATGCAATGGCCTCTCAACAATCACGTGTAGATTTTCTGAGCCCCATATACGGAAATTTTGGGTGTTCACATAGCCACCGAGCTCGAAATGTGCCTCAGCGCTGAAGAAAATTTGATGCGAAAATTCAGCATTTGGTTGCTGTTGTTCGTTCACCCAATCGACGTATGCCCGACGCATTCCATGGTCACCACGCTCTAATTTTTGTACCAGTTGGACTTTATATGGATGTAGGTGCAAGTCCAAATGCAAAATTCGCCACAATGATGACAAGCCCAATTGCTGAGCACGCCGTGGAATCGAAACATTCGGGTCATCCTCCACACTGGCAGCAACAGCAGCAATATTTTCAGCCGAACGCACATTACGATGATGCACAGGTTTCACAATATCCGCTACGGATCCAGTTTGTTCGAATTTACGCACTACATTAGCGATTGTGTGCTCTGTAGGCCGTCCATGACGACCAAAATCCGTCCGTAATGCTCGAAAAACATTTGCCGGTTTTTCATCATTTTTATAGTATAATTTAACAAAATTAACACGTTGTGCGATGCTAAAACGATCCATATTGTAAAATGGCAGACATTCAACTAACGATATGACGCTTTGGTTGACAGCTATGTCAAACGGTTGTCATCGCAGGGCTGTATACTACGGAAGCCCGAAATGGAAAACCCTGTACATGCGACTGTTACTCGCTTTCGCTGATTCGAGAGACACCTCTGTCAACGCCTTCGACAACGTCTAGGTGGCAAAAGTATTGCAACAAATAAAACTACAGACACCGGGCTTCATGTCGAATTGTTTCATTTCATTTCTTTGTTTTGTTATTTTTTTCTCCGTTCCATGTTTGAAACTAAACAGCGCCAGGACTTTTCGAAGTCTTCTCCTTTTACATTGACAAGTTACTCACAGGCAGGGTGTGTGGGAGTGTGCAAAATTTACACCGGTGCTCTTCGGAAGGACAACGTGCGGCGCCGCTGGCAAAAGACAGTGAGAGTACTTTGCAGCTCGCAGCACCACTTTATGTGCAATCGAGATGGAAAAGTTGTGCTGCGTGTTGTGCCGTTGGGAGGATTGAATGTCGTCGACTTGGAGGACGCCTCCCCCCACATTCAAGGGTTCACGCCGTTGAGCACAATTGCAGCTGTCATTCGTTACAAGTCCAAGAATAACTATAGCGTGGGACTGAGTGTGGACTGCGGCAGACGTTTTATTTGCACCATCTCTCTCTCTGTCTCTCGTTTTATTGGTTTCCGCATCGTCTATAACCAATTTTATCAATATCAAGAAGACCCTCTTGAGCTGCCAGAATTGACTCATAAGTCTACGGAGTCGACTACAAAGTGCAACTCTTCAGTTAGATGTCTGTGAGCGTGAGGATGCCATGCAGCTTCCACTCCGAGCGTGGGCTTCAAGCATCTTTGCATGATGCTTCAGCGCGGTCACCGCCAGACATTGCGACGAAACGAGATGAGTCTTGTAAATTATCTTCTCTCTTTCGTACCCACGAGAAGATACGTTCGCACATATATATATATATATATATATATGAACAGTATTGAACCGGCATTCGATCGACTGCGGGAAGCTGCAGAACCGTGAGAATTTGTTTACATTTCGTGGAGTTGCGGCTGCTGCTGCTAATGCAGCCGCAACTTCAACTCGAACCCATCTCGCCATGGACAAGATTTAGAACTGTGAGAAGAGCTCTATGCTGTTGTTGTTGGGTACAATAATTAGCGTAATCGTTAGAGGGCTATGCGAATGCTGCTGCTGAGAAGGTTACCGGTGATTCCGCTATCGGTGCGGTGAGTGCTGATTAAGACAGTCAACTCCGACAGTTCAAGATTGAAGCCCCAGTCACGGGCGCTGATTATTGGTTCTTGGAAAAATTGGCAGCCAATTAAGTCGCAAATTGTTTGGGTGTTTCTAGGATAGCATCCACGTGGCAATCGCTGCGGCGGTTATTGTTTAGCTTTTCTATCCATTATCGAGGTACCCCAATCTCTGCACGAATCCTATGCCATCCATTACGGCCAGCTGAACACACGTTTTCACAACCATGAAACTTGATTTGCCAGCCTCCCAACGCACCGCGATCATCCGAGCAGAGGATGCACGCTTTTTTCTTCTTCTCCTCTGACATTTGCGAGCCCAAGGAGCCATCAATATGTGTCTCTTTCT
Source organism: Toxorhynchites rutilus septentrionalis (assembly GCF_029784135.1). NCBI lineage: Eukaryota > Metazoa > Arthropoda > Insecta > Diptera > Culicidae > Toxorhynchites > Toxorhynchites rutilus. The sequence continues at coordinate 192,952,507 of NC_073744.1, forward strand.
GGCCGCCACCGTTTTAGGAAAACGTTCGAAATTAATGTTCGTCCCGTGACTGCCAATACCCAACACAAGAGTTGCCGACGTGCGCCATCGAAAAAGGGGTACCAAAATTGAAAACAGAAAATTAATAAACTATAAAACAACGGCTGTGTTGTTTATAGAGCCTCTCGTCCCATTTCATCTCCCTCCCCCCGGAGGCATAGGATTTAGCGCGATGTCGTAAAAAAGTAATCAGTTGGTTGGTTATTTTCGAGATAATAAACCAGCCGGAGGTGGCCAGCAGATGGTAAACGGCGTGCGATCGATTTTAAGTGCCAATTCAATGTCACATGGCAAGGTGAGAGCGTTGAGCGCCTTGTTTAAATTATCTGTTTTTTTCTCTATTCCTGGTCCAACCTTTGCAAACAGTTGGTGACGCATTCTCGAACCGATTCTGCCACTCTCTTTCCCGCATATCCTGCTTTCATTAAATCGCAATTCATCGAACGACTTGATAATTGATGCATCGGAGATCACCTGAGTGCTGCAATCAGTGCAGATAATTACCGGCAGTCTCCCGATTCCGGTAGCACACGCAAGCTGACTCATCATGAAACCATCAAATCATCACTTTGAATGTGTGTACTTACGTTGTGCTCTGACTGTCTCTGTCTCTCCAGGACATCGGGGTATGCAATTTCCCGCAAACGAATCGTCGTCTTGTTCGGAGGCACAATTATGCAATCACTAACCCCCTCCCCGTCAAACAAGAGCTTAGATCTGAATAGAAATCTACAAAGTAGTGAGCGCGAGCGCGCGTTCGTCCTATTTGTATAATTGGTGCGAAAGTGCCTCCGCTCCTTGGGGATGCTGAATTCATTAATGTGCAAGATGCGATGATATGGGATGATTAAAAATCCTCTCACCCTGCAGCAGGATCGCGGCTCTAATTGAGCCGGTAACGAGGGTCTCGGGAAAGTAGTTCTGAATTGCGAATAATATTGGGAGAAAAGTATAAATTCACGGCACTCCTTTGTGTCAGGCAGGGACACATAAATGTCGCAAATGTATATCAACAGCTTGCGTCGATATAATCGTTCTGATTCTAAACCTAACAAGCGAATGTGTTTACTGACTCCGATACACATTCACTTCAATTGATTGCAGATTGCAGATTGATACTCATTATGATAAATGTTGATTTTTTACAAATCGTGGAAGGAATTTGCTATTTTTATCATTTAGCAATGAATGATTAGATGAAAAAAGATCCAACGTGAATAAAAATTAATATTCTTTATCTAATCGAAAAATTTTAGTTCCAATACTTTAAAACGCCTTTTTGTCAGTTCTACGGAATATGGATATACAGTGAAAACTCTCTATAGCGACATCGCAAGGGACCGTCGTTATAGAGAATTCTCGCTGTAAAAGATTGTCGCTTTAAGGAGAAAAATGCCCAAGCTCACGCGAAACAATCAAACTATATTAGAAACAAAAGTAATTGATGTCTAATCATCTGGGAACTAAAAACATTAAACATACATCAGCAAGCCGTGGAATAAAGGTGACGTATAATTTTCATCATAACGAATATTGCAGATTTTCTTTGTGACTTTTTCTTGTAAGCCATTTCAGTGTTTGAAAGACTATTTCCGGAAGAAGTTGTGTATATCCCGCTGTTTTGACCCTCGGAGCAGAATTTCTGAAGATATTCAATATTCAAAACTTTTTTTGACGGAATTTCGAAAGAAGCCGGGACGATATACTGAAAAGAAAGGATTTTTCTTGAAGTCGGAATTATTTTTCAAGTGTTTTTTGGAGTGTGAAGCTTCCATTGGACCCGCTTCAAGGATTTTAGAAGTTCTCTGACATTCATCTAGATACATTTAAGATAAGTTTTCGTTTTATTTTTCTTTCACGCATACGTATACATATACATATACATACACATATTTCATTTTATTTTATTTATTTATTTATTTTCTTTTTTAATTTTATCATTTAATATTTGCGTGTTCTAAAAAATCTTCTCTCTCATTTTTACGACTTTTTTTTTTGAAAAATGGAGGGTAATGAACCCTCCGATGTTGAAATGAGGGTCTCAGACCCTCCTCCAGATGGTTGAACGGTTTCTCTAGGAAAAAAAACAAAAACAATCGCAGTCAAACTCTTCGTCTGTACCAAGTAGTGACTCTGTTCTCCGCTCTTCGACACAATCTCTGCCTAACTCTGCTCAACTTCCACGTATTAGACAATACCAGAACGCCCCGGCATCATCGAAAAACCGTTGGGTGGTATTCTTCCGTCCCAAAGGGAAACCTCTAAGAGTATCTCAAATTTGCAAAGACCTGACGTCTAACTACTCAGGTGTCTTAGAAATGACGAAAGTCAATAAAGATAAACTTCGTTTTGTACTCTCAAATTACAAAGATGCTAACGCGATAGTGAAAAACTCTTTGTTCACTAATGAATATAGAGTTTATATTCCGGCTCACATTGTTGAAATCGATGGTGTAGTTACGGAAAAGTCTCTTCAACTTCAAGATTTTGTAAAAGCTAAGGGTATCTTTCACAATGCAAATATTCCACATATTAAAGTTTTGGAGGTGAGATCTCTGAACTCTTTGATATCTGAGGGTACAGAAAAAAAGTATTATCCATCTGGCTCTTTTAGAATTTCCTTCGAAGGCACAGCACTTCCAAATTATGTGCTTATCGACAAACTTCGTCTTCCAGTTCGGTTATATACCCCTAAAATAATGACTTGCCTAAATTGCAATCAGTTAGGTCACACTAAAACCTACTGTTGTAATAAAACGAAATGCTCAAAATGTGGTAACGACCATGACGAAGTCACTTGTAACAAAGATGCTGATAAATGTATCTTTTGTGGAGATGTTCCTCATACAATTAAGGATTGTCCGAAATACAAATTACGTTCGATGAAACTCAAGCAATCACTTAAGGATCGTTCTAATCGATCCTTCGCTGATATGCTCAAGGCAGCTTCACCTGAGGTACCCGAGGCTTCAGAAAATCCTTTCTCTGTTTTATCAGAGGATGATGATTCGGATTCTCAATTTGATCCAGTAATCACAGGAAAAGTCAGGAAGAGGAATTTTTTTGCTTCTTCCTCTAAGCCATCTAAAAAAAGAGGATTGATCTCTAACAAGCCAGAATCTTCAAATTATTCTGCTCTACCCAAGAATAACCCTCCTGGTTGGAGATCTTCAAATTATGACGTTCATTTCCCTGAATTGTCAAGCCATTCTCAATTTACTTCTCAATCGGTTCCTGATCCCTCATCTTTTTCAGGAGGTATTTCCTTTTCATCAATTGTTCAATGGATTCTTGATTTTTTCGGAATATCAGATTCAATGAAAGGTATCATTTTTGCTTGGCTTCCTGCTATCAGCCAGATAGCTAAACAAATGCCTTCAAAGTGGCCCCTCCTCTCGTTCATTAATTTCGATGTCTAATTTATTGGACGATTCAGGTAAATCCTCTATTTTGCAGTGGAATTGTAGAAGTATTCTTCTTAAACTTGATTCTTTCAAGCAAATGATCCATTTTTTGAATTGTGATGCGTTTACTCTTTCTGAAACATGGCTTCGTTCGGACAATGTGTTAAACATCCATGATTTTAATATTATCCGTTCAGACCGCGATGATTGCTATGGAGGAGTTCTCATAGGTATTAGAAAATGCTACCCATTTTACAGGATTCCCCTGCCTTTAGTATCAGGAATTGAAATTCTAGCGTGTCAGGTACGTATCAAGGGTAAAGATTTATGCATTGCTTCTATTTATATTCCTCCAAGAACTATGCTTAATTATAGAAATCTTGTGAATATAGTTGAACTTTTACCGCAACCTTATCTTATTTTGGGAGATTTCAACTCTCATGGAATTGGATGGGGTGAGTCTTTTGATGATCGAAGGGCCAATTTGATTTATGAGGACTTCAACATGGCAATTTTGAATACAGGTGATGTAACAAGAATCGCTCCATCTTCAGGCCGCGCTAGTTGCTTAGATTTGTCTCTGTGTTCTTCCTCTTTTTCTTTAGATTGTAATTGGAATGTCATCCAAGATCCACATGGAAGTGATCATTTGCCAATCACTATTTCCATTTCAAATAATTCAAAATCGTCTGAAACAACAAATATTCAGCATGATTTATCTAGAAACATTGATTGGAAGAGATTCTCTTCAATTATTTCAGAATCGGTGGCATTAGTTCATGAGTTACCCCCGCTGGAAGAATATAATTTTCTAACTGGTTTAATTCTTGACAGTGCTATTGATGCTCAGACGAAGCGCTTTCCTGGTAATTCGTTTCGTAGACGTCCTCCTAATCTATGGTGGGACCAAGAATGTACAAATCTCTATAAAGATAAATCGAATGCGTTCAAGGATTGGCGAAAATTGGGCACCCGTGAACGTTATGATAACTACATTTATCTGGAGCGTAAATTCAAAAGCTTCATTAAAGCTAAAAAGAGAGGCTATTGGCGTCATTTTGTAAATGGGCTTTCACGAGAGACTTCCTTGAGCACTCTTTGGAGAGTTGCCAGACAAATGAGAAATTCATCTCATTCAAATGAAGAAGTTGAATATTCAGAAAGGTGGATTTTTGACTTTGCCAAGAAGATATGTCCAGACTCTGCCCCCGCACCTTCTCCCTTCTTGGAGACATCTGATGATGTTGAGCCTCCGTTCAGTATGACTGAATTTTCTCTTGCCCTTCTTTCTTGCAACAACACGGCTCCAGGGTCAGATAGGATCAAATTTAATTTGTTGATAATACGAAGAGACGTTTGTTGAAACTGTTCAATGCTTTCCTTGAGCAGAATATTGTTCCGCATGAGTGGCGACAAATTAAAGTTATAGCTATTCTGAAACCTGGTAAACCTGCGTCTGATTATAATTCTTATAGACCAATTGCAATGCTATCTTGCATTCGCAAATTACTAGAAAAAATGATTCTCCATCGTTTAGACAGCTGGGTTGAATCTAATAATCTTCTCTCGCCATCGCAGTTCGGGTTTCGTAGAGGCAAAGGAACCAATGATTGTCTTGCGCTTCTTTCATCAGAGGTTGACTTTGCCTTGTGTAGTAAGCAACAAATGGCATCAGTGTTCCTAGATATCAAAGGTGCGTTCGATTCTGTTTCCATTGAAGTTCTTTTTCAAAAACTTCGTCTAGATGGGTTTTCCCAGAAATTAAATAGTTTTCTGTTTAACCTAATGCGTGAAAAACATATGAGTTTTTCTCATGGTTCTTCGTCAGTTTTACGCATTAGCTACATGGGTCTTCCTCAAGGCTCATGTCTTAGTCCAATTCTTTACAACTTCTATGTAAATGATATTGATGTTTGTTTATCGGGAAATTGTACTTTGAGACAGTTTGCAGACGATTGTGTTGTATCGGTAATAGGCAAAGACAACACCGATCTTCATAATCCTTTGCAAGATTCTCTTGACAATTTGGTTGATTGGGCCTGTAGATTGGGTATTGAATTTTCTACTGAGAAGACAGAGATGGTTGTATTCTCAAGAAAACATCATCCTGCACAAATACAGCTTAAACTTTTGGATAGACCTATTCGTCGCTCGATGTCATTCAAGTATTTAGGTGTTGTGTTTGACTCCAAAGGAACATGGGGTAAACACATAGGCTACTTGAAACAAAAATGTCAGAAAAGAATAAATTTTCTTCGATCCATAACAGGAACTTGGTGGGGAGCTCATCCTGAGGATTTGATTAGGTTGTATAAAACAACCATTTTATCTATTATGGAGTATGGTAGTTTATGCTTCAGGTCCGCTGCCTGTACCTATATTTTGCATCTGGAAAGGATTCAATATCGCTGTTTGCGTATTGCTCTAGGATGTATGCAGTCAACACATACAATGAGCCTAGAAATTCTAGCTGGCATAATTCCTCTTTCCGTACGTTTTTTCGAGTTATCATTCCGTTTTTTAATACGGTGTGAAACACTTAATCCGAAGGTGATAGCAAACTTTGAAAAAATGTTGAATGTCTATATCATGAATTTATGACTTTGGAAAGTCCATCTTCTTTATCTGGTTTCCAGATCATTCCTTCAATTTTGTTCAATTCCTCTATTACTATTGACCTGTCAATGAAGGATTATGTGCATAATATTTCAGATGATCTCCGCCATTTAGTTATACCTGCGATATTCCTGTCAAGGTATAAACATATTGACCCAACCAAAACTTTTTTTACTGATGGATCTTGCCTTAATGGATCCACAGGCTTTGGTATATTCAATATTAACTTCTTCACTTTTCGTAGGCTTAGTTTACCCTGTTCGGTGTTTGTTGCAGAATTGGCTGCAATATACATGGCCTTACTCCATATTCAGACCTTGGCCCCAGATCACTTTTTCATTTTTTCTGATAGTCTCAGCTCTTTAGAGGTACTCCGTTCAGTGAGAACTAGATATACGTCGTATTTCTTATCTGAAATCCATCAACTTTTAAGTGCTCTGATTACTAGTTCATTTAATATCACTTTCGTATGGATTCCGTCTCATTGTTCGATACCTGGAAATGAGAAAGCAGATTTTCTTGCTAAGAAGGGCACTATGGAAGGAGACTTATTCTATAGGCCTATTACTTTCGATGAATATCTTCATTTTCCTCGTGAACGGGCACTTGTATCTTGGCAGTCAAGTTGGAATAGTAGTGATAAGGGCCGATGGCTATATTCTATCATTCCTATGGTTTCTCTCAAACCATGGTTTAAAGGATATAATTTTTCTCGTGATTTTCTACGGGAAGTGTGCAGACTCATGTCTAACCATTATTCTTCGGATGCACATCTTTTTCGAATTAACATCAGTGATAGTAACCTATGCGTGTGTGGTATAGGATATCAGGATATTGATCATATTGTGTGGTTTTGTTCTGAGTTTCAAAATGACAGGTTATCTTTAATAGAAAATTTTCGCAATAAGGGAATGCCACCTAATTATCCGATTCGCGACGTTCTGGCTACTCGTAATATTGATGCTATTTCTTTAATTTATGATTTTCTCAAATCCATACACTTTCAAATATGAATATATATGTTTAGTTTTCCTTTATTGTTTTGATTTTTATTATTAGCGTTTCCTTTTCTCTATTTCAACTTTTTTCTTCAGAATTCGAAAAGTGAGCAGATTTTCATCCCTTCCCTAGTCCCAAGGAGATAACTAGTTCCTAGGAGATGGTCATCTCTGCAACAAGAAGCTTAAACAAGAAGCCTATAATATTATCTTATTGTGAATTTTGTCATATTGTTTGTCCATATTGTAACATTTTTCGAAAAGATAATAGGGTTTTTATGCCTTTTTGAGAAAGAACATTGGCATTGTTCTACTCAAAGAGGCTTTTCCCTATTCATAAACACGGCTCATTGTTACTTAATGTTGCTGAGCCATTTGAAAATAAATTTAGTACAAAAAAAAAATAAAAACATTAAACAATGAATATGAAATTCAGCTCATTCGTCCGATAGGGGAAGTGGGGGTAAAACGGAAATGTTAAGAAGAACTTCAATTATATCTTTGGAAACTCATGTTTCCCAAAATGTTGATGCAGTTTCTTGCAACTCAATATATTGTTTCTCTATCTAATTGGCCAAATATTTTACAAAAAAGTGTTTTTCAATGTTTTGCGGGTATAATGGACATGTAGTGAGGGTAATATGGACAGGTTTGTAATATATGAAGCGTAGAGTTTTATCGATCGCGAGACGAATAATTTTATTCAGCCAAGGTCTGAACTCATCACGAATGTCCGTTAAATGATGAAAAAATCGAATTAATCCACCTAGCAGTGAGATCGTGCTTTTCAACAGTATAAACGGACAGACCCTCGACTATTTTGCTTTTGGTTCCAGTCGGCTTCTAAACAGTCCACATTAGGCGATTTGATATCCATTTATAGACGCAGGGCACTCCTTAGGAACAGATTAAACAGACTTTTCACAGTTCATCTCACTCCCACTGGCAACTGTCCGTTCCACCCCACAATTATTTGAAAATTTAAATTTTCACTCACCAATGAATTCACTTTTCCGTACATACCGAATATCGCTTCTCTGTTAACTCACAAACCGAAATATAATCAGCGAATTGAAATTTGATATAAAACCTCTCAAAAGCCGCTAAAATTACATTCTCACGCGGAATCGTGTATGATTTTCGATTTTTGTTACCCTTTTTCTATTTTGGTCGGTATTCATTGCCATAGGTTGCCTTAAATATTATAGAATAACATGTAGAAGGTGTTCTCATTAACAGAAGCAGTGTTCTCATTAAGTTATGGAATAACATGTAGAAGGTGTTATCGTTAACAAATCAACCACCTGTCCATATTACCCCCACTGTCCGCATTACCTGAGATTCCCCTACAAATTATTCTCTAGATAAAAAGGGTAATTTGTTAATTGTTTTTTTTTTTTGTTAATTAATCAGCATAGATAATCTGGACATCTGGTCAGATGTTGATTTAATAAATGATTGATTTTTTTATCTCATCGTCAGACAAAACATACCAATTGAACATCATTGATGCCATTATTGACGGATTTCACGCCAACTCGTCTTAGGAGTTGGCAGCACCATATCAGATTGCAGTGAAACGTTTTGGGTGTGAAGATATTGGTCATTTAAGCAACTATATTTCAAGTATGCAATTGAAATATTCCAAAAATAATTGGACCACTTTTTGAAAAGGGCCAAAGTTTTTTTTAATTTTTTTTTCAAAAATTTCTATCTCAAAAACTATAAGACCTACAAAATTTTGATCAAAGAAGAAATTGTAGGAAATTGTTCAAATTTTCATTAAAAAATATTTAAAAATTTATTGCTTTTAATTTACACCAATTTTTTTTTTTCAAAAACTCAAATTCAATTTTCTCAAAAACGTATTTTTTTTTAAATTCTCACAAAAATTGTGTGAATAGCCTGTACAGTTATCAACAAGTCGTCCATACATCCAAAGATGGGCACTTTTACAGGAATTTTTTTTTCTAAAAACAACTTTTTATATTTTCTTTGAAAAAAAATACAACTTATCCTAATTTTGTTTAAAGTCAAGATAGCAATATAGTTTAATCGACAAAGTTTTGGATCTTGTTAAAACATAAACTTTTGTCGAAGACGTCAACTTTCTATCTTTTATAGTTTTTAGAATATAAGTCAGTTTTGTATGGAGACTCCTGAAAAAAAAAGTTTTGCTCGAAACATTTTTGTGTGTAAATTCTCACGTTTGACATGTTCTTGACATGTTTCTAAATAGAGAAAAGTTTGCAGAGCATTCAAAATGCGATAATTTATACCTAAAAATGTAACAAATTGAACATTAGTAGCATTTTTTCGAAAAAAACATGAAAAAGTTTTTGTTCGAAAAACTTTTTCCATGTAAATGTGCCCATCGTCCGATTTATGGAAAACTTGTTGGAAATTTTAAGGGCTATTTATATAATTTTTTTTCAGAATTTTATAAGCATATGTTTGCGAGAAAATTAATTTTAATTTTCAAAATTTTTTTTTTCAATGAAATTTTTTTTCTCAAAAAATTCTTTGATAATTTTTAAAGAAAACCAAAATAATTTCCTACATTCCATTCTTTGACTAAAATTTTGTAGGTCTGATCAATTTTTTGTAGATTTTTTTTAATTTTGAGTTTTTTCACCTTTTTTTTGAGTAATCTTTATTGAAGAACTATAAGATCTACAAAAAGTTGGTCAGAGAATGAAATTTAGGAAATTACTTAGGTTTTGTTTAAAAATTATCAAAGAATTTTTTGGAAAAAAATTTCATTGAAAAAAAATTTGAAAATTAAAATTAATTTTTCTCGCAAACATATGCTTTTAAAATTATGAAAAAAAAATATATAAATAGCCCTTAAAATTCCCAACAAAATCGTACGATGGGCACATTTACATGGAAAAAGTTTTTCGAACAAAAACTTTTTCATGTTTTTCTCGAAAAAATGCTACTAATGTTCAATTTGTTACATTTTTATGTATAAATTATTGCATTTTGAATGCTCTGCAAACTTTTTTCTATTTAGAAACATGTCAAGAACATGTCAAACGTGAGAATTTACACACAATTTCACAATGTTTCGAGCAAAACTTTATTTTTTTCAGAAGTCTTCATACAAAACTGACTTATATTCTAAAAACTATAAAAGATAGAAAGTTGACGTCTTCGACAAAAGTTTATATTTAAATAAGATCTAAAACTTTGTCGATTAAACTATATTGCTATCTTGACTTTAAACAAAATTAGGAATGGTTGTTTTTTTTTTGTTGTGAGAAAAACTTTTTTCCTGTAAAAGTGCCCATATTCGGATGAATGGACGACTTGTTGATAATTGTACGGGCTATTCACACATTTTTTTTTAGAATTTTAAAAAACACGTTTTTGAGAAAATTGAATTTTAGTTTTTGGAAAAAAAAAGTTTAGTGTAAATTAAAAACAATAAATAAAATATTTTTTTATGGAAATTTGAACGATTTCCTTCTTTGACCAAAATATTGTAAGTCTTATAGTTTTAAGATATAAATTTTTGAAAAATTTTTTTGCCCTTTCTAAAAAGTAGTCTAATTATAAAAAAAAACGTTTCACTGCAATCTGAAATGGTGCTGCCAATGACCAGTTGAGTTGGCGTAAAATCCGTCTATTACTACCTTTTTCACAACTTTAGTCCATGTTTTTGATGATGAATGAATTCGCATTGTGCGGCACATTGAATTCATTAGACAAGGTTGTCTTTTTAGTACCCTGTTCGAACCTTTGAATAATGTCCAATTTATTTTTAGCGTTGAAGATTTTGGTGTATTTCAACTCATTTTGGACAGTGAATGTTTTCGAAGTGGAACAAACGATACTTCACGTTATTGCCTGATTTCTATATTAATAGCTTTATCCGTAAAACAATTGCGCAAACAATACATTTATTTTTAAATTTATTGTATAATGCAATTTATTCTTTTGCTCTGGGGCGGGATTCCTGTACAACAATTCTTCGACTAATTTGTTTCAACAAACTTTTCCTATCTTTTATGGCTTTAATTTCTGTTTTGTGAGTATCCGAAAATTTAAATCAGTTGGACGTGAACACAGTTGATTCACAGTTGATTAAAACTTATAATACACGATATAGACTATTTACGTTCGTAAGCACTGGCATAGACACACATACTATTTTTTTTTTATTTAAATCGTTTATTTTTACAGGCTCAGTTACATAGGTTTAAAGGAGCCGAACTCCTTACTGTATTGTACTAGTATATATACATTTTTCCTTAATTCTAATGTTAATAATATAGGAAACCGATTACTCGCGGTCGACTCGAGTTTAGAAGGGTGACATATTTTCTTCAGGAAAAGGATGGGATACGAGGATATATTGACAATGATCACACTCACACTCTCAATCACACTCATCACACTCAATTCTTAAACCTATCTTATATCTAATATGTATTTACATTTCATCTTATTCTTAAGAAGGGATCCGATCTCTCACAAAGGAAAAGGAAAAGGAAAAACTGAAGGTATAAGGACAATCACACACGAAGATCGATAGCTTTAAGGAATACATATATTTGGGACATGTAATCAAGGTCTAACCGAGCCAACACGTCTCTCACCGGCATCATGGGCTGCCTTCCTCGGGCCCGAAGGGTGTCTTCTAAATTCGATCTGGCGACAAGATACAGCTCGCACGACCAAACAACGTGCTCGATGTCGTGGTAACCTTGGCCACAAACGCAGAGATTGCTGCTGGCAAGATTGAAACGGAAGAGTAGTGCATCTAACGAACAGTGATTGGACATGAGTCGGGAGAAGGTGCGAATTAAGTCCAGACTTTTGAACCATGGTTTGAGGCTAACCTTAGGGATAATCGAGTGGAGCCACCGGCCCAATTCATCTTCGTTCCATTTGCGTTGCCAGTTAACTATGGTATTTTTGCGGACTAAAGAATAAAATTCATTGAAGGCGATTTGACGCTGATAAATATCGCCTTCAATTGCACCTACCTTTGCTAATGAGTCAGCCCTCTCATTACCCGGAATTGAGCAATGTGAAGGGACCCAGACAAAGGTAATGACATAACAGCGTCTGGATAAAGCACTCAAAATTTCTCGTATTCTCTCAAGGAAGTACGGCGAGTGCTTTTCCGGCCTCACTGAACGGATAGCTTCGACAGAGCTAAGACTATCCGTTACAATGTAATAGTGTTCAACAGGTCGTGAGGCGACGCTGTCCAGCGCCCAGTGAATCGCTGTCAATTCAGCAATATACACAGAGCAAGGATTCTGAAGACTGTGTGAGGTGCTAAAAAATTCGTTGAACACTCCAAATCCTGTGGACTCATTCATAGAGGACCCATCAGTAAAGTACATGTTATCACAATTGATATCCCCATACTTTGCATCGAAGATCGTTGGAACGATCCTCGATCGAAGATAGTCTGATGTTCCATGGATATCCTGCTTCATGGACAGATCAAAATGCACAGAGGAATTGATGTAGTCAGGAAAACAAACACGGTTGGGAATATACGAAGAAGGATCAACCTGCATGGAGATGAATTCATGATATGGACTCATGAACCCAGATTGAAAATTTAGCTCGATCAGCTGTTCAAAATTTCCGATCACCAATGGGTTCATAACCTTACACCGGATGAGGAACCGAAGAGATAATAAATTGAAGCGATCTTTTAGTGGGAGTAGGCCTGCCAAAACCTCGAGACTCATGGTATGCGTTGAGGGCATACATCCCAACGCAATACGGAGACAAAGATACTGAATTCGCTCGAGTTTAATGAAGTGTGTTTTGGCAGCTGATTGAAAACAGAAACTGCCGTACTCCATCACTGAGAGAATAGTTGTTCGATACAACATTATAAGATCTTCGGGATGGGCTCCCCACCAGGTGCCGGTAATTGTACGGAGAAAGTTTATTCTTTGTTGGCATTTTTTACTCAGATACCTAATATGGGCCCCCAAGTGCATTTGGAGTCGAACCAGACCCCAAGATACTTGAATGACATAGCATGAGTGATCGGTTTACCCAAAAGTTGAAGCTTTGGTTTTGCTGGTCTATGCTTCCTAGAAAAAACCACCATCTCTGTTTTCTCCGTGGAGAATTCGATCCCTAGCCCAATTACCCAGGTTGAAAAATTGTTCAATGTATCTTGTAAGGGTTCTTGCAGGTCGGATTCGTTTGATCCTACGACAGACACCACTCCATCATCTGCAAGTTGTCTTAGGCTGCAATTTTGTGTAAGGCAATTGTCGATGTCGCTTACATAGAAGTTGTACAAAAGGGGGCTTAAACATGAGCCCTGGGGGAGTCCCATGTAAGAGACCCGACTTACTGCCGAATCTCCGTGAGAAAAGTTCAAATGCTTCTCACAAAGCAAGTTATATAACATATTATTCAATAGAGGCGGAAGACCCCGAGAGTGTAATTTGTCTGACAAAACCTCTATTGAAACAGAATCAAAGGCCCCCTTTATGTCCAAGAATACTGAAGCCATTTGTTTTTTTTTTTGGCGTAAGCCATTTGAATTTCTGAAGAAAGCAACGCAAGACAATCATTCGTCCCCTTGCCCCTGCGGAACCCATATTGTGTATCTGAGAGTAGGCCATTCGTTTCAACCCATCGATCAAGGCGAAACAAGATCATTTTCTCCAACAATTTCCGTATACAAGACAGCATTGCTATTGGGCGGTACGAATTGAAGTCGGACGCGGGTTTTCCGGGTTTTTGAATAGCTATAACTCGTACTTGTCTCCAATCATCTGGAACAATATTATGCTCCAGAAACCGATTGAATAAATTCAACAAGCGATGTTTCGCCACATCAGGGAGGTTTTTCAGCAAGTTGAACTTAATTCTATCCGATCCCGGAGCAGAATTGTTACATGAAAGGAGAGCAAGAGAGAATTCTACCATCGAAAACTCGGAATCAAGATCGCACCTATCTTGTGGTATATCTCGAATAATTCTTTGCACTGGAGCGGAATCGGGACAAACCTTCCGTGCAAAATTAAAAATCCATCGATGTGAATATTCTTCGCTTTCATTCGTTGAAGAGCGATTTCTCATGTTTCGAGCCACTTTCCATATTTTTTTCATTGACGTTTCTCGTGACAAACCTCCCACGAAATTTCGCCAATAAGCACGTTTTTTCCCTTTGATCAAGTTTTTAAATTGATTTTCAAGTGCCAAATACGTCTGAAAATTTTCAGGGGTTCCACGTTTCCGAAAAGCTTTAAATGCATTCGATTTTTCTACATAAAGCTTGAAACCAATGCTATCCCACCATAGATTGGGAGGCCTTCGACTTTTTACACACACAATGAGTGGAGTGAAATTGAAAATCGTCGCAATAGAGAATGTCATGTTTTAGTAAATAGAACCGATAATGTGTCGTTATAGGGAAGCTCGTTATAGAGAAATGTCGCAACAAAGAAAAGAATTTCTATGTGATTTTGAAGGGATCTTTGAACATGTCGTTATAAAGAGATTTGTCGCTATAAAAATTGTCGTTATAGAGAGCTTTGACTGTATTCTGAAAAAAAAATTAGCATCCATAGTTTGAAAATTTAGTCCCCCCTTGATATTCCGTCTTCTTTTCGAATCTATTTGACATTTATCCATCTCGTAGAGCAAGCATGATGAGCGGAGGATTGTGCTTTGATCATTGAAAGGTTGTCAATAGAATAAGGGTGACACTCTTGGAATCTACACAGACGAAGAGAACACAGAGATGCGAGATTTCGGTATGATCGGTATCTTTGGAAATATGTTTTATATGTGCTCTACCGAACAATCCATTTTTTTCGGACGCTCCCACGGTTCAGCACCGCTGAATTCTGGGATCATAAATTGTAGAATTTATGTTAATTAGGGTTTCGAACTGCTGGACAGACAATATCTCATTCAATTGGAATTCGGACATCTGTAATCTACATATATTAGCGGTTGCTTCCTGATAATCATCGTTGAGTGTCATGATGTGTATATCATAAGGTGTACTCCGCAAAAAATTCCACCCCCATTTGAATTCAAAGTGTTCCAATATTCATGTTTTTTTGTTCCTTTTGTTCCTAAATGGGTATTTTAGAGTATGACAAAAAAAACAATTCATGGTTTATTAAAGAAAATTATAAAAACAAATAAAAAAAGTAGAAGGGTCTGAGCCTAGGGGCACAGGCGGAAGTTTGACGTAGGACTGTGATTGTTCAGAACAGTTGTTTTTTTTAAGGTAATTCTTTTCATTGTTCAGAAATCTGTTATTCTAACTCTTTTGAAACTCCAAGTAGTAGCGTTGAAAAGGATCGTTTGTTATATGTACTCATAACCGTCAAACGGTTCGTAACGAACAAAAAAATATAATAAGATTCTGTCAGGAAATTCAACTATCTAACTGAAAATGTTTAATGAATATCGGTGTGACATATGAGGGGCTCAGAATGCAAGGGGTGTAAGTGACTTGATCGATTTCTCTTCATCAACTTTTTGACGTAGGACTACGTCTAACCGGAAGATATAGGGGGTGAAATGGAAATCTAGGCACTGAACAAGTAGGAAAAAATGCAAGATTTGGAACGCTTATAACTCGAGCATTTCTCAATAGATCGCAAAGGTTTTTGCATCAATTGATAGGAAATATATCTACGCATCTATCATAACGAATAACATTTCATTTTTCTTGAGATAAATAATTGAATAATTGTGAAATATCAAGCATTGTCCAAATGCACTATGAGCCCATTTTTGATTGGTCCATTTTGTGCTCCTCAAATCATACCGACCAAAACGGGCAACCAGAGCAGTAGCGAAATAGAATGAAGCACGATTGGAAAGGAAAAAGAAAAAAATATGAACGAAACATTGGTCGCAGTCTCACACATGCGTAATTCTCGAGCCAGCCAGTCAGCTTAAAAATCCCCGCTCCGCTGCCGTAACGATCATTCTCATTCAAACCGTACACCACATCGGTTCGCATCACAACACATCAACAAACCAACCCAAGCAGCCATGTCTGGACATGGTAAAGGAGGAAAAGTGAAGGGAAAGGCAAAATCCCGCTCGAACTGTGTTGATCTGGAGTTCCCCGCAAGGGTAGCTAGGCCGAGCGCGTTAGTACCAGTGCACCAGTCCACCTAGCCGGCGTTATATAGTTTCGGCCGCCGAAGTGATCGAATTAGCTGGTAAAGCTGCTCGCGACGATAAGAAAACCCGCATTCGGAACAGAACACATTCGGTTCGGTGGACATCAAGACAACAACAGGCAGTTGCAGCGAGTGGCGAGTGGCAAACGCAATCGCAAAACGGCATCAGGTAGCAGAAGAAAAAAAGTTTGTTCTTTATACAAACTGCTTTGGTGGCAAATCCAGAACAAGGCGGCATCGAGGGCGTTCGAAAAGGTTTTTTTTTCAAAACCACGAGTACTAAGTTTTCTAAATTGGAACCATTCCATAAAACAAGGCGCTTTTCAGGGCCATTAAACCTTCCAAAAAAGAGTTTAGGAAATACAGTTCAATGCTTTCTAAAACAAATGGTCGTGATGGACGTACATGGGGATCAAAGACAATGTAAAGATGTATTCCATGTACGGGGCTAGTTGGTGAGCCTTCATAAAAAAAACGCAAAAACAGAACGCCAAAGGTTCTTTTCAGAACCACCAACATGTTCATAAAGAGTAAACAGTAAACTAATCCGTTTTTCAGGTAGATAGGTAGCTATTCACGTAGGAGAAGAAAATAAAACAATATATTTAAAATATATATTTAACAAAAGCTGTCCCCTTTGTATAGTCCTACGTCACTCCGGTTATGTCCCCGACATTACCCACCCGTCTTTTATATAGTAAATAACTCAACTGCAAAAACGTTCCAATTTAAGTTTGCTATAGAATCTGATAGATGAGCTTCTGACCTATCTTCCACATTGTCAAATACAGCTGGGAATGTATTTGCAGCTAAGTTATGACCAAAAGAGAGAGTCGATGTAGAGAAATCGATCAAATCACTTACACTTCTTTCATTCTAAGCCCCTCATATAACAGGGTGGAATGGTAAAGGAAGTATATGTGGATCAGCAAACAAAAAAAAAATATATCGTCATTGAACACATTGAATATGAAATTTATGAGGAAGAAACAGAAAACAAGTTAAAAATACTTACGATTTCGTGATATTTTGAGGTAAAATACAAATGAAATCATGATGTTGCTTTTGGGAGCAGTAGCTTTTTCGGTGAAATAATGTTTGTTTGCAAACTATCACAATCAAGTCGTATTGGTTCTACTGCTCAATCTATCATAGAAGAATTGACTCATTGAGAATTATAAATAGGAGTCATGAACATTATTAATATTTTATTTTTGTGATGCGATGTAACGATGTAATGCACGATAATCGCTGCCATCCTCCTAGTATAGGTATCATTTCTCGTTATACAATTGCCCATGTTGCCCGGAAGACACTCGCTCAAGATGTTCGTCACCCCGTCATATACAGAAGTCATTCGCTAACTGGACTATCTGCAACTGGACTTATCTATAACAGAGCGTATGTTTACTGGGCTACAAAGCAGTTATGTATCTATAAAAGATGTCATCTACAATTTGAATTCGATTTGCTTTTGTTGTTTTGTAGTCCAGTTAGCGAGTAAAATTCGATAATTGTGTTGATCCTATTAACCCAATTGACCAATTGAATTGAGCCCAATTGACGAACGATCACTGTATGGGTGACACTTTCCTCGTTGCTTTGATGAAATCTTACATGAAATTTGAGTGATGCATGAAATCTTGCATCTGATTACTTGTTTACATTCGAAAAAGGTCTTGCTAATTTGTTTGATAGAACGAATTATTGCACACAATGTTGTGTTGCATACACCATTCATGGGAACGAAGTTGAAAGAAAGAATGCATAGTACATGATTTATCTACGCATCCGCTCGCAAAACATACTCTTTTATTTGTAAAATTACTCAATTGTTTTATTATTTCCACTGTTGATGTTTCAGGCGAAAAAAATGCTGGATAAATTTTCCGTCCAATGGTATATGTTATAATATACTAGCTGACCCGGCAAACGTTGTTCTGCCATATAAATTACTTCTAGTGAATATTTTGACTGTTGAATAAAAAATAACTAATGTATTGCAATACATGTACATACATGTATTGCAATACATGTGTGTTCAAATGTTTCAACGATCTATAAAATTAATTGATTATGATCGATGAAAGATAGATTCCACGCGGATATCGAGCAGATACGTGAAGATTTGACCGTGTATTGCATTGGACCGTGGGAACTTCCCGAACCTGAGTGTGATGTGGAGATGGAGATGAGATCTATGATGTACAGAGAAATGTACCGGATCGATCGGATCTCAGGATTCGTCTTTTGCATTCAGAAATCTGATCATTCGTGCTATGAAATGTAGCAACCTTGCCTCGGCGCAAAATAAACTTCAAAATAAGTAATCCGTATTCGTGGTGCAATTTAATCTGTATCAGATTAGCAGACACGAAAATAATTTTAAATTGCTTAAATTTGGATGAAAATCATTGCTCGATGTTGTTTAAATACTTAGAAAACAGACCGAACTTAACGATTTTTCTATAAATCTTGTATACATCCAGCAACATGTTGGACGAAATACGTATAATTTTGTAATAGAACCCATTAAAGACTGCATTTTTTAGTTTGAACACACGTGATGTCGTTTGAACAAAGGCTGTGTAGGTGTTGCTCATGATAGCGTCTCGCTATCATTCCTCGAACCGCTTCTGTTGATTGTCTCATAGGAATCGCAGTCGTTCGCTCTCTGCCTTTGCGAATATGTTGACCATGGATTATTGACACAGCTCAAGACATCCTAGAATGACGTTGTCCTCACTGCGCCAATTCATCAAACGACACACATAAGAACCCATCGAGGGCATTCTTTTGTTTGTTTCGTCTCCTCCAACCACATAATATTAAAATATTAATTCAAAATGAGTGATGATGTTCCTAATAATTAAAGTAACTGTGGCGCATTGGATCTACTCACGTGCTCTTCAATCGGTTTTTTATCAGGATTGACGACAATAGCGTGACTGTTACTGACGTAGAACTACGTCTTTCATTAAGGGTGCCAAATCAGAAAACAGGTCACGTTTTTATGAAATAAAGTTAACGTTAATAACTATTTTTGCCACGAACGGAATTTAGCGTTTTACATACTAAAAGAATCGGAAATTCCCTAAGATTTGTTTAATATGCTATACATTGGAATCCCCTGGTTTGTAAATGGTTAAAATTCATGAAAACATTAGGCGTTTTCATTTTTCCATACATTTGTTCTGTCCATTTGTGTGCTTTCCCGAACAGACCTGTCAATAACGAGCAACTTATCGACGAACAATGAAGGGGAAATCGTAGGATTTGAAGTCGCCGTGAAAAAGTAGAAGAATGAAGGGGAATATTTGCCTTGAGTATAAACAGTGGATCTCGCTGAGGCAAATTTTCATTCGGTATCGGACTGTTGAGCAATCCAGTTCACTTTGCTTTCGCTGCGCTTCGATCTAAGATTGACCCCACCAGTGGTAATCCAACTTGGATATCGTCGTTTGCTTTTTCTGTTCGTTATTCGTTATTCGTATCATGTGTTTTTCTTCCCGCGTCGTACATTGAACGCTTCGCGTAGTGTGTGATGGGCAAGAAGAAGAGGAAGGCAGGCTCGAGCCCTGCAAAAAACAAACGCATTGCCAGGGGCAATGAAATTTCGAGGCAAGCGTCATCTAATGATGCACGCGATGTTGGTGTAGTGAAAAGCGCTCGCACTGAACCGAGCCTTCGCGAGTATGACACCGCATCGAACAACAGCAAAATAGGCGATTTCGGCGCGTCGGTTGAAAATGTAAACGGCTTCTTTGGTGCCTTTGAGAATGCACCAATGCATTCAACTGACGTTATGGCGAAGCAGGCGTTAAGGTTATGCTCCAAAAAAATATTTGGGGAATACCAAGCATCTTGAATGTCTTACTGGAATGTTATAAGTTATTTAGGTTGGCGTGCCAGTCGCAAAAATGCCTTCAACTAGGATTGCATTTGCGCTAACATTGATCATAATGAAGCATTGCTACTGTTTTCGAGTTTGTTGATATTAACAAATAGAGTTTATTTCGCTTGTTTAGTCACCAAGAAAATAAATGTCGTTCTGGAGTTTTGTATGTGATTAGGTTTCGCTTACCAGTAGCAAAAATTCCTCCACTAAGGGTGACAGCTGCGCTTCTCTCGAGCATGAGAAAGTAATGCAACTTTTTTTGAAGCCAGTAATATTAACAAAAGCGTTTCTTTTGAGAATAGCGCTCAATGATGAGAAGTATTTGTATTCCTAGTAGCTTCATGCAACCAATGTATGGTTCTGTATGCATGCTATGGCGAACGCTTGTTTGGCGCTTGGTTCATGTTGTACGAACGATGCCTAGAGAAGCGATTGCTTTGAGGCAATACTAAATAACTTGTAGCATTATATTTGATACTTGCAAGTGTTGTCATTGTTGTTGTTTCCATTCGGTGCCAAAGCTATATTGATGTAGTTATGAGATGTGGAATAATGGTGCTGGAGTAACATGTATATAATCGACTGTAGCCGAGTCTATGTCAATTGCGAAAAAGGCCACCGGAATAGCGTTCGAGGTAAATTTTCAATGCATTGACATGGAATAAATTGCGACATACGATCAGCTAGTTTATTGTTTTGCGAGGGCAAGAATGAATCATCAATCAATTATCGTCAACTGATTCTACAATGAAAAACCATTTCAAAGATTATTCTACTAAGCAGTTGTTTAGAAAATTTCACAGCATTATAGAATAATATCCGAAGGTATAAACAAGCGACTTATATAAAATAACAGCGTAGTTCTATGTCAACAATGCGGTCGTATCTTGGACACAACCTCCTATAATTTAGTAGCGGATCCTTTCCGAGCATGGGTGTGATTAGAATAATTTCAATAATTCATTGTGCTCATCCAAAAAGGCTTCCAGCTCGCCGGCGATATTCCTAGTTTTAGTCGAATTGAGGTTACTAGCGTATGTGTAGGGTGAAATTCGATGAAGAGGACGAAGTGCCATCAAACAACGTAAATGAATTCGTCCTGTTTAAAAAACGAACGACGAATCAATTATTTGGTATCGTTTATATAAAAATACATATATCGCGATAAAAAAAAGGAGATGAGAGTAAAAATTGATTATATATGGTTATAAGTTTTTTCTCAAGCCAAATTTATGCAAAAAAAATACGAAAACAATGTTATTTGCATGGGACCACCCTAATCGGTATCAAATATAAAGTAATAGGTATCCTAGCGGTATCATATATAGTTTACGACCTATTCTCATGCCTACTAAGTTTTTTGAGTATAATATCATTAAAATCGGTCGAGCCGTTTCGGAGGAGTTTGACCACGAACATCGTGACACGAGAATTTTATATATGAGATAAATAAAAATGTAAGGCCAAATGTGTTGCTAAGCACGAAATCCAAAGAAGGAACCGACCGATTTGAGCTATCTTCGTTCTAATGTATTTGTTTCTGCCTGTAAATCAATGTTATGGAGAGGAAAATCTGAAAATTGTCGGAAAACTCTGAAGGAAGGTAGGAAAAATCGGAAAAATGATTTCTCATATATTGTAAAATCACACCATGATAAGCGTTGTTAGTCCATTCGATGTTCGCGCTATTGAAATTGATCTTTGTTTGAAAGTGGAAATGAGTTTTCAGGTGAAATAACGCACTCCTATATCTTCTATCTTCTATATCTATATAAATAAAAATGGAAGGAAAGGGGGTCTTCGTAGCCACTTGGTTACGCGTTCGCTTACCAAGCGATCGATCGTGAGTTCAAACTCAGGGTCCTCAATTGACCATCTTTGTGTTATTATAGAATAACTACGTCCACGCAACAATCATCAGCGATGGAGAACGATCCACGGTCAAAATAAGATCGATTCATCCATACAATTGCTCTGCTCTGCAAGACACATCGGGCTGCTGATCTATAAATAACCCAACAATGATCAATATCAACTGTCTCCGCTGTCCGGTCTGCTGAACAATGGAAGAACAGAAAGAATACCCTTACGCCTAAATGGCTACTACTGTGTAATTTACCATAATGAAATGAAACAGAAAACTTAACGCCTAAATGGCTACTACTAACTACAATGTAATATACAATTTATAGAAACATAAACACATGTACATGTACACGATTAAAAACCCGGCTCTGTTACAGCTAAAATGCTAATGAGCCTAATAAATAAATAAATGGGATAAAAAAAATGGAAGGCCAAATGTGTGGCTAAGCGCAAAGCCCGAAGATCAACATAGCGGATGGAAAACCGGAAAATTTGCGGAGAACTCTGAAGGAAGTTCGGAAAAATCGGTAAATTGAATACTTTTTTTTTGCAATGTCAAGTTTATTCATTGTATAAAGGTTGTTATTATATGAAATATCATTTCACTCATATGTTCGAAAATTACATCATGATAAGCGTTGTTAGTCCATTCGATGTTTGCGCTAGCGAAATTGATCTTTGTTTAAAGGTAGAAATGGATTTTCAGGCGGAATAACGCATTCCTATCTTCTATATAAATAAAAAAGGAAGGCCAAATGTGTTGCTAATCGCAAAATCCGAAGAAGGAAAGGTCTCTTTTGAGCCGTCTTCATTTTGTTGTATTTGTTGTATTCTGCCCATAGAACAATGTTATTTTTTTTTATTTTTTTATCCCTTTTGTTTATTTCAGGCTCATTAGCATTTCAGCTGTAACAGAGCCGAATTTTTTTTAATTGTGTACATGTCACATGTTTATCATATCTATAATAATTAGCACATTACACAGTTGCCATTTTCGGCGTTAGAGTATTCCCTTCTATATCATTGCATATGGTACACATTCACACAGTAGCTATTAGGCGTAAGAGTTTTCTATCTGTTCTTCCATTATCCAGTTAGACCCGGACAGCGGAGACAATTGTTGATCATTGTTGAGTTATTTATAGAACAGCAGCCCGATGTTTCTTGCAGAGCAGAGCAGTTGTATGGATGAATCGATCTTGTTTCGACCGTGGATCGATCTCCATTGCTGATGATTGTTGCGTGGACATAGTTATTCTTTAACAACACAAAGATGGTCAATGAGGACCCTGAGTTTTGAACGTAGAACAATGTTATGATGAGAAAAAAATTAGAAATTTGTTCTAAAGAATTCATATCAAAATTGGCGGGACGGAGTTCGCCGGTTCAGCTAGTATATTATACAAATGTGGTATTAGTATGGGAGGGTAGGATGTCAAAACATGTGCTAAAAATTAATTTTGGGTGTAGGATAATTCAACAGTTTCGTCAGCTCCCGAGTAAACGCTGATGAACTGGGCAGAACTGTTTACAAACACCAAAACGCTGTCAAAAGCTTGCATACTCGACCACTGGAAGCGTCACCATCGCCAAAATGAAGTGCCCCATTTCTACGTGCATCTTAGCATTACTTCCACCGAATTTTTCGCGGAGATCTGCGCAGAAACCACATCTGTTTTGCATGTCCTTTGGTCGAACAAATCTCTGCGAAGGCTTGTTATGCATAAAATTAATGATCTCTGATATATTTGAAGTCTCATAAGTCTCTTTTCCACATGTTTCCACAAGAACAAGAACCACTTAATTCCCACAAGGAGTAGCCCATTGTGTACCACTGATTAAGAGCCGACAAATTGATTCACTAGTTTGCATCATTATTCATATTTTCCGGTCAGACCCTCCATCCTCTCCGCGCCAGAAGATGAATGGCGGCAAAACCGCAGAACTATATTGTAAGGGAGAAATCCTTACAGATGCCTTCAATATATATATATTTTCCGGACAAAAGAAAAATGACTTTCAGAGTGAATAAAAAGCTGTTGTGAAAAATCGCTTTGCGATGCTCGAACCCGAATCACCCGCGAGCCGTGTGAGGTGTTAATCTTGACCTTAATGCCACAAAGCGCTGGATCCAGTTTCGTAACGTTTTCACTATAAGTTGTTGGGTGTAACCCTAACTGTTGATTGTTCGCCTTCAACGAAACTGTTTTATTGACTTGTATTGGAAATATTGTGGCCGAAAGTCGCAGACTTTCGGAATGGGTATCAATCATAATCGAATCAATCATTGCCAATCAGTCAGTCAGTCAGTTTGAGGTGTGTTGCCGTGATATCCTTCTTCGTATCACTGCCTCGAGATGCGAGGGCGCATATTAACCCCCACAAAACAACATGGCTCTTGGTCATCCCTACTGCCGGATGATGGATGATCGTATTTTTTTTTATGGACCGACGTTAAAACTGATGCTTTGTTCGGGGGGAACCTAAACTAATTCCGCCTCCGGCGCAAATGATTTTGACACATTATTGGAGACCACTTTCGCACGCATTCTCACGGGGCGGCAAAAGCCAACCAAAAAAAAAAGAAGCAATCCGGTTAGTTTGTTTTTGTTTCCAATATGTTTTGGGCTCAATGCCGACACTGGCCAGAGGCGCTTAAACGGGGTGTTAGGGTCTTTTTTTGTTCGCCGTTTTGTCGGTCAAGATCGGCTAAGCAGCAGGTTGTAATTAGTCTGCTCGCTGCTTTATTTTGTCTCGAGGGGATGAGACTGCCGTGACTAAACGATGGGGTTGGTTTTTTATTCGGTCGATTTTTATTAATGAGCCTGCAAATGCAGTTTGAGCTCCATCGCCATCAACAATGCCACTGCCAGTGGCGCAACACATTGGATTCATCACGCGGAGTGGAATTTTACCCCCAAGACAATCAACCGGAAATGACGTTAAACATTCCGTTTGTTGGATAATGCGATTTTCTCCTTACATCATGCCCACAAATCAAACCCATTCGACTGGCTCAAAACAATCAACACACTTTTGCGGTAGTTTCGGTCGTAATTTTATTCCGGTGCTCGTGGTCGAAGGCGGAATGGCGGAAAATTCATACCGAAAACAGACATCAGCGATCGAAGGTGTTTATGTGTGGGAAAGATTGCCATTCATTGATTCAAGCAAAGCTTCGACCGGCTGGCATTTGGCACACACGAAGTCAGTGCAAAATCCTCCACTCATAATGATGAAGACTGAGCTTTGCCCCCTCTCGAAGCTGCAGCAGCAGTATTGCTTTTGATCATTAGACTTGGAAAACTGACATAACCGCGCTGGTTTTCCCCCTTCCTTCACCCTGTGACTCCCTGTTCGGTGGTTTCATCCCCCGTAACCGATCCGATACGTCATGATCTGGACTTGTTTCTCGTCGCTCCACCGAACGGCTCCCCGGTTCCAACCTTCTGTAGGTCGTGTAAGCTGTTTTCATTAAAGCAACATTTTTCTCCATCCCATTATTATTACGGCAACAGCAATGCAAACCAGTAATAAATTCATACACACATATTGCTGCCATGCTGTATTCCGCAGTGCAGACGCTTTCGTTTTCTACAGCCAACAGTTGTACAACCGTGGCGTGGAACCTCCTGGACCGTTCCGAGACGGAGATTGAGTTTTGCGAACTTAGCTTCTAGGTCAGTCGAGGTCCCCCATTAGCTGAATCAAACCGCGAAACCAGTCTTCTTTGTCTCTCACACACACACACACACACACACACAGAGCCACTGGGGGTGGGTACACCCACAATAACAATATCAACCCGATAGAGAACACTACACTAGCCTACGGAAAACAAAACAGCGGCTGGAATTTCTTACATTGCAGCAGCCACTTGTGTTAAGAGCACCACAAAAAGTACCCGTATGTCTTACGGCGCTGAATCAGACTCAACCTCTCAGAGCAGAGACAGAGGAGGAGGAAGAAAAAATCATTCAACAACAAGAAAACAGCATCCAAGAAATGACTCCAACTCGTTCTTGTCACCAGTGCCTGCCCCTCTGGTCAAACTGTGTGCGGTATGCAGCCGTAGCCGGAATGGGTAGTGGAAATTACAGACTGCAATATTCCTGTTGATGTTGTTTACTTCGGAAATTGGAACAAATTGCCCTTTGTTCGTTGCTCCGCCCACGCCTGGCCAAGGTCCCTGTGTTCTACAATGTTGATCAGTGCGTGTGGCTTGCTCTATGTCCGGCTTTTCGCTCCGGTTCAATTAGCAAGTCTTAATGGGAAGCTTCCAGTGAAAATTTCATCTTCATCGATTTCGTTCGTTTCTGGATGTTTATGAAAAGTATATTGTAACAACAAATCACTTCATTCAAACAACTTTCTTTCTGTATTTTATATATATTACTAGCTGACCCGGCAGACTACGTCTCGTCCAAAATGGATTTTATGCTAGCAATACCTTCCAACATTCACATTTTCTCACTAAGCGAACGTTCGTATTCATTCGTTCGTTCGTATTCATAGCTTCATTACCCTTTGACCCTTTACCGTTTCCTTTTACTCTAAATTTCCTTCTTCCAAACTTCTACCAAAACTCGTCATAATAATAAAAAAATCCAGACACAATCATCGTTCAAGATTCTTTAATCACCTGCAAATGACATGTTTCTCTGTTACAGAGTATACATGTTTGATACAGAAAAAGAAAATACAAACAGCTCAAATCGACGAACGATTGCGCTTTTTGCGCTTATCAACACATTTTGCGATAGAAGATATAGGAGTGCGTTTTTTCAAATGGAAATCCATCTCCACTTTGGAACAATGATCAATTTCGTTAGCACAAACATCAAATGTACCAACGACGCTCATCACGATGTAGTTGTAGAACACATGGGAATCCGATGTTCCGAATATTCCCATGTTCCTTTACAGATTTCCGAAAATTTCCGATTGTCATGTTGGGTTGAAATATTTGCTTCATTTATGTACCCGCCTCACCCCCCCCCCCCCCTCCAGAGGAGGAAGGGGGGGGGGTCAACCCATCATATAAACATTTCTTGTGCTCTAAAATCCTTACATTCCGATTTCGGTTCCATTTGCTTTATCACTTCTCGGTCGCTTTATCACGGTCGCCATGTGATATACTCTGGGTGGTCGCCATGTGGAATTTCGCTTGGGGTCGAATTGTTTTTGATGAGGAACGGAATTTATGATAGCTTGTATGCTACGAATGCCAAATTTGTGTCCATTTGCTTGAATAGCTCTCGAGATATGCAGAAATATGTGTTTCATTTGTATGCAAGTCCTCCTTTCCAGAGGGGAGGGGGTTTCTAATATACCACATCAACTGAACCAAGCCTAATTATGCGAAACGCTATGTGTTTCTTACTACGTTTTGAATGAAAAAAATTAATTACGACTCTAGATGAATAGGCCAAGTTTATTTAATACATGTACCTACTACTTCAATAACGATTTGAACAAATTTGGACAAAAAACGCATAAATATATCCCATTTAGCATGATATGTACGAGTTTATTTAATACATGTACCTACTACTTCAATAACAATTTGAACAAATTTGGACAAAAAACGCATAAATATATCCCATTTAGCATGATATGTACGAGTGACCAATTTTCCCCCACTTGGTGAAAAAAATAATTACGCATTAGCTCATTAGCCCCAACGCATTAGCATTAGCCCCAAAAATGTTCGATTTTTCAACTTTTTTTCTATTGACAAAAAATGTACTATTTTGAATTTTCATAGTAAAACCATTTGTTATCTTGAAGTAGAAAAAGTTGAGCCACAATATTCTTCGAGAAACGGGGACTGAAGCGGTATATGGCGTATTCCTTAGGGTGACCACTATGCCCCCAGTTTCCCTATATAGATATGATGGATGTAGTTGAAGTTTCTAAATGAAAACACCTCACATCTGGAACGATTTCAAAAATTTAATTGTATCTTCTCAAATTTTGACAGAATAAAAAAAAAGGAAAACCATGGTAGCAAAAAAGTTGCTTCAATTTCGTTCAAATCTTTACATTTATTCGCAAACGAAAATTTTCAGAACCATATTTTTTCATAACAGTTTTCAGTTTACAGTTGTCACTATAAACAATCCTAGCGACAAGAATTCACATTCGAATGTAATACTTCAACACTGAATAAAAAAAACAAGAAGTGGATTATACCTGTGATATAACCGCAAGGTAGACGTAGGACTACCGTTGGCTCGGTAATCATTTATTTGAAATTGCATCTGAATCAATTCCTAATGCATGAATGAATGAATATTTTGAAAGATTGCTGAAAGTTTTTCTTGTTAGTGCGTGGGTGGATGAGTATATATGGTATAAGTAGTATATATGATTAACATATATAAGTGATTAACATTGTGATTAACATAAAATTCGACTCTTTCTAACTTGTTGGTGGTCCCGAAACGAACCGATGAAATTTGAGTGACCTTGTAAAAGCAACTGAAGATGTTTGATACATGATTCATTTTTGTTTTCGTGAGAATAACACGAGATTTTTCATGATCACTCCATGCGCATCACGGGAACACCAATTCGAATGCGTAAATGGGTGCGAATATTCTTTCGCTCGGACGTATTCACACACAAACAATTTTTCACGACTGTTCCAGGCGAAAGCAGATTTTTAGCAATTTAGAACTGCCTTAGGGCCGACAAATCTGATAGAGAAGAGTTGGCCTCATACAAACTAATGTCGTATCCAGATGTCGACACCATTCCACCGTCAACGCGAATTGGATTGCATCCTGGGAACACCAAGGAGAACGCGTAAATGGGTGCGAATATTCCTTCGCTCGGACGCATTCACACGCAAACAATTTTTCATGACTGTTCCATGCGAAAGCAGAACAGAAACTGATGCGAGTAAAAGAACTCACGCCCTGTGTGTCCGTGTGTCCGCTATGGTTTCCCAAACACTGATGCAAGCGAGCAAAAGAAATCATAGCTTGCATGTATTCGCTATGACGGTTTCTCCAGGTACCTAGATTTTGCGTCCGTGTTCGGGAACACATTGCGATCACCAATCATAATCAATGAGCTAGATTGTTATGATTTCAATAGCTTGCTTTCAAAGCAATTTTAAAGCTATTGAAACGATTTTTTAGACCAATAAGTGACAATCATATAATTCGTTGACATTTTATCTTTCGGATGAAGTGATTGTTATGTCACTCCATTCAGCCGGTAAAGATGTATTAACATTCAAAACCTTGCAGTCCAGCGTCACTCTCTCAGTTTCGAAACTTTGAACTTATACCCCGGTACAGAAATGAAAGACGTAGTCCTACGTCAAAAAAAACTCCTGAATAGGTTCGTGTATTAGTAATGTACTGTCAATTTCAAATAGGCATCTAAACAATAGCTTTGAATAGCATAAAGAATTGAATTTGAATTCAACTTAGCGAATAATGAGTTAGGTTTAATGCAAGCAGGTAATTCCAATTGTATCACTAAAGTTAACAGAAGTATTGATTTAAGTACAAGTCATTCTAAGCCATTGCCGAACCAAGGTGAGAACGGCATTCTTCTGAATTCTGTTGAAGATCTCGATAGCTATCTTTTATAAAAAAAACATTGTGACATTTGAACCATCTGACCACTTGATATTATTGCAGCAAATGGAACGTATTTAGATGAACGTTTGAAAAAGAATAAAACTGGACCGCATACGAAATGATGTTCTACAATCCGAGAATGAATGTCAATCTCTTTTTTAATCTTACTAGATGACTCAAAAGTATCGTTTTAGATTAGAAAGCTTCGAAAAAACAGGAAGTGGGTTATGTCTATGGTATAACCGCAAGGGTGACGTAGGACTATCGTTGATTTAGAGATCATTTGTATGAAGTTGAATCTGAATTCATTCTGAATGAATGAATATTTGGAGAACTTCGAAAACGAGAGCGTTACGTTGGAGGCACAAGGTTTTATGCATCCAATATTGGATACGGAAATATCCTACTGATGGGGAAGAATAATCTTCAGAAGCTATCCTGTTGATTGCGATTGATTGAAAAATCACAAAACCTAATGTATTTGGTCACAGTGTTACATGGATAGAAAACATTAAAATAAACTCTTTCATATGAATGTAATTTTAAATTCCCAGAGGAACTGGCAGATTATTTTCAGTAACGATTAGATATTTCCACATTTTCCTCGATACTGGAAGCCCACCAGTGGTTAATGCTAACTCGATAACCATCTGTTAATAGCATTTGATTGAAACATATTTGGTCACAGTGTTACATGGATAGAAAACATTCAAATAAACTCTTTCACATGAATGTATTTTTAAATTCCTAGAGGAACTGGCAGATTATTTTCCGGATCTTTCTCGATCCAAACGGAAAGAATTCCGTGCGTGTATGTGTGTGTGTGTGTGTAGCGGCTGCTTCGAGATCTTCCCGGGGAACCGTTTGTAGCATCACTCTCCTCCTGATGGATTCCCTTCAGGCCTAAGGTGCACAAACAGGCTCTTGGTGACACCGTTCATCCGCGCTTTCATGATAAATGAAGAGCTTCACCACAACAGCGACAACATGCTCCAATCGCTGTTCAATTAGAACTGAGTGGATTTCCGAGCGGCGCTCGCTTATATACCGATTGTTGATTTCAATAGCCTATTTTGAAAGCAAATTTAAGACTATTGAAACAAGTTTTTGGATCAGAAAGTAACAAGTATAGAACGCGTAGACATTTTATCTTTCGAATGAAGTGTTTATCATACCATTTCGTTCAGTTGTTTAGGAGCTATTAACACTCAAAATCTCGGTCTCCGGCGTAACGCTTTCGTTTTCGAAACATTGATTTTACACCCCGGTATAGAAATGAAAGACGTAGTCCTACGTCAAAATGTTAAGCTTTCTAATTTACAATGATACCAGTTAGTAAGTTCAAACTTACTAACTGGTATCATTGGTATCTGGTATCAAACGTTCAAACTTGATGGCTTTATCATAGATGTACAAAGTTTCATTACATTATTGTTATCCAACCTGTGAAACCTGCTTGTTCAATACGATTGCCACAACAATAGATAATTTTATCACAAAGAAGCGATTGATTCTTTCCAGGTTTGCAGGCTATTATTTCATGTGCGGTCTGGTATTTTGCTCACAAAAATTGTCTAAATAACTTTTATTTTAATTTCGTAGAACTACTGTCTCGTTGGTGATAACTAGGCGCTTGCCGTTTTTTGGGTCCCGTTTAATAAAATTTGAATGAAATTTATTACTCGATGTTTTTTATATTTCTATCAAAACCTTAACTTTATCTAAAATATAAATTCGTTATCAGACACAATTTTCGTTCAACACTATTCCTCACCGGCATTCCCCCTATGTGTTGCTCTTTTACATAGAACACATATTTGATACAGTAGAGATAATTTTGATTTATGATTTATGTTTCAAAGGCGTATTTCTTTCATCAGAAAATCCATCATCATTTTCCCGAATACATTCTGTATTGTCATGACAATGCATTGCATTTTTAGAATGTCACTCTCAAGGCTGTGTCAGCGTTACCCATGATAGCGTCTCGCAATTGAATGTATTTCTCCTTACGCCATTTTGTTGATGGTGTCGTAGGAATTTCAGGCCGATGTCGACCATGAACTGTTGGCACAGCTCTCGACATCGCACAGAAATCCACCGGGCGCACTTTTGATTGTTTCTTCTCCACCAGGGCCCGAAATCTTCGAAGATGAATAATGAAGATCGACTCTCCTCTTTGTAGCTTCGCTTCGACTAGGACTAGTCCGGCATTCGCCGTCACCAGAATATAAGTTGACTAGCAAATGAATTGACTAGCGTTGAGAGCGACGATAACTGAGGAACTGTTGTAGTCCATACTCATTGAAGTGACTAATGAATACAAATCTGCCTCTTCAACTGACTTCAATACACACCTCTTCTTTCCCCTGACATGAATCTTGCTACGCGGGTGCATAATCTTATTTTAACGTCCATATGACGTGAAACGAAAACTTGATTTCTTATGCAAAAAAAGTACTTACATCATTAATGGACGGTTTATTGTCTATCCAGCATAAACTCAAACCAACGAACTTAGATAGTTATTAGGTATGCGTTATTATTAGTAAATAGCGTGCAGTTTGGGAGAAATTCTAAACAAAATTTTAATTCACTCTGTCTCCGAGTTCAGTTTTGTGAAAAAAAAACATTCAGAAAAACGGGTTTATATAAAAAAAATTACAAATTTGTCAGTGTTTCTGAACACAACACTGTGTGAGTAATTTTTGTGTACGACACAAAAAAAATAACTCACCTGTAGATAAGTCGAAGCACGTTGAACTCAAACATCGATACATGTATACGTGATACAAGAGAGAGAGAGAGACGAATTCGTTTTGGGGGAGTCAATTCAATATGCAATGAAGGCCAAAGAGGAAAAACATTGGTCTCCAAACTAACAAACATTAAAACTGTTATCTAATACAGGAGCAAAAATTTGAACAAAAGGAAGATACAACAATTGTTGTTTGAACAATTTTACGCTATGTCTTATGAACTGTTCATCAAATAGCCTTACTATTACAAAAAGAGAGTAGTGATAGAGTAATCACACATTTCGAAAGACCCATTGATGTTGTTTGAGGAACGTGAATAGTGTCTGATGCGCTCTTTTCAAAAGTTTTTCAATTGTACTAAAATTAAATTTCGAATATCTCGATCACGGATGCCTTTAAGACGGTTATTCCAATGAGATTTAACATAATATGACGATATTTTCCAGGCTCACAGTATCGGTGTAAGTGATTTGAGGAAATAGTTTACAATTGAGCAACATTTCATTGAAAATACTGTTGTTTCTGTCGACTGAGAAAACGACTGTTCTCTGTACTTTTTCATTCCCTAAATGGTGAGAATAAATCACAATACAATTGTCATCTATTTAAAAAACAATCAGTTACAAGATTTCATGAACAATTTGACTCATAACGTAATGAAACAGTCAGTTTTGTTTGTGTTTCTTCCATATACGTTCCATATTGAATGCAAATAATGCAAACTATCGGTGCCAGAAAGCATTTCGTTTTCGGCAGAAACCATTCCTTTTCGTGTCCCGAAGCGTCAAATGGGCAAATAAAATCATCTGTCTCCCAACGCTTTAAAATGATTGTATGTATGGAAACAGACATTTCTCTCTTTTTCTTTTTTTCATCTTTTTTGGAATTGCACCAAAAAAAAAGGCCAAACGACGTCAACGGGGATCGAACCGAGGCCGGCTAGAATGCAAGGCTGTTTTACACGACCACGCTATCCACATAGCTAATTATGCTGTTGAGTAAATGCGTGATAAGATTGCAACTGATTATAAAATGAAGTTGGAAAGTGTTTTCTAAAAGTAAAAAGGAGAGCTATATCAATCTTGATCTGGGCCTTGTATGTGGCAAAGTATGCGGAAAGCGGACAGTCTCTTGTCTCGCTCGCTCGTACTAATCTAATATTGCTGTACCGTATTTATTAGACACATGCTTACCAGTATTTGAGAGTCATGGCTTTTTCTGTTACTTTTAGGCTCATTTAATGTAATAAATCGGGATGACAAAACATGAGCTACAAATCAATTTTGGGGGTAAACCATATTTTGGTTACCAATCCAAATATACTCTACCTACTACTCCACCTCATGTGTACCTCATTGCTGGTGGGGTAAGACGAATAACTGCTAGAGTGGGTAAGACGGAAAGTGAAAAGTTAATGGTGAAAAATCGTCCAGTTCGTGTTCCCTTTTTTTCTATTTGTTTACATTTTAGACATGTCTGGGTCTAGTTTTGGAGCAAATATAGGACAAAAATCCTTCAAAATATCAATATATCATACGTCTGCATAAGTTAAATGTAACCAGACTGGACAGGGTTGCCAACTTAAATTTTCAAAAATCGGGATAAATGAAAATAAAAACCAGGAAAAATCAGGATAATTAATATTGGATTGTCCGGAAAGTCCGTGATCATTTTTAAGGAAAACAATAGCAACTTTTTTGTTTTTAACTTTTAATTTTATATTCACAGTTTTATTCCACAATCATTCGTCAGTTTTCACGCAGGATATAAATTTCATCATCATGTTTGCTTTGTCGTCGAAAACAAAGTTTTTCAAGGTTTTCTATGTCGTTTATAGAGCCGAAGTTTTTTCCTTGAAAGAACTTTGTAGGGACAAAGTATGACAAGCTGGCATCCTTGAAGTGAGAGAACAAATTTTGCAACACTATCTTGAACGTTCATTTATTGAATTAGCGTTGACGGCATTGAGCTTCATGTTCTGTCATTGTGAAGCGAAAATCATACTTGATACTTCAAGTAAGTGCACTCTAAGAACTATGAACTATGGATAAAATTTTACTTTTCCGCATCGAGTATGTGTTCTACGTAACAGACAAACTGGTTTTTTTAATTGTGAAAAATATTGAACAGAAAACTGTATTTGATAATGATTTTATATTATAACGGCAAGCTTTTGTGGTAATATCAAGAAACGTGTAGACAAATGGTAAAATAAAAGTCAGGACAACATTTAAAAAAAAAACAATGAATAATTATTTCAATTCAAAATATAACGATTTGCAACTACTTCTAATCTGATAATGTATTTTTCTTTCACGCCAACTTCAAGATTTAATAAATGTTGACATTGTTCCCTCCGGCAACACGAATCGCTTCGGAATAGATACATAAAAATCCAACAAAGATTAAGCATTATAGAAGTGCAGACCGAATGGCTTATTTCCTGTAAGCTGTTGAGACAGTTCTCAATTCCAACATTTCCAGTGTATTTATTACGCATAATTTTTAATTTTAATGAAGTAAAAACTACAAAAATCAGGAAAAATCAGTATCATTACAGTAAAATCAGGGAAAATCGAGTGTTTGTCAGGATATCAGGGAGTGTACCAAGAAATCTGGGAAATCCAGAAATATCAGGAAGGTTGGCATCTCTGAGACTGGATGGAGTCTGGTAGTGATTCTGAGATAAAAACATGGTAATTAGAATTTGATAATATATATAGAGTATTAAACTAAAATTCCGCTGCCAGTTAGGCACAATCACAAACTATACTTCTCGGGAGTTGATATTGATTAGACAAGTACAAGAAAAATAATTTCAACTATGTAGGAAAAAGGCAATCAAAGTTATTTGAATATGAAATTCATTTTTTGATAACTTATCAAGAATTAAAAAATCATTTTCGTCGTGTACAAAACAAATGATACTCCATTATATTTGGCTTCTAGTATTTCCTATATTATGTAATAATTTACTATCGAATAATTTATAATCGAATCCTTTAATTTCGATATCATCTACTGATCAGATTGTCAAAAAAGTTTCGGAAATCGAATCGGAATTGCCTTATGGATTCAATCTAACAATTGATCTTTATTGCAGACACCTTCGCGATTAATTTTGCGATCGTGTTGAGATCAGAATCATTTAATAAGTTCGCTGCTTTTTCACATCCTCACATCCGATTGAGCAAACGAAAAATATGCTTTCCTGAATGTTTAACTGTAGCCAAGTGTGTGCTTTCGAAAACAAACTACATACTGCTCCTTAGAACTCGATACATCAGAGACCATGCGATTTTTTTTGTAAGTTTTCACCTAAGAGTAGACGTGGAATTTGGTATATTTTTTCTAGAAATTCTATCTAGACATCAGGATAAAAATTGAATTTAGTCGTTTTCTCTCAAAATTTGAGAATTTACTGCGAAAAAATGGTTCTAATCTCTTTTTGAAAGTATTGTCCTTCGATAGCCACTTTTTTGAAACTGTTTTGACAGTTCTCAGGCACAATCAATGCTCGTGTTGCAAAGATGGGTATTATATATTCACTGTGAAACATGATTCATATTTTTTGTCAAGTTTCATCCCAAAATCATTGAAAAGCAAGCGCTCGCTTGAAAAAGTTAACAGTTATTGTCTATGAAAAACTACTTCTATTACCATTTTTTCTGAACATTTGGATCAATTTGACATCTGACATGTATTGTGTTGGAAAAATATTGTGTATCTGAGGGTTATGAATCTGAGCAATGTACACGATGTGTATTATCCGTACCTGAATATTGTACGAATTCAAAATGAAACAAGTTGGATAGCTTTCAGAGTAAATTTCCGATCGGGAACAGAGATTTTTCGTTAAGAAAAATTACACTAGGTTAAACACTAGAATACAAAAGCGAAGACTAATCTTCTAATGAATGTAGCAGCTAATTATAAAACGGGAGTCAAATCTCTCTGCTTAAACTTACCGTCTTCTGGAAGCGCATCTCTGTATCCGCCAGTATTCAACTGAAGACTGCTTCTATTCCTAGCAGCAGAATACTTCTTTTTCGACACCACAAATTCACACTAATCGTTTTACGAAGCCTAGGAGAAATGAAGAGAAAGGAACATCTAATCAAACTGTCACTGATTCGGAAACAAAAATCACTTGAAAAAGCTAAATTTATCAGTTCAATAGTTTGCATTATTAATGCAACATTTGAACTGTTCATGTCCGGGAATCACATTTGTCTTCATCACTACAATCTTTCAAATCATCATCCACTGATTTCCTTCACTGGGATATCGACATCGAAAGGTGGTGTGCGAGGAAGCAAAAACGTCATTTTCCAATTCCAGTGCCCCTCGTTCGAGCGCGATCGAGTACTGTGTCACCCTGTGCACATACACACATACACATTCACGCCCACACCCACGTAATTGCAACACAGGTTAACTATATTTGTTTCATCTTTTCTATCGTTGGTTTGCAATATGTCACTTCTCTGCACTTTGTATAATCCATGTCTCAGAGGGGACCAATATCCTTGTCGATTGTTTAATCCTGCCACTTGCGCACACGGACACAAAATCTAAACACAAACCAGAATGAACGGAAAAAATATCCTCACAAACGTACCACAACTCGGGGGAGGAGGCACAAAAAAAACCACACGCGTTCGACTCTCGAGGAGTTGACTATGCTGCGGGCCTGCTGCTATGCTTCGTACCCGGGAACGTTCGTTTGCAAAATGACTCTAATGACCTATCCTGCGCAGTGTTTTATAACCTTTTTTTTCTGCCGCATCGCTCCTTGCGGTTTCGAGAAACTACTTGCGCACACCAGGTGAGCGCCTCTCACCTTTCGGACCCACAGAGCAGTCAGCCACACAGCAACAGTAGCCGGAGCAGCAGCAGCAGCTTCAGCAGGCGCTGAAGTCTCTTGGCTGGAGGTCTCTCCCGCTCGCTGGCTGTCTCTCTAGCACCGCACCACCGCTCTCGGTGAGGGTTTTTCTTGGGAGGGTGAATGGATACTTAGTAGCCCTCCTTGGGGTGTAATTGAGAGCGAGAGTTGGCACCGCGGTTTGTGGCGAGAAATATGACTTACGAGCTACACCGCGTCGCTGTCCTCGGAGCGGTATAGTAGATGTCATGGATGCTCGAGATTTAGCGGACAAATAGGATCCCAAAACTGCCAAAATGTTGTCAACTGCTTCAACACTGTTTCAATTTAGATGAAAGTAAGATCACACAGACCGACCTTCTGCGATCGCTTCTTGTTCACAACCCTTCTGCTATTTGTTATGTTGTTAAGGATGAAATTTCGTTCTCGGATGAATTTGGGTTGAGGTGAAAGCGAATGCGTCCATCAGGTAATAAGGTAATCGGCTGTCAAGAAGAATTCCTGAAAGCTTGAAATAAAGAAAGGAAAACATTCCTCAGCCGGGGCTGAACTTTAGCTGCGCATCCGGCTTGGGTTCTAAGCGCCCCAATGATGGGTGTGAATTGGGCGGAGGCCGTCTGGGTGAACGCAGTTTTGCACACCAAGAACTCCTCACCTTGCCATTTCATCAAATAAAAAAACGTTGGGCATCGGAACCATTCAACGGTTTTTTTGCACGGTTTTCGCAAATGAATTGGGAAGTGTGCTGAGCTCTCATTCAGAACCGATCATAGGGCACTTCGTAAAAGTGCAGCATGTGAAGGTCGAGCGTTTTGAGACAGTTCGAATGAGAGTAATAAAAAGTGAATTAAGTGCATCACGATCCTTAGCTGGAAACACTCAACGTGCAAATGGAAAATTTTAAAGCACCATGTAAACAAGCTTATTATCAATTTGTCCACGGTATTGTGTTTTTATTGATGCTATTTGTTATGTTGTTAAGGATGATTGTTATCACATGCATCTACAGTGATTGGCAAGATAATGTGCTAACTCATTTTTTGTACATTTCGTTCAATAAACAGTAAATCATTGGTAATCATTCTCAAAAATTTATTTATTATGTTCTTTTTGAATTTTATTCATGTTGCACTGAGAAACGGAGTTTTCCTTATAGAAGAAAAATTGAAGTCCAGAAAAACAGTGACAAAAAAGAACACAGATCAGAAAAACTTCAAAAAAACATAACTGAAGGCAAACAAGAACATTTCAATAATTGATATGACCTCCTTTAGACTTCGGTAAGCGCTTCGGCCAGTACTTCCCACTTCCTGCTGGAAAACGAAGCGCTCTTCAAGGCTCATCTAGATGAGGGAGGCTTTGAGATTTTCCTGCAGGATATTGCTGTACTACACTGTCGTCATGTCGTCATCCTCTAATCTTCACCTTACCTCACTTCAATGTGCTGCAACACTATCTTGTTGCCTCCTCCGTGTTTGACCGTCCCTTGGATGTGACGCTCCTGCAGCTCATCGTCCGACTTGCGCCACTCACTAACCCGATTCTCTTTCGATTGAAAAGTTCGAATTTAGATTCGTCTGTCCGCAGTACCGTTTTCCAGTACTTCTGCAGCTTATCAACGTGCTCCTCGACGAATTTGACCCGTTCAACCTTGTTCGCATTGCTAACGAAAGGCCGTTTCAAAGCCATCCTGCTGCTGAAACCATGCGCTTCGATAGTCCGATGCGAAACCGAAAGCTGATGCTCTTCCTGGATGATCTTCTTGTCTGTTCTTGTATCTGTTCTAGATTTCCTTCCTCAGCCTGGGCGATCCCACCACCGATCTTCAGCTTTTTAAGAATTACCGCTGCCATGCTGAAGTCGTACTTCTTGGCAACCGCCCGGTGCGATTCGCCTTTCTCGACATCTCGAACCTACCAATCTTCGGATGCACAAAGGAACCGTTATTGAAATAACTGCGTTCACCATTTTTCTCGACTTCACCAAGTGCGAACACGTGTACAAATGTTCCGGAGTCAAGCCGTTCGTTTTTAAACGTCAAAATACTCAAAACATAAACATTCGAGGGGTCTCACGATGGAAGCTTATCGAAAATGTTTCGATTTTTTATTTTGTCCTCGTTTTTGTGGAATACAATGCAACATGAATGGATCTTGAAAAAAAATTGTGGTAGGAATTATGGAATTGATTTTTGTTCGAACCAGAGGATTGTCTCACCACAGAAAATCTTGCTTTAGACACGTATTTTTTTCGGAACTACCACCCAAAACAATCGAAAAACTTTGTTTCTTTTATTTTCTTCAATTACTTACATTAAAGGGTGTGTCACATCAAATTGCATCACGGAAAAAACGCTGTAGAAATTCGCCCAGTAGATCGATCCTTTTGAAAATTTTAGACAGTAAAATAAAAACTATTAAACAACTTTTGGCATTTTCTTTTTATTCATACTTCGAGCCCAAGCCCGTATGCTCGCACCTTCCTCTTTACCCCGTCCATAAGGTTCTGTACAACGTCAGGTTGTAGTTTTTTTTTGAACAGAAATCCATTTTCTCTTGAAGTCCGCCTCCGATGTGACAACTTTTGGGTTCTTCCGGAGGGCCTGCTTCATAATCGCCCAATATTTCTCTATTGGGCGAAGCTCCGGCGCGTTGGGCGGGTTCATTTCCTTTGGCACGAAGGTGACCCCGTTGATTTCGTACCACTCCAACACGTCCTTTGAATAGTGGCACGAAGCGAGATCCGGCCAGAAGATGGTCGGGCCCTGGTGCTGCTTCAATAGTGGTATTAAGCGCTTCTGTAGGCACTCCTTAAGGTAAACCTGCCCGTTTACCGTGCCGGTCATCACGAAGGGGGCGCTCCGCTTTCCGCAAGAGCAGATTTAGTACTCTGCTGACCGTGGATTGGACGATTCCCAGCATCTTACCGATGTCCCGATGTGACAACTTCGGATTCTCGAAATGAGTGCGCAGGATTAATTCACGACGCTCTTTTTCGTTCGACGACATTTTTCCAAATTTAGTAAAAATTGACAGTGAACATGGCCAACGTGATCTATACACTCTTATCTGATTATAAGCGAAAGCTGAAGATATAATTCCTAAAAATTAAATTTCTACAGCGTTTTTTCCGTGATGCAATTTGATGTGACACACCCTTTATGATGATAAAAAATGAGAAAAGTAGATCTTTTTATTCAGAATGAGATATTATCGTAAAAGCAGTAATTTATTGAAATTCGCTAGAAACATTGTGGCGCGGGAAAACATCATGAGTATAAATGCCCCACAGAAAAAAAGCATAATTTGCATTATAAGTTTAGTTTTTCGTATTCGTTTTTAGGATTTTCGGCGTCGACTCGGATCGCCGCCTGGATGACGACCCGACCGTTCTCACGCTCGCGAACATATTTTCCACTGATTTCCAAGTTAGCAATACACCGGAAACGTTTCAAAAAGGCCTAACTTCCAAAGGGTAGACGAGGTGTTATACGTATGATTTCTTTAAAAAAAAAGACGGGTGGGTAATGTCGGGGACATAACCGGAGTGACGTAGGACTATACAAAGGGGATAGCTTTTGTTAAATATATATTTTAAATATATTGTTTTATTTTCTTCTCCCACGTGAATACCTACCTAACTACCTTAAAAATGGATTAGTTTACTGTTTACTCTTCATGAATATGTTGATGGTTCTGAAAAGAACCTTTGGTGTTGTGTTTTTGTTATCACTCGATATTCCCATCTTGTTCCGTTAAACCTCCCTGTTTAGCTATTGCGTTTGCCACTCGCCACAGCTTTCACAGTTGGAAAATTTCTACCCATCCAGCTTGTGACATGTTGTTCAGTAAATTACATTTGATGCGACGTGCCGGAGAAACACTTTGCCACTCACTGAAACTAATTGTTGCCTTGATGAGCGCCGAACCGAAGCTGCTCTGTTCTTGATGCGGGTTTTCTGATTGTCGTGAGCAGCTTTGCAAGCCAACTCGAGCACTCCGACGGCCGAAACTCTATAATCGCTGTTAGGTATACTGGTGCTCCGGCACCAATCCGTTCGGCCTAGTTACCCTTGCCGAGCAATCAGTGAATGCGACCAACAGGGAACTGGAGACTTGCACGGTTCGAGTGAGACTTTGCCTTTCCCTTAACTTGTCCTCCTTTGTTACGTCTACGATGCCGATGCCGTACAACCACACGGGTTTACGGTTTGAAAGAAAATAAGATATTTTTTTGGGGTCCGCGTGTTTTATACTCTAGCGGTACACACTCACAGGATAGAGACAAATCGGCAGACTCAGCCAGAGGGGCGAGTCCAACGAGACGAACGAATGAGCGTTAAAAGGGAGCGATGGCAACAAAATACATTCATTACGATTTGTTCGCTCGTTGGATTCAAATGCAGGCTAAAAAGGGTCCTTTTCAGGATCACAAAATTATATTCAATCTAAAGAGTTTATTGTTTTGTTATCACTCGATATCCCCATCTTGTTCGGCTAAACCTTGCTTGTGACATATTTTACAGTAAATTACATTCAATGGCACGTCGCATTACCACCACTCAGTATCGGATTGGAGGTAATTTTAACCTGTAATTGAACATTTGCGATGACAGTGGTACAGTGTCGACCTTCAATGTGGGGTCATAATTTGGACCCCGAACTCTATGTTTACAAAAATGTCTAACTAAATATGTCGCATTACTGGTCCGACTAATTAGCAAAATGTCGAGATAAGTGTAAATTACTGTACTTTCAATCTAGAAGCAATTTAAGAATTGGTGAAAATCAATAAGCTCAGAACAACTGCCAAATTCACATACTCGTCAGATCCTGGCAAACAAATTAAGAAAAAATCAATTTGTGTTTTATTATTATTTTGGATAATGTTTTAGAAAGCATTGAACTGTATTCCCTAAACTCTTTTTTGGAAGGTTTAATGGCCCTGAAAAGCGCCTTGTTTTATGGAATGGTTCCAATTTAGAAAACTTTGTACTCGTGGTTTTGAAAAAAAACCATTTCGAACGCCCTCGATGCCGCCTTGTTCTGGATTTGCCACCAAAGCAGTTTGTATAAAGAACAAACTTTTTTCTTCTGCTACCTGATGCCGTTTTGCGATTGCGTTTGCCACTCGCCACTCGCTGCAACTGCCTGTTGTCTTGATGTCCACCGAACCGAATGTGTTCTGTTCCGAATGCGGGTTTTCTTATCGTCGCGAGCAGCTTTGCCAGCCAACTCGATCACTTCGGCGGCCGAAACTATATAACGCCGACTAGGTGGACTGGTGCACTGGTACTAACGCGCTCGGCCTAGCTACCCTTGCGGGGAACTCCAGATCAACACGGTTCGAGCGGGATTTTGCCTTTCCCTTCACTTTTCCTCCTTTACCATGTCCAGACATGGCTGCTTGGGTTGGTTTGTTGATGTGTTGTGATGCGAACCGATGTGGTGTACGGTTTGAATGAGAATGATCGTTGCGGCAGCGGAGCGGGGATTTTTAAGCTGACTGGCTGGCTCGAGAATTACGCATGTGTGAGACTGCGACCAATGTTTCGTTCATTTTTTTCTTTTTCCTTTCCAATCGTGCTTCATTCTATTTCGCTGCTGCTCTGGTTGCCCGTTTTGGTCGGTACGATTTGAGGAGCACAAAATGGACCAATCAAAAATGGGCACATAGTGCATTTTGACAATGCTTGATATTTCACAATTATTTAATTATTTATCTCAAGAAAAATGAAATGTTATTCGTTATGATAGATGCGTAGATATATTTCCTATCAATTGATGCAAAAACCTTTGCGATCTATTGAGAAATGCTCGAGTAATAAGCGTTCCAAATCTTGCATTTTTTCCTACTTGTTCAGTGCCTAGATTTCCATTTCACCCCCTATATCTTCCGGTTAGACGTAGTCCTACGTCAAAAAGTAGGGTGTTGTATCCATGACACGACCGCTTAGTACGTAGGACTACGCATTCTTTTCATTTAATTTTAATTTTGTTTAAATTTTGTTTATCATTTCGGATACAATTCATAGATGCAAAGAAATTTAATGAATTATTACAGCATGAAAAGGGTAAATGATTCACCCTTGGCTTTGTAGAAGCAGTTCTAGAAGCAGCGATTCTCTCTTGCTCTTGCGAGCAGTGTCTTAGAATATAAGCAAATATTCACGAGTAACGAATATGATTTTATTTCAGTGTAAATGACTTTTTTTCAGCTTGAAACACACTTCCCTCTTATATTGATGATAATAACAGACGAGTTAATTTTGTTCATATCGCTGACGCATGATCAAATTTGCTATAATGAATGAATGTGGCATTGAGTGTCGTTCACAACTCCGCTGTTATTTATACTTCAAATATCAAAAGCATCAAATTGATATTCATCACATTCGAAATGATATTCGTTCTGGCAGTGAATTTTCCAAACACGGCAGCTGCGAAGCAGCACGGGCTCATAAAACATTTGGATAGAAACAAGCAAAAAACCACGAACGATCCCTAAACGCTGTATTTATCGTATTGCAAGCAGCAATACAATAAAAATTAGAACTAAATAAAAACCATCCGCACACAGCAGCCTCAGGTTAAAAGTAAACAACAGCTGATATTCATTTAGCTAAAATGAGATTCATTTCTGCTGTCTCGAATTATCAATATGAAAATGACACTGGGTGAAAAAATAACCTTCAAAAGATATTGAAGAACAAAAGTTCATTTGCTCGTATTCACTGGTTGTCTGGATCTGTTATTTTGATTTTCGTTTGGAGTATATAGGTTTTCGATGCAACCTAGCCCGAAAATCTATGCATTTGACTATGCATTTAGCGAAGACGATTTTTTTCAACACTGCTTGCGAGAACAATACACGGAGTCGTCATATGTCGCAAATTCATTTCTTCATGTCAATGCACGCCATTGCAAATGCCAATACACAGCAAGTGAAATATATTCGCTCGCGTCCACAGCTCAAAGGGGAACGAAGATGACACAAAAAGAGCAGAATGAGAAACACAGTTCATTCCCACTCGACTCTCGACGGCAACAATGTTGCTTCGATGCTAGCGACAGTGTACTTACTGTGCCAGGGTGGAGTTTACGTCGCAAATATTCTCTTTACGTTATCTCCTTTCGTTGTTTCTATTCTCGCGGCTGCACAAGATGCTTGTTTTTGAGAGCTCTGTTCGGGAAAGCACTCAAATTGACAGAACAAATGTATGGGGAAATGGGTATGCTTCCAATTTTCATCAATTTTAACTATTTGGAGACTATGGGATTGTAATGCATAACATATCAAACAAATCGTAGAGAATTTCCGATTCGATTGGCATGCAAATCGTCAGAATCCGTTCGCAGCAAAAATAGTTATTAACGTGAACTTTATTTCATTAAAACGTGACCTGTTTTCTGATTTGGCACCGTTAATGAAAGACGTAGTCCTACGTCAAAAACGCGAAGGTACTGCAAATGCAAGCTCAACAGTTTCCTTCTCAAATGGTTGGAGGGGGTGAATGAGTCGCGGTCGTTAACAAATTTATCAAGCGGTATGGCATACGCCAACTTATGATAAACCGGGAATATGTTTTTCAGTCGAATGGGGCCAATGACGAGTATGTGGAAGACTTTTCTGTGGAAATGTGGAGCCGGAATTTCTAACCATGTCGAATATTCAGCGCAGTCGAGAGTGGCTTACACTTTAAAGTCCATCTGCAAACATGAATGAAAGTCCTAAGCTTCCATTCA
Organism: Toxorhynchites rutilus septentrionalis; assembly: GCF_029784135.1. Classification (NCBI taxonomy): domain Eukaryota; kingdom Metazoa; phylum Arthropoda; class Insecta; order Diptera; family Culicidae; genus Toxorhynchites; species Toxorhynchites rutilus. The sequence continues at coordinate 192,997,461 of NC_073744.1, forward strand.
TGTTAATTGGAAAGTTAAACAATCATCGGATTTTTAAAAACCTTAGCGATCTGCCTGTTTATGACAAAGCATCGAGAAATCAACGGACGATGCGAGATTTGCTCAATGACTGGATCATCGATCAACCTGTCTCTCATGTGATACATTTTTTAGGCCTGATTAAGCCATCCTTAAAGTCTTTTTTGTTCTCGATAGATCCTCAGCATATTACAGTGCAGAGAAACTACGAACGAGTGATAGAACCATATTTTATTTTCCCAACTTCGCCAACCGATGGACTAGCATGTTATACGAATACTGAGGGCTCAGTTACTAGACAATTTCGAAACTAAAAGATGAAAATGATATGTTTACTTCTTCTTTTCTCCTCAGCCAATTTCAATTTCAAATGCGTGTATTCACCACGCATACTGTAATATTGATTCTTCAATTTCGCCTTCTCTTTGTTTTCGTTTCCTTTAAATTTGAAAGCGGATGTTGTCACTCGACGATTGAAACAACCCTTTTCAGTGTCATTTGAAACGGCTATATGCCACTTTCAGTTTCTCATGTGAGGGGCCAATCACTGCTTTCAATTGAAAGTTCGATTTCTTTCCATCAAACCGAATTTTTCCGGACCGTCTTCCAAAAAAAATTAAAATATTAGTCTTACCACCAGCTTCGACAACTGATTACGCCCGCTGGCATACTGCACATTCTTTCACATCGTCATTTTCATTCGTTTCAGTGAATATGGTTCGAGCTCCAACGAAATTTTCATTCGAAAAAAGAGTTTTTCATTCGATATGAGAACCTTTCATTTACATTTGACGATTTGATAATTTCGCTTCAGTGTGAGGAATGAAGGAAACGAACGTGGAATGAAACGAGATTCTACGAAGGAGAAGTGATATTCTCTTTATTGAGCGTGAAGAGAGAGTAGCACTATGTTCAGCCTACATGAGTTTGAAAGAAATTGAAAGGTGACAGGCTGATTGTCACATCCCTATCGGTCGGCGCTCCTCATCGAAGCAATCTGGATCGTGCAGCCTTTGGGAGAGATTGAAACGTCAAGATGAAAAAATATCATTGTCACGATTTTGCCATTACTATCCATTACCTGAAGAAAATTATATTATTATTGAATTAGAATGCAACGATTATAAGAAATTATGAAGAGGAAAAAAATAGAGACAGAAGGTGAGAATGAGGAAACTAAACGTAAGTGGATTAGTAATGAAGTTGTTTAGAGAGAACAATATGAACTGTTGTCTGCAGGAAATTTTTAATTTTGTGAACACAATACAATATTAATTATACGGGGAGAGAGGCTCGGGTATTCGTCGCGTACAGACGTGTTTTTGATCGCTCCGCTGTGTTTCATTTCGCCTGCACAATGGCGTCATAGTGCAAATGGTGTTTTGTGTTACAACAATGGTTACAACAATGGTGGTGAATAGAATCATTGAATTGTAGTGCCATGAAAAACAGCAACCGAATGAAGTACACGAAGCTATGTCCGAATGGAATTGTTTCTACATTGGAGCTTTATTGTGTTGCAGTCAACGTGTGTGCAAGCCGGTATTGCCGGTATATTGGCGAAAATTATCCGTTCGTCTAGGAATCGATTAATATTCCGTGCTTTCTGCCGCTGCTTTTGTGTTTGAACGGACGACCGTGGATGTTGGTCTCTGAGCGTGATAGTATCACCGGAAGTTTAACTTCTATGGAAGGGAAGCAGTTCTGTGATAAAAAAGTGATGGAAAAAGTCTGTTTCCGGAATATGTTTCCTCGATAGAGAAAATGGTACGCGTTGCATTTTTGATTCGAGTGTATGTGTTCTAATTCTCTCTTCCTCTTGTGTACTGTGTGAGTTATAATTGATTGTGCACAAAGCGAGCGTGCCTCTCTGCCTTCATGTTTCGTCGAACGTCTGTGTATGATATTCTCTGAGCGTGATAATATCACTGAGAGTTGAGTGTGTGGCAGCTTCTGTGTATGGTTCGATTCGAATGCAGTACAAGTGTGGGGCATTTTGGAAAAAGCATCAAGCTGTCGATGTTTTTTTTTCCTGCTTCAAGCGACAACTGTGTGTAGCCTTGTGTGCGTGGCATTTTCAACGCCTGCTTAGGTAGCATCGAGGGGATGTAATTCTGCACTCGTGAAATTATTTGGTGAGATCGTTCTATATTATAAAACTAAATGTTCGTTGAAATGATTAGGTATTGAGGTTTGTGTCTATGGGAGAAGAGAATCGTCTAACGAGTAACACTAATGATTGAATGAAGATGTGCTAATTTAAAAGAAATTGTAAGGCCCTGATGACCATGATGACCGTGCTCAACCCATCAGCTGATATTCACTATTGCACTTGAAAACAAGATGATGAAGTAATCCTTCGAATTTTGTCATCAGTTGATCCTGAAGATGATTTCAATGGTATTGTGTTATTCACTCTTACTGGTGCGGCGTTTACTCTAGCAAGAGGCGAGTTTGTGCATAAAATATATGTTATAGAAATATATGAGAATCAAATAAGAAACACGTTGCAAATAAGCACGCATCGAAGGTAAAAAAAAGTAGTTTACGCTCTCCGTTTTACTCTCAGAAAAAAAACTCTCTTCCGTGTACATTTTATAATGTGATGTAATATTGTCACCAGCCAGTCTTGATTCAATCCCTGCATGGCATTGTTTGGAACTTTTTTTTTTTTGGGGTACAATTCCAAGCTGACATTCAGTCTAAGAGAATGAGACTTCTGTTCCACACATTCAAACTGTTTGACACTCTTAAAAAATATGCTTTTATTTGTGCATTTAATGCTTCAACACAAGATATAGCATATTTTCTGTCACACATGATATCTTCACCCAACTCTAGTTTGTGTGTAGGCGAGACCGAAGTCAATTTTCAGAATTCCAGATTTTGTCTATATGAGATTTCCGAATACCGATCGATTAGACGTTTTATTCAATTATCGAAATTCGAATCCCAACAAATGATCAGATTCTAGATTCAGATTGGCTTATCCAGATAAATAGTGCGAGTTTTGAATTGCAATTTTGCTGTGTCCAAACAGATATTACTCCATATGTTCGATATGTGTTAGGCGTGAAAATTCATAACCGGCATTTAATGTTGAAATTTAAGAAAGGTTTAATTCTCATCCTTGGAAGTGTTACCTGTCGCAACCCACAGCTGCCTGTCCACGTTAAATCTCGGACACTTTTCTTTCAGTGTTTCATAAACTATTTCTTTCAATATTTCATAAACTATATTTCACTATTCAATGAAATATTCCATTTCATGACAGCCGAAACCCTTCTCTTTATTTCGATGTCGAACATGTTTACATTCTTCTTCAGTTTGGTAAAATGGCGTCGAATCAAGTGGAAGTACGCAAACGCATTTAGCGTGAACGGTAGCAAAATCCAACCCTGTCGGTACGCGATCTCGCCAAAAAGCTAAAACTGAACTGGATCGGAAGGTTGGAAGCGGAACAAATCGAAAAACATGCTCCCGACAGATGGACCGAAACGTGGTTGCGATTATTGAGAAACATCCCAACCTTTCAGTTAGAAATGTGGCTTGAAAGGTTGGAAAATCAAAATCATGTGTACAAAAAGTGAAGCAGAGGCATGGACTGAAGGCGTACAAAGTGAAAAAGGTGCCCATTCGTGATGATAAGCAAAATTTCACTGCAAAAAGCTGTGCTAAGGTGCTCTACACCCAGTTTTTGCAAAAATGTTCATGCACCATAATGGACGATGAAACTTATGTTCTCGAAGACTTTAAACAGCTTCCGGGTCTCGCTTTTTATACTGCAATGCGAAGGAATGCCATAGCCGAGTGTTTCCGGACCAAGAAGCAGTCTAAATTCCCCAAAAAGTACTTGGTTTGGCAGGCCATATACAGTTGTGGCCGAAAATCCAAATCTTTCGTCTCTACCGGCACTATCAATAAAGATGTCCACGAGAAGGAATGTCTCCAGAAGCGGTTGCTACCATTCATAAGATGCCACGACTCTCCAGCGTTTTTTTGGCCAGATTTGGCCTCTTGTCACTATGCAAAATCCATCCTGGAATGGTATAATGCACATGAGGTCAAATATGTGCCACAAAAACAGCAAATCCACCGAACTGTCCAGAACTTCTCCCAGTGGAAATGTACTGGGCTCTGATTAAGCGAAAACTATTCGAAACTCAGAAGAAAGCGAATGGCATTAATGATTTCAAGAGGAGATGGAAAAGCGCCGCCGCTAGCATATCTGAGGATACTGTACGGAACTTAATGGCAGATGTTCTCAAGGAAGCTCGTGAATTTTACAGACAACGTAATTAACATCGAAGTAAGCTTTCCTAGTTTTAGATATAAGTCTATTTTACTGAAATGAACAATCGGTTTTGTTGAATTACGTGAATTCTTGTTTTACTGGCATCATCTTGGTGTCCGAAATTTAACGTGGACAAGCTTTATAAAAATGGAGAGTTTCTATTTGCATTTTGATTTCCATTATTCAATTTTTGTTTTACTCATTTTCATTCATTCATTCACTCATTCATTCAGATTACTAGTTTCAAATTTCAATTTCAGGATTGAGACGCTGGATTTCAAGGTCTTATTTTGAAATTTTGAACTCAAGAGCTTAGATTATAAGTTTCGTTTTCAGATCATATATTCCATATCAAGATAATAGATCCTGGCAACGTTGACACCATATTCGACACGCGAATTTCATACCAACAGTGCTCATTCGTATATTAGAAAACAAATTTCATATTCAGCAATGTGTTTCATGTTCCTTTTAACAATCGTGAGTACGGATACCAGAAAAATCAAGCAAATTTTGATCTGTTCCAAGGAGAACATGCGTGAAATTTTGAAAATATGCTACTCTATATTGTCTGTTATTCACAAAAATATCTTTTAGGCAGCATTTAGTTGCTTCAACCAAAACGTAGCTTAATCGCATAAACGTAGCGACATTAGTCTTGTCCACCGCGAACTTCTATTCGATTCGAATATGAAGTTATCCGTTGTATCAATCCAAACTATCCCAAATCGGATACGCATCTCCGGAAAACGAATTTCACTTTCAACTGGCGCTTTCACTTTCCTCCGAAATAATTGCACATTAATTTTGGCACATCCATATTATTAGGTCAAATGGCACAAAACTGGTCGCCATCCGGGCGTCTACTGTCTACCGAGCAGCATCTTTATCAAATCGAATTATCTCCCGAACAAAACGCACGCCGCGTATGGCGTATGGAAACAAGAAGAAATACGCCCCATAACCACCATCCGACTCATCTGTGCGCTATTCACATCACCACCCGTAATCAGTACCTTTCATCGGCTGCAACCGGGTGATTACAGCTACAAGCCTCTGCCCATCGTGGCGAAGCCACACATTCAATCGAAACGATGGATAAATTTAAAGCGCCACCGAAAAGCAATATCAAAAACATACACATCCGAAACGTCAACGTCAGTCACCCTAACGCAGAGAAAGCATCTCACCACACGACAGCTCGTTCCGTTGATGGTTGATGGGTTCGCTTCATGGTCCACGGTCACGAATGGGGAGACGACGCCATTGTTCACCCAGCGAATCTCAAATCGCTTGTTCAACGGACATCCCCGTGCCTATATGTTCAGATCAACAAACTCTCGAGCGAACAATCGTTCAATGACCTTTCTCATTTTTTTTTCGCTTTTAATCGAAACGATTCGAAGTGGTTAAGCGAAATTTTATGTTTTTCAATAATAGTCAATTGCTCATTTTACTAGCCGGATAATTTTAGCAGTTGCATTTCGCTCAAGGTGGCCGTACACTGTTTGCCCGGAGGTCAAATATTTAATATTTTTTGACAGATAAGATTTGATTTGATATTTGTACAAACACTATTTTGTTTGCCACTCTTCAATTTTAAACAGTAGTAAACAATATCAAACACCGAACATGGAAAAAAATCAACTGAAATATCCAAGGTAACCTAACCATGTACCGACAGGTTTGAAGAACACACTGAAAAACAGGAAGTGGGTTATATCTATGGTATAACCGCAAGGGTGACGTAGGACTATCGTTGATTTAGAGATCATTTGTATGAAGTTGAATCTGAATTCATTCTGAATGAATGAATATTTGGAGAACTTCGAAAACGAGAGCGTTACGTTGGAGGCACAAGGTTTTATGCATCCAATATTGGATACGGAAATATCCTACTGATGGGGAAGAATAATCTTCAGAAGCTATCCTGTTGATTGCGATTGATTGAAAAATCACAAAACCTAATGTATTTGGTCACAGTGTTACATGGATAGAAAACATTAAAATAAACTCTTTCATATGAATGTAATTTTAAATTCCCAGAGGAACTGGCAGATTATTTTCAGTAACGATTAGATATTTCCACATTTTCCTCGATACTGGAAGCCCACCAGTGGTTAATGCTAACTCGATAACCATCTGTTAATAGCACTTGATTGAAACATATTTGGTCACAGTGTTACATGGATAGAAAACATTCAAATAAACTCTTTCACATGAATGTATTTTTAAATTCCTAGAGGAACTGGCAGATTATTTTCCGGATCTTTCTCGATCCAAACGGAAAGAATTCCGTGCGTGTATGTGTGTGTGTGTAGCGGCTGCTTCGAGATCTTCCCGGGGAACCGTTTGTAGCATCACTCTCCTCCTGATGGATTCCCTTCTGGCCTAAGGTGCACAAACAGGCTCTTGGTGACACCGTTCATCCGCGCTTTCATGATAAATGAAGAGCTTCACCACAACAGCGACAACATGCTCCAATCGTTGTTCAATTAGAACTGAGTGGATTTCCGAGCGGCGCTCGCTTATATACCGATTGGTGATTTCAATAGCCTATTTTGAAAGCAAATTTAAGACTATTGAAACAAGTTTTTGGATCAGAAAGTAACAAGTATAGAACGCGTAGACATTTTATCTTTCGAATGAAGTGTTTATCATACCATTTCGTTCAGTTGTTTAGGAGCTATTAACACTCAAAATCTCGGTCTCCGGCGTAACGCTTTCGTTTTCGAAACTTTGATTTTACACCCCGGTATAGAAATGAAAGACGTAGTCCTACGTCAAAAATATTTTAGGCATCCAATAATTGAATATTTGCTTGTCGTGTTTTGTGTAGAATATATTTGATCAGTACACGTTGACCAAATTTTATCTGTCAAAAAGAGTCAAATATTTGGCTTCGGTCAAACAGTGTATGAGCACCCTCAGTGTAGGATCACAAAATTTTCCAAACAATCTTGTTATCTGTTGCGCGGCTGTCACCATCCCTGTTCAATATTTATACACACTCACGTCGATTACGTCCCGTTGTATGATATTAAATCGAATTACGACCGTTCGTGCGGTGTAACCACATTCGGACCAGTCCCAACGCACCAAAGTGATGATGGGCACGTGACATAATGGAAACGAAACGAGATTAACGATCTTGATTGATTCTTTTAAAACTTGAAAGTATTAATTAATTGGCGGGGGAAGGGGAAACATGTAGGCACGACTACATTCGAAAATGGCAAATTGGTAGGTATTCTCTTTCACAACAACGAGGCACAATATAAATGGATCCAGTCATCCCCCATGACTCTTCCTCAATTGGCAGTATTTGAGGCAAATTTGCCTGTAATTATTCATATTAAGCCAAAACTGCGGCAGCGGTGAAACATTTTCCTTGGCCCACGATGGAAGATTGTGCGTAAGTGCCCCAGAAAAACGGTTCACATGGGTTAACTCACATGCAGCTTCTGCAAAGTAGCAGCAGAATATTAAATAATGGCAAGGGAAAGTATATGGGACATTAAGAATAATGAACATCTGGGAAACATAGGTTTAAACATTTGAATCTCGCATAACTTCTGAATTAGGCCTTTTCAGAAGTTATGCGAGATTCAAATGTTAACAAATCGAGTAAATAGATGCGCACCATCAGTTTTCAATCATCGAAAGTATTGCAGAAACAATCATTCAAGTATTTATCCTCCTAATCTTTCAATCAACGACACAAAAAGGACCAAAGTACAGGTTCGGATTATAAGCCTTCAACTGTTGCTTCGGACGCCACTTTCATCGAACGCTCGGAATACCCGGAGCAACAAAGCACTCAAAATCCTGAGGATCCAACTTTAAACTAAAATAACGGAACAACAGGTACGATTGGTTTCTAAGAGATATTACTTACTGCTAGTGGTGAAAGTAGTGACATTTAAAGATTCGTTTCAAAACAATTCACTGAACGATGTTCCGGTCTTCAGCTTTGTTTTTCTCGAGTTGACGTAAATGTTATATTGAACCTTTTCAAAAGTTACGCGATAAATCTTACTTTTGGCACTTTGCTCAAAAAAGATAGTAGCACTGCCGAAAATGATTGCTCGAACCGAGCAGAACGGCAACTCTGATGGAAGTTCCATCTAGAGATGGGCAAATCAGCTCATCATGGTGAGCGGCTCAGAGCCGTCCAGCTCATACAAGTGAGCTGCTCATTCGGAACAGCTCTTCAGCTCAATTGAATTTTGCGGCTGTCCACACAATTGCATAACTACCATGGGACATTTTATAGTGTTCATTTTCTTAAATGAAATCTTAAATTTGTAATTGTACACAAACTAAATTTAATATGGATTCTAATAATATAATATACAACAAATATTGAATGCTGAAATCCAACATAGAAGATGCTTAGGATATGCTGAACTTAAACAACAGAAGAACCAGAAGTAGCCAAATAAAATGCCTTCAGAAATACTGGCTGAGACAACGATTTTTGATAAAACTAGCGAGATATTTATTTTTTGCATCCAAGGTTATAAAAATAAATCCATTAATAGGCGCAACGAGAAGCAATTCTTCGCCATGACAAAGGTAACAAAAATACCATTATCAATCATCAGCATTTATGGCGGGTAGTTTTCTGAATTGTTCTGATTCAGCACGCGGAAATAAATGTATGCGTTTGAACAGTTATGTTTAAATAACAATGTAATATAGTAATTCCATTTACAAGCATATAATAATTTTTATTATTTTGTTTGGCGATGTAAGAAAAAATTAATGGAACGATTGAATATCTTCAAAACAAAAACCTTTTTCCTCTCTGGCATCTTTGCTAAAGCTAAAGAACGAAGAGGGACACACGAAAACAAACTGACGTCATATCATAAAGCGCGGGAGACGAAAAATTCTTCCGCGTCTCAAAATTCACACTCTCTGCTGCTTTTGCGCTTCACAGCTATGCAGTTCATCAGCTCAACAGCTCAGCAGCTCATCAGCTCAGCAGCTCATCAGCTCATCAGCTCAGCAGCTCATCAGCTCATCAGCTCAGCAGCTCAGCAGCTCATCAGCTCAACAGCTCATCAGCTCATCAGCTCAACAGCTCAGCAGCTCATCAGCTCAACAGCTCAGCAGCTCATCAGCTCATCAGCTCAGCAGCTCATCAGCTCATCAGCTCAGCAGCTCATCAGCTCAACAGCTCATCAGCTCATCAGCTCAACAGCTCAGCAGCTCATCAGCTCAACAGCTCATCAGCTCAGCAGCTCATCAGCTCAACAGCTCAGCAGCTCATCAGCTCAACAGCTCAACAGCTCATCAGCTCTCCAGCTCCGTAATGAGCTGATGAGCTGCGTTGTTTTGATTGCGATCGGGACGATCGTGCTGTGTAAAAATGGAAGTAAAATTATTTGCGGATCGGGACGACCGTGTGAAAAAAAATAATAATGATAAGAGTGCGGATCGGGACGACCGTGCTGTGTAAAAATGGAAGTAAAATTATTTTCGGATCGAGACGACCGTATGAAAAAAATGATAATGTTAAGAGTGCGGATCAGGACGACTGTGCTGTGTAAAAAAGGAAGTGAAATTATTTGCGGAGCGAGACGACCGTATGAAAAAATTATAATGATAAGAGTGTGGATCGGGACGACCGTGCTGTGTAAAAATGGAAGTAAAATTATTTGCGGATCGGGACGACCGTGTGAAATAATAATAATGATAAGAGTGCGGATCGGGACGACCGTGCTGTGTGAAAATGGAAGTAAAATTATTTTCGGATCGAGACGACCATATGAAAAAAATGATAATGTTAAGAGTGCGGATCGGGACGACCGTGCTGTGTAAAAATGGAAGTAAAATTATTTGCGGATCGAGACGACCTTATGAAAAAAAAGATAATGATGAGAGTGCGGATCGGGACGATCGTGCTGTGTAAAAATGGAAGTAAAATTATTTGCGGATCGGGACGACCGTATGAAAAAATTATAATGATAAGAGTGTGGATCGGGACGACCGTGCTGTGTAAAAATGGAAGTAAAATTATTTTCGGATCGAGACGACCGTATGAAAAAAATGATAATGTTAAGAGTGCGGATCGGGACGACCGTGCTGTGTAAAAATGGAAGTAAAATTATTTGCGGATCGAGACGACCTTATGAAAAAAAAGATAATGATGAGAGTGCGGATCGGGACGATCGTGCTGTGTAAAAATGGAAGTAAAATTATTTGCGGATCGGGACGACCGTGTGAAATAATAATAATGATAAGAGTGCGGATCGGGACGACCGTGCTGTGTAAAAATGGAAGTAAAATTATTTGCGGATCGAGACGACCTTATGAAAAAAAAAGATAATGATGAGAGTGCGGATCGGGACGACCGTGCTGTATAAAAATGGAAGTAAAATTATTTTCGGATCGAGACGACCGTATGAAAAAAATGATAATGTTAAGAGTGCGGATCAGGACGACTGTGCTGTGTAAAAAAGGAAGTGAAATTATTTGCGGAGCGGGACGACCGTATGAAAAAATTATAATGATAAGAGTGTGGATCGGGACGACCGTGCTGTGTAAAAATGGAAGTAAAATTAATTGCGGATCGGGACGACCGTGTGAAATAATAATAATGATAAGAGTGCGGATCGGGACGACCGTGCTGTGTAAAAATGGAAGTAAAATTATTTTCGGATCGAGACGACCGTATGAAAAAAATGATAATGTTAAGAGTGCGGATCGGGACGACCGTGCTGTGTAAAAATGGAAGTAAAATTATTTGCGGATCGAGACGACCTTATGAAAAAAAAGATAATGATGAGAGTGCGGATCGGGACGATCGTGCTGTGTAAAAATGGAAGTAAAATTATTTGCGGATCGGGACGACCGTGTGAAATAATAATAATGATAAGAGTGCGGATCGGGACGACCGTGCTGTGTAAAAATGGAAGTAAAATTATTTGCGGATCGAGACGACCTTATGAAAAAAAAGATAATGATGAGAGTGCGGATCGGGACGATCGTGCTGTGTAAAAATGGAAGTAAAATTATTTGCGGATCGGGACGACCGTGTGAAATAATAATAATGATAAGAGTGCGGATCGGGACGACCGTGCTGTGTAAAAATGGAAGTAAAATTATTTGCGGATCGAGACGACCTTATGAAAAAAAAAGATAATGATGAGAGTGCGGATCGGGACGACCGTGCTGTATAAAAATGGAAGTAAAATTATTTTCGGATCGAGACGACCGTATGAAAAAAATGATAATGTTAAGAGTGCGGATCAGGACGACTGTGCTGTGTAAAAAAGGAAGTGAAATTATTTGCGGAGCGGGACGACCGTATGAAAAAATTATAATGATAAGAGTGCGGATCGGGACGACCGTGGTATGTAATAATCGAAGTAAAATTATTTGCGGATCGGGACCGGCCGTATGAAAAAAATGATAATGTTAAAAGTGCGGATCAGGACAACCGTGCTATGTTAAAAAAGAAGTAAATTTATTTGCGGATCGGAACGACCGCATGAAAAAAAAGATAATGATAAGAGTGCGGATCGGGACCACCGTGATGTGTAAAAATGGAAGTAAAATTATTTGCGGATCGGGACGACCGTATGAAAAAATGATAATGATAAGAGTGTGGATGGGAACAACCATGCTGTTGAAAAATGGAAGTAAAATTATTTGCGGATCGGGATGACCGCGCAGATCAAGTACGGGCTCGGGACGTCCGTATGGAGAACAGAACTTGACTCCATATTTTGTTAGTCATCAATTCGTTACAATTAGCTCATACATTTCAAATGTGGTTCAAATGTTTCATGTGAAGGAAAATACACTAAAACAAAATCCACGTGTATTTATTTTTTTGACTTTTTTATTCAATTCTTTTTTCTTTTTTTTGAGAAGAGAGAAGATGTGTGGCATGCCCAGTTCTGGCAACACGGGCATCGTCAGTTTAGCGATCAAGTGAGCTAGGCACTTGGCAGGCAGTCACCGTTCGGCTTCGGGCGGTTGTTTCACAAAAGTAGTGAAAAATTTTATTTTTAACTACACAGAATGCTTATTTGATACGTAAAAGTTATTTTTTGTTCATAATTTTTGTTTTGAAAGTTTGTTCATTCCCTATGAAAATCCATTATCTTTGTCGCTTCAAAAAAGTTCCAGAATCAAGTTCTGCGATTTCTGTGATGACAGACAAAACTTAACGATATCTGTCGGTTTCGAGTTGCTTCGAGTGCGGATCGAAGTTGAGTTCAAGTTTGACAGCGGAGATGAAGACAAGTTCGATTGAGTTTCAGTTGACTCGTGTTCGGACGGCCTTACTGTAGACTGTACCAATCTCAGCTTCTTGCTGATGGCACGATGAGGGAGATTCGGATTCTCGAGGTACGCGCGCAATATTCTTTTTCGCTGCTGATGTTCTTTCAACTCCAACGATTGTGCATACGCTTGTGAAACTTACACAGTGTACACAATATATATTGAACTAATTTTACTCAAAATTTAAATAGGAAATACCCAATGAGTAAAAAGATGCAGCCATTTGAAAATGGTGCAATTTGATGTTTAATTTCATTCTGTTATCAAGAAGGATCACACTCAGCTTTCTCTATCTCAACCCATTCGAAATTTGCTCCCGAAGCAGATTATTTGTGATCCAAGGACATTATAATGTTTTGTTGGTGCATGTAGAGAAATGTATATAATAGCAGGCCATGTAATATCTTAGGAACAGATAAATAAACGAAAAAAAGGTATTCTTTCTCGGACTCTAACGAAGAACGATTGTTCTCCGTTGAAGATTACAATATCTGGATGTAAAACATTACTGGTTTCTACAATCTGGCGACGAGGTGAAACAGAAGGTAATTAGTCAATATTTTTTGCATCCAATTATTAAGTGAATTCAGATTGCCCGTGTGATTCATCAACGGTTGAAATTGGACGGAGTTTCTACATTGAGTAGCGGTATGGAGATTCTACCTTTCGGTAGCGGTCGGACTTCGAGTCCAATGAATGGAGTTCTTCCACCAGTTTGGTAGCGATGGAGTTTCGGACTCAAATAATAGAGTTTCTACCATTTGGTAGCGTTTGGATTTCGAATCCATACTATGGAGTTTCTACCTATATGGTAGCGATGGGATCTCGGATCCTGTAAAAGGAGATTCTACCTTGGTGGTAGCGATGGTATTCTGAAATACTAATGTTTCTACCTGCTGGTAGCGAAATTTATTTTTTTATAATTAATTTAAAATTAGAAAAAATAGTTGTTAGGTTAGGTATTTACCACGGGTCAATATGAGCCTTAATAAAAATATATATTTTGGGAAAAAAGGGTCAAACTCTTTCACAAATCGAGCCTTTAGAAGTTATGAATGAAAGTGGCGATGAACAAGTTAAGAGTCTGTCTAGCTCTCAACTAAATGATAAGAGAGAGTATTATGTTGAAGAGCAGAAAATTGGAGGATTGCAGGCCCCAAAATTCGATGAGGCAGTTCACCGGACTGTGAAAAGTTCGATGATCCGCAGCAACCAAAATCCACATGATCGTGTAGCGTGTTTCATTTGCGGAAGACACGATCATTTTTCGAATTATCCGCATTGTCCGCCCCTTAATCAAGAATGCAGGATCTATAAAATGCGAGGTCATTTTGAGACGGTGTGTCGTAAAGAAAAGAAACGTATTCTACTTGTTCAGAAATATGAGGCAATTGAAGAAAGTACGGCTTGTTGAATCCGCTGAAACGAAATCTGATACGGAAGTTGAAAATGTTGAATCTGATAAGACGTATTATGCTTTTTTACTCCGGAAACAAGTCTAATTTGATTTCATGCTGCATTGGTGGCGTGAACCTGGACATGTTAGTGGATTTTGGAGCCAATCGCAATTTGATTACACCGGAGGCTTGGAACCTGTTGAAGGCTGTTGTTATTCGCCAACGAAAGGTTGTGATCGGAAATTGAAAGCTTGTGGAAACGAAAATTTGTTGTTACACGGAGAAATGGAGCAGACTGTATTTTAAAGTCTATGAAAAAAAAGAGAAGAATATAAGCGTAATGTTGCACATTCGAAGAAAATTGGAGGCGGAGATGAAGATAAGGACGAAGAATTGAATGAAGTAGAGGATGAAGAAATAGATAATAACCCAAATAAAAGAATGTGTAAAGAACCTCATTACTTCAAGGATTATGAGCTACATTAAATTATTTTCAATAAAAACAAGGAGGGATTGTAGAGAAATGTATATAATAGCAGGCCATGTAATATCTTAGGAACAGATAAATAAACGAAAAAAGACGGGTGGGTAATGTCGGGGACATAACCGGAGAGACGTAGGACTATACAAAGGGGACAGCTTTTGTTAAATATATATTTTAAATATATTGTTTTATTTTCTTCTCCTACGTGAATACCTACCTATCTACCTGAAAAATGGATTAGTTTACTTTTTACTCTTTATGAATATGTTGATGGTTCTGAAAAGAACCTTTGGTGTTGTGTTTTTGTTATCACTCGATATTCCCATCTTGTTCGGTTAAACCTTCCTGTTTAGCTATTGCGTTTGCCACTCGCCACAGCTTTCACAGTTGGAAAATTCCTTCCCATCCAGCTGGTGACATGTTGTTCAGTAAATTACATTTAATGCGACGTGCCGGAGAAACACTTTGCCACTCACTGAAACTAATTGTTGCCTTGATGAGCGCCGAACCGAAGCTGCTCTGTTCTTGATGCGGGTTTTCTGATTATCGTGAGCAGCTTTGCAAGCCAACTCGAGCACTCCGACGGCCGAAACTCTATAATCGCTGTTAGGTATACTGGTGCTCCGGCACCAATCCGTTCGGCCTAGTTACCCTTGCGGAGCAATCAGTGAATGCGACCAACAGGGAACTGGAGACCTGCACGGTTCGAGTGAGACTTTGCCTTTCCCTTAACTTGTCCTCCTTTGTTACGTCCACGATGCCGATGCCGTACAACCACACGGGTATACGGTTTGAAAGAAAATAAGATATTTTGTTGGGGTCCGCGTGTTTTATACTCTAGCGGTACACACTCACAGGATAGAGACAAATCGGCAGACTCAGCCAGAGGGGCGAGTCCAACGAGACGAACGAATGAGCGTTAAAAGGGAGCGATGGCAAAAAAATACATTCATTACGATTTGTTCGCTCGTTGGATTCACATGCAGGCTAAAAAGGGTCCTTTTCAGGATCACAAAATTATCTTCAATCTAAAGAGTTTATTGTTTTGTTATTACTCGATATTCCCATCTTGTTCGGCTAAACCTTTCTGTTTAGCGATTGCATTTGCCACTCGCCACAGCTTTCACAGTTGGAAAATTTCTTCCCATCCCGCTTGTGACATATTTTACAGTAAATTACATTCAATGGCACGTCGCATTACCACCACTCAGTATCGGATTGGAGGTAATTTTAACCTGTAATTGATCATTTGCGATGACAGTGGTACAGTGTCGACTTTCAACGTGGGGTCATAATATGGACCCCGAACTCTATGTTTACAAAAATGTCCAACTAAATATGTCGCATTACAGGTCCGTCCAATTAGCTAAATGTCGAGAAAATTGTAAATTACTGTACTTTCAATCTAGAAACAATTTAAGAATTGGTGAAAATCAATAAGCTCAGAACAACTGCCAAATTCACATACTCATCAGATCCTGGCAAACAAATTATGAAAAAATCAATTTGTGTTTTATTATTATTTTGGATAATGTTTTAGAAAGCATTGAACTGTATTTCCTAAACTCTTTTTTGGAAGGTTTAATGGCCCTGAAAAGCGCCTTGTTTTATGGAATGGTTCCTATTTAGAAAACTTAGTACTCGTGGTTTTAAGAAAAACCATTTCGAACGCCTTCGATGCCGCATTGTTCTGGTTTTGCCACCAAAGCAGATTGTATAAAGAACAAACTTTTTTCTTCCGCTACCTGCTGTCGTTTTGCGATTGCGTTTGCCACTCGCTGCAACTGCCTGTTGTTGTCTTGATGTCCACCGAACCGAATGTGGTCTGTTCTGAATGCGAGTTTTCTTATCGTCGCGAGCAGCTTTTCCACTTCGGCGGCCGAAACTATATAACGCCGGCTAGGTGGACTGATGCACTGATACTAACGCGCTCGGCCTAGCTACCCTTGCGGGGAACTCCAGATCAACACGGTTCGAGCGGGATTTTGCCTTTCCCTTCACTTTTCCTCCTTTACCATGACCAGACATGGCTGCTTGGGTTGGTTTGTTGATGTGTTGTGATGCGAACCGATGTGGTGTACGGTTTGAATGAGAATGATCGTTACGGCAGCGGAGCGGGGATTTTTAAGCAGACTGACTGGCTCGAGAATTACGCATGTGTGAGACTGCGACCAATGTTTCGTTCATTTTTTTTTCTTTTTCCTTTCCAATCGTGCTTCATTCTATTTCGCTGCTGCTCTGGTTGCCCGTTTTGGTCGGTACGATTTGAGTAGCACAAAATGGACCAATAAAAAATGGGCACATAGTGCATTTTGACAATGCTTGATATTTCACAATTATTCAATTATTTATCTCAAGAAAAATGAAATGTTATTCGTTATGATAGATGCGTAGATATATTTCCTATCAATTGATGCAAAAACCTTTGCGATCTATTGAGAAATGCTCAAGTTATAAGCGTTTCAAATCTTGCATTTTTTCCTACTTGTTCAGTGCCTAGATTTCCATTTCACTCCCTATATCTTCCGGTTAGACGTAGTCCTACGTCAAAAAAGGTATTCTTTCTCGGACTCTAACGAAGAACGATTGTTCTCCGTTGAAGATTACAATATCTGGATGTAAAACATTACTGGTTTCTACAGTGCACACGCACAGGTTATCCAAATCAATTTCATCGTTCCGCAATCATGATATGGGAAACTATCGTAAAAATGATGAAATCTAAACAATCAAAACAAAGGCAAACATCTGAAGGTCGTTAGCCTTGATGCGATCCCACTTGCATGAGAGGAAAATCTAACCTTAGGAAAACACAATACAGATTTTATACAATACCCCGAAGATGCCATCCGTAGGCCGTGGAACCGCGCCGACGTTCCCACAGCCTCTTATTTTTGTGACCCCATCTGTAAGAAAGTAATTAACTCGTCTGCAACAAATTTGCGTGACGCGGAGCGGAAGAAAGTGCATCGCTGCTGGAAGGCAAAAGTGAGTCGCGGGAAGCGTGACGGCGGTTCAAAATAACTATTGTTTTCGTTTTCCGTGCAGATGATGACGATGATGGTGTTGATGATGCACCCCACCGATTGCATCAGTTTAGTTCCAGCTGGCAGCGAAAAGAAAGGAAAAACAGCGTGCACGAGAAAACCCACATAACATAATCGTTACCATCGTTACCCGCTACTTGTTGAATTGTTGTACCCTTAGAAAAATCCTCGGTCGAAAACTACTAAATACATTTGGTAATGCAAAATTAGTAGAATGTACAAATTTTTTGTACATATTGTCAACAAACCCGCATCCCTACCAGAGATTAGTATATTTTACTCGATAACATTAGTAAGCTTGGATATTGTCATATCTGAAAACTGGTGAGAAAAGCGCGTATTTACCATTTTCATTGTTCCCATAAGGCAATACGGAGGTATAATAAGGATATAATTCTGATACTTGCATTTTCGGCGAGAAAATGTAGCCAATATTGGGCTTCCGAATCATGGTTCTGCTTGACATATGTGTTTATTAGTACGGTCGAAAATTACTATAGATTGGTAGTATTTACCAAAAAATTCGTTATATTTACTAATTATTTCTCTCAGTGTATTGTTGTGCCGCAGGGGTGGGTAGGACAGTTGTTGTGGGGTTCAGGGTTCGATCGTGCGTTGGTTGTCATAGTTTGCCAACCATTGTTGCCTTGAAATATTCAAACACCGCTTAAGATTCGATTCATTTCCTCTTCTGAAGCGGAAACCGGTACCTTGAGAAAAGTCGCCTCACTTGAGAGTGAAATGCTCGCGAAATAACTTTTGCTTTCGATTGAAATTAACCTTGTTGTTGCTCGTAACAAGTCGTGTGCGTTTCAACTTTCCGCTGCTGGTGGTGGTGGTGGTTTGGGGTCCATATTTGTCCGGGTCACGTAACGGAGTTGTTTGCTACACTGTTGCACGCTTGCAGGCAGGCCTTTGTTGTTTAGTAATCTCTGATTTTCTTTCTAAATTGCAGGTGTAAAACTGAAAATATATGTTCACTTTCGAACCTAATAAAGTTACATTCATCGTTAACAGCCCAATTGGCAAACAACAGCAGTTCACCTAATCTGAACACAGCTATTAAATAATAAATCCAACCGGTGAATGTAAAAGGACCAAACACAACACCTATAGGTTTACATCGTTGCATGCAATAACTCGAAGGCGTTTCGTATTCCAAGTGGCCTGGTTTGCCCATTTTTCAGCGTCTTTGACTGATATCGATACGTCACGCATTGATTGCTCTCGTCTCACGTCTCAGGGCAAGGGAGAGGGTCTAGACTAGAGAAATAGTAAGTCAGTAAACCACACATGTAAATGCCGGTCGGTGAAAAACAATCCACACGGCACACACCTCCTCCAGATTGATGCAAGGTTACAAAACAGGTTAGTAAATCAACCATTCCGCGCCATAAACGCACGGCGGGGTTAGCGAACCCAGCCTCCTCGTCGCGAAACGATTGGTGGTGCGTTTCAATTGTAGTGCGCGTTGCCCAATGAAAAAATTGATACATTTGTCGTGGCCTTTCGATAAGGCACTGTTCGAAATTGCAATTTTTACTAGTTCAAAATAGAAGTGAACACATGCGTGCTAGTAGATTGCGCAAAAGTGTTGCAATCGATGACTTCGCCTCCTTGCGATGCAGCGAGCAGTGCCTACTCTAATGACGTTTATTATTGCCATCACGTTTTAGATTGTCAATTGCGGTCTGTCATTGAAAATACCCACAGTGACACACTCAAGCGGAACAATCGAAACTCGAAAATGTAACGGTCGTTTGAAAGATTTTGAAATGATTTTATTTTATTTAGTCTCTCAAACCATTTTTTTTTCGGCATTGGATTTGGCTTCGGAACCTTGAAAATCTCATAACAACTGCTTGCGGATGCGACACATTTTCACGTTTCTTTGTTTTTAAGAGGCTTTAAACTTTGCAGTTCATTCGCCTCCAAGTCTGCGACACATTAGTGCCGGACAGTGAGCACAAGCATGAATCTTTTCCTGTTTTGGATGAGTTTTCGAATCTCATCCGCGCTTATTTGCTTTAGTTATGGATTGTTTCAATTAAAGCATTTCAAACAAGGAAAAGAGTTTGTTTTCTGCTGTTGTGTTGTATCTCGACTGAGCTCTGTGATTTATTGATCTCTACAGGAGGACGTACCGGACTGGAACAACGAATCATCATTTGCTCCCAGTATTCACAGTATTCAATATCTTCCATAGTAGAACAAAACAATATACGAAAATACTAATGGTTCAATGATGTTATGAGCTAAAATACTCATGAAATATACCAGCTGTTTGTTGTTGACAATTGACAATTGTATTGTGACTTATTTTCATTATTTAAGAAGTAAAAAAGGTGCTTCCGTGGCCGAGTGGTTAGCGTCACACCTAACATGCCGGGGGTTCGGGTTCGATGCCCGTTCTGGTCGGGGTAATTTTTCGTCGATGAAATTTCTTCCAACTTGCACTGTGGTCACGCGCATTCTGGAGCTTGCCATGCGGTATCTGACCCGCTACGGCCATAACAATTAACTCCAAACGCGTTTTCCTCGAACCCAGTTTTTTTTTCAAACACGATATCTCAAGTTCTACTGAATCGATTCATTCGAATTTATATCAATACAATCTGCGAGTATCTCTCTATCGCATGAACCTCCAAAAAATATATTTTTTTAAATTTTACTATTTTTAAAAAATCGGGAAACATAATAAAAAACGTTTTAAATCGCATTTTATTTTTCAAACGGCCACCATTTTGTCAAAAAAGAGGTTTTTGACTTGTTTGAGGTTCATGCGATAGCGGCATCTTTACTGATTCAGAATCTGTTCGATTTTTCATTCATTCAGATTCAGACAGCCAGAAGGGCTAAAATCGTGTACGCCATGGCAAAACTTTTTTCAACCCCCTCACTTCATCAGCTCTTAACTGTTCTAGTTATGAATATTTTTTCTTCGTCCAATTTTTGTTTTATTGTTGAAAGATAGATGAAGAAATAATGTTATAGTGGATAGTAAAAATATTCTTTGTTTTATGTATACGGAGCTCGAGAAAACGTCCGAAACTCGTGTCTCTACACTATTATACCCTCTCAACTGTTCTCAATACCTTCAACCACAGCTATTGAACATTGGAGACAGCAACAACACAATTGCGAAAACACTTGTAATACTAACCTCGGTCCATCCGCGAGTAATCGGTTACATATTACTAACATAGTTATAAGGCAAACATTGTCGAAATATTGAACTCCCGGCCCCGTCAGGCTGACGCCATATGAGCCTTAATAAAAATATATATTTGAATAAAAAAAAACCACAGCTTCCGATCGTAAGTTCCACTACGACGCGTACTCTGATCCATCCGAACAAAAGTTGTATGTTCACCGAAACGTTTAGGCACATCCTACAGGTCGATTTACCTCCAGCGATTTCGCGATTTTAGTACCTGATGACGCCGGATTTTTATTGCGGGCGTCCAGAATCAAACTATTTCTCTTGGTTTCCTTAGATACAGATTTTCCAAACAATTTGCTGTCAAAAGATTTCAGATACGCCTACTACGACTGCTGCTATACTGCGTTTCTTGACAAAACTCAATGAACCACTCAATTTCGGAGGTCGGTTGAATTGCAGTATATAGTATCTATATATATATATATATATATATATATATATATATATATATATATATATATATATATATATATAAATGGATTTCTGTCTGTCTGTGTCTGTCTGATTCTTATGGACTCGGAAACTGCTGAACCGATCAACATGAAAATTGGTATGTAGGGATTTTTGGGGCCGGGGAAGGTATTCGTGATAGTTTGAGACCCCTCCCCCCTCTCTAAGGGGGCTGCCATACAAATTAATCACAAATTTCTACATTACTCGGGAATTATTCAAGCAAATGAAACCAAATTAGGCATATTGAGGTTTTAGGGTACAATAAATGTTTTTATTGTGGTTAGACTCTCCACCTCCCTCTATAAGGGGGGGCTGTCATACAAATGAAACACAAATTTCTGCATTACTCGAGAATTATTCAAGTAAATTAAACCAAATTAGGCATATTGAGGTTTTAGTGTGCAATAAATGTTTCTATGACTCTCCACCCCTCTCTCAAAGGGGGGCTGTCATACAAATGAAACACAAATTCCTGCATTACTCGAGAATTAATCAAGAAAATGAAACCAAATTTGGCATGTGAAGGTTTTAGGGTGCAATAACGCGAGGTTTTTGGGTATGAGAAATGTTTCTATAATGGTATGATAACCCCCCCCCCCGTCCTCTGGAATGGAGGGGAGGTCCAATAAAATTATTACAAATATTTCAACCAAAAATATTCCAACCAAACAATTAAAAAATTTCGGAAAACTCTGAAGGAAAAAGGGAAAATTCGGAAAATTCTACAATTACATAGTGACAAGTGCTGTTAGTCCATTTGATGTTTGCGCTAAGCGAAATTGATCTGTGTTCGAAACTGGAAATGGATTTTAATGTGATGAAACGCACTCATATATCTTCTTCTATCTATACCAAAAAAAAGGATCGCCGGATGTGTTGTTAAGAGCAGAACTCGAGGAAGGAATTGTCCGATTTAGGGTCTTCCCTCCGATTTAGTTTTTATTCTACCATATTTTCTGTATAAAACATTTATTCCATGTAACGGAGAAACATGTTATTTGCAAGTGGTTGAAAAATCTTGAACGAGAATTATGTCTGAAAATAATCTGATATTAGAATGAGTTTTGTTAGAAATACTAGGAATTTTATAGTAAAAGGTAAATTCAACGGGGTCGAATAGAAGATCAATCAATGAACAGTTCTGCGATTGGACCCATGATCTTGCTCATAGTAAGAATACGTGAATGGTTGATTGATAACAAAAAACAAATTTTGGGCGGGACGAAGTTTGCCGGATCAGCTAGTATAACTATAATAACCATTAGGCCTTAAGAAGAACTGATACAAAATAGCTCAATGATCACAGTGTTTTTGATGCAAAAACAGCAACAAACAACAAACAGTACTTCGTCATATGTCTAACTGTTCATTCGTGTTGACGAAAAGCTATCTGAACCAGGGCTTTTTTTTCAAAATAGTTTCCTCAAACGATCAAACTGCTACCTGCAAAGTTACGAATTGAAAAATTACATGACACGTTCCGTAAGTCCTTCCAGTATGAAGAAATTCTTTTCAAGTTGTTTTTTTTTATCAAAGAAGTTCTTCTGAAACAGTTAAACCCATGGGATTAGCTTCCATACCAATTTTGGACCCGCAGCTTTGTAGAAATTTTTTTATGGTTTGGGGAGAATTTTCTCAAAAACGCCTGATTTAGATAGCTTACCATCAACACGAATGAACGGTCAGAAGTACAACGGAGTACTTCAGAATCATTTACTGCTGTTTTTGCATCAAAAACAATGTGATAATTGGGTAATTTGACAGCAATTCATTAAATACGGAAGGTCATGGCATGGTTTAATGAATAGGGGCTTCAGATTCTGGACTGGTCAGCTTGCTTACCAGATCAAACCCTATCAAGAAGTTATGAAGAGCGATCGTACGAATAGTAGTGTGTGGCTCCTAAAACCGAGGAATCGCCCAACACGTGTTGTGACCAGTGTATGCCAATTGATACATTCAGTGAAAAAATCGCTTTCGTTCATTCAAATATGATCTTACAGAAATCATTTCCCCCAGCGGCATTCTTTTGTTGTTACGTGCTACAAATCACGACACAAAGGAGAACGAAACAACTCTGCTTCGGTTCGTACTTCATGATACACCAGCACGCAAGCGAAACCCTCATGTACGCTTTCGGTGTAGAAAGTTTGTTTTCTTCTTTGCCTCTAACATATACATATCGAACCTCTCCAAGCATCATGAAACAGCAGGATCACACGGACTATGCAAAGCGAATGATTCATATTCAACTAATGTAGCAGATCCCGATTCTCAAGTTTCAAGTCATGTCATGGGCCAAATGCTCATGAAATCTTGTAACCAATTGTTTTTTAATAGATGATAATTGTATTGTGACTTACTTCCATCATTTAATGAGCAAAAACGTCCAGAGAACAGTCGTATCCCTAATCCTCGGAAATAGCAGAATTTGCAATGAAATGTTTCTTAATTGTAAACTAGTTTTCTCAAATCACATACACCAGTACTAGGAGCCTCCAAAATACCATCATATCATCGCGAAAATTACAAAACTTTGTTTGTTTCTATGAAGGTGAGAGCGTGAAAATGACACACAAAAATATCAGATGAATAAATCTTTTCCGACATCATTTCAGAAGCATGAACAAAACGAATCAAAACATTTGGTTTACATTCTTTTCATTGATTTTCTCTTGAGTTAATAACTCAGATTGGAAACATATTTGTTGTGTTCGATAGTTTAGACGCTAAATAAAAACCTTTTTCATTGAAATATTGGTTAAAATACAATGCAATAAATTCAAACTTCTGATTGTCAGTCTGACATGCGGTACAATGTACAACCAAAGTATGTGTGTCATGCTATCGTGGTACCTGTACAAGGCTGTACACGTACAGCGCTAGTACAGTTGTATGTCTGTCCATGGTATAAGATAAGATGAGACAACTGGCTTCCTACTATTCTTCGTCGTCCAAAAACGAAGCCATGACATGAAGATGTCAGAGTTGCCAAATATTATAAAATTTAGGGTTTTTTTCGGTTTTTATGAATCGTAACATTTGGTTGGTGCGAATTCAATGATTTTGCATAATTTCAATTAGGCAATCTAAAAAATATGTTTTAAAAGATAAAATAAGTCTTTTAAATACCCATATCTATAATATAGTAATGATATCCATAGCAACTCGTCCAAGATTTTCTGGAGAGTCTTTTCTCCGTGCAAAACAACGGCGCTCAACTCCATTGCTATTCAGGAACAACTTGAAAATTGTTACTCTTTCGCAACACATGACCGTAGTTCCGAATGCTTCGTATACAGTCGATACACAAGAACATATTGTTGGTTTGATGGACTTGCTATCAAAGCGGCTAGAAGAATGTTCAGCCCAGAAATTGATGAACAGTGAAGCAGCATCGACATCATATCGAATTTCAACTTCATCTAATTTTAGTGATAATGTGCATGACATGAATATTGAATAAGTACACCGAGTACACCGTCGATGAAGCGAAAATTTTCCTCGACAGAACAGAACAAAATTTGTTGTTTTATACAGCTCATCAAAATAAGTCAGCGGGAAGGAACATGTCAGCAGTGTAACAATTGGTAGTCTGCAAAACACAACCTGGAGTGTATCAACAATCTCTTTTTCATATTTACGAGCAAGAGCTAACAACTCTTCCATCTGCATAGTGAATGATGACACTTTTCATTTCTTCTTAGCAATGGAAATTGTATTCTGAAATGTGAAATCGCATTAGGGACCTAACGAAGCTAAATTGAAAAATGAGTGTTTTGCCGTTCACTTTTTTCCTTTGTGAAAAAACATATACATAACCTGCATATAATTCCTTCACATTTCTTTTAAACTAAATATCGTAATATTCATTAAATTCATATTTATAAATTCAATGCAAATCGAACGCTATCTATTTTTATTGGCAACACTGAAAAAATCGACATTGTTTACAAAATTTTTCGAAATCAGCCAATCAGAAATCAGAACGACTGACAGAAAATTGGTCCGCACGGCTTACAGAGACAAGGCTAGTTCTTTAGCGAGTAAACATTTTTTTCGATGACGTCATCCGAGTCGTCAGTGTAAACAGTCGCCAGTTGTATTTTGTTTTCCGACTTACGCGTAAATGTTCCTGAAATGAAAAATCGAAAATGGTACAATGCACTGTGAGCGGGTGTATAAATTATGAAAATGACATTATCGGGCCAAAAAAGAGATTCTTTCGCTTTCCGAAAAACCGAGAATTATGTTCTTTGTGGATAAATGTTTTATGAAATTATTCATGGTGTTAAATATAATTAACTATATTATCAACGCACAAACTTACAAAGCACGAAAAATAAAAAATAAGAACACATTGTTTACTTCAACGACTCAGATGACGTCACTAAAAAATGACTGATCCGGAGTAGCTAGCCTTGTCTCTGTAAGCCGTGATTGGTCCGTAAAAGACCCCCTATTGTCTGATCTTATCTTATACCATGGACAGACATAGAACTGTACTAGCGCTGTACGTGTACAGCGTTGTACAGGTACCACGATAGCATGACACACATACTTTGGTTGTACATTGTACCGCATGTCTGACTGACAATCTGAAGTTTGAATTTATTGCATTGTATTTTCACCAATATTTCAATGAAAAAGGTTTTTATTTAGCGTCTATACTATCGAACACAACAAATATGTTTCAATCTGAGTTATTAACTCAAGAGAAAATCAATGAAAAGAATGTATACCAAATGTTTTGATTCGTTTTGTTCATGCTACCCACCACTAACCGTCTATGGCGCTGCGCACAGTACAACTGCAGGGGTATGACTAAAACGTCAAATCCCTCATATTGCCAGTGTACCCAATATTGCTGCGGTTCACTGACATTTTGGTTCTGTCAATTACTATTGTTTACAACTCGGTCCGGTTATATAGTCGAATAGTGGTTAACTTTAAACTCCATGTTAAATGTGAACACCTCCATGAAAAACCGAAATATGAAAATCGCTCATGCAGTTAGAAATAAAGCATACTATCTCCGTGATTTCAACGATTTCAATCCTCGCAAATGATATGTTGGTAAACAAATGACGCCATATTGATTTTGATTTTGGATAGCCTATATTCAATTGATGTCTAACCCCTGTACAACTGTAGCCATGTACAGCGGAAAAATAGGTCGGTACAGGTACAGCGATTGTACCGAGTTGCTTGCATGGTTCTAGCGCTGTACATGGTGACAGACATACAATTTTCGAAGTACAACGCAAGTACAGCTGTATGTCTGTCATAAGTATTAGATCATTATGAACTAGTAGCATCTCACAAGTAGATGCAGTTTATAAGCAGTATGAGTGATTTCAAGAGCTTAAACGAGCAGTATCCTCTGCGTAGAACGAGACACACACTACAACATGGCGCAGCTTGGTCGAAAACACCCCGAAAAGGTTATTTGAACTGATTGAGAACTAAAGATGATCTACGAATTTGAAACTTATGTAATTCGTGTGGAACTGACGCTTATTTTGCAAAGGAGTAAGAGTTTTTCCATCTGGTTTTATAGATATCAAACACTGGCGTTTTTGTTGATTGAATGTTTCGCTCCTGAACACAACCATAAAGTTCAAATGGCCAGTCTTATGAATGTACAGGGTTTTCCAACTTTAAATTCCGAAAGTAAATTGAAATAAAACACACTTAGAATTCGAATTTCGATGAAACTTTTATTTCAAATTAAGGTTTGGTTTATGCCATTATGTGTGAAATACAACATCATTCAAATGTCCACCTAGGGCTTCCTCGCACACCTTGATCCGGAACAGGTAATTTTCGATGACTTTTGGGCACCTATGCGGCGGTATCTCGGTCATAACTTCACGAATGTTGTCTTTCAAATGTTCAAGAGTTTGCGGAGAGTTGGCATAGACACGGTCTCTCGCATAACCCCACAAAAAAAGTCTAGCAGGATCAAATCGCATGATCTGGATGGCCAATTGGCATCACCAAAACGCGAAATTATGCGTCCCTCAAATTTCGTTCGCAATATGGCCATGTTCGCTCGTGTTGTGTGGCACGTGGCGCCGTTCTGCTGAAACCACATGTCATCCGTATCCATATATTCAATTTGTGGCAAAAAAAATCGGTTAACATGCGGCCATAGCGCTCACCATTCACAGTTACTGTCTCGCCATCTCATTTTCAAAGAAATACGGCCCGATGACTCCACCAGATCATAATGCGCACCAAACAGTGACTTTTGGCAGACAATCACGTGTGGAATTTCTGAGCCCCATATACGGAAATATTTGGTGTTCACATAGCCACCGAGCTCGAAATGTGCCTCATCGCTGAAGAAAATTTGATGCGAAAATTCAGCATTTTGCTGCTGTTGTTCGTTCACCCAATCGACGCATTCCATGGTCACCACGCTCTAATTTTGGTACCAGTTGGACTTTATATGGATGTAGGTGCAAGTCCAAATGCACAATTCGCCACAATGATGTGTTTGACAAGCCCAATTGCTGAGCACGCCGTGGAATCGAAACATTCGGGTCATCCTCCACACTGGCAACAGCAGAAATATTTTCGGCCGGACGCACATTACGATGATGCACAGGTTTCACAATATCCGCTACGGATCCAGTTTGATCGAATTTACGCACTACATTAGCGATTGTGTGCTCTGTAGGCCGTCCATGACGACCAAAATCCGTCCGTAATGCTCGAAAAACATTTGCCGGGTTTTCATCATTTTTATAGTATAATTTAACAAAATTAACACGTTGTGCGATGCTAAAACGATCCATATTGCAAAATGGCAGACATTCAACTAACGATATGACGCTTTGGTTGACAGCTATGTCAAACGGTTGTCAGCGCAGGGCTGTATACTTTCGGACGCCCGAAATGGAAAACCCTGTACTTCTCGCAAAATGACTCCGGCCGGGTGGTTTAATTCGGCAAAGTAAGTCTACAAAGGCGCAGACGAAATTTCTTTTTTGAATATCCATTCATGCGGGGAGGTCTTGCCGAATAATGAATCCGCGACCTCGGAGGTGGCTCGTAAGTGGTATTAACAAGTCGTGACGATCGCTTAGCATTCCTTCTGCTCGCGTCCAAAATCGTTTTCGATGAGTAGTGGTTGAACGACAGGATTGGGTTAATGGCTGGCCGAGTCGCTCAACGATGATTCGGACATTGTGAGGTTGCTCACGTGCAAAATGCGTGCGGTAATGCACACAATGGGACCTGCATGCATCAATGCAGCAAATTTCGCGATCACGGTTGAGGTGCGAAGGTTGTTGCTGCATGGGATGGGATCATTCCAGTTTGATAATAACCGATGGAATTCTAACGATGAGCTGTCGCAACCAGTTCAGGGCGGTGAAAATTATCGAATCGCCCATTACATCGTCTGTTCGATTTTTTGTTTCGGTTTGGTACGATTCTTCACCTGAATTACTGCACCAATTTACCAATGGCGTGTGGGCCGATGTTATTTACCGATCGAAATCTAAATCATATAACCGCGAACCTATTCGTCATAATCAATTATGCAGTCGTGAACAGCTGTATCGAACTCGGTTTGAAGGTTTCCTCACCCGAAAACCGATCAATTTAACACGGGTCAATGTTTTTGGACCTCCCCCCTGTCCGTGTTCGTAATTCGGCGAAATGTTAATTGCTTTGGGGAGGACCACTTCCTCCCCTCGGCGACTGAAACCAAAGAAAAGCACAACGCGGAAAATCGATTCCATTTCAATTCCGTCGGCTCGAATATCTTGACCACTATACTGGTGATGGGCCTATCGGACGGAATTGCATAATTGAGTGGCACGTACATACGCGGTGCAAACCATAATTATTGAAGCCAACAGCGATTAGTGGAAATGACATCGAAGCGGTGCTCTATGAGAACCGTCGTCCTCCCGAGGCTAGGTTATGTGCACACACGAGGAAAGCGGTAGTAATTTCCACTTGAACGATTGATCTTGCCTGTCGAGAGACCGGCCTAATTAGTTGTGCCTGGGTTTCGCGATCGTGGCGGGTGATTTTGATTACGGCGCCCTCTGCAACCGCTGCGAGAAAGTACTTGTCTTTCACCGATGGTGCAATGGATTCGAGTTTTCCGAGGGCTCGAATGTCAAATTCTTGCCTTAAAAGAACTTTATACCGATGAAAATGATACCAGAACAGGTGGTTTGACATTCGCAGAGTTCTTTTTCGGACCGGGGCTTTGCGGTTACAACTTTATCCGTCTGTTGCTCGAGAAAAAATAAACCAAATAGAACGGGTATCGACTGACGCGTGGTGCCGATTTTGTCAAGACGAAACCAGATACGAGTGTGCGATGAAAAATAACACACGATCATATGCGAGTTGCTCAGAAAATGGCGAGCTTATTATTTCGAACATCAAAACGGTAGAAACGAGAGCAAAAGTTTCGAAATGGCGCTGTGGTTATGACACCTTAATATGCATGCATGCGTGATCGAGAAAGAGCGAAAAGGGTACGATCACGCAATCGAGCCACTTTGGCGCTGATTTCCGTGCGTTGCATTTTGGGCTTTTGGGGTTTCCCAAACATTTCTTTCCAATTAGGGACATCATTGTTTTGAGCGATATATTTTGGGGATCGGGTCATAGAGTGTTCTAACCTGACTCCGACAATCTGATTATTTGGTTCTGTAAATTCACCTCAGATCGTCAATTGTTAGCTGTGGAATAATGCCTGCCCTCATGTTCACCATTGCTAGTATGACGTCAAAGTCCTGTCTACAACTTTTCCCGACGTTTTCTAAACTAGATTTTTGTTGGAGAAAGCTTCAGGCTGAAAGCTTGTGTGTTGTTAAGTACACCCAAAGTGAATTTTTAGCACATGTTCTGGCATCCCGATTTATTACATTAAATGAGCTGAAAGATAACATAAAATGTTCTACTCCCCAATACATGTATATCATTTGTATAATATACAGGGTTTTCCATTTCGGGCTTCCGAAAGTATACAGCCCTGCGCTGACAACCGTTTGACATAGCTGTCAACCAAAGCGTCATATCGTTAGTTGAATGTCTGCCATTTTACAATATGGATCGTTTTAGCATCGCACAACGTGTTAATTTTGTTAAATTATACTATAAAATGATGGAAAACCGGCAAATGTTTTTCGAGCATTACGGACGGATTTTGGTCGTCATGGACGGCCTACAGAGCACACAATCGCTAATGTAGTGCGTAAATTCGATCAAACTGGATCCGTAGCGGATATTGTGAAACCTGTGCATCATCGTAATGTGTGTTCGGCCGAAAATATTGCTGCTGTTGCTGCCAGTGTGGAGGATGACCCGAATGTTTCGATTCCACGGCGTGCTCAGCTATTGGGCTTGTCAAATACATCATTGTGGCGAATTTTGCTTTTGGACTTGCACCTACATCCATATAAAGTCCAACTGGTACCAAAATTAGAGCGTGGTGACCATGGAATGCGTCGGGCATACGTCGATTGGGTGAACGAGCAACAACAGCAAAATGCTGAATTTTCGCATCAAATTTTCTTCAGCGATGAGGCACATTTCGAGCTCGGTGGCTATGTGAACACCAAATATTTCCGTATATGGGGCTCAGAAAATCCACACGTGATTGTTGAGAGGTCATTGCATCCGCCAAAAGTCACTGTTTGGTGCGCATTATGGTCTGGTGGAGTCATCGGGCCGTATTGACGTAGGACTACGTCTAACCGGAAGATATAGGGGGTAAAATGGAAATCTAGGCACTGAACAAGTAGGAAAAAATGCAAGATTTGGAACGCTTATAACTCGAGCATTTCTCAATAGATCGCAAAGGTTTTTGCATCAATTGATAGGAAATATATCTACGCATCTATCATAACGAATAACATTTCATTTTTCTTGAGATAAATAATTGAATAATTGTGAAATATCAAGCATTGTCCAAATACACTATGTGCCCATTTTTGATTGGTCCATTTTGTGCTCCTCAAATCGTACCGACCAAAATGGGCAACCAGAGCAGCAGCGAAATAGAATGAAGCACGATTGGAAAGGAAAAAGAAAAAAAAAATGAGGGAAACATTGGTCGCAGTCTCACAATTCTCGAGCCAGCCAGTCAGCTTAAAAATCCCCTCTCCGCTGCCGTAACGATCATTCTCATCCGAACCGTACACCACATCGTTTCGCATCACCTCACACCAACAAACCAACACAAGCAGCCATGTCTGGACATGACAAAGGAGGAAAAGTGAAGGGAAAGGCAAAATCCCGCTCGAACCGTGGTGGTCTGCAATTTCCCGTAGGTGTATCCGCCAATTGCATCGGAAAAGGTAGCTAGGTCGAGCGCGTTAGTACCTGTGTACCAGTCCACCTAGCCGGCGTTATATAGTTTCGGCCGCCGGAGTGATCGAGTTAGCTGGCAAAGCTGCTCGCGACGATAAGAAAACCTGCATTCGGAACATAACACATTCGGTTCGGCGGACATCAAGACAACAGACAGTTGCAGCGAATGGCGAGTGGCAAACGCAATCGCAAAACGGCATCAGGTAGCAGAAGAAAAAAGTTTGTTCTTTATACAAACTGCTTTGGCGGCAAATCCAGAACAAGGCGGCATCGAGGGCGTTCGAAATGGTTTTTTTCAAAACCACGAGTACTAAGTTTTCTAAATTGGAACCATTCCATAAAACAAGGCGCTTTTCAGGGCCATTAAACCTTCCAAAAAAGAGTTTAGGAAATAAAGTTCAATGCTTTCTAAAACATTATCCAAAATAATAATAAAACACAAATTGATGTTTTCATAATTTGTTTGCCAGGATTTGATGAGTATGTGAATTTGGCAGTTGTTCTGAGCTTATTGATAGTTGGGGACTTTCCTGATTATTCAATTTTCACCAATTCTTAAATTGTTTCCAGATTGAAAGTACAGTAATCTACAATTAGTTCGACATTTAACTAATTGGACGGACATGTAATGCGACTTATTTAGTTGGACATTTTTGTAAACATAGAGATCCAAATTATGACCCCACATTGAAAGTCGACACTGTACCACTGTCATCGTAAATGTTCAATTACAGGTTGAAATCGCCTCCAATGCGACACTGAGTGGTGCTTCGGCACGTCGCATTAAATATACTTTACTGTAAAATATGTCACTAGCTGGATGGGAAGAAATTTTCCAACTGTGAAAGCTGTGGCGAGTGGCAAATGCAATCGCTAAACAGAAAGGTTTAGCCGAACAAGATGGGGATATCGAGTGATAACAAAACAATAAACTCTTTAGACTTTTTTTTGTGATCCTGAAAAGGACCCTTTTTAGTCTGTATGTGAATCCAACGAGCGAAAAAATCGTAATGAATGTATTTTTTTGCCATCGCTCCCTTTTAACGCTCATTCGTTCGTCTCGTTGGACCCGCCCCTTTGGCTGAGTCTGCCGATTTGTCTCTATCCTGTGAGTGTGTACCGCTAGAGTATAAAACACGCGGACCCCAAAAAAATATCTTATTTTCTTTCAAACCGTAAACCCGTGTGGTTGTACGGCATCGGCATCGTGTACTTAACAAAGGAGGAAAAGAGAAGGGAAAGGCAAAATCCCGCTCGAACCGTGGTGGTCTGCAATTTCCCGTAGGTGTATCCGCCAATTGCACCGGAAAAGGTTGCTAGGTCGAGTGCGTTAGTACCTGTGTACCAGTCCACCTAGCCGGCGTTATATAGTTTCGGCCCCCGAAGTGATCGAGTTAGCAGGCAAAGCTGATCGCGACGATAAGAAAACCCGCATTCAGAACAGAACACATTCGGTTCGGTGGACATCAAGACAACAGGCAGTTGCAGCGAGTGGCGAGTGGCAAACGCAATCGCAAAACGGCATCAGGTAGCAGAAGAAAAAAGTTTGTTCTTTATACAAACTGCTTTGGCGGCAAATCCAGAACAAGGCGGCATCGAGGGCGTTCGAAATGGTTTTTTTCAAAACCACGAGTACTAAGTTTTCTAAATTGGAACCATTCCATAAAACAAGGCGCTTTTCAGGGCCATTAAACCTTCCAAAAAAGAGTTTAGGAAATAAAGTTCAATGCTTTCTAAAACATTATCCAAAATAATAATAAAACACAAATTGATGTTTTCATAATTTGTTTGCCAGGATTTGATGAGTATGTGAATTTGGCAGTTGTTCTGAGCTTATTGATAGTTGGGGACTTTCCTGATTATTCAATTTTCACCAATTCTTAAATTGTTTCCAGATTTAAAGCACAGTAATCTACAATTAGTTCGACATTTAGCTAATCGGACGGACATGTAATGCGACTTATTTAGTTGAACATTTTTGTAAACATAGAGATCCAAATTATGACCCCACATTGAAAGTCGACACTGTACCACTGTCATCGCAAATGTTCAATTACAGGTTAAAATTACCTCCAATCCGGCACTGAGTGGTGGTAATGCGACGTGCCATTGAATGTAATTTACTGTAAAATATGTCACAAGCTGGATGGGAAGAAATTTTCCAACTGTGAAAGCTGTGGCGAGTGACAACAAATCGCTAAACAGGAAGGTTTAGCCGAACAAGATGGGGATATCGAGTGATAACAAAACAATAAACTCTTTAGACTTTTTTTTGTGATCCTGAAAAGGACCCTTTTTAGTCTGTATGTGAATCCAACGAGCGAAAAAATCGTAATGAATGTATTTTTTTGCCATCGCTCCCTTTTAACGCTCATTCGTTCGTCTCGTTGGACCCGCCCCTTTGGCTGAGTCTGCCGATTTGTCTCTATCCTGTGAGTGTGTACCGCTAGAGTATAAAACACGCGGACCCCAAAAAAATATCTTATTTTCTTTCAAACCGTAAACCCGTGTGGTTGTACGGCATCGGCATCGTGTACTTAACAAAGGAGGAAAAGAGAAGGGAAAGGCAAAATCCCGCTCGAACCGTGGTGGTCTGCAATTTCCCGTAGGTGTATCCGCCAATTGCACCGGAAAAGGTTGCTAGGTCGAGTGCGTTAGTACCTGTGTACCAGTCCACCTAGCCGGCGTTATATAGTTTCGGCCCCCGAAGTGATCGAGTTAGCAGGCAAAGCTGATCGCGACGATAAGAAAACCCGCATTCAGAACAGAACACATTCGGTTCGGTGGACATCAAGACAACAGGCAGTTGCAGCGAGTGGCGAGTGGCAAACGCAATCGCAAAACGGCATCAGGTAGCAGAAGAAAAAAGTTTGTTCTTTATACAAACTGCTTTGGCGGCAAATCCAGAACAAGGCGGCATCGAGGGCGTTCGAAATGGTTTTTTTCAAAACCACGAGTACTAAGTTTTCTAAATTGGAACCATTCCATAAAACAAGGCGCTTTTCAGGGCCATTAAACCTTCCAAAAAAGAGTTTAGGAAATAAAGTTCAATGCTTTCTAAAACATTATCCAAAATAATAATAAAACACAAATTGATGTTTTCATAATTTGTTTGCCAGGATTTGATGAGTATGTGAATTTGGCAGTTGTTCTGAGCTTATTGATAGTTGGGGACTTTCCTGATTATTCAATTTTCACCAATTCTTAAATTGTTTCCAGATTTAAAGCACAGTAATCTACAATTAGTTCGACATTTAGCTAATCGGACGGACATGTAATGCGACTTATTTAGTTGAACATTTTTGTAAACATAGAGATCCAAATTATGACCCCACATTGAAAGTCGACACTGTACCACTGTCATCGCAAATGTTCAATTACAGGTTAAAATTACCTCCAATCCGGCACTGAGTGGTGGTAATGCGACGTGCCATTGAATGTAATTTACTGTAAAATATGTCACAAGCTGGATGGGAAGAAATTTTCCAACTGTGAAAGCTGTGGCGAGTGACAACAAATCGCTAAACAGGAAGGTTTAGCCGAACAAGATGGGGATATCGAGTGATAACAAAACAATAAACTCTTTAGACTTTTTGTGATCCTGAAAAGGACCCTTTTTAGTCTGTATGTGAATCCAACGAGCGAACAAATCGTAATGAATGTATTTTTTTGCCATCGCTCCCTTTTAACGCTCATTCGTTCGTCTCGTTGGACCCGCCCCTTTGGCTGAGTCTGCCGATTTGTCTCTATCCTATGAGTGTGTACCGCTAGAGTATAAAACACGCGGACCCCAAAAAAATATCTTATTTTCTTTCAAACCGTAAACCCGTGTGGTTGTACGGCATCGGCATCGTGTACTCAACAAAGGAGGAAAAGAGAAGGGAAAGGCAAAATCCCGCTCGAACCGTGGTGGTCTGCAATTTCCCGTAGGTGTATCCGCCAATTGCACCGGAAAAGGTTGCTAGGTCGAGTGCGTTAGTACCTGTGTACCAGTCCACCTAGCCGGCGTTATATAGTTTCGGCCGCCGGAGTGATCGAGTTTGCTGGCAAAGCTGCTCGCGACGATAAGAAAACCCGCATTCAGAACAGAACACATTCGGTTCGGCGGACATCAAGACAACAGACAGTTGCAGCGAATGGCGAGTGGCAAACGCAATCGCAAAACGGCATCAGGTAGCAGAAGAAAAAAGTTTGTTCTTTATACAAACTGCTTTGGCGGCAAATCCAGAACAAGGCGGCATCGAGGGCGTTCGAAATGGTTTTTTTCAAAACCACGAGTACTAAGTTTTCTAAATTGGAACCATTCCATAAAACAAGGCGCTTTTCAGGGCCATTAAACCTTCCAAAAAAGAGTTTAGGAAATAAAGTTCAATGCTTTCTAAAACATTATCCAAAATAATAATAAAACACAAATTGATGTTTTCATAATTTGTTTGCCAGGATTTGATGAGTATGTGAATTTGGCAGTTGTTCTGAGCTTATTGATAGTTGGGGACTTTCCTGATTATTCAATTTTCACCAATTCTTAAATTGTTTCCAGATTTAAAGCACAGTAATCTACAATTAGTTCGACATTTAGCTAATCGGACGGACATGTAATGCGACTTATTTAGTTGAACATTTTTGTAAACATAGAGATCCAAATTATGACCCCACATTGAAAGTCGACACTGTACCACTGTCATCGCAAATGTTCAATTACAGGTTAAAATTACCTCCAATCCGGCACTGAGTGGTGGTAATGCGACGTGCCATTGAATGTAATTTACTGTAAAATATGTCACAAGCTGGATGGGAAGAAATTTTCCAACTGTGAAAGCTGTGGCGAGTGACAACAAATCGCTAAACAGGAAGGTTTAGCCGAACAAGATGGGGATATCGAGTGATAACAAAACAATAAACTCTTTAGACTTTTTGTGATCCTGAAAAGGACCCTTTTTAGTCTGTATGTGAATCCAACGAGCGAACAAATCGTAATGAATGTATTTTTTTGCCATCGCTCCCTTTTAACGCTCATTCGTTCGTCTCGTTGGACCCGCCCCTTTGGCTGAGTCTGCCGATTTGTCTCTATCCTGTGAGTGTGTACCGCTAGAGTATAAAACACGCGGACCCCAAAAAAATATCTTATTTTCTTTCAAACCGTAAACCCGTGTGGTTGTACGGCATCGGCATCGTGTACTCAACAAAGGAGGAAAAGAGAAGGGAAAGGCAAAATCCCGCTCGAACCGTGGTGGTCTGCAATTTCCCGTAGGTGTATCCGCCAATTGCACCGGAAAAGGTAGCTAGGTCGAGCGCGTTAGTACCTGTGTACCAGTCCACCTAGCCGGCGTTATATAGTTTCGGCCCCCGAAGTGATCGAGTTAGCAGGCAAAGCTGATCGCGACGATAAGAAAACCCGCATTCAGAACAGAACACATTCGGTTCGGTGGACATCAAGACAACAGGCAGTTGCAGCGAGTGGCGAGTGGCAAACGCAATCGCAAAACGGCATCAGGTAGCAGAAGAAAAAAGTTTGTTCTTTATACAAACTGCTTTGGCGGCAAATCCAGAACAAGGCGGCATCGAGGGCGTTCGAAATGGTTTTTTTCAAAACCACGAGTACTAAGTTTTCTAAATTGGAACCATTCCATAAAACAAGGCGCTTTTCAGGGCCATTAAACCTTCCAAAAAAGAGTTTAGGAAATAAAGTTCAATGCTTTCTAAAACATTATCCAAAATAATAATAAAACACAAATTGATGTTTTCATAATTTGTTTGCCAGGATTTGATGAGTATGTGAATTTGGCAGTTGTTCTGAGCTTATTGATAGTTGGGGACTTTCCTGATTATTCAATTTTCACCAATTCTTAAATTGTTTCCAGATTGAAAGTACAGTAATCTACAATTAGTTCGACATTTAGCTAATCGGACGGACATGTAATGCGACTTATTTAGTTGGACATTTTTGTAAACATAGAGATCCAAATTATGACCCCACATTGAAGGTCGACACTGTACCACTGTCATCGCAAATGTTCAATTACAGGTTAAAATTACCTCCAATCCGACACTGAGTAGTGGTAATGCGACGTGTCATTGAATGTAATTTACTGTAAAATATGTCACAAGCTGGATGGGAAGAAATTTTCCAACTGTGAAAGCTGTGGCGAGTGACAACAAATCGCTAAACAGGAAGGTTTAGCCGAACAAGATGGGGATATCGAGTGATAACAAAACAATAAACTCTTTAGACTTTTTGTGATCCTGAAAAGGACCCTTTTTAGTATTGCATGTATTTTTTTGCCATCGCTCCCTTTTAACGCTCATTCGTTCGTCTCGTTGGACTCGCCCCTTTGGCTGAGTCTGCCGATTTGTCTCTATCCTGTGAGTGTGTACCGCTAGAGTACAAAACGCGCGTTGATGACCACCTATGCATTCCCTATCACAGCCATCATTTTGATTGTACGATATGTGCATACGCCAAAAGTTGCCCGACTTTGATAAGTACAAAGGTTTCAGAAAAAAAATTAACTAAAAGATAGTGAGAAAAAATTGAGAAAGTGTGTAAAAAATAAAAAGTGCAATGTCAAAACATATGGCAGCAAAGTATATGCGGAATTTCCGCAAACGCGCGAGAGAACAACGAGCGGGACCTTCTCCCAAACAACCAAGGACAGTCGTCGAGGAAGCGCGGTGTTGTCGGGCTAACACTGAAGCGTCCACAAATAGTGCGTCTCCAACCACTGGTCCGGATCCCGGAGAAGGACCATCAACTGCTCGTTGGGACGCCGGAGAAGGACCATCAACCACTGTTTGGGATGCCGGAGAAAGACCATCAACTCGAGGTAGGGAATTTATTTTTTTTCTTTGTTTATTCCGGTTGTATGAACTATTTCATAGTTGCAGTCTGCGTGTTCAATATGAACCAAATTGTTGATACATTGGTTAGGTAATTGTAATACATCAGTATCACATATGAACATATTGGATTCTCCAGAACATTTCTTTGAAGTCTCTTATATGTGAGAATCATTTCAAATAATATAGTTATTTTTCACTGATACTTTTTTTTCGTTCTGAATAAGTGGCTCTATGTAATCATATTGTTCCATTGATAATTGCGGTATTTTAAACATATACATTATGTGTGTTTTATTCATAATGATATATATTTGCTTGTTTGCATAGATATTTGCTTGTTTCAAAAATGTCTTTGTTTTTAAACAGTCTTTGATGGATAAAATTCGGCTGCTCGGAAATTCATGTTTGGCTAGCATAATGGCATCTTCTAATATTTCAATTTGAAAATTGAAATTGTTGGATGGTATCAATATTCAGCATTGTCAGAAGATTCAATTCTATTACATGTTGTTGTTTAGATTTGTAGTCCAATTGCAGAAGATCATTAGTTATTTTACTGATATGTTGTATCCTTCCATTAATAGCATGATTTATGAGTATTTGATCGTTATTATTTGTAATCAAATCAGTCATAGTTTTGTTAATCATTCGGAGGTCGCTCGCATCAGGGTTGCCTGCTATCCATTTCCAAAACGTTCCTATTTTGTCCCATCGTTTAATGCGTTATTTCTCTGGGTTGATCTTCGAAAATGTTTGTTGTAACAATAGGTTTTTATTTCTAAGGAGTGCATACAATTGATTGGTTTTAACTTTTTGGTTTACTAGTTTATCAAAGTTATTTATCATATCTTGGAATTGAAATAATTCTATGGGTTGTATTACTCTTACATATCCTAATTTCAGTTTTACTTTTCCTAAACTAATAATTGCGATTGGATTATTATTTAAATCATGAATTTGAATATTTCAATATACGAGGGGTAAGCTAACATATAATATTATCCTTATATCCTTGGAGATCCGTCGTGGTGTTACACTTTCCCAACACGTATGTATTATTCACGTTCCCCCACGAGCGAGTTATCAGCTGTCGTGGTTACTGGTGTACAAAGCGTGCGGCTGCTACTGCGGTCAAGTGTCCCTTTTGACGTAGGACTACGTCTAACCGGAAGATATAGGGGGTGAAATGAAAATCTAGGCACTGAACAAGTAGGAAAAAATGCAAGATTTGGAACGCTTATAACTCGAGCATTTCTCAATAGATCGCAAAGGTTTTTGCATCAATTGATAGGAAATATATCTACGCATCTATCATAATGAATAACATTTCAGTTTTCTTGAGATAAATAATTAAATAATTGTGAAATATCAAGCATTGTCCAAATGCACTATGTGCCCATTTTTGATTGGTCCATTTTGTGCTCCTCAAATCGTACCGACCAAAACGGTCAACCAGCGCAGCAGCGAAATACAACGAAGCACGATTGGAAAGGAAAAAGAAAAAATATGAACGAAACATTGGTCGCAGTCTCACACATGCGTAATTCTCGAACCAGCCAGTCAGCTTAAAAATCCCCGCTCCGCTGCCGTAACGATCATTCTCATCCAAACCGTACACCACATCGTTTCGCATCACATCACATCAATCAACCAACACAAGCAGCCATGGTTGGATATGGCAAAGGAGGAAAAGTGAAGGGAAAGGCAAAATCCCGCTCGAACCGTGTTAGTCTGGAGTTCCCCGCAAGGGTAGCTAGGCCGAGCGCGTTAGTACCAGTGCATCAGTCCACCTAGCCGGCGTTATATAGTTTCGGCCACCGAAGTGATCGAGTTAGCTGGCAAAGCTGCTCGCGACGAAAAGAAAACCCGCATTCGGAACAGAACACATTCGGTTCGGTGGACACCAAGACAACAGGCAGTTGCAGCGAGTGGCGAGTGGCAAACGCAATCGCAAAACGGCATCAGGTAGCAGAAGAAAAATGTTTGTTCTTTATACAAACTGCTTTGGTGGCAAATCCAGAACAAGGCGGCATCGAGGGCGTTCGAAATGGTTTTTTTCAAAACCACGAGTACAAAGTTTTCTAAATTGGAACCATTCCATAAAACAAGGCGCTTATCAGGGCCATTAAACCTTTCAAAAAAGAGTTAACGAAATACAGTTTAATGCTTTCTAAAACAATATCCAAAATAATAATAAAACACAAATTGATTTTTTCATAATTTGTTTGCCAGGATATGATGAGTATGAGAATTCGGCAGTTGTGCTGAGCTTATTGATG
The DNA here is from genome assembly GCF_029784135.1 of Toxorhynchites rutilus septentrionalis. NCBI lineage: Eukaryota > Metazoa > Arthropoda > Insecta > Diptera > Culicidae > Toxorhynchites > Toxorhynchites rutilus. The sequence continues at coordinate 193,038,144 of NC_073744.1, forward strand.
GTTGGGGACTTCCCCGATTATTCAATTTTCACCAATTCTTAAATTGCTTCTAGATTGAAAGTACAGTAATTTATATTTAGCTCGACTTTTAGCTAATTGGATGGATCTGTAATGCGACATTCTTGTAAACATAGAGTTCGGGGTCCAAATTATGACCCCACATTGAAAGTCGACACTGTACCTCTGTCATCGGAAATGTTCAATTACAGGTTAAAATCGCCTCCAATGCGACACTGAGTGTTTCTCCGGCACGTCGCATTAAATGTAATTTCCTGAACAACATGTCACAAGCTGGATGGGAAGAAATTTTCCTACTGTGAAAGCTGTGGCGAGTGGCAAACGCAATAGCTAAACAGGAAGGTTTAACCGAACAAGATGGGGATATCGAGTGATAACAAAAACGCAACACCAAAGGATCTTTTCAGAATCATCAACATGTTCATAAAGAGTAAACAGTAAACTAATCCATTTTTCAGGTAGATAGGTAGGTATTCACGTAGGAGAAGAAAATAAAACAATATATTTAAAATATATATTTAACAAAAGCTGTCCCCTTTGTATAGTCCTACGTCACTCCGGTTATGTCCCCGACATTACCCACCCGTCTTTTTCTTTGAAAATGAGGACGGTGAGACGGTAACTGTGAATGGTGAGCGCTATGGCCGCATGTAAACCGTTTTTTTTTTGCCACAAATTGAAGATATGGATACGGATGACATGTGGTTTCAGCAGCATGGCGCCACGTGCCACACAACACGACCGAACATGGTCATATTGCGAACGAAATTTGTGGGACGCATAATTTCGCGTTTTGGTGATGCCAATTGGCCGTCCAGATCATGCGATTTGAACCCGCTAGACTTTTTTTTTTTGTGGGGTTATGCGAAAGACCGTGTCTATGCCAACTCTCCGCAAACTCTTGAACATTTGAAAGACAACATTCGTGAAGTTATGACCGAGATACCGCCCCATATGTGCCGAAAAGTCATCGAAAATTACCTGTTCCGGATCAAGGTGTGCGAGGAAGCCCTAGGTGGACATTTGAATGATGTTGTATTTCACACATAATGGCATAAACCAAACTTCAATTTGAAATAAAAGTTTCATCGAAATTCGAATTCTAAGTGTGTTTTATTTCAATTTACTTTCGGAATTTAAAGTTGGAAAACCCTGTATAAGCTAGAGCCAATATGAGGGAGCGAAACAGGAGACCATTTAAATGAAAGCATATGAAAGCTTTGCGTATAGTTTGCCAAATACACGGCCCAGACAGAGAAAGATATATTCTCGATCATGTTCTTCTTTATCGTCTTAGAAAACACCTTCCAACTTCATTTTATGATAAGGTTTAATATTATCACGCTTCAATATAACACGCTGGCAGCTATATGGATAGCGTGGTCGTGTAACTTTGCATTCCAGCCGGCCTTGGTTCGATCCCCATTGGCGTCGTATGGACATTTTTTTTTTGCATAATCCCAAATGAAAAGAGAAAAGAAAACAGCAAAAGATGTCTGCTCGCATACATACAAACCATTTTTAAGCTTTTAAAATAGCTCATTATTTGCGCATTTGACTCTCATGCACAGGAAATGGCATCATTTCTGCCAAAGATGAAATGTTTTCTGCCAACGGTAGTTTGACTGTAGGAACGGATTGCACCTGCAGATAGGTTTGCTTGGTTGAGAATACGAGGCATTCAGAGGAAATGCTTATGGGTAAAATGTCCCGACATTACTCTAACGATTTGAAAGGCAAATCATCTCCCAGAAACCCCAAGTTGAGAACTGTAATTGACACATTTCGTCATGTCCCGTAAAAGTATCCTACTACACATCCGTTGAGAAAACTACGAAGAAATACGCGAGAAAACCACCATTTCGTAGGAAAGCAGCAGCCAGAAAACCCTCAATCGCGAAAAAATCCCCTAGGGGAAAGTAAGTAAAGACGGACACCCAAAGGTGTAATCTCAATTTTTACACATATATAGCTTTCATGATCGCAGTTGTTGTACAAATTGAAACTTCAGGTCCTTTTCTATCATAATTACCGTTGATACTAGTAAATTTTTTCCAACATTGATGTATTCTGGGTCATTGAAAAAAATGCATCGAAATACTATTTCTTCACTAAGGTGGAAAAGATGGACACTTACGGAAAAGTTGTAGTTTTTGTACATATTTTAGTGTTTTCAGCATTGGGGAGAGTTCTTGAATTACGCTACGATTCGAAAGGCTACTCATGTTGTTCGTGGACAGTTTCATCCTAGGAAGAGAACGACAGAAGAGGTCAAATACATACACTCCATGCAAAAATTTCTGGATTTTTGCGGGTCATTGTCCTCGCAAAGGAAGGAAAAGGTTCTGAAATAGCCAACAACCTGTCCACGCATATTTTTAATGACCTCCTAGGAAGACGATAATTCATTTGTAAAGTTTAATGATACACTTAAAAATATTTCAAAACGAAAGTTTATTTATAAAGCATTAAAAACAATTCATCGATGGTTTACGTTCATTTGAGTATTTAAATTAATTCGATTTTCAGTGGGAATAAAAAAATAAGAAAAAAAAGAAGAATCAAGAGCAGTTCTGACCAGTGCCACAAATTATCAAAATTTAATCACGAATGAAAGAATTAGCCTTTCCCCAGTGTCGTATGAATTCTCTTCGGTTGAAACTCAACAACATATCTGTCATAATGAGTATAACACCAGGGGATAGTAACTTCAAGCAAAAAAGTGGGACCGATTCGATATTGTTTTTATGTAAACAGTGAACTTTTTTTACACTCTAAAAATCGAACCGACTTGCACTGACAACTGAATGATATTGTCAATTTGTGCGAGATGCCTCAAAACAGCTGGGAATAAATATTGTTTATATACAGTAAGTTACATTTAATGCGACGTTTAGATTATTGAACAGACCAGACCTTAGACCTTATTTTACAAAAATGTCCAATTAAACGTGTCACATACACGTTTAATTGGACATTTTTGTAAACATCGAGTTCGGGGACCAAATTATGGCGCCACATTAAAGTTGCCACCAGACGTCGACATCGCCTCACATCGCCAATGTTCAATTACAGGCCAAAATCGCCTCCAAAGCGACACTGAGTGATGCCTCGGCATGTCGCATTAAATTTAAATTCCTGTATTATGTTGTTATTTATGTCACAATGCATAATGTCATAAGCAATGAACACACATTTATTTTCCACTTGCAACAGTATTCACGATGATTGGATGGATGAATATCCGACTCCTACATGCATCTAGTACGACTATTGTCATGCGTATATACGATTTACTACAGACAACCCAAAAACGAATGGCGGAAAATGTTCTTGATAATTATGATAATTATTATAGATTCTTGTAAATACATGTATGTTTGGAATATTAAGTTAAAAATTATTCTTAAGTCAGAATATTTCCGGTTTTGAGAAAAGTGAAAGTTAAAGTTGCTTTTTTTTATTTTTAACTTTTAAGAACGAAAGATTATCTGTTTGCCGGTCTTTTGAGTTCTGATAAACATAGTGACAAAAATAAATTAGTTCAACTTCGTCATTCAATTGCACTTAACTCAAAACTGTAGACATGAGATTATGAACTTGACAAACCAAGCTGCCAAGTATGCCAACCCAGCAAACATTAAATCGTATAACTATCGTATATAGAGCATCGAATATCTGATATTTTGGGTGGTATATGATGCGCCCAAATAGCATATACAGTAAGTTACCTCTAATCCTCGACATACCGAGACACTACTCAGTGTCGCATTAGAGGTGATTGGCCTGTAATTGGACATTCACAATGATAGTGGTACAATGTCGACGTCTTGTGGCGACTTCCAATCTGGGGCCATACTTCGGGTACCAAACTCGATGTTTACAAAATATTCAATTAGAGATGGAAAAGTCCTATTATTTGTGTCCCATTACAGGTCCGTCCAATTAACTAAATGTCGAATTAGATGTAACTTACTGTACATGCAAGGTTATTAGGCAATACCTAATAACATAATAAGTCTGTTGTCATACGAATATACGATTCATCACTGCCATAAAATGGCGGAAAATATTAAAGTAAAATGTTCGGCCCAGGGAATCACCATTTTTGTATGTATATAGAACCTTTATAAACATTATGTTTGTACAAATAGGAATTAATCAATTGACTTTCAGGGATATAAATGTTTGATATGAGTGGGGCCACGCTTATAAAATTGCTTCGATGAGATTTGAACTCCGGTTGTTTGGATTATCAAGCCGTAGCTATCTAGTATGGCTACCTGAAATATGATTCTAGGGCAATTAAAGTTCTTACATATGATACGAAAGAGTTGCACTCGGATACTTCATTCCTGATTGTTTTTGTGCTTTAGTGGAAATATCGCTAAATTTATATAGAAATGGTTAAATAAAATTCAGTACTACATGTTTCAAGTAATCAAATAAGATGAAGTAAAAAATTTCATTCATATTTTAACAATTTAAAACTGCCTTCGGGCCTGCCCAGCAAACATTAAATCGTAAAAAAAAAATCGAGGGGTTGTATCAGAGACACGACCGCTGAGAACGTAGGACTACGAAATCTTTTTTCTTTTGAAATTTGATGGTTTATCATTTCAAATATTATTTGCGAATACGTCGAAATTTCATAAATAACTTTTTTGTAAAAAGTTCCGGGGACCCTGAAAATGTTTAATGGCTTGCGTAGTTTTGTAGACTCATTTCGAGAAGTAACGATCATGTTTTGCCCTTGCGAGAACAATACGCTATGGTCATATGTCGCAATTCGTTTCTTTATATCAATGCACGCATTGCACTGAATATTAACGAGTGGCATCTTCCGTGCATCGCCATCGAAGACGAATGAACTCTCTGAGTTTCAAGTGTCTATAATTCAAAAAAATAAGAAGAAGTGTATCGCACTTTCAACAAGCATCAAACACGCATCTAACAGATGCATACAGTTGCAGTGCTAAAAATGAAACATCGCAAGAATGACCGTTTATGAAAAATCGTTTCTCGACTCTCGGTCGATACCGTCAACAAAGTTTATAAGTTCTATGTTTTGCGCAATGAAAACAAGCTACACACAAAAAAAAACAAACACTGATGTTTAGAAGCGACCTAAAATCATTTGTACTCTTCTCTTTTTTCGCCTGCTTTGCCATGCCTCGGATGGTTGTGTTAATTGCAATGCCAGATGCACTTCAAGTGAAATATTCACGTTCATAGCTCGAAGGGATACATTAAACACAAAACGAGCAGAATAAGCGACCTTTGTTGTTTCGGGTACAGAAATATTCTGAGAATTTTCCTCAGAGGAGATGCAATATTTATACGCTAGCAACAGCTTACATACTATGCAAATTTTTTCTTTTCGCTATCCCCCTTCGTTATTTTTGTTCTAGCGGTTGCATAAGTTACCCGTTATTGGCAGCTCTGTTCGGGAAAGCACACAAATGGACAGAACAAATGTATGGAAAAATAAGAATGCTTCCATTTTTCATCAATTTAAACCATATACAGACTATGGGATTGTAATGTATAGCATATCAAACAAAAAAAATCTTTGAAAAATTTCCAATTCGATTGGTATACAAAACGTTTAAATCCGTTCGTAGCAAAAAATAGTTAATAACGTTAAGTTTATTTAATAAAAAAGTGACCTGTTTTCTGATTTGGCACCCTTAATGTAAGACGTAGTCCTACGTCAAAAATCTAAAATTGGAGGCGATATACATACATCCAAGACACAATACTTGTATAATGTGTATAACTGGCATATGCATATGAAATTGGAGGCCATATACATGTATATGGGGTATATGATGTAATATAAACGATAATTATATGATTTATTATTTTCTAGGATGTATGTATATCGCCTCCACGTTTGCATGTATGGGCTGGCTAGGCGCATCATATACATGCAATATATATTAATCATACTTGTATGTTTGTGAATATAATCCTCAAAATAAAATAATTACACTAAACCTTCATTTCAAACAACTTATACAGATACCAAATCACGCAATAAACATCAAGAATTGCTGGGAATCTCTTATCAATATTTGTTCAAATTTAAAAATGTGCTTAACTCCAGTTTTGTTGACAACTTTTATGCATTCAATTAAATCGTACGATAAATCATATATAAACATAAACATTCCCACCTTTCATCGTTCATTAAACACCTCGTAGTAGAAATCTGTCAGTATGCATACACTCTCCTACGAAACATAGTGGAAAAAAATATATTCGTCGATGTAAACAAGCAGTGAAAAAGGAGACACTTTTCGACGAGTGATTTGTATGAAGTTCCACTGCCGTGATAACACATGAGTCGAGACGCGTGATCTTTGTCTGGTATATTGAACGAAAACAGCATGGACGAATTTCGGAAAGCCTGCATTCAGGCACTTTCATTACTGTCAACAGTTTCATGTGATTATCACGAACGTTAAGTTGATATTCAACGCTTGCAGTGATTTTTTATTGAAAACGTGTTTGATTTCCATATTTAGAAGAAAAGAATAGACTAGGAATCTGGAAAAGGTAACATTAGTTTTCGTTGAACGTTGACCGTTGTTCGGTGTTGAGCGTATCGTTAAACCGGAAATCAAAACAAGATTATGTTCGTTTTCCGCTCACCCATTGCCCTTTGTTATTGTCACCCATTGCCCATATAATAGGGGGTGTATGCCATTTCCGACCAATCGGGAGTAAATTCATAAAACATAGCAAAAGTTATCTATACATTCTGTTGCCGAAATCGCCAAAAACGAGAATTTTGTGTGATGAATGACCATGCTTTACCATTAATCGATTTCACTCTCAATTGGTTGACGTTGAATTTCATGCTTTGATTTTCACTAACACGCAATGATTTTCAACTTTTACGTTACGAATATCCTGACGAAAATGAAGATGTAAATGAAAAATGAACTTCATGGCAAGCTGATGTTGATGTTCATTACACTGGTGTTCATTGATAGTGTTGTTTCATATTGATCGACTCTCGCTTGAGCTTGAGGTTATCAATACAAGGCAGGCTGAAATTCGCCGTATTTGAGTGTCGTGAACGTGAATATTTTCGGCACTGGTTCTGACAAATAGTCGCAGCAGAAGTAAAGCATTCAGCGTGGAACCATGAAAGGCATTGTAAACATATTGTCCAACCTGTCCCGAAATCTGAATCAGAAAACTGGCTTCCGCATTTCTCGCATAGATTATCAGATGACCTTTTTTTGCTTAGGCTTCTTCGAAGAGCGTTGTTTTTGTTCTTTTTTGATGGATTTAATGTCTTTCGATGCTTTCGCCTTCTTCAAAGTGTCAGCGTATTGAGCAGACGTTATGTCAGCTGCGTTTTCTCTTCGTGACTCTCGGGGTGACCATTTTCGGTAACGGAAGTATGATCGACGGAGATATTTCAAACACCGGGTTATTGGCTGTCCGGTTCTGCGAAATCAACCATGATGTCTTCGGGAAGCACTTGAACTTCTTTATCCTCACAGGAAATGCGATTTACGGTCGATTGACTAGGCGCACCTTCAAGATGCAATCGAAACGTCTCTTCTTCACGAAGAATCTCAGGATCGGGTTGATCAGTCACCGTGGCCGGGGCAAAGTCATCATCGGAAAAAATATTGCGATCAAATGGCCAAATTCCTGTTTTTTCGAACCTATTCTCAGCAATTTCCGTAGTAGCCGCCTTGATGAATGCAGGTTTCATGAGCTCGGCAACGTCATATCGGCTGACGACTTTACCTGGATTCTGTTGTAGGAAACGCTCTACTTCCTGTGCGTAATACGTCTTGAAAGGTGCCATAAAGGATACATCAAGCGGTTGAAGTTTGTTGCTAGTGTGAAGTGGTAAAACTAGAACCTTAACAAAGTTAGCTCTAGCTTTCTCGGTAAAAGCTAGGATATTCGTGTGCAACGAGTGGCCATCAATTATGAGCAAGGCAGGACTGTCTTCAGAAGGTTTTACATGCTCCTAAAAGTGATCGAACCACTCATTGAATATTTCGACCGTCATGTAACCCGATGCATTACAGGCAAATTTGCTTCCACGTGATGCCCCTTTCTTCAAAGCTTCGTGCATTCGCATGCGAAGAAAAATGAAGAACGGCGGAAGGTGCTGTCCGGTTGCGGACATGCACATTACTGCCGTAGCTGTTTCTCCGCGTTCCGCAGATGTAATATCACCAACCTGTTTTTTGCCTTTCAATGCCGCTACCTTAGACTTCTTCGGAGGAACCTGTAAGAAAGTGTGAATAAAAAATTAAACTGATTTTTAAACTAACTACAATGCCAAAACAAATACTAACGGTACAAACACTCGTCTCATCGGCGTTCAAAATACGATCTGGCGTCAATTTGGGATCTTTCACTGCTTCTTCCAGCAAATCGTAAAACGCAGATACTGCTGGCTTATTGAAGCCTCTGGCTCGGGCGGCAGAGGTAGCTTCAGGTTTACGGAACGACAATTTGGGATTTCGTTTCAGAAAATTGCTTAGCCAAGCTTTTCCAGCCATCTTGGTAGACTTGTTGAACGGGTGTGGCAATCCATTTTTTTCGGCCAAATCAAAAGCAAGCTTTCGAACATTAGTCATCGTTATTCCATAGAACCTCTTTTCCAAATCCAACAGATGTTGTACCAGCTCCTCTTCTTGTTGAGAATTGAATACGGAATCAAGAGGTCCTACCCGAGTTGATACAGTTGGACTTGTGAGGTGGCCAATCAGTGTGGATCTTGGAATTGCGTAACTTCTTGCTGCTGTCTTCACCGGCGATCCACTTTTTACAGCCTTAATGGCTTGTTCCAACTGCTGAGCGGTCCATGACTGCCGGTTACTCTTGCGCTTGTAATTTGTAGGCATCTTTATAGTAAAACCAAAAAGTTTTGTTAAATACCCTAGGAAAATACTAGTGTCCGTCTTTCCTTACCTTAATGTGTCCGTCTTGCCCGAACTGGCAGCTTTTTTTTCGAATGACCGTAGCTCTTCCTATAAGCGTTGAAAAACCTCTGATTTATCACAGGATAGTTAGTGATGGACTAAATAAACACTTACCCGTTGGAGGAACACGTAAAAAACAAAAAATCACGAACTTTCCGCTATTTTCTACGGAGTAAAAATTACATCGAATGGTGCACTCGCGAAGATAATTTTTGTTTTGTTTACAAGCTTGACAGTTCGCTCGCTGGAAATCAACAGTGTGTCTCGAAAGTATTGATACACTTTATTGAAAGTATTTGCATAACTAAAATATTTCAAAAAAATTTAGTTAATGAAATATAAAAAGTGTCCATCTTACCCGCAGTGTCCGTCTTTACCTACTTTCCCCTACAAGTTATCGCATTTCAATCGGTTTTCTCACTCGAGAGACTTCAAGGACATGGCGGTGGAAAAAAATCACATACGTGACGTCAAAGGCAATAGCGCTGACAATAGTACAGATGGTGAGCGCGTCGGTTTTCCGAACCAAAGGTTGGGGGGTTCCAATCCCGCCACTATCAACAGTTTTTTTTTTGGGTTGAGAGTTCGTTCGACAATCCTTACGCAAGAACCATATCGTTGTGCTTGCCACAGAAAAAATGGGTGAAATGGAGGCAATTCTTCAATACAGCTATAAAAAGTGTTTCAATGACTGGATTGTTCGTTGGAAAAAGCGTATTGCTTCAGAAGGAGCCTATTTTGAAAACGATAATATAAATTTAGATGATAAATAAAGATTTTTTTTAAACGTAAATTGCCGGTATATTTCTGATAGACTGTATTCTTTGCATGCTGTTTGGTCAAAGTTAGAATTTTTTCTATGGTTTAGCTGATTCTAGCTACCAGAACAAAGAGCAGTCTCAAAGAGCATGAGCTCAATTCTCATTCACGACATTCTTCCAAAATGGAAGGTAAAGTGACGAACCAGGCAAAAGTGTTAAAAGTCACTATGATACTGAAAAAAAATCTTCACCTTCTTCTTCTTCTTCTTCTTCTTCTTCCTCTTCTACTTATTTCTTATTTCTTCTACTTCTCTATTCAACCTACATTTGGTAAAACATAAACATAAGAACAATGTTTACGTGTGATTCGCCCAGTAGACCGATCCTTTACGTGAGAAATTCGCCCAGTAGACCGATCTTTTGAAAATTTTAGACAGTAAAATAAAAACTATTAAACAACTTTTGGCATTTTCTTTTTATTCATACTTCGAGCCCAAGCCCGTATGCTCGCACCTTCCTATTTACCCCGTCCATAAGATTCTGTACAACGTCAGGTTGTAGTTTTTTGACGTAGGACAACGTCTTTCATTTCTATACCGGGTGTAAAATCAAAGTTTCGAAAACGAAAGCGTTACGCCGGAGACCGAGATTTTGAGCGTTAATAGCTCCTAAACAACTGGTATGATAAACACTCCATTCGAAAGATAAAATGTCTACGCGTTCTATACTTGTTACTTTCTGATCCAAAAACTTGTTTCAATAGTCCTAAAATTGTTTTCAAAACAGGCTCTTGAAATCACCAATCGATATATAAGCGAGCGCCGCTCGGAAATCCACTCAGTTCCAATTGAACAGCGATTGGAGCATGTTGTCGCTGTTGTGGTGAAGCTCTTCGTTTATCATGAAAGCGCGAATGAACGGTGTCACCAAGAGCCTGTTTGCGCACCTTAGGCCAGAAGGGAATCCATCAGGAGGAGAGTGATGTCACAAACGGTTCCCCGGGAAGATCTCGAAGCAGCCGCTACACACACACACATACATACACGCGCGGAATTCTTTCCGTTTGGATGCCATTCAGCATCGAGAAAGATCCGGAAAATAATCTGCTAGTTCCTCTGGGAATTTAAAAATACATTCATGTGAAAGAGTTCATTTGAATGTTTTCTATCCATGTAACACTGTGACCAAATACATTTGGTTTTGTGATTTTTCGATCAATCGCAATTAACAGGATAGCTTCTGAAGATTATTCTCCCCCATCAGTAGGATATTTCCGTATCCAATATTGGATGCATAAAACCTTGTGCCTCCAACGTAACGCTCTCGTTTTCGAAGTCCCTCAAATATTCATTCATTCAGAATGAATTCAGATTCAACAAATTGTAAGCAAGTCACTTTTTAGTCTTTCGGATCGAGATAATTAACTGCTACGTTTGGTGTAGCTTTCTCGACTGTGCGGCCCAAGTGCCGCACGTTTGGTTTTATTCAATTGTCTTATTTTCTATGTACCTAGCTATTTTACATATAATAATTTCTAGGCGTGGTCAGACGCACTCTAAAGAAAACCATGTGCGGAACATCTCTTCCGTATGCCAGAATTAATAACAAGGAAGACCGGCACCCAGCGGGGTTCTTGCACATGTGTTTACTATTCGTGGCCTTGCCGAGGCTAGCGGCAAAGCGGAAAGAAAGCAAATGTACAATCACGCTTGGTTCGCATCGAGTTACGCAACCATAAATAATAAACAGACCCTTGGCCCAGTAAAGAGGCTTGTAGTCGAATAATACTTATGCTTGCGTTGCTCGGCGTCTTCGTGGGGGATTTATTGCCTTAGGGGCATTGAACAATTTAGAATTTTGTTTATTATCGGCGGGTGGTCTAGTAGTCATATTACAAAATGATCTCTAAATCAACGATAGTCCTACGTCACCCTTGCGGTTATACCATAGATATAACCCACTTCCTGTTTTTTGAACAGAAATCCATTTTCTCTTGAAGTCCGCCTCCGATTTGACAACTTTTGGGTTCTTCCGGAGGGCCTGCTTCATAATCGCCCAATATTTCTCTATTGGGCGAAGCTCCGGCGCGTTGGGCGGGTTCTTTTCCTTTGGCACGAAGGTGACCCCGTTGGCTTCGTACCACTCCAACACGTCCTTTGAATAGTGGCACGAAGCGAGATCCGGCCAGAAGATGGTCGGGCCCTCGTGCTGCTTCAATAGTGGTAGTAAGCGCTTTTGTAGGCACTCCTTAAGGTAAACCTGCCCGTTTACCGTGCCGGTCATCACGAAGGGGGCGCTCCGCTTTCCGCAAGAGCAGATCGCTTGCCACACCATGTACTTTTTGGCAAACTTGGATAGTTTTTTGCTTGCGAATCTCCTCCGGAACGCTGAATTTGTCCTCTGCGGAGAAGAACAATAGGCCCGGCAGCTGACCAAAGTCCGCTTTGACGTAGGTTTCGTCGTCCATTACCAGGCAATGCGGCTTCGTCAGCATTTCGGTGTACAGCTTCCGGGCTCGCGTCTTCCCCACCATGTTTTGCCTTTCGTCACGGTTAGGAGCCTTCTGAACCTTGTATGTACGCAGGCCCTCCCGCTGCTTGGTCCGCTGGACGAATGAACTTGACAAATTCAGTTTATTGGCGACATCCCGGACCGAACTTCTCGGATCACGTCTAAACTGCTTAACTACGCGCTTGTGATCTTTTTCACTGACGGAGCATCCATTTTTGCCGTTCTTCACCTTCCGGTCGATGGTTAGGTTCTCGAAGGATCGTTTTAGTACTCTGCTGACCGTGGATTGGACGATTCCCAGCATCTTACCGATGTCCCGATGTGACAACTCCGGATTCTCAAAATGAGTGTGCAGGATTAATTCACGACGCTCTTTTTCGTTCGACGACATTTTTCCAAATTTACGAAAAATTGACAGTGAAGCATGGCCAACGTGATCTATACACTCTTATCTGATTATAAGCGAAAGCTGAAGATATAATTCATAAAAATTAAATTTCTACAGCGTTTTTTCCGTGATACAATTTGATGTGACACACCCTTTATAAATGGATTTCTATCTGTCTGTCTGTCTGTCTGATTCTTATGGACTCGGAAACTACTGAACCGATCAACATGAAAATTGGTATGTAGGGCTTTTTGGGGCCGGGGAAGGTTTTCGTGATAGTTTGAGACCCCTCCCCCCTCTATAAGAGGGGGCTACCATACAAATTACATACAAATTTCTACATTACTCGAGAATTAATCAAGCAAATGAAACGAAATTTGGCATATAGAGGTTCTAGGGTGCAATAAATGTTTCTATGGTGGTTAGACTCTCCTCCCCCCTCTCTAAGGCTGCCAAACAAATCAAACACAAATTTCTGCATAACTCGAGAATTAATCAAGAAACTGAAACCAAATTTGACATGTGGAGGTTTTAGGGTGCAATCAATGTTTTTACGGTGGTTAGACACTCAATCCCCTCTCTAAGGGGAAGCTGCCATACAGAATTAAACGGGGTCGATTAAAAGATCAATCAATGAACAGTTCTGCGATTGGACCCATGAACTTGCGTGAATGTTTGAAGGTATTGATAACAAAAAACAAATTTTGGGCGGGACGAAGTTTGCCGGGTCAGCTAGTCGTGTTCATCGCCACACTCCACTTATTAACTTTTCACTAACTTCTTCTTCCAACTTCTTCCTACTTCTACATCTCATTTTAAAGAGTACATTTTTGATTTTTCGATTCTAGACAATCACTATATGATTTGAAGGCTGAATCTCAGCTTATATCAAGCCAAGAAATTTCGCTTGACAGTATTTTCTCCAAGAAACGGTGGTCTTCAACAAAGTTTGACGTAGGTGCTTGACTGCGAAATCCTGAAGGATCTCATCCATTTATTAATGTGCAATTTAAACGGCTCATTCTAACAATACAAGGATTCACAAATCTGTATTGGCGAGAGCAAATTGTTCCGGCTAGACAGAAGTGGCAATGCTTTGGACTTTTCTTGTGAAAACAATTACTGCGTTTCACAGAATGGCCCATCTACGGGACAATTTCCGACTCGTCCCGTAGATGGGCAGCTTCGCGCCCGAAACCGGTCGACAGTTAAGGTAATTTTTAAACTGTTTAAATAGTAAGAACAATAAGTGTTCTTCTTGTCTCGCGTCGCGTCTTAGTAAATGTCGTGAAGTTCTTACGTTGCACAACAAATAAAAAAAAGTCACAGAATAGATATCTAAAATATACCGTATTGAAAAAGAGGGTAAAACAAAACAATTAAAAGTTAAAGGTTGTTTCAAGCAGACCAAACGGATTCCCAGATTCAAAAACGAGCCTCAGTTTGTCGGAGAAACGATTTTAGTGTATCAATAAAAAAAATTCCAAGAAAAATTAAACATCACACTTTTACTAATTCGAGAACAATTACTCGGTACTCTATTCAACAATCAATCATCTACAAACATAATAACCACTGTTTAAAACAATTCATTATTTATCTAAATTCAACAGCTTATCCATATAGGCGCCGACGATAAAATCTTCATCCTCGATCTCGAACACCTTCATCAGTTCTCTGACAACGGCTGATCCATCCTCTAGAGTCTCTTCCGGTTTCAGAACAACCTCGAACTCCAGAAAGTGACCCAACACCTCCACATCATCCAGGTGGATCCGCGTTCGATCATGCAGGTAAAAATGCCGCTGCTTTCTAACTTCCCCCACGCGACCCGCACTCTCGGTCAGGATAGTCTCCAGCACCTCCGGCTGATCCAGGTCGATCTTGTGGAAGGTGGAAATCTTCGGCCCACCCACATTGGGACGGTAGTACAGGATCAGTTCGGATTTTTTGTTCTGCAACAGGAGAAGAGATTGTTGATGGATGAAACCCAACAAGATTCCAACCGTAATGGAAGGGTCTTTTATGTCTCACGTGCAGCCCTCTAATGGCTGCTCGTGGATACATGAGCCTAACCATAACATACCTCCAGATACCGCAGCTTTAGGCGTCCCTTCAGGGAGTTGAAAAATACATCACGTTGTTTAATAATTTCCCCATCGGAGCCGGTTAGCTTTCGGGCGATCTGAATCCGCCGCTGGAAAGCCTTCTTATCGCCGAGCCGAGCTTTTATTTCAACGTTACGCACAGACGCGGTATCGAAGGACATTGTGCAACACAAATCAACACAAAACTGAGACGCGATTAGGAAGCAGTGATCCGAAACAATAGACGCTATGCAAAGAAGCGAAAACAATGGCCAAGTGTGGAGAAGGGCCTTTTTTTCGAAAAGGTCCTATGCGCGGGAAGTTCATATTTTTTGCAGTTTCTAAGCGAACCTCTCAAACAATTGGGATCATTTCGATTTCGGAGGACAATATTCGACTCGACTTGAACATAAAATACAAATTGTTTGCTTATAACTATCATTACAGTCTACGAAAATCGTGTGCATCAACCTTCGTCGCGCTCAATCGATTCTTGTCATAATAGCTGCTAGCGGAGCGGAGTTAACTTCCACCGCAAAACGCACCTTATGTGAACGGAATTCCGACAAACGAACGGTCCGTGAAAATAATAGAGCCATCGTGTATTAAACTTGAGCACATTTATATGGCAACCATCCAATTTTTTTTCACGTTTCACCCATTCTCGCGATTGACCGTCGCAAGGTAAGCATCCATGATCGTCACACAGAAGCTGTGGTCCAACGCTCGAACCAACAACGTCTTGGGAAATGGAGTGACAAACATTTCGCAGCTTTTTTTTTCGTATAATTCAAGGTCGACCCACGTGAGTTTGCAAAGCTGCTCCAAGCAGAGCCCAATTAGCATTGAAATGTAGTACGTTTTCGAAATTGTTAAACGCTCCGGCCATTTGCTGTTATCTTCTTTCGCGCTTCTGATGTTTAACCACGGTTTAAATCCAACGCAAGAAACGCGCCGAACTCGTTCGGAGTATCACCCACCCTCGCTTTGGTTTGATGCCATATAATTGGCCACTCAATTTCAAAGAGATATGCCCTAAGCGTAACATTTTCTCACCTAATTACAAAGATACATACGTTAGCGGTAGCGCAGAGCAGCGCTCAACTCATGCAGATTTCTTCGCTGCGGAGTTTGTTGAAACTCCCACGCCGAAGCTGGAAGCTGAAATCAGCATACAATCGCGCGGGGGAAACTGTACAATCAAAACGAAACAAATTCAACTCAAACAAAAGTGCGGCGGCGGCGGTTTCATCGCTTTTTAACAAACCCCACTAAACGCATTTAATTTGATATATTTTTTCCTGCCGGGGGGGGAGGGAGCGTTGATCGCCGAAGGAGGATCTCTCGCCCGAAAACGGAGATCTATTTTTAACTCGGCGAGGGTTTGTGTTTTAATTGAAAGTTGCAATCGCAGCCGCCCACAATGCAGAACACAATTCTCACGCACGACGCCAGATGAACTCGGCAATGATAAGCTTTATTATTTATGTATATGGAATGGCGATGCATGAGATTAGGTGCGATTGTCATTTGCCTTGAAAAAAAATGAATGGAAGGCGGCTTATTTTGACCGATGATTTTTTTTGCATATTGGTGGGAATTTTGCAAATTTTATCATTTTGCGTTAGCGTAAGCATTTGTACGGCATAGTGCCTGATGCTGTCACAATGTGAGATATAGAATCCGCTACATGCTATAAAATCGCTAATTTGATAGTGTTTTACTTGCTATCCACAAAAGTGGACGTGTTTTTTTAAAGATTTCATCCACTTTAATTCACAATTCATCATTCATTATTCACGAATCATATTCGTCCAAACACAATTTGTGAAATGCCTGATCACCCCTAGTTCAGCTGTTACTGCTATCCACCGAACGAGGTCGCCATAAATGACTGAATATTTACCCCGCACACATCAATTGTTATGCCAACACTCTGCCAACGATTCACCCGGCAGTGATACAAAACTCCCATTTTGCAGAAGAGCCGGGATTTTCGCTGCTGCCAGATTAGTACAGTGATTTTCCTCTAATTGGACATACAAAACATTTGAAAAGTGTGCAAAATACATAATCTAGTGAAATGGTTGGAAACAGCCTGAGGGCATCCGTATACTAGCACATAGGATTTGACAGCGTCAAACATGTCCGGGTCGCAAATGCAATTTGCGACCACTGTCACTCGCGAGAACTGCCAAACTCTCAAGCTGGTGTAAAACAAGGCACTTAACATACTACCAGGTGGGTCAAAACGTGAAGTGGTTTTCTGCAGCCATTTAAAAAATACACAAAAGTAAATTAAGACGATTGAGCACAATTTGTGGAATATACTGATACTTTATGAAATACTCATTGCTATATTCATTATATTCATTACGTTTTACGCTGCAAGCGTTTCATTTATTGTCTTTGCGTTGAAGGCACCATAATGATTTGCGCCATTTGGAAAACGAAATTAAGGACGAAATTAACGCACTTCTAGAACAAAAAATAATGAATGAAAATTTACTTTTCTGTATTCAATATGTATTCTATGTAATAGAGTAATACGTTTCCTCGAAAATTGTGAAATAATATGAAACTGAAGTTGTGTTTGATGCTGATTTTATATTATAATGGTGAGTTTTTGTGATTATTGTGTTGTAAAATATTTGGAAATATACAACCAAATGGCTAAGTAAGCGTCAGGACTACGTGTTTTAAGTAATCGAATAACTTAAAAATCTACATACTATTTATAAGATTTCAAAACTACCTTCTTTAAATTTTCACGAATTTAACGATTGTTTCGAGTTAAATATGACGTTTACGTTTACGTGCGTTTTAAGCCAGATGTAAAGAAGGTATTTTAGTGCGGTGATAGCTGTGTTCTTCGGCTGAAAAGTAAAGCTAAAAATTTGTTTCGTTTCGAGTGATGTCGTCACACAACTGATCCGGTTCGAATTTTCGATTGTCATTCTGTGAATGGTGCTGCATAGTATAAATTGTGGATTAGATTTTTACGGAAATGATGTTTGATGATGAGCGTTGGAGATGTTATTTTGCAAAGATATACTGAAAAAACTAATCAAATATTCAATAATTCGTTTAATATGAGAAAATTAGTTTCAAAAAATTATTTCTTTTTATTTTTGATTTGCGTATACCTGAAGGAAAATGATCGGCCACCCCTGACACGAGGAATAGTGTTGGTGTAGTTCATTTAGCGCTACCCAGACTGCACCGCGCGGAGGCGAACTACCTTACAGTCCGTTTTATTCGGCAAACGCTTCATTTTTTCCGCACGCAAAACGCAAATTTTCGAATAAAGCATGAGCAGCAGCTAAATACAACTGAAATTATTGAAATAATGCAGAATTCATTCAAACCTTTTTATTTCACTTAAATTCTTTCAATTTCTTAAGTTGGTTTACATTATAATATAATACTACATTTCAAGTGATCAACCTAGGGTTCTACGTTTTATATTATCATTCAGACCCTTGTGATCATCATGATCATTACATTTCACATAAAATTTTTTTTCAAAAAACAATTCTTTTTTTAGTTAGCGAATGGGCGCACCTTGTTCCATAGATTTGCCTTGAGTTCGCCGAGTAATTTGATAGGTTTGGCAATGACAGCTAAATTTGTAGCACATCTTGACTCGCGGATCATATCCCCTTGCCCGGGGCTTGGTTGGAAATGGTTGAAGAATGTTTACAAAAATGTCCAATTAGAGGATCAAACGTCCAATTATTCGTGTCACATTACAGGTCTGTCCAATTAGCTTGATGTCCAATTAGGGGCTGTCCACATACCACGTGGACAGAAAAAGCGTGATTTTAGAAACCCCCCTTCCCCTCCGTGAACAATCGTGGACATTTTCTATACCCCTCCCTCTGTTGTCCACGTGGACATTTCATCTCTTCTTGGGAACAAAATTCGGCGAAAAAATTGTGTTGCGTATAAATTCCATTTTAAATTCGTTTTTATTTTCTATTCTCTGTTGTTACTTGATAAAAATGTTAGCTTCATTAGTAATAGCGCTTCGTAGTCAATTTTTGGTTTATTGCCAAACATTACCCGTGAAGTTATTTGTATCACTGTTTAGTTTGAAACATCACTAGTCAACATTTTCTTTCAGAAATCAATGTAAGCTGGTTGAGCTGTTCCAGTTTTTAAGCTGGAATGTTCTTTAAGCTTCCGACTGAAATGGAGTATATAGTGTAGGATATAATAACATTTGTAAGACAGGCCATTTGAACTTTATTGTTTTGTTCAGGCGCTAAAAATTCAAAAAAAATAAAAAATGCCGGTGATTCATAAATAAAGAACCAGATGGAAAACTATCACTCCTTTCCAAAATTTAAATCGATTTTGCATGAATTACAACCAGTTTCTAATCCGTAACTCATTTTAGTTCAATGTCCGTTCAAATAATGATACTGCTTTTTAGCTACATCTATAAGATTGTTCATCACAAGTTCTCGAATGGGTTTTGATGTGGGAAGTCCCTAGTCCCTGAAGACCGTCCGGATTTCGTTAACTGGTGCCCAATTACCCAATAATCGCGGTGGTTTTGACACAAAAACAGTAACAAATGATTTCGAAATACTTCGTTCTACGTCTGACTTTTCCATCAGGTTCTATAGTTATGAAACACTGGCGGTTTAGTTTTTTTAATGTTTCGCGTCTGAATAGAACAATTAAATTCAAATAACCAATCTTATAAACGCTCAAAATAATCTGTCCCAAATAGTTAATGCTGTTCACTTAACTTTTCTAATCATCAAACTGCACTACAAAAATCAACCAATGATCTTTCTGTACAATTTCGTAAGTTTTGGGATATGTAGGATTATTCGAAATATTTTTGCCAATTTTTAGGAGAAAAACAAAGGCATAATTTTTAGGATACACACTTATACGATTCTATACTTCGTTTCATAACTATATAACCACTCTTTTTTTTTAGCCTTTAGAGATGCGAAAGATGTCGGTCCAAATGATAAAATGGTATACAATGACTATTTTCGTTTATAAAACAAAGTTTGTAACCTTCATTGTTCTGTAATCCTTAAAAAAAAATTATAGGAGGTTGTGTCCAAGATATGACCGCAGTGTTGACGTAGAACTACCCTTTTTTTACATAAGTCGCTTTATATACCATCGGATATTATTCTATAGTAGAATAATCTCTGAAATGATTTTTTCATTGTAGAATCAGTTGACGATAATTGATTGATGATTCATTCTTGCCCTCGCAAAACAATCGTATGTCGTAATTTATTTCATGTCAATGCATTGACAATTTATCTCGAAGGCTATTCCGGTGGCCTTTTTCGGAATTGACATAGACTCGGCTACAGTCGATTATATACATGTTGCACCAGCAGCATTATTCCATATCTCATAACTACATCAATATATCTTTGGCACCGCATGTAAACAACAACAATGACAACACTTGCAAGTATCAAATATCATGCTACATGTTATTTAGTATTGCCTCAAAGGAATCGCACCTCTAGATATCGTTCGTACAAACTAAGCGTAAACCAAGCGCCAAACAAGCGTTCACCATAGCATGCATACAGAACCATACATTGGTGGCTTGAAACTACTAGCAATAAAAACATTTCTCATCATTTTGCGCTATTCTCAAAAAAACGCTTCTGTTAATATTACTGGCCTCGAAAAGAGTTGCATTACTTTCTCATGCTCGAGAGAAGCGCAGCAGTCACCCTCAGTGGAGGAAGTTTTGCTACTGGCAAGCAAAACCTAATCACATACAAAATTCCAGAACATTCACTTTCTTGATGACTAAACAAGAGAAATAAACTCTTTTTGTTAATAACAACCTCGAAAACAGTAGCAATGCTTCATTTTGATCAATATTAGCGCAAATGCAATCCTAGTTGAAGGCAGTTTCGCGACTGGCACGCGAACCCAAATAACTTATAACATTCCAGTAAGACATTCAAGATGCTTGGTATTCCCAAATAATTTTTTGGTGCACAACCTTAACGTCTGCTTCGCCATAACGTCAGTTTGATGCATTGATGCATTCTCAAAGGCACCAACGAAGCCCTTATGAAGACGGAAAATAAACAATGTTAACTGCTTGGAAAAAGACTGAATTATGCCACACAGCTCGTACTCTGCTGTAACACCCATCGATGCGAATTCGCTTATGAGTTTGTCAAGAGCGACCGCTATCACCACCAGCGGGGGGAGCTTGATTTTGGTTGCTGTCTGGGCGTTTACATTTTCGACCGACGCGCCGAAATCGCCAACTTCACTGTTGTTCGGTGCGGTGTCACATTCGCGAAGGCTCGGTTCAGTGCGAGCGCTTTTCACTGCACCAACATCGCGTGCATCATTAGATGACGCTTACCTCGAAATTTTATTGCCCCTGACAATGCGTTCGTTTTTTGCAGGGCTCGAGCCTGCCTTCCTCTTCTTCTTGCTCATCGCACACTACGCGAAGCGTCCAATTTATGACGCGGAAAGAAGAACACACGATACGAATAACGCGGAAAACGAACAGAAAAATCAAACGACGATTTCCAAGTTGGATTACCACTGGTGGGGTCCAATCTTAGATCGAAGCGCAGCGAAAGCAAAGTGAACTGGATTACTCAACAGTCCGATTCCGAATGAAAGTTTGCCTCAGCGAGATCCACTGTTTATACTCTAGGCAAGTATTCCCCTTCATTCTTCTTCATTTCCTTTGTTCACGGAGACGATTTCCCCTCCGTTGATCGTCGATAAGTTGCTCGTTATTAATATCTCTGTTCGGGAAAGCACTCAAATGGACAGAACAAATGTATGGGAAAATAGAAACACTTAAAGTTTTCATGAATTTTAACCATTTACTAACCAGGGGATTCTAATGTATGTCATATTAAACAAATCTTACGGAATTTCCGATTCGTTTAGTATGTAAATCGCCAGAATCCGTTCGCGGCAAAAATAGTTATTAACATTAACTTTATTTCATAAAAACGTGACCTGTTTTCTGATTTGACACCCTTAATGAAAGACGTAGTTCTACGTCAATAAAGTATCGGTGTTCCATAACTTAAGAACCAGATGTTACACCCTATTTCACATTATCACTCCTTTATAAAATTAACGAAGATAGTTAATGTTTCCCACTTTTTACACTTCGTTTCAACTAAGCTTTTCCTGATTGCTAAAAACTTGAGTGGTTCTAACTTCTTGAAGGGTACTGTATGTGCACCGTTTTTTTTTCTCCACAAATCCACAGACCTTTTGTTTTCTCGCCAAAAAACTGTGCAGGATACTTTTTATGCCATTCCATGAGTCGAAATTCTTGCCCTTTTTTCCAACGGCATCTGAAGATGCAATATCTGGTGAGTACGGCCCAAATAGGTACTCCACCGAGTACCACATCCCAGTCAAACTCCAAGAATTTTTTTCAAGCTGTCAAAGAAACATGAGATTTAGCATAATTTAAATTTTGGTTCGTTTAGTTGCGTACTTGAACTTGCTGGAATTTATAATGCATGATGCAGAATTCCGTTCGAATCGCACCAGATACAAAGATGACTTTCTCCGGGTGAAGACCAGTTTTGGGGATAACTGATTATGGTTCATTCCGCTTGCCTCAAAGATACATTCCAAAATACATCCTCAGAATACACAATTCAGCAAAGAAGTTCAACTATATGAAAAATATAGATGTTCAGCACTATCAGACAGCTCAATCCTTTTTGTTGATAAATACGAATGCATTTATTGAAAATGTAGAATGCGGAAATTTCCATATATTGTTGAACACAGATGTGAACAGTTTTTTTTTCAAAAAGACGGGTGGGTAATGTCGGGGACATAACCGGAGTGACGTAGGACTATACAAAGGGGACAGCTTTTGTCAAATATATATTTTAAATATATTGTTTTATTTTCTTCTCCTACGTGAATACCTACCTATCTACCGTAAAAATGGTTTAGTTTACTGTTTTCTCTTCATGAATATGTTGATGGTTCTGAAAAGAACCTTTGGTGTTGTGTTTTTGTTATCACTCGATATTCCCATCTTGTTCGGTTAAACCTTCCTGTTTAGCTATTGCGTTTGCCACTCGCCACAGCTTTCACAGTTGGAAAATGTCTTCCCATCCAGCTTGTGACATGTTGTTCAGTAAATTACATTTAATGCGACGTGCCGGAGAAACACTTTGCCACTCACTGAAACTAATTGTTGCCTTGATGAGCGCCGAACCGAAGCTGCTCTGTTCTTGATGCGGGTTTTCTGATTGTCGTGAGCAGCTTTGCAAGCCAACTCGAGCACTCCGACGGCCGAAACTCTATAATCGCTGTTAGGTATACTGGTGCTTCGGCACCAATCCGTTCGGCCTAGTTACCCTTGCGGAGCAATCAGTGAATGCGACCAACAGGGAACTGGAGACCTGCACGGTTCGAGTGAGACTTTGCCTTTCCCTTAACTTGTCCTCCTTTGTTACGTCCACGATGCCGATGCCGTACCACCACACGGGTTTACGGTTTGAAAGAAAATAAGATATTTTTTTGGGGTCCGCGTGTTTTATACTCTAGCGGTACACACTCACAGGATAGAGACAAATCGGCAGACTCAGCCAGAGGGGCGAATCCAACGAGACGAACGAATGAGCGTTAAAAGGGAGCGATGGCAAAAAAATACATTCATTACGATTTGTTCGCTCGTTGGATTCACATGCAGGCTAAAAAGGGTCCTTTTCAGGATCACAAAATTATCTTCAATCTAAAGAGTTTATTGTTTTGTTATCATTCGATATCCCCATCTTGTTCGGCTAAACCTTCCTGTTTAGCGATTTGTTGCCACTCGCCACAGCTTTCACAGTTGGAAAATTTCTTCCCATCCAGCTTGTGACATATTTTACAGTAAATTACATTCAATGGCACGTCGCATTACCACCACTCAGTATCGGATTGGAGGTAATTTTAACCTGTAATTGAACATTTGCGATGACAGTGGTACAGTGTCGACCTTCAATGTGGGGTCATAATTTGGACCCCGAACTCTATGTTAACAAAAATGTCCAAATAAATATGTCGCATTACTGGTCCGACCAATTAGCTAAATGTCGAGATAAGTGTAAATTACTGTACTTTCAATCTAGAAGCAATTTAAGAATTGGTGAAAATCAATAAGCTCAGAACAACTGCCAAATTCACATACTCATCAGATCCTGGCAAACAAATTATGAAAAAATCAATTTGTGTTTTATTATTATTTTGGATATTGTTTTAGAAAGCATTGAACTGTATTTCCTAAACTCTTTTTTGAAAGGTTTAATGGCCCTGAAAAGCGCCTTGTTTTATGGAATGGTTCAAACTTAGAAAACTTAGTACTCGTGGTTTTGAAAAAAAAAAACATTTCGAACGCCCTCGATGCCGCCTTGTTCTGGATTTGCCACCAAAGCAGTGTGTATAAAGAACAAACTTTTTTCTTCTGCTACCTGATGCCGTTTTGCGATTGCGTTTGCCACTCGCCACTCGCTGCAACTGCCTGTTGTCTTGATGTCCACCGAACCGAATGTGTTCTGTTCCGAATGCGGGTTTTCTTATCGTCGCGAGCAGCTTTACCTGCTAACTCGATCACTTCGGCGGCCGAAACTATATACCGCCGGCTAGGTGGACTGGTGCACTGGTACTAACGCGCTCGGTCTAGCTACCCTTGCGGGGAACTCCAGATCAACACGGTTCGAGCCGGATTTTGCCTTTCCCTTCACTTTTCCTCCTTTGCCATGTCCAGACATGGCTGCTTGGGTTGGTTTGTTGATGTGTTGTGATGCGAACCGATGTGTTGTACGGTTTGAATGAGAATGATCGTTACGGCAGCGGAGCGGGGATTTTTAAGCTGACTGGCTGGCTCGAGAATTACGCATGTGTGAGACTGCGACCAATGTTTCGTTCATTTTTTTCATTTTCCTTTCCAATCGTGGTTCATTCTATTTCGCTGCTGCTCTGGTTGTCCGTTTTGGTCGGTTTTGATTCGGTCGGTTTTCGGATTTGAGGAGCACAAAATGGACCAATCAAAAATGGGCACATAGTGCATTTTGACAATGCTTGATATTTCACAATTATTCAATTATTTATCTCAAGAAAAATGAAATGTTATTCGTTATGATAGATACGTAGATACATTTCCTATCAATTGATGCAAAAACCTTTGCGATCTATTGAGAAATGCTCGAGTTATAAGCGTTCCAAATCTTGCATTTTTTCCTACTTGTTCAGTGCCTAGATTTCCATTTCACCCCCTATATCTTCCGGTTACACGTAGTCCTACGTCAAAAAAAAATCATTCAACGTGTCCACGTGGATATTGTCTATACCTCCTCCCCCCTCACCATGGACAAGCGTGGACATTTCCGCAACCCCTACCCCCCCTAAAGTTGTCCACGTGGTATGTGGACAGCCCCTTAGAGGCAAATCCAGTATATGCAAGGTAAATTACAATAATTATAGTCCCAGAATATCGATCATGTTAAAATTTACTTCCGAAGCACATTTTAGTGGATGAGAGTGAGTGCACAAAAAAAAATATAGCAGGTTGTGTTCAAGACACGACCGCATTGTTGACGTAAAAGTACGCTGAGGTTTAATTCAAGTCGCTTGTTTATAACTGCGGGTATTATTTTAGAATGCTAAAAAAACTTTGAATAACTATTCTACCAGTTTAGTCGCCCTGAAATATTTTTTTTATTGTAGAATCATTTGACGATAATTGTTTGATGATGCATTCTTGTGCTCGCAGAACAATACATGCTCGAGGTAAGCGCAGCTTGATGGAGAAAGTTTTGCTACTGCCAAGCGAAACCAAATCACATACAAAATTCCAGAACGACATTTAGTTTCTTAATGACTAGATAAGCGAAATAAACAAATGGGGTTTTAGCGTAGCGAAGATGCACTATTTTTACATACGGGTTATGAAGCACGCACGTACAGACACAAATATCCATATATCGATGGCTTGAAGAAACTGAATACAAACACGCACATACATACACTTATCTCTGTTTTGCGCTTTTCTTAACAGAACCCCTTTCTGATAATATTGCCAGTCTAGATTAGCTTAGCTGTCATCCTTTGTGGGGAGAGTTTTCCTACCGTCATGCGAAACCAAATCACTGACAAAATTCCAGAACATTTATTTTCTTGGTGAGCTGACGATAGCCTTGCTTGATGATTCCCCACACAATTGTGTAGCTCAAAACATTAATGCAATGGCGTCAGTTTGATGCAATGACTGCAATTCCAGAGACATCAGCGAGTGAGAAATTCGATCGCGTCCACAGCTCAATCCGAAACGACTACATGTGATGGCACAAAACAAGGAAGAACAAGCGATGTTCATTATTTTATATCTAGAACGATACTGAAAGTTTGCCTTTCCTTCCTTTCCATGTTGAATTAAAGAGACTTTAAACATCTTCAGTTCATTCGTCTCTAACCTTCAAAAAGGCCCTTGGAAAACTCTACTCTTTCCTCATATTACTCCTCCACTCCCATTGCCTTGAGAAAACCTTTCGATCCCTCGCCGTCCAACTCGCCCAGCAACGGTGTTGTCCAGTCGGTGTCCTCACGAAGAATGAAGTTTGCCTCAGCGAGATCCATTGTTTATACTCTAGGCAAATACTTTCCTTCGTTTCCTTCTTTTCCTTTGTTCACGGAAGCTTTACATCTCACGATTTCCCCTTCATTGCTCATTATTGACAGCTCTGTTCGGGAAAGCACACAAATGGACAGAACAAATGTATGAGGAAATGGAAGCATTCTCATTTTCATCAATTTAAAACATATACAGACTATGAGATTGTATCAAACAAATCTGGAGGCGATCTGGCGTAGTGGTAACATCCATGCCTCTCACGCTAAAGGTCACGAGTTCAATTCTCACTCCCGACATTCTTCCAAAAATGGAAGTAGAAGTGACGAACCAGCCAAATGAGTTGAAAGTCACTATAATACAGATAAAAAAAAAAAAAAAAATCAAACAAATCTTAGGGAATTTCCAGACTTATCTCACTTCTTAACTAGGCGAACCTAGCCAGAATTTTCACCTGCCCCCGGGCTTCTGAATGCCAAAGGGGGACTAGGCTCTGCGGAATGCACGTATCTGCATGCTCGTGCTGTTTTAGTCCTGACCGAGGAATTGTCGGACAATCGCGCAGGTGCTAAGGATGACCGACTTTTGGATGCCGGCCAATTCCTTCTCGATGTTCAACACCTTTAGCGCTTCCAGAAGTGTCTTCGGGATAATTCCAGTTCCAGAGAGAACGACTGGAACAATTCTTGGGACCTCCCTTAGCCCCCACAGTTCCTTGAGCTCCACGGCCAATGGTCGGTACTTGCAGATTTTGCGACCGTGGGTCTCCTCCAGATTCTGGTTCAGTGGAATAGCGACATCGATGATGGTGACTTTGCGGTCGCTCTTGTCGTAAACCATTATATCTGGGCGGTTGTGGTGGATCGAGAGGTCGGTCAGAACAGTGCGATCCCAGTACAGCTTGAAACGGTCATTTTCCAGGACAGGTGCAGGCAGGTACTGGTAGTTTGGTACGTTGTCTTCCAGCAGAGCACATTGGAGCGCCAGTTGTCGATGAACAATACGGGCCACGTTGTTGTGGCGCTCGGTGTAGGCTGCGTTGGCCAAAACGGGACAGCATCCCATAATGTGCTCTATGTTTTCACCTGGTTGATGGCACATCCGGCAAATGTCATCAACGTCTTGATGCCAGACGTACCGCCTGCAGTTTCTCGTCGGCATTATCCTGTCCTGAATGGCTATCATGTCGACTTCTACTACTGAAGAGAGTTCACCACGCGTTAGCCACAGATTAGATGCGGCCTTGTCGACGTGTGGCCGGTCCAGTTGATGGGGGTGGGCACCATGCACTGCCTTCTGCTTCCAAGCTGCAATCTTCTCCTCCGCTGTCTGCAGATTGCAGTTTAGTTGGTACTCCGCTTGCGCCAAGTGCAGAGCGCTGTATCCTCTGTCAGCGGCGCAGACAGCCCGGTATAGCGCGTTTTGGTTGGCGCGTTCTGCGAAGTACTCGCGCAGTTGTCGTACCTGGGCAACACACAGTGCAGAAATGTCGACGATTCCAAGTCCCCCTTCTTTGCGTGGTAGTGAAACTCTCTCCAGTGCCGATTGAGGATGGTGCATTCCGGCCTCTTTGAATGCTTTCCTCATCCTCCTCTCAAGGTCCTCTAGGTCAGTTTTGCTCCATTTGACTACACCAAAACTGAAGGTCAGCAGGGGAACCGCGAATGTGTTGATCGCGCGTACCTTGTTCCCCGCGTTGAGGAAAGTCCTCAGGGAATTTCCAATTCGTTTGGTATGTAAATCGCCAGAATCCGTTCACGGCAAAAATAGTTATTAACGTTAACTTTATTTCATAGAAACGTGACCTGTTTTCTGATTTGGCACCCTTCATGAAAGACGTAGTTCTACGTCAAAAAAACAAAATGTATAAACTTTTCTCGGCTAATGTACATGACTTTTATCAACATTTTTTCTTTCTGGCATAAAAGTATGGAAATGTTCATTCATTTCTCCACACCTAATTATAAATCACTGTTGTATCTGCTTGGAATAATCATGGCGAAAAGAATGCAGCAAGCAATCGTGAGATTGCTCGATGAATCATTTTACACTACCCGACCATCTTCATTCGGGACTGATAGAAAACATAACAAAACAAAGAGTGGAAAACAACATTCAATGAATGAATATTCCTTTGGAAGGATCGCATGAAACAAAATAACAAGTGAGTCAAAATAGATTGAATCTGCGTGTATGTATGATTTTATTTTCCCTTGTACTCTTTTCCTTGTCAGCATTCAAGTGCAAATGAAATCCACCTTCCCACTCATCAATAACTTGCGTTAATATGGTCTTTTGCGTTGGCTTAGATCGTTTCATACTAGAAACAAAAAATGTCATTGCAATAGTGCACAGGAAACATCTCGATTTCACCTATCTACCTATGTTTTACTGCCGCGATCGAGGCTCAATGATTGCTATTTGAGTGAAAAACGAATGATTTTACAGAGACACTCGCTGGCGCAAGCAAAAGTTTCCAATTTGATTCTATCACTATCTAACGTCATCCCGAGAGGCATAAGAGAGAATGCAAAATTTTCTAAGAATAGATGAGCGGAATCGAGACAGTATTTTTCCGTTCTAATCGAGAATGAACTTTGCGGAAAGGATAGGTGAATGTTTTCTGTCTCAAATAAAGTGAGGCATAAACGGAGAATCGAAGGGTGAGTTTTATCTGTGAATGAGTGTTGTTGAACGAATTTCGATGCGATTTTGCCCATACCTGCTGGCATATTATACCAAACCAAACTATCACGCTAGAGCAGAAAGGTCAACCGGAATGGTAATGAATTATTCATTACAGGTTTGAATCAACACGAAGGGAACGGTTCTGAGAATACCGACACAGAATAGGCGAGAATTTATAGCTAAACATCTCACGTTGTTAAAACAAGTATCCGATGTGCTGCTGAATATAGCAGTTAATATAAATCCGGCTAGCAAATCATTCAGATGTGAAGAGTGTACAAACGACAATGAAGATAATTCCCTCTCAACATGCCCTGTTCATAGTGATGACTTCGGAGAACCGTCAGCATATGTATATATTTTTTTTATTTATGGGTGAAGTTAAGGAGGCCATTAATCAGCTCAAGAACCACAAAGCAGCTGGTAAGGATGGCCTCGTAGCGGAGCTCTTTAAGGGAGGTCCGAGAAAACTTGTAGAGTGTATGCACCGGTTGATAGTCAGGATCTGGGACACAGAACAGCTACCGGAGGAGCGGAAGGACGGGGTAATCTGCCCCATCTATAAAAAAGGCGACAAGTGGGATTGTGGGAACTATCGTGCCATCACAATCCTGAATGGTGCCCACAAAATTTTGTCTCAGATCCTCTTCCGCCGCCTATCGCCAATAGTAAGTAGATTTGTGGAAAGTTATCAGGCCGGATTCATGCCCGGTTGCTCGACGACGGACCAGATTTTTACACTGCAGCAGATCCTCCAAAAGTGCCGCGAGTATCAGGTCTCTACACACCACATCTTCGTCGACTTCAAGGCCGCATATGATACAATCGACCGACGACAGCTATGGAGGATCATGGACGAACACGGCTCTCCCCGAAAGCTGACAAGACTGATTCAGACAACGATGAACGGTGTGCGGTGCAGTGTGCGGATCTCAGGTGAGCTGTCGGAATCATTTGAGACTCACAGGGGACTTCGACAAGGCTATGGATTCTCCTGTCTGTTCTTTAACGTGGCGCTGGAAGGTGTTATGCGGAGAGCGGGCTTCAACATGCGGGGCACGATTTTCAACAAGTCTAGTCAGATTATCTGCTTCGCCGACGACGTGGACATAATCGGAAGAACACATGCGACGGTAGCCGACTTGTATACCCTGAAACACGAAGCAGGGCTGATTGGGCTTGGGATCAATGCGTCTAAGACTAAATACATGCTAGCTGGAGGGACTGATCGCAACAGAGTTCTTCTTGGTAGTAGTGTTATGATCGACGGCGACGAGCTCGAGGTGGAGGAGGAATTTGTCTACCTTGGCTCGTTGATAACAACTGACAACAACAACAGCCGTGAAATTCGAAGACGCATTGTCAATGGAAGTCGTGCCTACTATGGGCTCCGCAAATCCTTGAGGTCCAACAAGCTCCGACCCCGTACGAAGTGTACCATGTACAAATCCCTAATTCGACCGGTTGTTCTCTATGGGCACGAAGCATGGACGATGCTTGAAGAGGACTCACAAGCGCTTGGAGTTTTCGAACGCCGAGTGCTCAGAACAATATACGGTGGTGTACAGGAAAGCGGAGTATGGAGAAGGAGAATGAATCACGAACTGGCGCAACTCTACGGCGAACCCAGCATTCAGAAAGTCGCCAAGGCTGGACGAGTGCGATGGGCAGGGCATGTTGCAAGATTGCCGGACAGCAGCCCTGCAAAGATGGTGTTCGCATCGAATCCGGTAGGAACAAGAAGATGGAGCAGGACTTGGCAAGAATCGGTGCAGCCGGGAGTTGGAGAACCGCAGCCATGGATCGGGATTATTGGAGAAAAATTGTGAAGAAGATCTAATCTCTCAATGGGATGTAGTATCATTATAAATAAATAAATAAATATATTTTCACAATTGAATCGATTGTTTAAAAGCCCCATAAGTCCGTTTGACGCACTTGCGAGTAAACCACAAAAACTGTTTTTCTTAAAATTTTGGCATGTTCCTCCTATTTGTCGGTATGAGGTTCGGCTATTACACCCAAAACATATGATTTGAAACCATCCATCGATAAATATAACAGTGTAAGCTCAACACATAACGGCTAAATTGGTAGACTTAGGAGGTTTCTTAAACAAACGAAAAATTAGCGGTATATGCAGCGGTTTTAAAGTGATTCAATTTGATTTTATGTACTTTCAATGTTTGTAATGATCATACCAAGTAATAATTTTCGGGTTGGGATTGTTTATAAATTTATGTTCTGCTTTGAAGGTGAGCTGAGTAAGGGGGAATGAGGTGGATTATTGGCCATGTTCTTTCCAGGAATCTCTATTACGTGTAGGCAATCCTCGTTATCTTCTTCAGTACTGCACATTCTCTGTTTCATGGCAGAAAAGATCGAGGAATATAGATCAACGGAATCAAATTTTTCCAGGGAAATCAAAACTGAACACATCCTCACCATCGTGTTATTTTTTTGACGTAGGACTACGTCTTGCATTAAGGGTGCCAAATCAGAAAACAGGTCACGTTCTACTTAACTTTGGTTGTGCTAACGTAAGGACTGATAAATGTCCACTCACGGGGCGCGACACGGGACTAGAACACAACACTTATAGTCCGTATAAACATTAAAAGGGTTAAAATGACCTTTTTTGTCGACCGGTTTTTGGGCTCGATATTGCCCATCTACTGGACGGTGTCCGACTGATTACGATGAGGCCCTAACACACATTCATATGGTTGTCAGAACATATCGAAGTTACATTTTGCTGAGTTGTCAGCTTTGTCATGTGGAAGAGAGGAGATGGTTGAGATGTACATTAATTCCCATGCATTCAACTTTTTGCCTTCTTCCAATCAATACAGTGGGCTGGGTTAATGCGTGTGCTGCCACACTTGATTCGTTGGCTCATTCATTGTCCACCGCATTCTTGACGTGGGCGGATTTTGAATTTCCGACGAGTTTGGCCGATGTACATTCTAGTGCGGTCTTTGCAAGAATCTGATAGATCCTTGATTTTTCATCCGGCGGAATTATGTCTTTCAGGGTGCTCTCACTTTTGTACACCAAAAGAAATCCGTATTTCCGGAGTGTAGACTAGAGTGCGTTAGTTGTTTTTGGATAGTACGGTAGGCTGATCCTTTTGTATTGTTCCTTCTCAGGCTCTAATGTGGTGTTGTGTTTTCTCCGTATCTTATTTTCGTGTTTTCGAAGGATGTTCTCCACGGAACATCTCTCGTACCTATTCTATTTTTCCCCGCTATGTAATCATCTCTCACCATTGGTATGTTGAGGAGATGATACGCCATGGAATGGAAAGCTACATGTTTTTGAGCGCCGAAATGGTTAGAGTCGGAAGATATATATATCCCAAACCTTTGGTCGATTACCTTCCTTCCAGGTGATGTTCAGGTCCAGAAAAGGAGCTGTACCGTCATTTTCTTTTTCGATGATAAACTTTATCGTCTTATGTAGGGAATTTTTCAACTCCAACAATTGTTTGAAGTAGCGTTTTTTCACGACTGCAAAGATGTCATCTACATAGTATCTCCACATTCGAGGGAAGAATTTCTTTCGCCAACTCTGTGGTACCCATACTGAGACCGAACGTTTGTTTGTTCATACAGGTTTTCGTTACCAAAAGATATGCTTCGATCTGATTGGGTGGTACACGTTTCGGTTCCAGAAGTCTACGCAAACTATCTACCGCCTCCGTTACTGGCACGTTCGGAAAAGAGCTGTAACGTCGAACGGAACTAGAATTTTCCTTTAACCTCGAAGCCTTTAAAATTGTCTTCCAACTCGAATGAATTGTTGACATTTTTAGCGTGAGTTATGGGGTATTTTTTTCAATTCTTCCGCCAACCAAACAGCCATTTTTTTCAATTGGAGTGCAGATGTTAGACGAAATCGGTCGCATCGCCACTGGATTTTTACGTATTTTTGGAAGGCAGTACAATGATGCCACTTTTTGGGTATTTTTGGTATTGGGTACATTCAGTTTTCGTTCAAGTTTATCCCCGCCCATCAAGTGTGTGATTTTTAGGCGAAAATTGCAACTGCAAGGAGCCTAGAAGTATATCCCAAGGTGAGGACGTTTCGTCACTAAGTTGGGTTATGAGAATACCGACACAAACTAGGCGAGATTGCGCTCACTAAGTTGGGTAGGGGAGCGGTATATGAAAACAGTACGGAAGAAAGCAGAAGAGGAATTGTTTGCTTGAAGCGTGAATGAGACAGACTGATCACGAGCGAGCTTGGGCACAAGCGTATTGTGTTTTGTTTACAAACAAAACACAGTAGGCTTCCAAGATGGCTGAAGAGTGATTTTAGCAAGTTGACCCACCTTCCGATATACTTCAAGGCGCCTTGTACCAACAATAAAAATGGGTGTGTTATATCTAAGATATAACCGCAAGGTTGACGTGGGACTACCTTAGCTTAGCAATCATATGTTTGTATTGATTAAATTTTTGATTGAATGAAACAATTTCCGAGTTCAATTGAATCCAATATATTTACTTTGTGAGAAGAAAGTTTGTATGATGCCATTTAAGGTCTATTCATGCAATGTGATAGATTGTGTTCTTCGTTACAAGTAAATTTAGGACTGTCATCCTTTTACGTTTGGTATGATGGCATCTTTGTTTTAAAGTCTTTGTTAGGCAAACACATTTCAGTCGGAACAAAAATGCCCCCGATTTTCATGAATTTGCTATGCCAATTTCCCCAGGCACCTTGGTTCTGATGTCTGTATTGGGGAAACACATTTTAGTCGGAACAAAAATGCCCTCGAATTATATGTATTGATCCCCGATAATTGTTCGACTAATCGATTAATCGAATACTTCCTACAGAAATCGATTATTAATCGAACGAATACTGCGCAACTAATAATTGATGCGAACAAATAATTTACATCGATTCATCGATCCAAACCCAGAGAAAAAAAACGTACGGCCGCTGCAGATTTATCCTGAAATTCAATCATTATCTTTAACGCTCCCCTAAACTCGTAAAAGAAGCTCAATGCCGCGAATTGAGATCCGTTAACCAGTTTAGGGGAGCGTAGAAGATAATGATTAGTTTTCATGCAGAATGAACACTTTTTTGATTCCAGATGGCGTTCTAGCAAATGAGAAATATTAGTATAACTAATTATTTCTCTCAGTGTAACGATTAATCAATTAATCGATTATTTGGGGCGATTAATCGTATCGAATAACAAACTGCTGAAAAGTATTCGATTAGCTGATGAACGATTAATTTCAAAAATCGTGGATCACCACTTACAAGTATTTGCAATGCCAATTTCCCCACGCTCCATGGATTTGAAATCTGTGTTAGGGAAACACATTTCAGTCGGAACAAAAATACCCCCAACTTCCATGTACTTGCAATGCAGATTTCCCCAAGTCTGCTTGGTTTGGATGGCTATGTTGGGGAAACCGTAAATCGGGCCAATCAAAACAAGGCAGGTAGTGCGTTTTGATAACGCTTAACATTTTACAGTTATTCAATTGTTTCTCTAATGAAAAATAAAATTTCATTAATTGCGATAGAAGCGTAGAAATATTCCCTATCAATTGATGCAAACAACTTTCCGATACAGTAAGAAATGTACGAGTTATAAGCATTCGGAATCTTTCATTTTTTCCTGCATTTTCCGTGTTTAGGTTTTCATTTTACCCTCCATATACTCCGGTTAGACGTAGTCCCACGTCAAAACTAAACACATTCAAAACCCACGAATCATCCCACCTCTCAGCTAAATATCGCACTCACCAACGATACAAATCCTTCGGCCGTGGTGTTTGTGTGTCACCTCTCGCGGCGCACCGAACAGCGAAAGGCAACTTTGTCGTCTACTTTGTCCCTCGTGTCGAAATCGGACTGTCGTGTGCGGTTGTGTCTCTCTGACCGCAGTGGAAAAAACGTATTTTTTCGCCGGAAAATCTAATTAGATCGGGTCGAAAGAAGGTGAATAGTCTTGCTAAGTGTTTACACACGGGGGGAGCGTTGCGTTTGGAGAATTCGCATGGGTTTAAGTTGCGTTGGGTTCTTGGTCGGGAAGGAATTTCACGATGTTGCGTCGGTCGGTGTGTGAACTGAATATTAGTGAAACGGTGGATGGAAACCAGAGCTGTGTGACATAACTTTAGAGCGTGTGGCGCGAGCTTGTGTGCGCGCAAAGACTTTGTAGTGTCCATTGATTGCGAATTTCGGAAATCGCACACAGAATTAATAGAATCGCGGCTGGATGCGTCCTGCATTTTAAATGCGGTGATTGGTTTCTTTGATAGCTAGCGGCTATGTTTATCGGCAGGATCACGGTTCATCCTGCATATCTGCAGTGCGCGATAATGTGATAGGATGCCATTCGCTTCCTGATGCTGCATCGGTATCTGTATTCGTACCACCAGCTGCATTGCTGCACTCTATGGGCTAGAGAGAAGTGCAACCTGTATAAATAAACAAAATAATCGAATATGTTTTCATGCATGTGCGACAATCAAAACAAACATCAACACCCGCTGCTGGGTGTTGAAATTATTCGCAGAATAAGAACTGTATAAAAACAACATCTTTGGAATGTGTCGTTCAGAGATGCCAGGTGATTTTTTCAAATGTCTACAAAACATAGAAAAAGGTATATACGAATCATATTTTGAACAATGTTTATTCTGATCGATATGGTTGTGTTATGCGCTATTAAACCTAACCCTATGTTCAATGTATGTGCTCCCGTGGCCGAGTGGTTAGCGTCATATCTAACATGCCGGGTGTTCGGGTTCGATTCCCGTTCTGGTCGGGGGAATTTTTCGTCAAAGAAATTTCCTCCGACTTGCACTGTGATCACGCGTATTCTCTAGAGCTTGCCACTCAGAATGCATTCAAGGCGTGTTATTTGGCATAGAAATCTCAACTAAGTACTAATAAAAATGACGCAAGTAATACTACGTTGAGACGGCGAAGTTCCTCTAGGAACGTTAGTGCCATTGAAGAAGAAGAAGAAGATGTTCAATGTATAAAACAAACTGTTTTTTTCATTTTTCAAACTGATTTTATTGATGGGACTAACGAAATTGATTTTTGTTCGAAAGTGGAAAAGGATGTTCAGACGAGATAACGCATTCCTATATCTTCTATCTATAGAAATAAAAATTGAAGGCCAAATGTGTTGGTGTGCCCTAAACCCGAGGAAGGAATAGTCCAATTTGAGCTGTCTTTATTTTGTAATATTCTCTGTATCAAACATGTATTCCATGCAATGGAGAAACATGTTATTTCCATACCAGAGCTGTCATAGCCTTTTTTTTCGGCGAACATGGTAGTTTGTATGCCTATAGTGCTGAATTCAAAGTGTTTTTTGTGTGTGAAATTCACGGCTGAAATTGCTGAAAAATTGTGCAACAGACGGCGAATTTGAATAATTATCAGATAAGTACAAGTTGCTTGCATGTTGATAATTATTCTGTGTATATTTGGGTGATTTTGCGTCACGGCTCTACGGCTCGCTATCGCTCAGGATAGCAACCGTAGCTGCTTGTGTTGTGTTTTGTGTATTGTTGTATTGTTTTTTTTCATCCGCTTTAGCCATTGCTGCCGCACGGGGCCTACTCGAGATGAGCGAGTGTAATGCGTGTGACGGCAAAATAATGATTAGCGATGATCCTGTCGCTTGTGTAGGTAAGTGCGGTGTTCGATTCCATCGGCGCTGTACTTCACTTACAAAGGCAACAGCGAAACTGATTGCAGATAATGCGAATATTCAGTTTGTATGTGACGAATGTTTGTCGAACCAGAAATGTGGCGTGCGAGATGATGGTTTAGATGTTGTGGGATTGCAAAGAGAGATGGAAAAGGTCTCGCTTTCTCTCACTAGCATTCAAGAAAACATCATCGAGCAAATAAACATTGCGATTGAGAAGGAAAGGGATAAGCTTGTTAAATCTTTCGACGAGCTTTTCAAAGAGAAGCTTGCAAGCTTGGAAACCAGTGTTGCCAAAAAGTTTGAAAATATAAAAAGTTTATTCTCTGAAAAAAATTATGTAGATAGGGACACAGCTGTTATGAACAGGAAGCGACATGTTAGTCCAAGCACAATTAGTGCCAATTTGGACACACCGAGTAAAAAAATTATGTTGATGAATAACAATAATGATTTGATGCAAAAAGGTAATTTGAAAGAAAAGGTGATGCTGAATAATAATAGCAAGAACATTGTAAGTTATGCGAATGTCGTTGCTCGTAAGGCTCGTCCGGTGATTGTGGTGAAACCAGTTGAGTCTAATAAAAAGAGTGAAGAAACAAGAAAAATTTTAAAAACTAAATTAGATCCCAAAATACACAAAATAGCCAATTTCAAGAACGGGAAAGATGGCTCGATTATTGTTGAATGTGCGGAAGGGGATAATGTAGAAAATGTAAAACAAAGAATTGAAAGCAATCTTGGAGAGAGGTTTAATACGTTTATACCAAAACCGATCAAACCAAAATTGAAAATTATTGGGATGAGCGATCAATATTCCTCTGAGGTTTTTATCGATTATTTAAAAAGTCAGAATGATAACATTTCTATCACTGATGTTAAAGTTGTTGCGAAGTATGAAAATCCACGCTTGAAATATAATAAATATAACACGATTATTGAAGTTGATCATGACACTTATGGCCACCTGATGACTGCTGGTAAAGTAAGTGTTGGGTGGGATAAATGTAATGTGATTGAAGCCTTTAATGTTTTGCGATGTTTCAAATGTGGAGAATTTGGACATAAGAGCACCGACTGCAAAAAAGAACAAACATGTTCAAGATGTAATGGAAAACATAAAACATCTGAGTGTTCATCAACAGAATGGAAATGTATAAATTGCTTGAAAGTTAAAAAGGAACAAAAAATGAATTTGGATGAAAATCATCCAACTTATAGTACACAGTGTCCTGTGTATCGGAGATTGCTGGAGAAGCAAAAAAGCAACATTTTTCAAACTAAATAGCAATTTCGGAAAACTACATGTGAAAGTAAGTTGGCAATAATCTATTTGAATATAGCTGGGCTTTGTACAAATTACGCAGAAATGCGATTACTTGTAGAAAACGTGCGTCCTCAGATGGTTTTTCTTTCTGAAACTCACATAGTTCATGAAGAATCATTTGACCAGTACAACATACCGGGTTACAAAGTTGTTTTTTGTTTGTCGCACTCTAAACACACAGGAGGTGTTGCAATTTATGCAAAAGAATCAGTTAATTTCAACATTCGGTTAAACGAAGCTGTTGAAAATAATTGGTTCTTGGCTATTTCAGTTGAAAGGGGCATGCAGATAGGAAATTATGGAATTGTATACCATTCCCCTAGTTCCAGTGACCAGCGATTTATTGAAATTTTGGAGAACTGGTGGGAAAATATCGTTGATTGCAGTAAATTAAATGTAATTGCTGGTGATTTTAATATTGACTGGCTCAATGTACGAAATTCGAATCAATTGAAACAATTATCGCATTATTTCAACTTGAAACAAACGGTTCTCGAAGCTACTAGAATTTCTAAACATAGTAGAACTCTGATTGATCACGTCTTTTCAAATTTTGCTACTGTTCATTCTTCGACCGAGGCCAAATTTAAAATAACTGACCATGAGACAATTTTTGTATACATTGAGAATGGACAGCATGACAGTGATGGAAATAAAGTAAAGATCAAATGTTGGAAACGATATTCTAAAGAATCCTTGTCTCAGCTTGTGTCGGCAAGCCTGGATTTTGTGGCAATGACTGGACATCTGAATGATAAAGCAGCTGTTCTAACTAATATTTTGAGAGAGTGTACGAATAAATTAGTAGTTGAAAAACATATTGATTTGAGCAATTCGAACAGCTGGTACTCTTTGGATCTGATGCGCCTCAAACGCAAAAGAGACAAAAAGTACAAAAAGTTTTTGAGAACTAATTCAGAAAACCATTGGAACATGTACACCTTAGCGCGGAACATATATTCACGGGCCTTGAAAAAGACTAGATGTGAATATATACAGAGGAAAATCGATGAACATCAAAATAATAGTAAAGGGCTATGGAGAATATTAAAAACATTATTAAATTCGAAAAATAGTATACCGCGTTCCATAGTTTTCGGAGGGTCAGAAGAACAGTCAGACCAAATTATTGCAGAGAAATTTAACAGTTATTTCGTTAATAGTGTTCTGCTGATCAACCAAAGTATTGCGTTGGTCAGAGAACCTGACGAAATAATACAGCCGATTACTATCAATAGCAGACTAGATTGTTTTTCACCTATCACTTTTGTTGAATTGAAAGGTATCTGTTTTTCATTGCAAAAATCGGCTGGTACCGATAATGTCAACGCGAAAGTGATTCAAGATTGCTTTCACATCATTGGACACGATCTGCTGGACCTGATAAATGACTCTTTACGAACTGGGCACGTGCCAAAGGTTTGGAAGGAATCCCTTGTGGTTCCAATCCCCAAAGTTAATGGGACGGATAAAGCCGAAGAGTACCGCCCTATTAACATGCTGCACATATTAGAGAAACTGGTAGAACTTGTTGTGAAAGGTCAGCTGATACATTTTATAGATAATAACAGTTTGCTAATTCCAGAACAGTCGGGATATCGAGAGGGACACTCTTGTGAAACCGCGCTGAATCTGGTATTAGCAAAATGGAAAGAGAATATCGAGGCGAAAGAGACTATATTTGCGGTATTTCTGGATCTTAAACGCGCTTTTGAAACAATTTCTAGGCCCTTATTGTTACAAACACTGAAGCGCATTGGAATTGTAGGGATGGCGTACAAATGGTTTGAAAGCTATTTGTGCGATAGAACTCAAAAGACTCGTTTCAACGATTCTGTTTCCGATCCCATTGGCAACTCACTCGGGGTGCCACAGGGAAGTGTTTTAGGGCCCATTTTGTTTATTTTATACATAAATGATCTGCGACGAATTTTACGATACTGTGACATTAATTTGTTCGCGGATGATACTGTCCTGTTCATCGCAGCTAAGGATATAAAAGAAACCGCGGAACACATAGACGAAGATTTGCATTCTCTGGCTCAGTGGCTTAAATTTAAACAATTAAAGTTAAATGTTGGCAAAACAAAATACATGCTCATTTCTGCAGCAAACTCCAGTATTGACGTAAATTTTGAAATAGATGGTGAGACATTAGAACGCGTGAAAGAAATCAAATACTTAGGAGTTATTATTGATGACACGTTAACTTTCAAGTCTCACATCAATAATGTCATCAAAAAGATTGCCAAGAAGTACGGCGTTTTGTGTCGTTTGAAGAAAGAGTTGACAATAAACAGTAAAATTAAATTGTATAAATCATTGATTTCACCGCACATAGATTTTTGCTCGTCGATCCTCTTCCTTGCAAATAATACACAATTAACGAGATTGCAGCGTTTACAAAATAAAGTAATGCGTTTGATTTTAAGATGTAGTAGATACACTTCCTCCAGTTTGATGTTGGACGCGCTACAGTGGCTATCTGTGAAGCAAAGAATTTATTACATGACAATGGTGTTCATCTTCAAAATTTTGAACGATATGCTGCCTCGATATTTGTGTGATCGAATTGAAAGAGGAAGTGATGTTCATAGATACAATACAAGAAACGCGAATGATGCAAGAACACCCAACTTTATGTTTAGTAGGTCGCAGAACTCGTTGTTATATAAAGGTATAAATTTCTTCAATTCGATGCCCAGAGAAATTAAACGTGCGGCAACAATGGCAGAGTTCAAGAAAATGTGTATTTCACACGTAAAATCTGTTTTGTAAACAGGTTTTATAATTTTTCCTAAATCATTCATTTATGTTTGCAATTGATAAAAATTAATAAAATTTATTTACAGGTTAAACTACCATGTTCGTACTGATGATGATGATTTTTTTTTTGTTTTGTTTATGTATATTGTAAAAAAAAAAAGTAATAAGCGTTGTCTACGAGAGTTTGAGCCTCGCGCGCGTTTGGTCGGCCTGGACTATGTTAATGGAACACTGGCAGAACACTGATATATAATGAAATTTTTATGTGGGTCTGAAGTGGAAACTGGAATGGGGATAGCTCATTCAGAATTGTCGTAAACTATCTTATCATAAGATGGTTATATCGAGTATTTGTGAATGTGGCAGATCTCTATCATGTTCTAAGTAGACACTTTTAGATATTGGGTTCGATTCCCAATCTGTCAAGGATCTTCCCGGGTTGGAAATTTTCTTGACATGCCTTAAAAAAACTTTGGGTCTGAAGTTGGGATTATCATTATGATAATGTCGATAAGGATAGGACCATTGTTTTTCTTTTAAAGTTTTTGCCTATTTATGATGTTCGATTAATAGAAATTCATGCCTGCAACAGAGTCAGTTCGCTGTTTTGTTTTATAATACTGATATCTTAATTTGGTTAAATATAAATATTATCTATTAGATAAATCGGCCAGTTCAAACCTTTGTAGGGGTATGAGGTGGGTCATCATCATCATCATCATATGCTTGAAGAATCTTGAACGAGAATTTTGTCTGAAAATAACTTTATATTATAGGGACGAATTTTTGTAGAAGTACTAGACAATTTACAGTAAAAGGAAATTGTAAAGGGTCAAAGGGCAATCAATCAATGAAGAGTTCAGTGATTGGACTCACTAACGTTCACTTAGTGGGAAAACGTGGATGTTTGAAAGTGTTCAAATCAAAAAATCTTTTTTAGGCGGGACGAAGTTCGTCGAGAAGGCCAAATGTATTGCTAAGCGTAAAACCTGAAGAAGGAATGGTCCGATTTGAGTCGTCTTTATTTTCTTGTATATCATAGATCCATATATCAATATAGCAGAGAGAAAAATCGGAAAATTCTTGGAAAACTCTGGGGAGAGATCGGAAAATTCAAAAACTTGAGTTCCCATATGTTTTACAATTACATTATGATAAGCGTTGTTGGTCCATTCGCTATAACCATTCGCGCTAACGAAATTGATCTTTGTTAGAAGGTGGAAATGGATTTTCAGACGAAATAACTTACTCCTATCTCTTTTATCTATCTATAGAAATAAAAATTCAAAGGCTAAATGTGTTGCTAAGCGCAAATTCCGGAAAACGAATGGTCCGATTTGAATCGTTTTTATTTTGTGGTGTTCGTCTCTGTCCATAGATCAATGTTATGGTGAGAAAAAGTTTTGAAATTTTTGAAAAGCTTCGATAGAATATTCGAAAAAAAAATCCCGTACGTCCACATTGACATTGTTGTTATTTTTCGCATTTGTTTTTAGATTTCGCATTTGCGGAATTAAGCTTCGTGTTCCGTTAGTGTGGAGCAAAAATTATTCTCAGGTGCAATATAAAAATCTTGAATATATATATAGTAAATGTTGCAATTTAGCAATTTACTCATTCGTGTGTTTGAATTAAATTTTCTATAATTTAAGAGGTCAAAGGTATTAAAAAGATGTTTAAGTCCGCATGTAATTTCCATGATATCCTTTAAGAGAATGCGTGACACCTCTTTGCAGTTGTTGACATATCCCCATTATAGTTTACCACTATGATAAATACAAGCGTAAATTTCATTTCCATCTAAGCTAAAGCCACTAGATGTTTTATACTTTGAATAGCATTTACCCCGCCTGCAGCAAAGCCAATGCACCGAAGTAGTCTCGAAATTTGAGCTCGCTACCAGTGGAGGTTTTGATTTCCATAACCAGTGCTTTCCGACTGACATCAGAAAACATGTCACATTGTGATGGAGTATTTTTTAAGAGCGATCTTTTTGGCTTTTGCGAGAGCAAAACACGAACATGGTCATATGTCGCAATTTGTTTCTTCATTTCAATGCACCCATTGCACTGAGTATTCATCGCGCTTCCGGAGGTCTTTTTCGCATTAGACACACACATACACACACATTCGATCATATTCGATTAAATATTTTTTCCCCTAGCACCCACCGTTATTTCACGTTTCTTAACCACTTGACTTTATCTTTGGCTATCCATAAAAACAGTAAGATTCCTCAGAGGAGATGCAATATTTATACGCTAGCGACGGCATACTTACTGTGTAAGGGCGGATTTAACGTCGCAGATATGCTCATTTTGTTATTCTCTTTGTTGT
The DNA here is from genome assembly GCF_029784135.1 of Toxorhynchites rutilus septentrionalis. Taxonomy (NCBI): domain Eukaryota; kingdom Metazoa; phylum Arthropoda; class Insecta; order Diptera; family Culicidae; genus Toxorhynchites; species Toxorhynchites rutilus. The sequence continues at coordinate 193,081,315 of NC_073744.1, forward strand.
TTCTTTTCTCGGGGCTGCATAACTTTCCCGTTCTTGACAATACGGTTAGGTAAGCACACAAATGGACAGAACAAATGTATGAGAAAAATGGGAATACTTTCAATTTTCATCAATTTAAACCATTTCCAGACTATGGGATTGCAATGTATAGCATATCAAACAAATCTTAGAGAATTCCCGATTCGATTGGTATGCCAACCGTCAAAATCCATTCCCAGCGAAGATAGTTATTAACGTTAAGTTCCATTAAAAAGTGACCTGTTTTCTGCACCTGCACCCTGAATGAAAGACGTAATCCTACGTCAAAAAATAATCAAAATCAATAGTGTCGATATCTACGATGGTGTGAAGCAAAAAAAAATATTACTCCGTTTCTTGGAATACATATGTGATACGAAAAGGTTAATTTTTATTCATAATTTTCATGTTCATTGTGCGTTAATTTGCCTAAAAATTCATTACCACTTCCGAACAAAGATCAATTTCGTTAACTCAAATATCGAATGGACTAATAACGATTATTACGATGTACAGGGTTTTCCATTTCGGGCTTCCGAAAGTATACAGCCCTGCGCTGACAACCGTTTGACATAGCTGTCAACCAAAGCGTCATATCGTTAGTTGAATGTCTGCCATTTTACAATATGGATCGTTTTAGCATCGCACAACGTGTTAATTTTGTTAAATTATACTATAAAATGATGGAAAACCGGCATATGTTTTTCGAGCATTACGGACGGATTTTGGTCGTCATGGACGGCCTACAGAGCACACAAACGCTAATTTAGTGCGTGAATTCGAACAAACTGGATCCGTAGTGGATATTGTGAAACCTGTGCATCTTCGTAATGTGCGTTCGACCGAAAATATTGCTGCTGTTGCTGCCAGTGTGGAGGATGACCCGAATGTTTCGATTCCACGGCGTGCTCAGCAATTGGGCTTGTCAAACACATCATTGTGGCGAATTTTGCATTTGGACTTGCACCTACATCCATATAAAGTCCAACTGGTACAAAAATTAGAGCGTGGTGACCATGGAATGCGTCGGGCATACGTCGATTGGGTGAACGAGCAACAACAGCAAAATGCTGAATTTTCGCATCAAATTTTCTTCAGCGATGAGGCACATTTCGAGCTCGGTGGCTATGTGAACACCCAAAATTTCCGTATGTGGGGCTCAGAAATTCCACACGTGATTGTCTGCCAAAAGTCACTGTTTGGTGCGCATTATGATCTGGTGGAGTCATCGGGCCGTATTTCTTTGAAAATGAGATGGCGAGACAGTAACTGTGAATGGTGAGCGCTATGGCCGCATGTTAACCGATTTTTTTTGCCACAAATTGAATATATGGATACGGATGACATTGGTTTCAGCAGGACGGCGCCACGTGCCATACAACACGAGCGAACATGGCCATATTGCGAACGAAATTTGAGGGACGCATAATTTCGCGTTTTGGTGATGCCAATTGGCCATCCAGATCATGCGATTTGATCCTGCTAGACTTTTTTTGTGGGGTTATGCGAAAGACCGTGTCTATGCCAACTCTCTGCAAACTCTTGAACATTTGAAAGACAACATTCGTGAAGTTATGACCGAGATACCGCCCCATATGTGCCGAAAAGCAGTGTTTGGATTTCGATCAAAATCGAATGATACACAATGTGTCATGCAAGTAAACTCTCACGAACATATAACCAAATATGAGAGGATCATTCAGATACTTGTATGAATGTCAGTAATCACTTGTGTAATATTTAGTGATTAAACTCAGAGAGGAACGAAGACTGTTGATGGCATATCCGATCTGTATCAAACATCGCATACCATTTTCGAAGCCTGCATACAAGTTTGAACCATATCGTCCCGCTCTACTATAGCGAAACCCACTGCACAGGCAAGTGCAAAGCAATAAATGATACAAGAAAAATTACGTCATCATTCGGTCACCATTTGCGGAGAGCAACAAATGGGGAAAGAGAGCGGTGTTGCTAGTAAAACTATGTGGTCTATATGAATATACACATTTCAAGGGATAGAGGCGTTAAAAATGGAAAATATAATCTGACTACCCTTCCCTTAGCCTCTATCGAGCTAAATAATCATATAGTTTGCACTCTCTGAGACTTAAAAATCAGGATCTGCTACATTAGCTGAATATGAATCTTTCGCTTTGCGTTGTCCGTACGATCCTGCTGTTTCTAGATGCATGGAGAGGTCGGTATGCATATGTTAGAGGCAAAGAAGAAAATAAGCTTTCTGCACCGAAAGCGTATATGATAGCTTTGCTTGCATGCTGGTGTGCAATGAAGTGCGAGCCGATGCAGAGTTGTCTCGTTCTCTTTTGTGTCGTGATTTGCAGCACATAACAACAATAGAATACCGCTGGGGGAAATGTTTTGGCAAACACTGCCGAAAAGTCATCGGAAATTACCTGTTCCGGATCAAGGTGTGCGAGGAAGCCCTAGGTGGACATATGAATGATGTTGTATTTCACACATAATGGCATAAACCAAACTTTAATTTGAAATAAAAGTTTCATCGAAATTCGAATTCTAAGTGTGTTTTATTTCAATTTACTTTCGGAATTTAAAGTTGGAAAACCCTGTACAATGGAACCTCGATCATCCGCGAGCGGATTATCCGCGGAAGCGAGTTTCATAGTAACTCTCGTAGCCTTCTCGAAATTCGTCAGTTGCTAATTTATTCTGGTGTTGACTTTTACATAATCTGAACACTGGTGTACATGCTTATAGATGGATACTTTAAGGATTTCTGTATTGATAATAGTTTTCATGATGAAATATGTTTTTTCGTGTTTGAACCTCATTTTTAGTACTTTATTGCGTTATCCGTGATTTTCGTAATACGCGCTGACTTTGCTGGACTATTACGCTGATAATCGGGGTTCTACTGTAATTGGAAAACATAGGGTGTCCATTTTGACGTAGGACTACGTCTAACCGGAAGATATAGGGGGTGAAATGAAAATCTAGGCACTGAACAAGTAGGAAAAAATGCAAGATTTGGAACGCTTATAACTCGAGCATTTCTCAATAGATCGCAAAGGTTTTTGCATCAATTGATAGGAAATATATCTACGCATCTATCATAACGAATAACATTTCATTTTTCTTGAGATAAATAATTGAATAATTGTGAAATATCAAGCATTGTCAAAATGCACTATGTGCCCATTTTTGATTGGTCCATTTTGTGCTCCTCAAATCGTACCGACCAAAACGGTCAACCAGAGCAGCAGCGAAATACAATGAAGCACGATTGGAAAGGAAAAAGAAAAAATATGAACGAAACATTGGTCGCAGTCTCACACATGCGTAATTCTCGAGCCAGCCAGTCAGCTTAAAAATCCCCGCTCCGCTGCCGTAGCGATCATTCTTTGTGTGGACACCGACTGGACAACATCGTTGCTGGACGAGCTGGATGGCTAGGGCTCGAGTGCCTTTCTCAAGGCAATGGGGGCGGAGGTGTAATGAAGGAGTTAGAGTAGAGTTTTAAGGGCCTTTCTCAAGGCTAGAGACGAATGAACTAAAAAGTTCAAAGTCTCTATAATACAAAACCACCACCACCACCACCGTAACGATCATTCTCATCTGAACCGTCCACACATCGTTTCGCATGACATCACATCAACAAACCAACACAAGCAGCCATGGTTGGATATGGCAAAGGAGGAAAAGTGAAGGGAAAGGCAAAATCCCGCCCGAACCGTGTTAGTCTGGAGTTCCACGCAAGGGTAGCTAGGCCGAGCGCGTTAGTACCAGTGAATCAGTCCACCTAGCCGGCGTTATATAGTTTCGGCCGCCGAAGTGGAAAAGCTGCTCGCGACGATAAGAAAACCCGCATTCAGAACAGACCACATTCGGTTCGGTGGACATCAAGACAACACAACAGGCAGTTGCAGCGAGTGGCGAGTGGCAAACGCAATCGCAAAACGGCATCAGGTAGCAGAAGAAAAAAGTTTGTTCTTTATACAAACTGCTTTGGTGGCAAATCCAGAACAAGGCGGCATCGAGGGCGTTCGAAATGGTTTTTTTCAAAACCACGAGTACTAAGTTTTCTAAATTGGAACCATTCCAAAAAACACGGCGCTTATCAGGGCCATTAAACCTTTCAAAAAAGAGTTTACGAAATACAGTTTAATGCTTTCTAAAACAATATCCAAAATAATAATAAAACACAAATTGATTTTTTCATAATTTGTTTGCCAGGATATGATGAGTATGTGAATTTGGCAGTTGTTCTGAGCTTATTGATGGTTGGGGACTTTCCTGATTATTCAATTTTCACCAATTCTCAAATTGCTTCTAGATTGAAGTACAGTAATTTATATTTAGCTCGACATTGAGCTAATTGGATGGATCTGTAATGCGACATTTTTGTAAACATAGAGTTCGGGGTCCAAATTATGACCCCACATTGAAAGTCGACACTGTACCACTGTCATCGGAAATGTTCAATTACAGGTTTCAATTGCCTCAAATACGACACTGAGTGTTTCTCCGGCACGTCGCATTAAATGTAATTTACTGAACAACATGTCACAAGCTGGATGGGAAGAAATTTTCCAACTGTGAAAGCTGTGTGGCAAACGCAAACGCTAAACAGGAAGGTTTAACCGAACAAGATGGGAGTATCAAGTGATTAAACAGTAAACTAATCCATTTTTCAGGTAGATAGGTAGGTATTCACGTAGGAGAAGAAAATAAAACAATATATTTAAAATATATATTTAACAAAAGCTGTCCCCTTTGTATAGTCCTACGTCACTCCGGTTATGTCCCCGACATAACCCACCCGTCTTTTCCTTTCAAATTTTTGCGAAACTTTTCCGTTTTTTTCCGGAACATTGATCTATGGGCAGAGGCGAATATAACGAAATAAAGATAGCTCAAATCGCACAATTCGTTTTCGAGTTTTGCGCTGAGCAACACATTTGGCAATTCGTTTTAATTTATATAGATTTAAAAAATAGAAGACACTCACATAGAATAATTAGATAAATCTGATAATGTCTGAATTTTTCAAGGATCGATCCCTATACCGTTTAGAAAACCGATTCGTCAGCATCGATCTTTCGATAGAGATCGCCCAATCTTATATTAGACTTACTCCCACATCTGGCATCTCTGTCGTCACTTCCACTTTATCGCAATGCACCGAAGTAGTCTCGAAATTTGAGCTCGCTACCAGTGGAGGTTTTGATTTCCATAACCAGTGCTTTCCGACTGACATCAGAAAACATGTCACATTGTGATGGAGTATTTTTTAAGAGCGATCTTTTTGGCTTTTGCGAGAGCAAAACACGAACATGGTCATATGTCGCAATTTGTTTCTTCATTTCAATGCACCCATTGCACTGAGTATTCATCGCGCTTCCGGAGGTCTTTTTCGCATTAGACACACACATACACACACATTCGATCATATTCGATTAAATATTTTTTCCCCTAGCACCCACCGTTATTTCACGTTTCTTAACCACTTGACTTTATCTTTGGCTATCCATAAAAACAGTAAGATTCCTCAGAGGAGATGCAATATTTATACGCTAGCGACGGCATACTTACTGTGTAAGGGCGGATTTAACGTCGCAGATATGCTCATTTTGTTATTCTCTTTGTTGTTTCTTTTCTCGGGGCTGCATAACTTTCCCGTTCTTGACAATACGGTTAGGTAAGCACACAAATGGACAGAACAAATGTATGAGAAAAATGGGAATACTTTCAATTTTCATCAATTTAAACCATTTCCAGACTATGGGATTGCAATGTATAGCATATCAAACAAATCTTAGAGAATTCCCGATTCGATTGGTATGCCAACCGTCAAAATCCATTCCCAGCGAAGATAGTTATTAACGTTAAGTTCCATTAAAAAGTGACCTGTTTTCTGCACCTGCACCCTGAATGAAAGACGTAATCCTACGTCAAAAAATAATCAAAATCAATAGTGTCGATATCTACGATGGTGTGAAGCAAAAAAAAATATTACTCCGTTTCTTGGAATACATATGTGATACGAAAAGGTTAATTTTTATTCATAATTTTCATGTTCATTGTGCGTTAATTTGCCTAAAAATTCATTACCACTTCCGAACAAAGATCAATTTCGTTAACTCAAATATCGAATGGACTAATAACGATTATTACGATGTACAGGGTTTTCCATTTCGGGCTTCCGAAAGTATACAGCCCTGCGCTGACAACCGTTTGACATAGCTGTCAACCAAAGCGTCATATCGTTAGTTGAATGTCTGCCATTTTACAATATGGATCGTTTTAGCATCGCACAACGTGTTAATTTTGTTAAATTATACTATAAAATGATGGAAAACCGGCATATGTTTTTCGAGCATTACGGACGGATTTTGGTCGTCATGGACGGCCTACAGAGCACACAAACGCTAATTTAGTGCGTGAATTCGAACAAACTGGATCCGTAGTGGATATTGTGAAACCTGTGCATCTTCGTAATGTGCGTTCGACCGAAAATATTGCTGCTGTTGCTGCCAGTGTGGAGGATGACCCGAATGTTTCGATTCCACGGCGTGCTCAGCAATTGGGCTTGTCAAACACATCATTGTGGCGAATTTTGCATTTGGACTTGCACCTACATCCATATAAAGTCCAACTGGTACAAAAATTAGAGCGTGGTGACCATGGAATGCGTCGGGCATACGTCGATTGGGTGAACGAGCAACAACAGCAAAATGCTGAATTTTCGCATCAAATTTTCTTCAGCGATGAGGCACATTTCGAGCTCGGTGGCTATGTGAACACCCAAAATTTCCGTATGTGGGGCTCAGAAATTCCACACGTGATTGTCTGCCAAAAGTCACTGTTTGGTGCGCATTATGATCTGGTGGAGTCATCGGGCCGTATTTCTTTGAAAATGAGATGGCGAGACAGTAACTGTGAATGGTGAGCGCTATGGCCGCATGTTAACCGATTTTTTTTGCCACAAATTGAATATATGGATACGGATGACATTGGTTTCAGCAGGACGGCGCCACGTGCCATACAACACGAGCGAACATGGCCATATTGCGAACGAAATTTGAGGGACGCATAATTTCGCGTTTTGGTGATGCCAATTGGCCATCCAGATCATGCGATTTGATCCTGCTAGACTTTTTTTGTGGGGTTATGCGAAAGACCGTGTCTATGCCAACTCTCTGCAAACTCTTGAACATTTGAAAGACAACATTCGTGAAGTTATGACCGAGATACCGCCCCATATGTGCCGAAAAGCAGTGTTTGGATTTCGATCAAAATCGAATGATACACAATGTGTCATGCAAGTAAACTCTCACGAACATATAACCAAATATGAGAGGATCATTCAGATACTTGTATGAATGTCAGTAATCACTTGTGTAATATTTAGTGATTAAACTCAGAGAGGAACGAAGACTGTTGATGGCATATCCGATCTGTATCAAACATCGCATACCATTTTCGAAGCCTGCATACAAGTTTGAACCATATCGTCCCGCTCTACTATAGCGAAACCCACTGCACAGGCAAGTGCAAAGCAATAAATGATACAAGAAAAATTACGTCATCATTCGGTCACCATTTGCGGAGAGCAACAAATGGGGAAAGAGAGCGGTGTTGCTAGTAAAACTATGTGGTCTATATGAATATACACATTTCAAGGGATAGAGGCGTTAAAAATGGAAAATATAATCTGACTACCCTTCCCTTAGCCTCTATCGAGCTAAATAATCATATAGTTTGCACTCTCTGAGACTTAAAAATCAGGATCTGCTACATTAGCTGAATATGAATCTTTCGCTTTGCGTTGTCCGTACGATCCTGCTGTTTCTAGATGCATGGAGAGGTCGGTATGCATATGTTAGAGGCAAAGAAGAAAATAAGCTTTCTGCACCGAAAGCGTATATGATAGCTTTGCTTGCATGCTGGTGTGCAATGAAGTGCGAGCCGATGCAGAGTTGTCTCGTTCTCTTTTGTGTCGTGATTTGCAGCACATAACAACAATAGAATACCGCTGGGGGAAATGTTTTGGCAAACACTGCCGAAAAGTCATCGGAAATTACCTGTTCCGGATCAAGGTGTGCGAGGAAGCCCTAGGTGGACATATGAATGATGTTGTATTTCACACATAATGGCATAAACCAAACTTTAATTTGAAATAAAAGTTTCATCGAAATTCGAATTCTAAGTGTGTTTTATTTCAATTTACTTTCGGAATTTAAAGTTGGAAAACCCTGTACAATGGAACCTCGATCATCCGCGAGCGGATTATCCGCGGAAGCGAGTTTCATAGTAACTCTCGTAGCCTTCTCGAAATTCGTCAGTTGCTAATTTATTCTGGTGTTGACTTTTACATAATCTGAACACTGGTGTACATGCTTATAGATGGATACTTTAAGGATTTCTGTATTGATAATAGTTTTCATGATGAAATATGTTTTTTCGTGTTTGAACCTCATTTTTAGTACTTTATTGCGTTATCCGTGATTTTCGTAATACGCGCTGACTTTGCTGGACTATTACGCTGATAATCGGGGTTCTACTGTAATTGGAAAACATAGGGTGTCCATTTTGACGTAGGACTACGTCTAACCGGAAGATATAGGGGGTGAAATGAAAATCTAGGCACTGAACAAGTAGGAAAAAATGCAAGATTTGGAACGCTTATAACTCGAGCATTTCTCAATAGATCGCAAAGGTTTTTGCATCAATTGATAGGAAATATATCTACGCATCTATCATAACGAATAACATTTCATTTTTCTTGAGATAAATAATTGAATAATTGTGAAATATCAAGCATTGTCAAAATGCACTATGTGCCCATTTTTGATTGGTCCATTTTGTGCTCCTCAAATCGTACCGACCAAAACGGTCAACCAGAGCAGCAGCGAAATACAATGAAGCACGATTGGAAAGGAAAAAGAAAAAATATGAACGAAACATTGGTCGCAGTCTCACACATGCGTAATTCTCGAGCCAGCCAGTCAGCTTAAAAATCCCCGCTCCGCTGCCGTAGCGATCATTCTTTGTGTGGACACCGACTGGACAACATCGTTGCTGGACGAGCTGGATGGCTAGGGCTCGAGTGCCTTTCTCAAGGCAATGGGGGCGGAGGTGTAATGAAGGAGTTAGAGTAGAGTTTTAAGGGCCTTTCTCAAGGCTAGAGACGAATGAACTAAAAAGTTCAAAGTCTCTATAATACAAAACCACCACCACCACCACCGTAACGATCATTCTCATCTGAACCGTCCACACATCGTTTCGCATGACATCACATCAACAAACCAACACAAGCAGCCATGGTTGGATATGGCAAAGGAGGAAAAGTGAAGGGAAAGGCAAAATCCCGCCCGAACCGTGTTAGTCTGGAGTTCCACGCAAGGGTAGCTAGGCCGAGCGCGTTAGTACCAGTGAATCAGTCCACCTAGCCGGCGTTATATAGTTTCGGCCGCCGAAGTGGAAAAGCTGCTCGCGACGATAAGAAAACCCGCATTCAGAACAGACCACATTCGGTTCGGTGGACATCAAGACAACACAACAGGCAGTTGCAGCGAGTGGCGAGTGGCAAACGCAATCGCAAAACGGCATCAGGTAGCAGAAGAAAAAAGTTTGTTCTTTATACAAACTGCTTTGGTGGCAAATCCAGAACAAGGCGGCATCGAGGGCGTTCGAAATGGTTTTTTTCAAAACCACGAGTACTAAGTTTTCTAAATTGGAACCATTCCAAAAAACACGGCGCTTATCAGGGCCATTAAACCTTTCAAAAAAGAGTTTACGAAATACAGTTTAATGCTTTCTAAAACAATATCCAAAATAATAATAAAACACAAATTGATTTTTTCATAATTTGTTTGCCAGGATATGATGAGTATGTGAATTTGGCAGTTGTTCTGAGCTTATTGATGGTTGGGGACTTTCCTGATTATTCAATTTTCACCAATTCTCAAATTGCTTCTAGATTGAAGTACAGTAATTTATATTTAGCTCGACATTGAGCTAATTGGATGGATCTGTAATGCGACATTTTTGTAAACATAGAGTTCGGGGTCCAAATTATGACCCCACATTGAAAGTCGACACTGTACCACTGTCATCGGAAATGTTCAATTACAGGTTTCAATTGCCTCAAATACGACACTGAGTGTTTCTCCGGCACGTCGCATTAAATGTAATTTACTGAACAACATGTCACAAGCTGGATGGGAAGAAATTTTCCAACTGTGAAAGCTGTGTGGCAAACGCAAACGCTAAACAGGAAGGTTTAACCGAACAAGATGGGAGTATCAAGTGATTAAACAGTAAACTAATCCATTTTTCAGGTAGATAGGTAGGTATTCACGTAGGAGAAGAAAATAAAACAATATATTTAAAATATATATTTAACAAAAGCTGTCCCCTTTGTATAGTCCTACGTCACTCCGGTTATGTCCCCGACATAACCCACCCGTCTTTTCCTTTCAAATTTTTGCGAAACTTTTCCGTTTTTTTCCGGAACATTGATCTATGGGCAGAGGCGAATATAACGAAATAAAGATAGCTCAAATCGCACAATTCGTTTTCGAGTTTTGCGCTGAGCAACACATTTGGCAATTCGTTTTAATTTATATAGATTTAAAAAATAGAAGACACTCACATAGAATAATTAGATAAATCTGATAATGTCTGAATTTTTCAAGGATCGATCCCTATACCGTTTAGAAAACCGATTCGTCAGCATCGATCTTTCGATAGAGATCGCCCAATCTTATATTAGACTTACTCCCACATCTGGCATCTCTGTCGTCACTTCCACTTTATCGCAATTCAGGACCATTCACGTTTCAGCCTTCATTCACCACCACAATCAGACGCCTACTTGTTTTGGCTCGCCTCTGTTTTCATTTGGCGAAACTCTTTCGGAGTCACAACGCGCGCAGTATTCGTGTGTGAGCGGAAAAGAAACAAAAATACATAAAACCTGAGACATAAAACTAGACAAAACATTTTGTTGCCGTCGTCACATCGTTTTTCGATTCTCGAAGACACCACCATCGTTGGCTGGCGCTGAAACGCACGGACAATTATTGTGTTGCAAAATAATACCATCCGCGCCATCGGAGGGATTTGAGATGCGTTAATAATTGTGTTTCTTTCGCAGTGTTTGTTTGTATCCTTGAACGTTGTTGTTTCTTCGATTCGACCGACCGTAAGAAAGTCTAAAGTTCAATTCTGTGTGGTTCATAAAACTCTCGGTTTCGAACGGTGATTGATATTAAAAGAAACAAATTCAAAGTCTAGTGTTCCGAGTTCCGATCCGAATTGTGCATTCACCGAGGCGCCAGAGTGTGAAACGTGGGTGTTGCGCTGCAAATTGTAGTGGGAGTGAAACAAAGCAAACTCCCCGTGCGAGTGCCCAATACATAAATTAAGGTGACCGCTTGTGGTGAAGAAAACAAATCACGACAACACGAGAATGAGCCGGATGTTCTAAATTAATGAACACACTGCAGAAAAGCAGTTTGGTTTCGATGTAGACGAGTGATCGCAAAATCGGAGTAAAACAGAGCGACGACGACGCGTTTTAAGCGTTGCGTGCATAGTGTTGGCGCCTTGCAACACTGGCGACAGAACCGGAAATAACCGAGCCGGAGACGGAGGTGGCTGCACTGGCGACAGCAGCTGCAGCGGTGGTAACCACAATGGAGGAGACAGGTAAGCGAAACAGCGGGGAAACAGAGACAGGTTTTGGGTTCCTCTTTATTTACTCTGTTGTCGGGGTTTCCTCTTGGGTTATTTATAGCAGAAAATATTGTGCTGAAAATAGAATTGCGTCGGAAGGTGAGGGAGAGTTCAAGCAGGATGCACTTGACCGTTCACCGAGCGATAAAATGAATGCAACCATGGATGATTGTGCTGCCAATTCAATAGTCAGGAGCATCCTTCAGTTCAATGCCTAATTTGGATCATCAGCGTGAGCGCTATTAACATATGCCGGACGCACGCTTACAATTATATTATTATTCAATCGCTTTAGGAAATTAAGTTTGTGTCGTGCTTTTTGTCGTGTGTAATTTGCGCACATGTAGCCAATTTAAATCGTTGGATCCGACGTGATTACATAACTTCTAGAGTAATTATTATCCTGACTAGTTGTGTGGATAGCAACATTCCAAGATGCCACGATAACGCCTCTCAAAAAAGCCGGCAAATATTGCACCCATTGTAAAGTTTAAACTTATCAGCGCAGATAACAGGATTTCGCAAACGCGAATCACATTCCTCCACTCCCTGATTGCTGCTGCTTGGCAAACAAAAAATTCTGTCAACACAACAGTCGAAACAAATTAACATCTTTGAACGCCCAATTAGAATCGGAATCATGTGTTGGAAACGTGACCACAAACACGGATTGCTTTTAGCTTTTTCGCGCAAATTGGCGAACGAAAAATCACACCTTTTGAACCAACACAAACGACCGACAAGATTGTTTCGATGCATTCATGCAATACATACGCAATCGCACTGCGCACACTACCAGCTGTTTGTTTACATTCTGTTTCTCGGAAGCATCAACAATGCGGGTTTGTCGCTCAGAGAGCCCGGTGAGTTTCCCGATGGAGAGGGGCTCGACACTTGCCGTTGATGATGATTTTACACTCATTCAGAATGAATCCGGCAGTGTAGGCAGGATTGTCTTATATCACACAATTCTATTTTTTGGAGTTGCACTTCAACATTTCAATTTTGAGAGACTGGAATTTCTAATTTTTAGATGTTTCATGATTAAAAACAGGAAGTGAGTTATATCCGCGGTATAACCGCAAGGTTGATGCAGGACTATCGTTGATTTAGTGATCATTTGTTTGTAGTTGTTGGGTTAGGGTCACCAACTCTAATTGAGCACCACGTTTTTAGTATGTGAAGCTTTAAGCTACAATAATACGTATATTTAGTTAATTCAAATAATTTTTAGGCCTTAGGTTTTATCTTACAAATTTGGTGTATAAATGTTTTCTGGAAGTGGTATGGCGTAAATTGCACGGCTTATAGTGCTAATTACAATGTAATTCTGAAATTCAATATTTTATACTTTTATCTCAATATTCTCTTTTTTTTATCAATCCGTACTCACAATAGCTAGGATGTAAGTATAATATCTAGTCCTGTACAGCAGAGTATAGATTTAGTTAGATTTAAGATTTTATAATAATTTGATCACAAGCCACGACTCAACAATGCCTATTGATCTACACAATGATCCATTCTTTTATGACCCAGTAGCGTTACATGGCATTCTTCTATCGCCATGTCACTTGTTGACAGCTGACGCCACGTCGTAGCGTGAGGCGTTGCTGCGATGAGGGGTCTCGTCGTAACATACTCCCGCCCGTAAACCTCGGTGAGAGGCCACAACTCTAGGAGCATCGGCAGCAGGTTTACTGTTCAACTCGACGTCCAAAACAGCTAATTTCACTACTGGTCTGCGTAAGACCCCCGACGATGTCCGCACCAGCGCTTGCCGCACTCTACCGTCTCGTCCTGGGAAAACTCGCTCAATTCTTCCTCGTATCCACTGGTTCCTCGCCGCCCCGTCAACTACCAGTACTAAGTCACCGGTCTCTAGATTCTTCACGTCCTCGAACCACTTGCATCTCCGTGTGATCATCGGGAGATATTCCTTGAGCCATCTGCGCCAGAGTTCATCCGTGATGTACCTGGCCAATTTCCAGCTGCTTCGTAGTGTGCAACGGTTGTCCATCTGTTCAGTAGGCAGGAACTTTGTCCCAGAAGAATTTCCCAACAAAAAATGGTTGGGAGTCAGGGCCTCCTGATCCGCGGATTCCAACGGAATGAAAGTAAGTGGTCTGGAGTTTATCATTCCTTCTGCCTCCAAGATGATCGTATCGAATGTCTCATCATCTGGCTGCCGCAGGACGTTCAAAACTGATCCTATCGCCACCTTCACCGATCGAACGAGTCTCTCCCACGCTCCACCCATGTGTGGAGCAGCTGGGGGGATGAACTTCCAGGTGGTGCTTGTTGTAGTGAACTTCTCAGATAGAGCTTTGTTACTTGCTTCCCTATGTGCTTTCAGTTCATTGCTGGTACCTTGGAAGCAGGTGGCATTATCAGTCCAAAATTCTCTGGGAAGGCCTCTGAGTGCGACGAAGCGTTGTACTGTCATAATACAAGATTCGGTGCTTAGCGAGTGCACAATCTCCATATGTATCGCTCTAATCGTCAGGCATGTGAAGAGAGCCACCCAGCGTTTTACGTTGCTCCTGCCAACCTTCACAAGCATCGGACCGAAATAGTCCAACCCGGTGAACGTAAAGGGTTGAGTGAATGCTGTCAGACGCATCTCGGGAAGCGGAGCCATCGCTGGAGATCTTGGCATCGCCTTGGTTACCCTGCAGAAAGTACATGAGCGTTCAACTTTATCCAACAGTCGTCTTAGGGCAGGTATTTCGAAGCGCTGGCGGATTTCATTGAAGATGGTCTCTCGGTTGGCATGACGGAAGCGGCGATGATACCAGTCTACAATTAGGAAAGTGATTAAATGTTGGTTGGGAAGAATGATCGGAAACTTAGCTTCGGTCGGTGCATACGGTGCAGCACCAATTCGACCACGGCTACGCAGAACGCCGTTCTCATCCAGGAATGGACATTTGGTGTAGATAGGGCTGGATTTGTCTACGGTGACGTGGTGATTCTCTGGTGACCCTTGAGTCTTGACGAGTTTGTTGATTTCGTCCGTGTAATACACGGTTTGAGCGGTTTTCAGCAGTTCTTCCTCGGCCCGTCGAAGTTCTTCGCTGGTAAGGTTTCCGAGTTCAAGTTTATCCTTCGATCGACACCTGCGAAAATTTTCGATGCCTCGGAAAACATATGCGGCTACTCTATGCATTTTGGTCCATCTATTGAACCTCTCGAATACCATGTTCGGAGCGAAGTGGGTGGCGTGGAAACGAGTTGGCCGAAGCTCTTCTTCTGTTGGGACGATTGTTCGCTGCTTAGGCCAACGTTCTTCTGGTTCGTAGAGGAAGGCCGGTCCCTGGAACCAGGGGTTGTCGATTGTCACAGGCATACCATTCCTCCACTTGGTGGCAAAATCCGCAATGTTTTGCTTGGATGGCACCCACCGCCATTCTGACTGTTGCGTAGAAGAAAGAATCTCTCCTATTCGAACGGCTACGAATTTGTGGTAGCGCCAATGATCGATGGAGCGTACCCACGCTAGAACGGTACTGGCATCACTCCAGCAGAACCGTCGACTTACTGTGTACGTGTGCTGTTTTTTAACAGTTTCCATAAATCGAGCGCCCAAAACCCATTGTCGCCAGCGTTCGTTGAGATCGTTTGGGTATTCTTGGTCCCACTCTATCCCTGCTGCCCATAATTCTTGGATAAATATTTTGCCGTGAATGAGTAGGAAAGCGATGAGACCTAGCGGATCAAATAGGCTCATGACCACTCTGGCTACCTCGCGTTTGGTTGGGATGTGACCATTTTCCAAAATGTGCCGTAAATCCTCTCGCGTACCGAAGGCGTAGATGAACACGTCATCATGCGGAATCCACTTCATCCCTAGCACCGACTCGCATTTCCCATCACGTTCCAAATGTAGGTTTTTGGGTTCTTTCTCCGTAATTGTTTCTCCTTTTCCTTGCAGAACTTCAGGTTCGTTGGATAAGAAGCTGCGAAGAGTGAAACCTCCTCTGGAGTGTACAAGTTTCACTTCATTCGCCACCGCAATCGCTTCGTCGGTGGTCTCGAAGCTGTCCAAGTAGTCATCAACATAATGTTTGTTCTTGATGGCTACTGCGGCTCTCGGATACTCACTGGCGAACTCATCTGCGTTGAAATTTTTGACGTACTGCGCTGACGCCGGGGAGCAGGATGATCCAAATGTGGCTACGTCCATGACGTAAACTTGAGGTTGATCTATTGGTCGATTTCGGAATATGAAGCGTTGTGATTGACAATCAGGAGAACGAATTTTAATCTGGTGGAACATTTCCATGACGTCACCACTTACAGCCACAGGGTATTGGCGGAACTGATATAAGACCATTGCAAGTGGCGCCAGTAGGTCAGGTCCCTTCAGGAGTCGGGAGTTGAATGAGACTCCACCCACTTTAGCTGCCGCATCCCAGATTAGGCGTACTTTACCGGGCTTCCGAGGGTTTGTCACGACACCTAGAGGAAGATACCACACACGGTTAGCCTCAACAGAAGTCAATTCGGCCAAGCTCGCTCGATGTGCATATCCTTTGCTTTCGTAATCCAAGATCTGTTCATGTACGCGCTCCTTCAGTTCTGGATCTCGTTGAAGACGACGTTCTAGAGACTCCAGACGACGGACGGCCATGGGGTAACTGTCTGGAAAGTTAGGTTCATCAGTACTCCATAGCAGACCGGTTTCGAATTTCGATCCATCTGCTGTGCGTCGTGTTGTCTCTCGTAGCAGTTGTATTGCACGTTGCTCGTCCTTCGACTCATGAACTTGATGCGCCTCAGCAACTCCAGCATCCTCCAGTGTGAAGTAGTCTCGAAGCTGTTGATTCAACTCACGATCACGATCCGAGACTGTTCCAACGTGTAACCCGATAATCATCGAATTCGTTGCTTGATTTGGAACATACCCATAAATGCTCCACCCCAGTCGACATTTCGCTCCAATAGGATGGGAGGGTCCTCCTTCACGTAGTTTCAGAGGCACGCATAACCTCAAGTTATCTAGACCAATCAATAATTTGGGCTCGACCAACTCATAGTCACTAAGCGGGAGCCCACGCAAATGAGGAAAACGATTTGCTAGGTCCTGATACTTTATACTTTGCGTAGGAAGCACGAGACGACTCACCGTACGAACATTGGAAAGGGTGTATCGGGAGCTAATATTTTTACCGGAGATGTCGAGCTGCACGCATTGTGATTTTGGCTCGACTCGTGTAACATTTCCCGTCCACTTCAAAGTAAGTGCTTCTGTCTTCCCATTGACACCCAGTTCTTTCGCAACGGTTTCGTCCAGTAGAGTGTACGACGAACCCTCGTCAATAAAGGCAAATATAGTTTGCGAGGAATTGTTGCCATATAAAATGACAGGAAGAATGCGGAAAAGTGGCCACTGGGATTCACCGGAAGTAACGTGGCTGGATGACACGTTTATTTGCTCGAAAGAAGAAAACGAGTGTAAAAGTGTATGATGCTTCTGACGGCATCCGTCAACCTCGCAACCTTTCCAAGAACGACAAGGCCACTTGCCGTGATTATTCAGGCATGTTCTGCAGAGGGCCTTCTGTTTAACTAACTTCCAGCGTTCATCTACACTGGCACCATTGAACTGATGGCACTCAGACACACGATGGCCCGCACGACCGCACGAGAGGCATACCTTGCCGGGTTTCGTGCTAGCTGGAGTGCTACTGGACGTAGACGCTGGAGTTTTATCTGCAAGATGAGCTTGAATTATACCAGTATTTCCACCCTTCGGTTTGATGGTTCTGCTTTCATAATTTGTGGTGTGTTTCTGAACGCTGAATCCCGGCACGGTGTAGGAAACTTCGCTTGCTGCTGTCACCAAACCCGACATGAATTTCCCGAAGGTGTCGAGTGTTACGGGTTGACGATGGGTTTTGTAGACTGCCCAATCGAGTCGTAATGAGCCTGGCAGTTTTTCCACTAACTCCTGAAGGAGTACCGGATTCGTTAGATGATTAAACTGCTGCGCTGCTTTGAGATGGTCAACCAAATTCTGCACTGCTATGCCGAAATGCATAACAGTCTCCAACCGATCGTGTCTGGGTGCCGGAACTTGTTGGATTTTATTCATCATCGATCTGATGAGAAGATCCGGTCTCCCGAAGAGCGTACGCAGGGTCTGAATGACGTGCGGTACACTAGCTGGCAGGAGCAATCGGCTTTTCACCGATTCGAAAGCGTTCCCTTTTAAACACCGCTGAAGTCGAACGAGATTTTCTGCGTCCGAGTAACCGCAGGTGGTTGTTGACTGTTCGAAGTTACTAATAAAAATGGGCCAATCCTCTGGGTTTCCGCAGAAAACAGGCAGGTCCTTTCCTAGTACCTGTCTCGCAGCGATTTGAGTTTGCGATAGTGTTCGAATCGAGGTAACAGGAACTGTCATCGAGGTAACAGGAACAGTTGAACTGGTGCAGTAGAGGGTACTCCGATTGGAACAGATGGGTTGGGCAATGAAGCGAGAAGACTCTGTAGAGGACCTACGACCGGAGGTGAAGGGGGTGGCACCTGTGGTAACGACATGTCCGGAAGCGTTGGTTGGATAGGATTCTGAGGAACTACCGTTAGCGAATGTTCTGGGTCTTCAGGATTCGGGTTTGTAAGGGGTATGTTTGAATTCCCTTGTACATTTCCATCTGATCTTCCAGGGTTTTGACCGTCTAGCCAGTCTTTCACCTTCTGGTCGGAATTTACGACCGATCCACTCCTACTGCTCGCTTCTGCCATCTGCCGAATGATACTCTGCCGCTTCTCAAAGGATTCTTTTTTTATCTGCTGCTGCTTACGCTTCATCTCCAACTCCTCTTGCAGTTTACGGCCACGGAGGCGATTCTTTTCTTCCAGCTGACGCTCTTCCTCTTCTAATAACCTTTTCCTGATCCCTTCTTCTTCCAACAGGGCTTGTTCCTTCATCGTTTTCTCTTCTTCGATGAGTTTAAGCTGCTCTGACAACAATACAGCCCTTACACTGGAGGTCACGCTATCTGGTGGGCCTGGGTTCTTTTTTCCTTTCTTGGAGCCTACCTTTGAACCCGCTTGGATCCTTTTGTAGAACGTGTTCCGATCCCTGGAATTTGCAGATGATCTTTGCTGGATTGTCCAGGTTTTGAGCACTGCTTACACGCATATGTAGCGCTTGGTTGTCGGATTTGCTCGTCCACACCGGCGCATCCAAAGTGCTCCCACAGCTTGCAGAAGTCACACTGGACCATTTCGCATTCTGCCGAATCCGTTCGTTCACAGGATTGGCAGTTCCGAGGGGAATTTTGATCTGCCATACTTCCGATACCCGAACAAATTTCTTAAAGAAATGTTGGGTTAGGGTCACCAACTCTAATTGAGCACCACGTTTTTAGTATGTGAAGCTTTAAGCTACAATAATACGTATATTTAGTTAATTCAAATAATTTTTAGGCCTTAGGTTTTATCTTACAAATTTGGTGTATAAATATTTTCTGGAAGTGGTATGGCGTAAATTGCACGGCTTATAGTGCTAATTACAATGTAATTCTGAAATTCAATATTTTATACTTTTATCTCAATATTCTCTTTTTTTTTATCAATCCGTACTCACAATAGCTAGGATGTAAGTATAATATCTAGTCCTGTACAGCAGAGTATAGATTTAGTTAGATTTAAGATTTTATAATAAATTTGATCACAAGCCACGACTCAACAATGCCTATTGATCTACACAATGATCCATTCTTTTATGACCCAGTAGCGTTACATGGCATTCTTCTATCGCCATGTCACTTGTTGACAGCTGACGCCACGTCGTAGCGTGAGGCGTTGCTGCGATGAGGGGTCTCGTCGTAACAGTAGTTGAATCTATATCCATTCCGAATGAATGAATAAATGAATATTTGGGGGACTTCGAAAACGAGAGCGTTACATTGGAGGCACATAGTCTTATGCATCCAATATTGAATGCGAAAATGTTCTACTGATGGGGAAGAATAATCTTCAGGAGCTTTCCTGTTAATTGCACTTGATTAAAAAATCACAAAACGAAATGCATTTGAATAGAAAACATTAAAATAAACTCTTTTGCCTGAATGTAATTTTCAATTCCAAGGGGAACTGGTAGACTATTTTTCAGCAACGATAACATCTTTTCAGATTCTTCTCGATACTGGATAATAACCGAACAATAAGAGTTCCGCGCGTGTATGTGTGTGTGGCGGCTGTTCCGATGCCTCAAGAGGAACCGTTTTTCGATGCTGATATTCTCTTGGTAGCCTTCTCTTCTCCTCCTGATGAATCGGCTCCTCTGCGCTCCCTCACAGTTCGAAACAAACTAATGCGTTTCAGGTCAGGTCAGGTCAGGTAATGAATCGGACGATCCCTCTCCGTTCAGCTCGTCCAGCAACGATGTTGTGTCCTCACGAAAAATGAAAGCGTTTCACCACCAGAATATCGCTTGAGTATGCTTTTTGTCCGTGGTTGAATCGAGAGAAGGTATGGTTTAAGATGGCAATTTGGAAGGCAAACTATAAGCGAATGAACTCTCTGAGTTTGAAACTTTCCGCGACTGAGCAATAATCGATTTAAAATTATATGATTTTCGCGATACGAAACATTTTCCGTTGCGCGCGCATCTTATATTGGATACGAAAATATTCTACGGATGGGGAAGAATAATCTTCAGAAGCTTTGCACTTGAAAAATCATAAAACCAAATGTATTTGGTCGCAGTATCGCAGTCGCAGTCTATCCATATAGAAAACATTAAAATAAACTCTTTCGCCTAAATGTAATTTTCAATTCCAAGAGGAACTGGCAGATTATTTTTCAACAACGATTGCTTCTTTCCGGAATCTTCTCGATGCTGACTAACCACCGAACGAAAAGAGTTCCGCGCGTGTCTGTGTGTTTGTGGCGGCTGCTCCGATGCCTCAAGCGAAACCGTTTTTCGATGCTGGTCGCTTTCTTGGTCGCTTTTTCAGTGGCATCACTCTCCTCCTGATGGATTCCCTTCTGGCCTAAGATGCACAGTCTCTTGGTGGCACCGTTCATCAGCGCTTTCATGATGAACTACACCACCAGCTTCACCACAACAGTGACAACATGCTCCAATCGCTGTTCAATTATAACTGAGTAGATTTCCGAGCGGCGCTAGCTTATATACCGATAGCCTGTTTCGAAAGCAATTTTAAAGCTATTGAAACTAGTTTTTGGATCATAAAGTAACAAGTATATAACGCGTTGACATTTTGAGTGTTTATCATACCATTTCGTTCAGTTGTTTAGGAGCTGTTAACGCTCAAAATCTCGGTCTCCGCCGAAACGCTTTCGTTTTCGAAACTTTGGTTTTACACCCCGGTATAGAAATGAAAGAAATAGTGGTACTTTCGTATTAGCGTCACCGGAGCCGAAATACAATAGACCTCGCTAACGCTCGGTCGGACCTAACTAAAGGATCGTCTCCTATGTTTCAAACTAACCGGGCAATCGATGGAACACAGGTTTGTTTGCGAAAGGCCGCCGCTTCCGACGGCGGGTCGGCGGCCAACTCGGATTGCGTCACCTCGGCGGCTTAGGGCCGCTTCTGTTCCTTATCCTCGATTGATGAGGACTACGTCCCCATTACGTTGGCCTCAGAATAAATTTAATTAAGAAAAATCAATTCATAATGAAAATTTCGCTCCGGTGGCTTAAATATACCAAATCCCAAATACGCATTTTCGTAGCACTAAAAAATGACAAAACACTGCATACAACAAGGCAACAACAATACAAATAATATTTGAATGCCAGTGATGTTCCTGATTGGGATTTGAAAGTTAATCCATCAAATCACGATTTGATCAGAAAGATGACCTAGGTTATTGTCAGTGCAACAGTTTTTACCCATCTGTGCGTTAGTGGCTCCGTACGAACGAAAGCATGATGGGTGCATGCGGAGCGTTGACCGAGTGGTGGAAGCAAGACGGATCATAGTGTTGCAGCCTGCGTAAAAGAAATATTCGATGCGGTCACCGAGTGGTGGAGGCAAAGCAGAGCACCGTCAGCCTTCGTGTGATAGTAATCAGGGCCCGAAATGAAGACCAACTCTACTCTTAGTAGCTTCGCTTCGACTAGAACTGCTTCGGCAGTCGCCCACAACAAAAAGTGACTTGACTAGAAAATGAATTGATTAGCGTTGACTAGCGAGGATGACTGGTGAACTAGTCCAGTCAGTGGTTATTTTAACTGACGCGACTAATGAATACAAATCTGCCTCTTAATTCAACTGACTTCAATCCACACTTCCATTTCCCCCTGACACTAATTTTATATCCACGTACGCAATCTTATTTTTACGTCCATATGAAGAGGAACGAAAACATGATTTCTGATGCATAAAAGAAGTTACCCCATCAATGGACGGTTCATTGTCTACTCATCGTGAACTCAAACCAATGAACTTAGACATTTATCTAGTATTCTATAAAGGTCCTCGTGTTAATATTAGTAAATAACGTGCAAAATAGCGCACACACACTGAACACTATTTTATACGTGTGAGTAATTTTCGTGTACGATACAAAATAATCTAGCTCACCTGTAGCGTATATCAAACCACGTTGAACTCAACATCGCACAAGTACATGGGAGAGAGAAAGAGAGGAACGAATTCGTTTTGGGGGAAGTCACTTCAAAATGCAATGTGGACAATTTGACTGGGGAGAATGAAATGATATAGTCGAGTCGGTAGAGGGAGATAGCGACTAAACGCCCGACTGACTGTTCAGTCGTTTTGGCGGAGAAACTGCGTGAAGAAGCCAAAAGTCATTATTAACTGAATACGGATATAGTCAGTCAGATAGTCAGCTGACTATTCTCAGTTGACTATGACTATGTAGAGCCCTGATAGTGATACCGATAACACATGATGGGCGCAGTTGTACAGTACAGAAACTCGTGCACGATGAGACATATCTTCTGTGTGAAAAAAACTGTGACGTATGATGATTGCAAAAAACATCAAGTTTCCTATACGTACAGGGTCCACTCTGACTGAACCAATGAATTATTCTTTAAGACTTGGTTCACTATGACTGAACAATTTCGAAATATTTTTCAAACAATCAACAGTTGTGAGTCAAAATGTGCAATTCTGTTTTGAAAATTAGGGCAAAGAGAGGTGTGAGGCTGGAACTGCATAAATATATGGTTGCGTTCAGTATAATAGTCTCTGCCATCTGCTGCAGGCAAGAATATTAGGCTGTCAAAAAAGTCCTGCGGTATTGCGGTTCTGGTGTAGAGGTCGTCGAAGATGCGCCACGCTCCGGAAGGCCTGTCGTCGAAAATTGCGACAAAATCGCTGAATTAGTCGAGAAAGACCAGCTGGGGATAAGTCATCAAACCGTTATTAACCATTTGAAGAAGCTTGGATTCACAAAGAAGCTCGATGTATGGGTGCCACACACGTTGACGCAAAAAAAACATCTTTGACCGTTTCTGAAGCGGATGGTGACTGGCGATGAAAAGTGGGTCACTTACGACAACGTGAAGCGCAAACGGTCGTGGTCGAAGCCCGCTGAAGCGGCTCAGACGGTGGCCGAGCCCTCATTAACGGCCAGGAAGGTTCTGCTGTGTGTTTGGTGGGATTGTCAAGGAATAATCTATTATGAGCTGTTTCCCTATGGCCAAACGCTCAATTCGGACCTGTACTGCCAACAACTGGACCGCTTGAAGGTAGCACTCATGAAGAAGAGGCCATCTTTGATAAACAGAGGCCGCATTGTCTTCCATCAGGACAACGCCAGGCCACACACTTCTTTGGTGACGCGCCAGAAGCTCCGGGAGCTCGGATGGGAGGTTCTTTTGCATCCGCCGTATAGTCCGGACCTTGCACCAAGTGACTACCACCTGTTTTTGTCCATGGCGAACGAGCTAGGTAGTCAGAAGTTAGCCACAAAAGAGGCCTGTGAAAATTGGCTATCCGAGTTTTTTGCCAATAAGGAAGCGAGCTTCTATAACAGGGGTATTATGAAGTTGGCATCTCGTTGGGAACAAATCATCGAAAAAAACGGCGCATATTTGACTTAAAACAGATGATTGTAACTAATTTTATGAACAAATGAAAATTCAAAAAAAATACTGCAGGACTTTTTTGACAGCCTAATATGATAGCACGGTTTACATGATAAAGCATACACTTACCATTTTCAATCATTTTAGGACAGTATTCCCCAATAGAATCGTCAAATACGAATTCATTGTCATCGCTACAGGCTAAACCGCACTCTGAAATAGTGCATTTTCCGATCATTCACATTGAAGGCCAGCAATTTTCTCTGATCCGTTCAGTCAGAGTGAAGCAAGTTCATTTTTTATTATAATTAAAATGTATACCTTCTACCCAAACGGGTTCAAGTATGTTACCGTTTAGGAATATAATAGTTTTAAGAACATAAATAAATTAGTTTATATAAATAAATAAATATATGTAGGTTGAAATAAGAATGTAGAACATTAGAATTACTCTAGGACATAAGTTAGCTATAATCACACGCACACACATATACACACCAAATACACAAACCTGGAGTCGAGCGATATACCATAAAACCACAATAGCTGAAATTCACATGTATAAGTTTCGAGAAGAGACATACGACATAAAAACTTGGGGAAAAGGAAAGCACTACTGGGTCTATAATAAAAGCTCTTTATCCAAGGCACAATGGTCATAGAAAAGTGTCCATACTTTAATAATTTAAATTAAATTGAAAGCACTTGGAAACTGCAGTTCATACAGAGCGGATCGAAAAATTAGGTAAAGAGCATTTGATAAGAGAAGAATTAGACCCAGTGGTAAATAGTGTTTTCCTATCCCAAACAGGACCCAATAATATCGGCACCAATTCAAATCGATTGGCAACAATTGGTGTCATCGCTAAGCCAGCGGTCAACGAGAGACTTCGAGTTGAGTCGCCAACTCGTTGGAAACTCTACGCGCGACACAGCTCTGGTACCCAGCTTGCGACGACGGTCGCCAACAACGTCACAAGTGTCCTTCGCTCGACTCTTGCCGGCCGGCCTCCACACACTTCACACTTCACACGAACACTGTAAGTTAATAAAAATTGGAAAAAAAAAGGAAAATCTAGTGTGTATTCAATTGCCAACTGATCCCTTGATTTGTGCACGGATGTGAAATAAGCCGATCTTGAGCCTCCGCGTTTCAAGCTCGAGCTAGCCATCGAAAAGAGGTCTTGAGAGCCCACCCTCAAAGGTCCCCGCGGCTTAGACCAGGGATCGAGGGCATTTGGGATTAGCCCTTCTGTCTAATCTATTGAGAGCGAGGTAACAAGTACATTTCAACAAGACACGTATTAGCTTCAAGAAAAAGTTTTGTTGGTTTGTATTTGGTGCTTGGAAATTATTGAAATACAATATACAACTGATTGACATATAGTTCACTCTGTCTACACATTAAAGAGAGTACAGTAAACATTCACTAACTGGGCGAAAAGGGAAGACCAGTTATCGACATTTGCGTTTTAACTGGTCCGGCACGTTTAGTCAAATAAAATCTAGGGGAACTTCAATGAATTGTTTGATTCGCGTTGATCATGAAATTGGATAAACAAAAGGAATCCAATGGAAGTTTCGCATTGAGAGTGGCAACAGTTATGAAAAGAGGGGCTTAGAATGAAAGGGGTGTAAGTGATTTAATCGATTTCTCTACATCGACTTTCTCTTTTGGTCATAACGTTGCTGCAAATACATTCCCAGCTGTATTTGACAATGCGGAAGATAGGTCAGAACCTCGTCTATCGGATTCTATAGCAAACTCAAATTGGAACGTTTTTGCAATTGAGTTATTAACTGAAGAAAAAGTTGATGAAGAGCAATCGATCAAGTCACCTACACCCCTTGAATTCTAAGCCCCTCAAATATAATTTGAGGAAATTATTTTTCTGTAATTTAATCAATGTTTTGATCATGCGAAAATAATGTCAATTATCATAACATCTCGAGTTACATTCGAATGCCCCTCACAGCGAATATTCCATTTGAAAATGACATCGATTGTTTACGAAATTCTGCTTTTTAAGTGGTCCAAGGACCAGTTAACGTTCGCCCAGTTAAAACGCAGACCAGTTAAACCAGGACCAGTTAGCGAACGATTACTGTAATATCTGGCCAGTTTACAAACAGCAATGAATAATAGTAAATACACTCAAAATGCACTGCAGTACATTAAACTTAATAGAATTCGATGATGGGTAGAACAATATGTTAAACAGAAAAAGGAATTCTTTATTATGAGCTTCTATCAAACAATCAGTCGATAAATAACAATAAATACCCACATTCCGTTTTGCCTGCCAAGATCGGGTCGATGAAATGTCAACAATCGACCTCAAATGCTGCCACCTTGCAATCGAGTTATCGACCTTTCATATGCATTCATCGAACAACTTGACGCCACTTTTTCGCCAACATGTGCAAGGCGTCGACCTGCTTGCAGCGCTGCTTCCAGCACTGCTTGCTGCTTGTTTGTATTGGTTTGTTATTGAAAATGAAAAGGAAATACATTGATCGATTTTAATCATTTTATTGAAAAAAATAATAAAAATCCATGTATAATAAAAATAATAATGTATATAATGGAATCGGTGCATCCGGGTTGTCTGGAATGACGATTCAAATCCGACTGAGTACATTGATGAATACCTCCTTGCCCTTGATGACACAGATAAGTGGCTGAGGAGGATTCTGCAATGTGCGTGAAGCACGGGATCTCCGATGGGGAAAATTGGTCGAAATACTATCGATGTTGCTGTTGATGCTGTTCCCCTGAATAGCACCCTGGACTTAAAGGATACTGCTGCGGGAAAGCTGATGCTGTTGGCTGGTGTGACAGAAGTGGAAATAAGCAATGTGGTGATGAGGGAAATCATCTTTCTCACTCGCCGATTGATTGAGTCGGATGTATTCATAGCTGAAACAAAATAAAATGATTAGTAAGTGAAAAGCAGAAATGAATTCCCTACTCACCAGTTGTATGATCCGGATAAAAATGCGAACATTAAAATATCATGCGATTACGTTCGCTTACCTCGCCTGTTTTCATTCTACTATACAACGGAATCAGTGCATTCGGGTTCCTCCGGGGTGGTAATTCAGCTGGGCAAGTTGATAAATACCTCCTTGTCGTTGAGTTTTCTGCAGGAAAACGGATGTTGTTGGACGCTGTGATAGAAGTGGAAATCCGCACTGTGGTGATGGGAGAAATAATCTTTCTCACTTACCGATTGATGGAAGCAAATGAGTCGAATGTATTCATTGCTGATAAGACAAGATACAATAATTAATAACTAAAAAGCCGAAATATATTTCATACTCACCAGTTGTATGATCCATTTGTTTTTGTTTGAGATGACAGTTTAGCGGAGTGGAAAAAAGAACCACCAGTGATTCCATTTGGTATGTTTAATTATTCAGTATTTTCGACTAACGAACTATCCGCGTTGACGATATTGGGGAATAGGCATGACAGTATGGATTTGCAGAAGGCATGAATACACTTTTGAAATGAAAATTATGAATGAACATGATTTTTCCTTAATCAAATTAGTACTCTATGTATGTGAAAATCACCATTGCCTGCAAGTGGTGAAAAAACGTCATAAAAAATATGTTTCGAGATAATTTTATATTATAATGACAAGTTTTTTTGAGAATATCTGAACGTCTATAGAAAATAATTCAAATTAGGGTCATGACAACGAACTTTAAGTAGAAAAAATTATGGCAAGAAAAAAATTTCATACAAATTTTAGCAAATATAAACTGATTCGGGCCGACTAATATGATAGAGAATAGTTTGCCTCATACAAACTAATGCCGTATCCAGATGTCGATACCTAATCGTCGTCATCGTGAATAGGTAACAGCGTTACGGTCGTTGTTAGGTCGATGTTTTTTTCGTCGATTGGATTGTGGGTACATACGGATTGAGCGGAGGGATCCGTTCAGTATTAATTAATCATAGTCGCCTGGTGTAACGTCTCACCTCATGTCTCTTTGACAACTTGGCGTGATCTGCTATTTCACGCGCCGTGCTCACTACTGCCAAATTCTCTTAAGCGCAAGAACTGCGACTTTTAATGTAAAAAAAATCGAGAGGTTGTATCCGAGACACGACCGTTTTGGACGTAGGACTACGCAATCTTTATTTTTTTTTAATTTGTTGGTTTATCATTTCGAATGTTATTTCCGAATACGTCGAAATTTCATAACTCTTTAGTAAAAAGTTCCGGTGATCCTGAAAAGGTTTAATGGCTTGCATGGTTTTGTAGAATCATTTCGAAACGTAATGATTCTTTCTTGCCTTTGCGAGAACAATTCACTAATTGGTCTTATGTCGTAATTTGTTTTTTATATCAATGCACCCATTGCACTGATTCGGATGGTTGTGCTAATTGCAATGCCAGATGCACTTCGAGCGAAATATTCGTTAGCGTTCACAACTCGAGGGGAAACATAAAACACAAAACGAGCAGAATAAGCGACTTTTGTTGTTTCGGGCACTGAAAGATTCTGAGAATTTTCCTCAGAGGAGAAGCAATACTTATACGCTAGCGACAGCTTAGATAATATGCAAGGGTGGAGTTTACTTCACAAATATTCTCGTTTCGCTATCCCCCTTCGTTGTTTCTATTCCAGCGGCGTCATAAGTTGCTCGTTATTGACAGCTCTGTTCGGGAAAGCACATAAATGAACAGAACAAAATGTATGGGGAAATGGGAATGCTTCCAATTTTCATCAATTTAAACCATATACAGACTATGGGATTGTAATGTATAGCATATCAAACAAATCTTACAAAATTTTCGATTCGATTGGTATGGAAATCGTTAAAATCCGTTCGCAGCAAAAATAGTTATTAACGTTAACTTTATTTCATAAAAACATGACCTGTTTTCTGATTTGGTACCCTTAATGTAAGACGTAGTCCTACGTAAAAAATGACAGTGTGAAACAAACCGGTAGAAATTATGCTTTAAGGTGAAGATGGAAGCTAACCACAATGGCGTTCATTTCTTTCATCTCCCTCACTCACCCCTCGCCGGAAAATCAATAATTTCGCGAAACAGTGTGAAGAAAATGATCGTTTTCGCACACTTCCCATCAAGTAATATCAACCAAACACTAATCGATTACTCAAGAGATATTAAATTTCCATCTGCTGTCGCACTGTATAGTGAAAAACATCGGAAAACTCGAACTAGTGCTCTGAAAGTTAAATTTTCTTTTTTCAGTTTTCGGCAATGGTTTTGTTTGTATTGGTGAAAGCATCGTTATTTTTTCGACACTGATGCCAGACAACATCATCAAAAAAGCTATAAAACCCACTCAATAAAATGTTATTTCAGAGTCATAGTGTTTCATGTCATGAAAATCAATAGAATAAAATTGTGTTGATATCAATACATTTATTAATTTTACGTTTAAAGAGTCTATAATGTAAGTTTTAGCAACTTTAACATTGGGTAAGAAAATTGTATTGCAGAGCTCGGAACACTGCCACGGCTGCCTATGCTTCCAAAAACAGTAAACAGAAAAGAATTACATTCAATCAAAATGCCGCGGCCAACGAAGAGAAGGGTTAATGCTCTCCAACGTGAACAATACGACCAACGAAGGAAAATATTAAGGAATTATCGAGTTACTATGCAGAGGAATTTGTTAATACCAAATCAGCCCCAATTCGCATGTGTTATCAATTTGCTCATGTTACACTCGCGTATAATTAGAATTTTACTTCATATGCAAATGCACCTTCTATATATGTTTATATTTGCAATTGTGCATCGGAACATATCGTTCATACATTTCACTTTAGTATTGAATTGTTATTTTTTCCAAATATATTCAAAGATTAGTGTCAATGAAGCACCACACAGTCTGATAAGCGAATTGATCTATTTACGTGTGCTTTGCTCTTCTCTCACTTACACTATTACCCCATTTTTACACGTGGGTTTACCTATACTACTACAATGGCTAGCTTCCACCTTCTCATTAAAGCTCTTTATTAAAATCACAAATCTTATATACAATCACAATCAAATTTAAAAATCACAATTCACAATTAAAATCAAACATTTGCATGCCGGGGGGGGGGGGGGGATTGGTCGGCTTCGCTTTCCGTTGGGGCCGAGAGATTTAGACGTAGGACTATGTCTTTGATTTTTATGTAGGGGGGTCATTCTACGAAAAAAATAAGGGATTTCAAATGCATATTACGCAAAATCATTATTGCGATATATGTTATAGTGTATACCATTAGATTTTTTTTTTTAGATTTTACTCGCTGTTTGTATGTTTGCATACAATTCGGGCATTACCCTCCATCGTAGAGAAAGGCAAACCGTTCACGAATGGTACGAAAGATGTTCGTCTAGTTCGTCAAAAACATTGGACGAACGGGTCTTCTTATTTTTGAAAGCGGTAGTTCACCATACGAACGGATTCCGGAAGAACTGTTTGGGAACGAATGTGCAGCTTAACTGAATACATGTGGAAAGCAGATTGCGTTGGACGGAACGTATCGATAGAATGAAAACGCTCGGAGAAAACTAAAAAAGATAACGATATTGTCATTCACAAGCAAAACGCCTTCCTTATTTTATTAATTTATGCTTGAAATAAATTTAAAATTAAGATGATTGGTTTCATCAATTAAATTTGATTCTCAGAAAAGCTTTATTTTCAATTAATGTATTTTTTTTTTGTTGTAGCTAGCATCTCCGTCCATCTAGCTGTCTATTACTAACTTTCTCTCTAACTATAAATATAGCATTATATTGTAAATATCATGATCCTTAAGCGACAGAAATGTACCGCTCAGCAAATCCGCCACCAGTGCGATTACAGAAGTGGGACATGCGTGCGCTCCGCGAGTGACCATTCCGACCGCATGCAGAGGGCCACTCTCTTCGCCGCTCATGGATCCCACCAACAGTCTCGCGCTATCGTCACTCCGCGGAAGACGTGTTTTCGTATTAATTCCAGCGCGCCACTTATCCGATTCTCCTTGGGCTCGAGGAGCGGTCGTGAACCCAGAAGGTTCAAGTTCAAAATTGTTTTATTCGTAGACTGTGGTTAGTCATCATTTGCGCGCCGAATATTATTCGGTTGATAGAGTAACACAATGTGATGTTTTTTTTTTGTTTTGATCAATTGTGAAACGCGCGCGCGCCTGGAGAAAAGGGACTCGAGATAAACATTGCGCGTGGATTTCACACGCCGCATTCTTGCGAAAAGTTTGCTGCGTTTTGTCGCTTAGACCCGCTTGAAGTTATTGGTCGATGCGATCATCGTCCGGAAATAGATCTGTTTTGGTTTCTCGATTGCTAGCGCTGCCTGCTGCCGGCTGATTTGCGTTTTCTGAGGGAGGCCTGCAATCGAACTCGAAGCGTCGTCTCCGAGGTGGACAGTTTTCCACCCACTGAAGGAAAAAGTTACTGTTGATTGAATGTATCCAGTTCAGCTGCCGAAGAGTAAGTCTTGCTTTGAGTTTCCTTATCGGTGATAATAGGAAGTGATTTATTGAGTTGGTGATGCGCTTTTCTCAGTAATCGGTATCGTAGCTATTCCGGCGAATGTTTGATTGATTCGCGTTCTCAGTGATTTATTGAAACCAAGTCAAAAATAAAACAAAAACCATTTTTTGCACGATCACCTGTGATTATTTCTAGTCGATGAATCATTGTTTCCAAATTGGAGATTTTGTGAATGAAAATAATGAAACAAGACAAATTGCAAATCCGTTGTATATGTGGGAAGGTCCAGTAGCAACTTTACAGTTGACGTAATTCTTAAGAAAGGTAAACAAATTGTTTTGCGTGGGTAACAATGATTGATGTAGATCAAGAGTTTGTGTCTAGCTTTGTAAGCAATTGTTTATTTATGTGTGGTATTTGTCTAGCTTTTAGCGTTTGAATGTTATTTTTTTATAATTCGTTTATGTTTACATGCTCAGATTTGAATATGATGAAACATGCTCTTAATTAATTTTTTACTGATTGGCGAGTGATCACTACTGTTGGGATCCTGGATTACATTCCACTTGCAATCTAACGATAGTGAATTTGAGCAAAGCGGAAGGTCAAGAGCACTGGACTGAGGAGGAGATTTAGGTACACGTGTTGTTTCTCAAGTATTAAAAACGGTCATTTTGAAGCTGTTACAAAGATCATATATCAAACAATGAACGGTTATTGTCGTACTGTTCTCCCCAGGCAGTTCCGTGAGAGTTGAAGTCTCCCATGATCAATCGTGACTCGGGAAGGAGTGAGCATATGTCAACAAGTTGCTTGCGGCTAGTAATGTCTAAATTTTTCATTTATCCGATTATCGATTAATCGTTCGGACATTTTTCAATATTCGATTCATTCGAATAATTGTTTTTCAATATTCGATTAATCGAGCGGATATTTATTTCTTGTAATAATCACGTATCACGTTGTCATGCTGGTCGCGTGGTCTATCGGGTTGTCGATGCTAGATGGTTGGATGTAAAAATGTTGGATAAAAAAACTATATAGCCTAATTCTTAACCTAAAAATGCATTAGCCTTGAAAAAAATTCTTTCTTTCATTAATCGCGATTACAGTGGCAATTATTCGATGTATTCATAGTTTGATTTTAAATTATTCGATACCAAATTACTCGATTATAATTTCAGATATTCGATTATTTGAATTAATCGAACGATTAACCGACGTCTCTACTTGCGGCTAACCGCAGCTCTCGGAGGCCAATACAATCCTCTGATGTTCGCATGACAAGCAACAGCTTCGATCCCTCCAATAGCTGGAAGGTCAATTCAATGAAATGAGAGGCCCTTTTGATCCCCAATAGCCCCCCTCCGTATCTGGCAACACGATTCAAGCGTATAATATTCACATCGTGGAAAGAGAGATAATTTTGAGAAGAAAGCCAAGCTTTGGACAGAACAGAAACATCACAATTAAAGTTATGAATTAATAATTTTAATGTATCCAATTTAGGAATAAGACTACGACTATTCCACTGTAAAACAGTGATATCTCCGACCTTTCCATTGAAATTAGACATCGAGAGAGATTATTATTACAAGGAGGGGCCATGTTTGCATCAATTGCTGCAAATAAGACTTTACTACTGGGAGTATTGCGGTGACAATGGTTCTGATGGAGTCGGAATCATTAAAGAATGTGAAGATTTTATCCATGACGTCGGACAACTTTATAAATCCCGATCGAGAAGTTGTACTCGACGATAAAACAGAGACAGTTGGGATTTAGATATTCTCTCGAGTGCTGGGTCGTTCGAAGGTGAACTATTACCATGGAAGCCAGGAGGAACCTGATTTTGCTTGCCCGACGCACTAGAAAATTTAGGCAAGGTAACAGAGGGTATCATAGATGGGACTTGTCCTTGAACTTTGCGAGTGGTCACATTTTTACGCCGGGGGTTCCCTTTGAAAATAAACGGTGTTCCCGTCAGCAAACATTCCGTCAACTGGCAGTGAAGCGAAGACATTGTATTTTTTGGTGATGGTTATTGTTGTTGAACCAGTGGAGAAGCGCCCTTCAAAATATCCGTGAAAATGCCTTCGAGGATGGCTTCTTTTTCTCTCAGCGACTCTTGTAAATTCCACAAGCTGCGAGCTCATGTAGTCTGTCCCCTGCAATGCGGACTCTTTTGCTCAATCGCACTACAGGCTTCGCCCACATACTGCTCTCCGCAAGTGGCACAGCGCTCCTTGTTGGCGCGATAAGCTGCTGTTTGACCAACTGATTAGCACTTTTGGCAAGTCATGTGCTTTGGCACGAAGAGTCGCACCGGTAGCCTCAGTTTTTCCACCATGACGTAGTTCGAGAGAGTAGAGCCTGCAAAGGTAACTCGAAACGAATCGGACGGCGTAAATCTTTTATTTTCTTCTTCATTTGAGACATTTTCGAGTTGGCGACAGTTCAAGACTTTGACTTTGATCGAAGGAAGCTTCTTGAACTTGCCAACTCCTTTACTTATTATTTTTGTCGCATGGCAGACCCGTTTCTGTTATCAATATTCCCCCCTCCCCCTCCTTTTTACGTCATACGCGATATTCGAGAGTAAATAGCATATCAGCAACGATCTCATTTGCGTGCTTCCGGTTAGTCACGACAACTCGCAATTTGTTCGGTCTAACCTTACAAATTTTAGATATGTATCTGTCCAGATTTTTGGGCCAGTTCCAGGTGCATTTTCTGGATAGTCTCTAACACGAGAGCAGAGACAACAGTGGGGAATGGCAATGACGAAGGTTGAGATGTAACGGGAACATTAGAGGGAGAAAGTGAAATCGATTGTGGAAGGGTTTGGTAGAGTGAGCTCACTTTTACTTCCATTTTTGGAAGTATGTCGGGAGTGAGAATTGAACTCGTGACCTTTAGCGTGAGAAGTATGGATGTTAATACTGCACCAGATCGCCTCCGCGAGATGTGAAATGTTTATTCCATGTTTGAAGGAAAGACAATACTTATATAGATAAAGTATACAAATTGGAATAAAAACTTTCGATTCAGCAAAGATCGATTCGTTGGATTTGGAATTGATCAATGAATAGATCCCTACGTCGTTTAGAAAACTGATCCGTGAAGATCGATCTTTTTCTAAAGATCGTCCAATCCTAGACTCATCCCCGGAAGAACTTTTTTCCAGTTTAGGAACACGTTTCAACTTTTTTCCTGTCCCTTTTTTGAACAAAATGTAAACCATTATTGCTTTATGACTGATTCATATCCATCTTCTCTCGCGTTCCAGAACCGCTGCCATCGCCGGGGGCCTCCTCGTCCGCCTCGACCACCTTCGCCGAGAGTATGTCCAACCTGAGCGACATATCGTCCAACACGGCGATCATCAACAGCAACAGCAGCGGCAACATCCCGAACGCGGGCGGCGGTAACATTGGCGGTGGCAATGCAACCGGCGGCGGAAGTGGCTCCCAGGCAGGTTCCAGCCGGCCCCGAATGGACATAGCGTGTGTCATTGACGCGGGGCAGGCCCACCGGAAGGTGGCCTTCGAAGAGCTCAAGCTGGCGTGTGTTCAGGCGTGCGCTAACCTGCAGCTGCTCGAGTTCGAGAAGCTGGACTTCGGAGAGCTCAACACGGTGGACAGTTTCTACAGTGCGGACGTGGCGGTGGTGGATTTGAGTGTACAGGCACAGCAGAGTACCCTCAGCTATCATTTGGGGGTGCGCGAGAGCTTCGAGATGAAGGAAAACATTGTGATCTACAATGATGTGGATAGCGAGACTACGCTCAGGATGAAGATTTCCTGTGGTAACTACACGTTTGTGCCTTATCGGGTGGTGGAAGGCGGAGGCGGGTGTGTAGTGACGAATCCTGGTAAGAGCGGATTTTTGGAAGAGGTGGAATCGAAGGTGGGACTGTTGGGAAGACTGAGAAAAATATTCCAGGATGTGGAGATTCAATCCAAGGCTCATCTGAGGGAAAAGTTTCTGGCGGATGTTCGCGGACTTAGGGACCAATTCGCGGGGAATGTGGAAGAGCTTCAGAAAATGCTCAGAAATATGAGAAAGAGGCTGGATGATCCTCATGTGCTGTCGAAGGAGATCGTTCAGACGTATATGCTGTCGTTGAGAGACGTTCAAGATTACGATGCGATGGTTCAACTGGTGGACGATTTGCAGACGATTCCTAACAAACAGAACTACATCAACACCGGGAATATGAATTATCTCTACGCTTTCGCTTTGAACCGCCGAAACAAAGAGGGCGATCGCGATAAAGCCTTGAAGACCTGTACGAAAGCTCTCGAGAAGAAGGAGAACCACTTCCCAGACATGCTCTGTCTGTGCGGAAGAATATACAAAGATATCTTCGTGGAATCCAGCCAAACTGATCACGAATCGCTCCAGAATGCGATCACATGGTATCGCAAAAGTTTCGAGATCCAACCGAACGAATTCGCCGGTATAAATTTGGCAACCCTGCTCGTGATCGATGGGAAGGACTTCTCCGACTCGGAACTGCAGCACATTGGCATGGTGTTGAACAACCTGATCGGCAAGAAAGGTTCTCTTTCGTCCATCAAAGACTACTGGAATGTGGCGACTTTCTTCGAGATCTCAGTCCTCGCCGAGAACTACGCCAAAGCGATACAAGCGGCCGAATGTATGTTCCGACTGAAGCCTCCCAAGTGGTACCTCAAATCAACCATCGGTAACATCACACTCATTGACTACTCCCGGCGCAAGTCGGAAGAATCGGCGCCATCGATCGAGCAGCAAATATTCCAGTTCTGGATGGAGTTCTTCCTGGAGGCCACCAATGCGGAACCGTCCTCGACGATACGCTTCCCGATACTGATCCAGGAGACGCACAAGATCCTGATGCCGTCGTACGTTTCGATTCACATGAATGCCGAGCAGAAATCGATCGACATCGTGAACATCTGTCAGCAGCACGAGAAGGAGAAGTGCCGAAAGGTGCACAACTTTAACTTTCTCGCCAGCCAGATCAAATCGGTGAGCCTGTACAAGCGGGACGAACGGTGTGCCTATTTGTACGTGCAGCAGAACTCGGACGACTTTCAGATGTACTTTCCGTCGGTGCAGTGTCGGCAGCAGTTTTACGATTTGATACTCCAGATGACCGCCGATCAGGGCTCGGGATTTATCGATCTGTCCTCGGAGACGACCAGCGATGAGATCAAGTACGAGTATGACATGGATGACCAGAGCCGGAGGATTGTGTTGGGTAAGATTCGTTTTATTACCAATGCACAATGGTCCAGGGAACGAATTTAAGTGGAGATTTGCATCTAGAGCTCGACGGTTATTCAAGTTGGAGCGACAAAGATGGAGCGCTCATTTTTATGACGTCGAAAATAGGCTGACCAAAATTAAAGGTAAAATAAAAAATCTAACTTTCTTATCTTTATAGATAAAGGTAAAAATAGTTCGACAATGTTGTAGGTCCAGCTACTTTGTAGAACAAAGAATTTTTCTCTCTTCCAATGCAACCAATTTAGTGGGAGGTAAGTTCAGAGCTTCGAAAACGAGAGCGTTACATTTGAAGTGCATGGTTTTGAATGCTAAAACCACTTTGCAGGCTGAACGGAGTGGCTAATCACTTCATTCGATAGATAAAATTTCTAAGAGTTATATACTTGTTGCCCATTGACCCGAAATCTTGTTTCAATAGCTTAAAAATTGCTCCGAAAATAGGCTATTGAAATCACACAAATATGTATTGGGTGTACGAATAAGTCCCAATCGTTTGACTCAATAGGCTCACCATTTCAAACATACACATCGGACAACACTGAACACAACTTTATCATAAAGATAAGGGTTGATGCTTCAAATATCAGTGTGAAAAATGTTGTTTTGACATTGAGGATTCAATGTCAAAACAACATTTTTCCCATCACTCCAAAAATGGAAAATTTCGTTCCAACAAAGCCGTTTTAGCGGGGAATTCTTTTGCATTACTGCAAACAAAAGAAAACAACAGCTGAGACACATCGGATTCTTGTGGAAAGTACGGAAAGCATGCTCTGTCGGAACCAACATATAGAGCTTGGTTTCACCGATTCAAAAATGGTAAGGATTGTGTTGGGTAAGACTCGTGGTAATGTGGTAATGCTTTGACCTCG
The DNA here is from genome assembly GCF_029784135.1 of Toxorhynchites rutilus septentrionalis. NCBI lineage: Eukaryota > Metazoa > Arthropoda > Insecta > Diptera > Culicidae > Toxorhynchites > Toxorhynchites rutilus. The sequence continues at coordinate 193,118,741 of NC_073744.1, forward strand.
AAGATGCGCTCCGGTGCATCAAAAAAAAAATCGAAAATGAGGAATTGGAGAAGTTACACGATGAAGATCCATGCCAGACACAAGAAGAACTTGCAGAAATGTTGGGAGTATCACAACAAGCATTTTCACATCGTTTAAAGCAACTCGTAATGATTCAAAAACAAGACAATTGGGTCTCATATGAGTTGAAGCCGAGAGACATTGAAAGGCGCATTTTCACCTGCGAACAACTGCTTCAGCGACAGAAAAGAAAGGATTTCCGGCACCGAATCGTGACTGGTGACGAAAAGTGGATACGGTGCGACAATCCTAAGCGTAAAAAAGCTTGGGTTAAGCCCGGCCAGCCATCAACATCAACCGCAAAACCGAATATTCATGGTTCCAAGCTTATGCTGTATATCTGGGGGGATCAACCCGGAGTCATTTATTATGAGCTACTTAAACCAAATGAAACTATCACAGGAGAGCGTTACCGACAACAATTGATGCGTTTGAGCCGAGCCCTGAAGGACAAGAGGTCGCAATACGCCGATAGACACGACAAGGTGATTCTGCAACATGACAACGCTCGGCCCAATGTTGCAATTGGTGTCAAAAACTATCTGGAGAACATCAAATGGGAAATCTGGGGGTCTTCGTAGCCACTTGGTTACGCGTTCGCTTACCAAGCGATCGATCGTGAGTTCAAACTCAGGGCCCTCAATTGACCATCTTTGTGTTGTTATAGAATAACTACGTCCACGCAACCATCATCAGCGATGGAAATCGATCCATGGTGGAACAAAGATCGATTCATCCATACAACTGCTCTGCTCTGCAAGAAACATCGGGCTGCTGTTCTATAAATAACCCAACAATGATCAATATCAACTGTCTCCGCTGTCCGGTCCGCTGAACAATGGAAGAACAGAAAGAATACCCTTACGACTAAATGGCTACTACTGTGTAATTTACCATAATGTAATGGAACAGAAAACTTAACGCCTAAATGGCTACTACTAACTACTGTGTAATTTACAATTTATAGAAACATAAACATATGTACATGTACACGATTAAAACCCGGCTCTGTTACAGCTAAAATGCTAATGAGCCTAATAAATAAATAATTGAAAAAAAAAAAAAAAAATGGGAAATCTCACCCCACCCGTCGTGTTTACCAGACATCGCTCCCTCCCATTACCATCTGTTCCGGTCGATGACACATGGCCTGGCTGAGTAGCGATTTTCCTCCTATGATGATACCAAAAAATTAGTCGATGACTGGATTGCCTCAAGAGACCAGTCCTTTCAACGTGGATCCGTACTTGCATTTGTGCAAATCAGAATGTCCCAACACGAACTACAAACGTGGTTACGAACACAACGCTTTGGTTCGGTTATTCAAGACCCTCCTGCTGGTGGTCCTTCCTGCTGCTCACGAAGGCATATTTCCGATGGATGTGATATTTTATAATAATGACAATTCCAGCTTGGCTTGCTCGGTATATCCACAACGCATCTGTGTTTGTGGTTGGATTGAGAGTACTTTATTATTATACCAAATTTGTTCTTTTATTCAAGTTTTTTCGCTGTATTACCTTGCTGGCGAGATCTTATCCAAAAGTTCCATGCGAGTGGAAATGAATACGGAATTTCCTCGTTCCAATGAGTGGTGGTTTTGCGTACCTCCTGCAATATGGTTTCTCCTTGTGTTGTAACATTGGCAATTAGTCTGAGAGGATCGTAAATACTTAGGACAAATGCCAGAGAAGGGGAAAACCCATCCCTTCGTTATTTACTTGTCGTGGGAGGGATTTCTTGGACCTGCTTGTATCGCTTAAGCGAGCTATTTGGGATTTCTTCCGTCCTTCGTCATTTACATGGAGATAAGCTCCGTGATGCCTAACTTTTATTGTACTCATCGCATGTGATGAAATGAATCAACCTATTCTGCCTGCTTATTGTTTATTTTTCCATTCGTTTATGATAGAGCGCGATCTAACCACACGCTCTGTGGCTAGGAAATGAATCACGCTCTGAAATCGTGTTCCTTGCAGCGACATCTGCCTCTTTATGAGTTCAATTATTTTCTTTTGTTCACCAATTTTATTTATATATTTTCTGTATTTCGCGTGTATGTCGTTCAGCGTTTAATTTTCAAGTGTGTTACTTTTCGTAGTATTAGACGTCGTGGTTACAGGTTTGCTGCGATCGTGGCAAAACAACAATATATAACAATATGTGTGTATCTGGAGTTCATCAAATCAAAGAAAATTTTCGAGAAATGTAGAATACACTGATCATTTGACAATTCTCCCTTTCACATATTTTAGAAGTCCACGAAAATGAATGAAATGACCAAAGCATCATACCACCCGTAAAATGATAGATTTAGTCATTCAATTTCAATCTATCACAATGCATGAATTGGGATTTGATTGAAATTGTTTTCGGAATTTTTTTTCATTCAATCACTAGTTTGATCAATATTTTAATCAATACACACAAATAATCACTAAGCCAACGGTAGCCCTACGTCAAGCTTGCGCTTATATCTAGGTATATCCCACCCATAGTTTTATTGCTCTAACTTTTGTATTTAAATTTCTACATGCAAACTGTCTTAGGGAGACTTTTAGAGCTCACTTAGACAAACATTTCTCAATGCAGATGCTTGTCGATATCTCAATCCTACTCAAAGTTATTGATATTTATTTCCCAAAAATACGCCCTCTCCATTTGTCTGTCGTTCTTCCTGTCTTTCTGAGGTGCAGAACGCGATATTTCCGTTTGGATACCGGTTGAGATTTTCCAATTGTTCGATAGTTAGTTTCATAACGTATATTATTTTATTCAATTTAAAGAAAAATATTATGGAGTGGCGATCAGATATCTCATCAATCCATCATGAATGACTGAGCAATAAGTGTTTCAAAATGGACATTTTCCACGATGCGATCTATTTCCGTTTTTCAACATTTCTCCCCAATGTGTTCCTGAAAAACGTAATCCTTCGTCAGAACATCAATCATTTTGAATAGGGTTAAGATATTTATTAGTTTTGCACCGCATTCTAATGACCTTAGAAAGCTAAATCGGTTATATTAAAAGATAGAAAAAAGTTCTAAGAAGTAGATTAAAATAGCTGAGGCTACAAAATTTTCGAACTATATTTAGAAATAGGAAAGCTAGATTTTTCATTTCAACTAAATTTTTTTGACAACATTAAAATGAGCACTTCGTCATATTCAATAACTTTGTTGAAGACCGCTTTTGGCTAGAGTAGCGATACTCAACCTTTTTTTCAGAGAGGCCACAAACACAGGTAGTGCACCCGTGGCCGAGTGGTTAGCGTCCCACACTATCATGCCGGATGTTCGGGTTCGATTCCCGTTCTGGTTGGGGGATTTTTCGTCACAAGAAAATTCTTCCGGCTTGCACTGTGGTCACGCGTATTCTAGAGCTTGCCACTTTAGAGTACATTCAAGGCGTGTTATTCGGCATAGAAATCTCAACCAAGTATTAATGAACGACGCTAGTTAATGAATACGTTGAGACGGCAAAAGTTCCACAGGGAACGTTAACGCCATTCAAGAAGGAGAAGAACACAGGTAATTTATGGTGTCACGGGTCGCAAAAAATAAATAATGAAGGGTGGTGTCCAAGACACGACCGTATTATTCACGTAGGACTATCAAATTATAACAGTGGGAAAAGAAGATTATAGAAATGTAAGAATGAAACTCTTCGGTACAAACATCTGGTAGTACTGATAAGGACCGAGAAGTGAATGCTTTCACTGAGCAAAGGGCGCGAACGCGCAAAAAATAATATTGGGCAGCTTTTCAAACTAACTCTCAGAACTAACATGAACTGTTGATTGCTCGCTGTCTAGAGCGACACTGAAACACGCGGTGTCGACAATTTTTTTGACATCCGGCTTGAATGGCATTGCCCTTCACCACATACACCAGACTTTAAATCCGAAAATAATGCTTGAATTCACAAAAATAATTGATCGATCGGAAAAATCCCCAATTAGTCATTCACGATTTATCAGTCATTCTGCTAGCGTGGCTTTCCGTATGACCTATCTTGAGACCGAGTGTTTAGTTTTCTAAATTGTTTTTTTGAAGTCCTGAGGCGAATTAAATCAGATAGTCTGAGTCTGAGGAAGCCTTTGTAATTCAAATAATCATCATCATCATCATCGCACCAATTTATTCGAATACACTCCTAAATTCAAAGAAGCTCTCTTCCAGCATAAAACTATAAAAATAGCTTTTGATTACTTCGGATATTATTTTTCGAAAATTATAAAAACGAGTCGAAATTCAACACGGTAGCAAAAAAAAAGGGTGGGCAGGGCGAGCACAATATTGATGGTGCTTTCGCGGCCATTCGATGACATGCATCAACCGCCGACCAATCTTAACTTCGATGGACTTTTAAGCATATTTATAGATTTTTGTGATTTCGATAGTTTCATTTCGAAGCAATTTTTGAGCCACGGAAAAATAATTTTTTGGGTCAATAAGTAACAAACATCGCTCATCGACCTTTTGTTTTTCGAAAGTGATTATCATATCACTCCGTACGGCCAGATATTTGGCCTTGAATAAGTCCAATTCGGAAAAATCTCGGCTTTGCGAAATGCAACTTGGAAAACCTCACTGGTGTTTGGTCGCTAGTTGGGTGACTGATGAATCGTGAATCCCGAATAGCTTGTTTTTACACAATAAATGGAAAACAGGGGGAGCTTAATTTGCAATACTGTCTCTATTCACATTGTCTGTAGAACGAACGCTGTATTTACTATTTCTATTTCATAGACATGTGTCCTGTTCTCTGGTTTGGCACCATTGCTGAAATACGTAATCCGACGTCAAAAAATAGATAATGATTTCCTTGGTTCTGCCGGGCCTCAGGTTGAGTATAGCTGGAATGACAGTCGATTTTAGATACAAATTTCCACTTAAATTCGTTCCCTGAACCATTGTGTGCAATGTTTCGGCGTGTTTCTCAAAGAGTGATTTCAGGTCGTGGCACCTACGGCACCGTTTACGCCGCCCGAGATCTCAACACCCAGGTCAAGATAGCGGTGAAGGAGGTGCCGGAGAAGTTCAGCCATGAGGTACAACCACTGCACGAGGAAATCAAACTCCACTCACAGCTCCGCCATCGTAACATTGTCCAGTACTGGGGCTCCAAATCGGAGGACAATTACTTCAAAATCTTCATGGAGCAGGTGCCGGGAGGTTCACTATCGGCGCTGCTCCGCTCCAAGTGGGGTCCACTGAAGGACAACGAAGCGACCATTGCGTTCTATTCCAAGCAAATTTTGGAGGGCCTCAAATATCTACACGACCAGAAAATCGTCCACCGTGACATCAAAGGGGACAATGTGCTGGTCAACACCTACAGTGGGGTGGTTAAGATCTCCGATTTTGGCACATCCAAGCGTCTGGCTGGAATCAATCCGGTCACAGAAACCTTCACCGGAACGCTGCAGTACATGGCACCGGAGGTGATCGATCAGGGCGTTCGCGGTTATGGGCCTGCGGCCGACATTTGGTCGTTTGGTTGCACCATCGTCGAGATGGCAACTGGGAAGCCACCGTTTGTGGAGCTGGGATCTCCACAGGCGGCCATGTTCAAAGTTGGCTTCTATAAGAAGCATCCGGAAATCCCGGCTGAACTTTCACCAGTGGCGCAGAAATTCATCAAGCGGTGCTTCGAGGTGGATGTCAACAAGCGGGCAACGGCGGCCGAGCTGCTGGAGGATCCGTTCCTGTCGGAGTGAGTCACGTTTCGAGTCATGACTTCAATAAATTTTATGACATAATTTTTCTGCAGCAAACAGAAGCGAATGCGAGCCTCGATCAGCATCCCGGTGTCCGTGAGTAGCGCGGAGTTTTCCCGCAGCATCAGCATGCCGGCGGATCGTCAAGTGAGCAAAACGCTGACCTCTCAGCAAAGCTCTGCCAGCTGTAACACACCCAGCATCAACTCGGAATCAGAGTAAGTGGAACACAACATACACACGGAGTTGTTGCATTCGTTCAGTAGTTATCTGCTATTGTTTTATTTAATTTTTGTTTTTCGCTCAAATGGTGTTTTCTTCTGTTCATTATTATTGTTGAACTCGCTCATCGCATCGTTTCAAACTATCGCCACGCGATATTAGCTCACCGCCAATATTCGCCTCAACCTCAAGATCAGCCTCCATCCGGAAGAACAAGCATCTCGCTCATTTGACACCAATCCAAATGCCAAACAAAGTCAGTAGCATTGGGTGAGTAAGTTGGACGGTTCAAAGCCACAACCGCAACACGGGACATTAGACACATTTTTATCAGATTATTTTTTCTCAATTAAGAAAAAAAAGAATTTGTGAACTGAGACGAAGAGTAAAAATGATGTTAAATGATATGTTTTGTTGTTTCTAGGAATCTCGCCGAAACGCCATCGATCGAAATTGAAACCATCGATCCCTCGTCCGCCGGGTTTCAGCTCAATCGAAGGAGTTCTTCCGGAGGACTGCTGTCGCCTGAGGTAAGCAAATCACACTGTGGTCTATTCATTCATCATCTTTGATTTCTACTCACATATGACATTTGAACGCCAACATGCCATAATGTAACATTATCCGAATACACGAAAAATGCAACCATTTACCACCATTTTCGATGTTCATCAGAATAACAATAAATCGGCGAGATCAAGCAGCAGGCGCAGAGGGAACTAAGCTCCAGAACAAACAGAGCAAGCGATGTGACGAGACGAAGTTCAGTACGGCTGATTCAATTCAAGCTCATCAACGAGCACGTTCTTCCGCTGCACTTGGTTGATGCTGAGAACATGGAGGAGCTACAACTGACAACTGTGCTGCTGTGGCGACCACTAAAAATTTAGGATACCGTGTAAGGCTACCGTGTAATCTTCGTGAAAGGCGTGAGCCTCCTTGACGATGTAGATTGGAGCAACGGATCCTAAACAAGCACGTCGCAATTGGAAGGCTGATGGCGTATAAAAGAGGCAGCAGACATGCGAAATTATGGCGTCAAGTTGCCGACGGGCAAATGTGGTTAAGACAGGAGGAGGAGAGTTGTGGTGAAATTGGAGAAATGCCAGCTATCATCGTCGGATAGAACGATGTCCGCGAAGACTCGCAGTACCTGAGGAACTGGGCAGCACCGGGCCCCGATGGTGTTCAGAATTTGCGGCACATAGAAGCTGACTGCCGCATATCCAAAGATAGTTGAGTGTTTCAACAAGGTGCTACGTGACCCAAACAACCCTCCTGAATTCGTCTTGAGCATCAACTTCCTCCTCCCGAAAGACAGCAACACAGCGAACCCGATAACGTGCATATCGAATCTGTACAAAATACTGAGCACCATCATTACCGCCAAAGTTTCTGCCCACTGCGGACAACACCACATCATCGCAAAAGAGCAGAAAGGATGCAGGAAAAATACGCATGGCTGCAAAGACCAGGCCATCATCGACGCATCATGCGATGAGGCAGTGGCGCACGTCTCTGCACCTTAGTGATGGGGAAAATGTGTTGCAGTCTAGAACGCTGCAGATAGAGAGGGGGATTTTCCGAGGCGACTCCCGTTTTGGTTTTGTCTGGCATTGAACCCCCTCAGTAGGACGCTCAATAGAAACGATCATGGCTATAAGATGAGGTATGGGGACGGCGCCCATGGAGAAGTGACCCATAACAGCGTCTAGGTGTAGCTATCCGGATTGTCGAAGAAATAAACAGGGATATCTGCATGGAGTTCGGCCTCGACAAGTGCCGCTTTGTCCATCTGAAAGGACAACTTACCGAATCCGGAGGCTACGAAGTCTTTGACGGCGAGTTGATAATAGACATGGTCCGTGGCGAATCCTATAAATATATTGAATTCCGACAGCTCACCAGGATTTGCCACTCCGACATCAAGACGGAGCTGTGAGATAAGTTCTTGGATCGAGTGAACTGTGTCCCAAGGACTTTCCTCAACGCGGGGAACAAGGTACGCGCGATCAACATCTTCGCGGTTTCCCCTGCTCACCTTCAGTTTTGGAGTAGTCAAATGGAGCATAACTGACCTAGAAGACCTCGAGAGGAGGATGAGGAAAGCATTCAAAGAGGCAGGAATGCACTATGCTCAATCAGCACTGGAGAGAGTGTCACTACCACACAAAGAAGGGGGACTTGGAATCGTCGACATAACTGCACTGTGTGTGCACTGCAGACTCTTTCGGAAGCGCCTATTCCCCCTTTGGCATTCAGAAGCCCGGGGGCAGGTTAAAATTCTGCCTATGTTCGCCTAGTTAAAAAGTGAGATAAGTCTGCTAAAAAAAGGCCGTTCCGTCCGTTAGAAATCGTACATAGTGTGTTATGCGGGAAGATAACATCAGTGTCGTGGGACGGTAATGAATGTTTTGTGTCGTTTACAGACGACTATACCCATCGTAAAAAAAGTCAGAGCGATGCTGCAAGCAAGTGTAGCTGTGTACGCTGCTGTTTCGATGAGCCAAAGCCCATGTGCTGCTGTTGATGGGAATGTGATGCCGTATGAAGCGTGGTGTGGCCAGAAACCAGATGTGACGAACCTACGAATCTTCGATAGTGACTGCTATTTTTGGATGAAGACCATAAAAAAGGTGACCAAGAGAATTTTGATGAATAGGATGGTCTTCCCGTGATCCTGCTGTGGAAGATAGTGTTCGAAGAAGTGATAGAAATGTTGTTCCATCAGCATGGCACGAGAATTATGACATAAATATGAGTGCATTGTCTTTGAGTACGGAGAAATTTATTCACAATTCCAATTAACGTGAGTTTTTTTTACCACTGAGTTTAGATGACGGATTTCCAAGATGTCAAGAGTTTTCCCGAACAATAACCATTGATCAGAGAGCGTACATTTAGGGCGTCCTCGAGCGGTTTGGAATGGAAGGGTGCAGACCGTCATCCATCCCGATGGAGCCGCATCTGAAACTAATGAGGGGTAGCAAGAAGCATGCCACGGATAAGCCATATAGGGAGCTCGTAGGGTGATTGATGTACTTAATGGTGAGCTCGAGACCAGATCATTGTGTGGCAGTGAGTTCTTTCGCTGGGTTTCAGTGCGATGCGAACGAAGAGAACTGGGTGCATCTCAAATGTGTATTGAGATTCTTACAGGAAACTATTGACTATAAGTTGGTGTATCGTAGAGCGAATTCGTCGGAGATGTTGGAAGCGTTCACGGACGCAGATTGGGGTAAAAATCCTAATCACCAGCGTTCCGTAACAAGATTAGTCGTGAAGGATTTTCCATCAACGGTAATGTGGACTACGAAGATGTCAGATGTCTGTGACTTTATCGACCATGAAAGTGGTGCTCATGGCTCTGTGTCAGGTCAGTTGCGAGGTTGTTTGGACATTGAAGGATAATCAACCTTATAGATACGTCACAGTGGAACCACGCAAGAATAAGAGAATCAATCACATCGAAATACAACTGTTTTTTGTGCGAGAACTTTTGCAGAAGGGAATATTAAAGCCGAAATATAATATTTCTTTAACGTAAGACTTCGTTTTTCATGTCTACATTGGGTTGTAAGTTTCTAAAACGAGAGTGTTACGCCGAAACAACAATATTGTGAGGGTTAATACCTCCTAACCAACTTAACGAATTGATATGATAACCACTTCATTCGAAAGATAAATTGTCTACGCGTTATATGCTTGTTAATTATTGATCCTAAAACTTGTTTCAATAACCTTAAAATTCCTTTAAAACAGGCTATTGAAATCACACAAATATGTATAGAAGCTGGCACCCGCTCGGAAATCCACTCAGTTATAATTGTACGCCGATTGGATCATGTTATCGCTGCTGTGACGAAGCTAATTTCGTTCATCAAGAAAGCGCGAATTACGGGGTTGCCAAAGGGGCTGTTTGTGCAAACAAACGGCATCAGTGCGTCGGGTTCGTTCAAGATTCCCATTAAGGCCAAAAGTGAATCTACCGAGGAGAAGAATGGCACCACTAAGAAAGCGAACAACAAAGCATCAGCATTGAACAAGGTTTTCGCTTGAAGAGGTAAAGGCTGGGCATTGAAGACAGCCGCCACACACACGCGCAACTCTTTTCGTTTGGTGGGCATCGAGCTAGCATCGATTGCCGGTGGGCGTCGAACGTCGAGGAGGGAGGCGACAGCCGCCAAGAAACCGAAACGATGTCTTTGCTACTGACAAATAAACTGCCAGTTCTTAGAACTTTGAATTACATCGAAGCGAAAGAGTTTATAAAATACTGCGATCAAATACAGTCATCGTTCGCTAACTGGTTTGCTGCTTTCGTAAACAATCGACGCCATATTCAAATAGAAGATTTGCTGTGAGGGGCATTCGAATGTACTTTGAAATGTTATGAAAATTGACATTATTATCGCATGACAAAAACATTGATTAAATTACAGGAAAATAATTTCCTCGAATTATATTTCATACCTTTTATCGCACTATCGCGAAATTCCGATTGGAATCCAATTTCACGATTAACGCGAATCAAACAATTCTTTGAAGTTCCCCACGATTTTACATGCCAGACCAGTTAAAACACGTATGTCGATAGCTGGTCTTCCCTTTTCGCCCAGTTAGCGAATTAGTACTGTACATTTTTCTTGTAATTTCGTCGATCATGTTCAATCATTTAATATTAAGTCTTTCGGCAACTTATTAGGGGTACAATGATTGTTGAGAAATACAATTAATTCATTCCCGTTCAACGCTCGCCGATGAACGATGTTTACTCAACAGTTTCTCAAACGGGAAGTAGGTGTTGTGAGGAAGGAAGAGCGAGCGCAACGTTTATGTAAACTGATTCGAGGCGACAGATATTTTGTCTATTGCAAAGATATAGATGCAATTTCGAACAAATGACCACTAAACCAACGGTAGTCCTATGTTAACCTTGTGGTTGTACCACAGATATAGCCCTTTTTTTCCAAAATATATATTTTTATAAAGGCTCATATGGCGTTAGCCTCACGGGGCCGGGAGTTCAATACAATTTTTCTTATTATCTATGTTAGTAATATGTAACCGATTACTCGCGGTTGGCTCGAGGTTAGTATTACAAGTGTTTTCGTAATTAGGATGTTGCTGTCTCCAATGCTCTGTACGTGTGCCCGACACGGGATACTTCCTATTGGGATGCAGCTGACCATTAATCAGCAACGCCCCCCTAGTCTGTACCTCATATCTAGCGTGGTGCGTCTTTCTCGAGATATAGCCCTTCATTAGATTTTTTTTTGTCCTGAGACCTATCCTAAATTTTCAAAATATGGAAAACTATTCTCTATATACATGCTACTATTACAGCATGACCAGGAAGATGAAGGTTGCTTATCAATTGAGGTTTTTTTCTCACAACAGGTGGAACTGGCCTCGACTTCCAGCAAATCCCCGCTGCTCAGTGGCGAAGCGAGCGAAAGCGACGGCTTCTACATGCTGAAAAAGGACTCCCAGCGGCGAGCCACGCTGCACAAAGTACTCGAGCATGACGAGCGTAAAATCTGCCACGTATGGATGGAGAAGATCGTCTTCGACCGGAAGGAGGCGGTCGTTATCAACCTCTCTCATCTGGAAATCCTCATCAAAGCGCTTCGAACGTACATCATCGAGCAGAAGAAGGAGCAGTTGGAGGGGGTGATCAGTGGACTCAAGAAGAGCTTGGACTTTGACTCTACGGCTATCGATCATCTGCATTTGGCCATGTATTCGTTTCAGGATGCGGTCAATTCGGTACTGCGGTCGCACAATATTAAACCCCACTGGATGTTTGCGCTGGACAATTTGGTGAAAAGTGCCGTCCAGGCGGGGATTATGATTCTTTCACCAGGTAAGAGGCTTCAAAGTTTTAATGGTGAAATGTCATCTAATTTGTGTGATTTCGTTTCAGAACTGGGTCGCAATTTAGCCGGCCATGCTCACAACGACGACGACGATGATGACGAGGATGATAATGCTGGTCGGGGTGGTCTCGCCGGAGCTCACGCAGCCGGAATTGACGACGACGATGACGATGGCGAGCTGTCCACGTCTGGCGTGGGAACGGTCAATTCGGTGACCCTTGCAAAACCGGCCAGAATAAGCCGTTCGAAGATGGCCCAGGATCAAATCACGGCGCTGCGAACGGAAAACATAAGACTGATGGAGGATCTCTACGAATCTCACAAAACGTACCATGGCATCCTGAAGACGGCTCTCGAGGGACAAACCGTGAGCGCCGAAATGGTTCGTGCGCTGGCCGCTCAGCTCACCTCGGCCGCCAGCTGCCGCCAGGATCGCGGTTCACAGGGGTAACTGTGAATCGGATCGGAAAAATAATATCAATTTCATGAACGCAATTTTTTCATTCGTAGCTATGTAAGTGATTTCGCTGAAAGTCCAGGAGTTATAGATGAGGTTGACTCGGCGAACAATAATTTTCTCCGGCCTACCACGGTGAGAAACGTCCCCTCCCGGAAGAAACCAGCTCTCTCCCCCCCGCCTGATGTCGAGCTGGAAAATTGGCTCCTCGACAATGGCTTCCAGTCCAACGTGAGAGCGGCAATCCATGCAGAGGATTTCACCTTTCATGACTTCATCTACGAAGTGGACCAGCAGGATCTGCGAAGGATGAATCTGACGTTAGTTTGTGTTTGAAAAATCGCTGATAACCTTGCATTCATATCATCTCGTTTCAGAATCGGCACCGAGGTGAGACTGTGGCGAATGATTCGATCGTACCGGACTCGGTTCCCGTCGACGGTCGACGGGGAGCCCTACCCGATTCTCTCTCCCCCGTCGCATTCCTCCTCCTCACTGGCGACGGTTCTGCAAGCGAACGGGGCCGCCGAAGAGTTGCACCATTTCAAACCAATTTCCAACTCCAACAGTTACGACTCGAGCCATTCGGCTGGCACTGCCGCCTCGTCGGATTACGACTCGTGCAACGGAATCGACTCGCCGCCCTGATGCAAGCGGAAACGACGGCGGTTTCACCGAAAGCAATAGATGGAGGAAGATATACAAGTTTTGCTCCAAGCCTTTCGTCGTGGGTGATTGATTGATCGCGCACTGTGTTAAAACGGGAGGCGCTTACAAAGTTACTCTTTGTATTGATCTAGTTTGTAAGTTCAAAGTTTGTCGAAAATGTTTAAAATTGTTAAAATTTTAGCCCTTTATAAAAGGGTTGATTGCTATTTTTCTCTCGATTTCGAGATAACCAAGCGCGCGCAACGGGGGAAAATATCTAAAAGAAGTGTCGAAAACAGGAAGGGCTTTTGGGATACTGTTATTTGGTTCGTACCGTTTTTTTGATTAGGGGTTAAACAAACCGGGCTGTTGTCTTCCTGGTTTGTTTGTTTGTTTATTGTTTTGCGCCAAAATTGTTGGTAGTATGAGATAATAGGCTATTTTTAAGAAAAGATGCAGCGTCTATATATTATATACACTTTGCTACAGTGATTTTTGCCATTAATGTGTGTACTCCTCTAAAAGTGCAACTGATTTAATAGTGTTAAGAATAAACATCGTCTCTGCTTTCGTGTGCCGTCAAAGCGGTGGATCGCAATTCATTTGTGATACTTGGAAACTAAATTGTAGCGAATATCACAGCCTTTAGTGAGCCATCAGTAGATAGCTGGAGCTTTAATTTTCTCAACAGACGTTCCATTCGGATTCAGAGAACAAAACTAACGCATTAAAAAAATGGACAAAATTGCCGCTTTTCATGGGTTTTCCTTCACACGCACTGCTACTCACAGTGAAGCTACTCCGTTTAGAGGTGTGCGCGTTCGAAGAACGGTACCCCGCTGCGTCGAAAACAGACATCGTGCTGCACTTTGTGGACGCCGGATACGCCCGTTCCGGCATCTACAACATCTAGGCACTATTGGGCAACAATCAGAGCATCGAAAGAAAGTCCGGTTCCGGACGGCCGACGACCATGAGCGATAAGAAGCTTCATAGGATGCTGAAGAGGAAGATCGAGGGAAAAGTGGCTACATCGCTGCGTGCGATTGGCCGGGAGGTCGGTGCTACCGGCCAAACAGTGCAAAAGTACCTGGTGAACATGGACATACACGTCAGGAAGCGGAAGTCCCGTCCACTGGTCTCGGAGCTGCAGGCAATGACGCAGCGGCAGCGGCTGAATAAGATGGTCAAGTCGATTTTCCCGGCGAATCGTCAAGTGGCGGTTGTGTTGGACGACGAGACCTATCTCACCCTGGATGGCAACGAATGAAAGGGGACTTCGTATTTTACTTTCCCCACGAAGGAAGTGAGCTCCGAAGTGAAGTGTATTTCACACACCAAGTTCCCCAAGCAAGTGCTGCTGTGGCTGACAATCAGCGAGAAGGCGATGTCAAAGTCGCTCTTATTTAGCTCCGGTCTGGCCGCGAACCGGGAAATTTATAGTACGAAGTGCCTGCCGGAAGTCGTTCATCAAGAAATACCATAAGGGTGAAGACGCGGTGTTCTGGCTGGATCTGGCGTCGGCCCACTTCTCGAAGCGATCGTTGGAGGAAATGAAGCGGCTGAATATCGATGTGGCACCCAAGTCAGCGAGCCCGCTACTTTTGAGTTGCTTATCAGGTAAAGCGTTCAAGTATTCAATCGATGTATACATTTTTGTGCTTCATTCAGGCGATGTGGTATGTAAAAAATACTCAAATGATTTTCTCTAACGTTTATTTTAATTAAAGTGGGAAATTTCTACAGAAGCAGAAAAAAATAAATAGACGTGATTTTTGTCTGCCGATATTTTTAACTTCGCTGCCGAACAAAATCGTTTGGTCGTCGAGGATTAAATTAATTGCTGCTCGTTTGTGTTGAACGTGTGTACAATGATTAGTGTTTTTAACCTGTCCCCAATAATCGCCAGGTTTCGAGGCATACAAATTATTTGTTTAGTTAAACGTTTTGTTAGTGAAAAAATAATACGTTAAAATACGAAATGATTACTTAGTAGAATATCGATTGTTATGCATTTCGCTGACGTTCAAGAAAGAACTCGATTCGGTAAGACTCAATTTACAAAATACGAAAATTTGTTTGTTGTGATAGTTATAGGGATCGAATCGACCGTTCGATTCAATTTACATAATAGGGACCAACATTTCAGATCTTTAGTAGCATAGGTAATTGAGGAATTTGATAATCATCTTCGGTGTGTTTTTTATGGAAAATAAATCCATGGAAAATAATTCATAAATTACAATTTCCTTAAAAAATCAAATATCGTTGATTTTTTATGATACTTTACAGAAAATAAAGTATTACTTATCAATTATTTAATATCTAACAATAATTTTTATTTTATAGAAAAAATTATCATCAAATATTTATTAGTACGACCTATGTTTTTCCTTTATTTAACCCTCCTATACTCGAGCATACGGTCTCACAGACCGAGAATCAATAATTTGTTTTTGGGGAGGCTGACTGTTGAAGCTTAATGAAGTTGAAAAAAAACCGGGATTTTTTTTCCAAATTATATCTTTTTTTACTTTAAATAAATACAACTAACACCTAAACATACACAATAGCAAAATTACATAGGCACGCACAGTCTGTGACACCGTGCGCGAATACAGGAGAGTTAATTTTTTTTGACGTAGGGCTACGTTTTACATTAAGGGTGCCAAATCAGAAAACAGGTCACGTTTTTATGAAATAAAGTTTTTTTTTTATTGAATCGTTTATTTTTACAGGCTAAGTTACATAAGTTTAAAGGAGCCAACCTCTGAACTATATTTTAACTAGAATATATTAACATGTTTCCTTAATTCTATGGTTAATAAAATAGGAAACCGATTACTCGCGGTCGACTCGTGTTTAGAAGGGTGACACATTTTCGTTAGGAAAAGGATGAGATGTAAGGAGATTGTAACAATATTCACACTCATACTCACATTCTCATTCATACTCACACTTTACACTCAATTCTTAAAAACTATCCTTACATCTAAAGGGTGTGTCACATCAAATTGCATCACGGAAAAAACGCTGTAGAAATTTAATTTTTAGGAATTATATCTTCAGCTTTCGCTTTAAAATCAGATAAGAGTGTATAGATCACGTTGGCCATGCTTCACTGACAATTTTTCGTAAATTTGGAAAAATGTCGTCGAACGAAAACGAGCGTCGTGAATTAATCCTGTGCACTCATTTCGAGAATCCGGAGTTGTCACATCGGGACATCGGTAAGATGCTGGGAATCGTCCAATCCACGGTCAGCAGAGTACTAAAACGATACTTCGAGAACCTAACCATCGACCGGAAGGTGAAGAACGGCAAAAATGGATGCTCCGTCAGTGAAAAAGATCACAAGCGCGTAGTTAAGCAGTTTAGACGTGATCCGAGAAGTTCGGTCCGGGATGTCGCCAATAAGCTGAATTGGTCAAGTTCATTCGTCCAGCGGACCAAGCAGCGGGAGGGCCTGCGTACATACAAGGTTCAGAAGGCTCCTAACCGCGACGAAAGGCAAAACATGGTGGGGAAGACGCGAGCACGGAAGCTGTACACCGAAATGCTGACGAAGCCGCATTGCCTGGTAATGGACAACGAAACCTACGTCAAAGCGGACTTTCGTCAGCTGCCGGGCCTGTTGTTCTTCTCCGCAGAGGTCAAATTCAGCGTTCCGGAGGAGATTCGTATACAGAAACTATCCAAGTTTGCCAAAAAGTACATGGTGTGGCAAGCGATCTGCTCTTGCGGAAAGCGGAGCGCCCCCTGATGACCGGCACGGTAAAACGGGCAGGTTTACCTTAAGGAGTGCCTACAGAAGCGCTTACTACCACTATTGAAGCAGCACGAGGGCCCCACCATCTTCTGGCCGGATCTCGCTTCGTGCCACTATTCAAAGGACGTGTTGGAGTGGTACGAAGCCAACGGGGTCACCTTCGTGCCAAAGGAAATGAACCCGCCCAACGCGCCGGAGCTTCGCCCAATAGAGAAATATTGGGCGATTATGAAGCAGGCCCTCCGGAAGAACCCAAAAGTTGTCAAATCGGAGGCGGACTTCAAGAGAAAATGGATTTCTGTTCAAAAAAAACTACAACCTGACGTTGTACAGAACCATATGGACGGGGTAAAGAGGAAGGTGCGAGCATACGGGCTTGGGCTCGAAGTATGAAAAATGGAAAATGCCAAAAGTTGTTTAATAGTTTTTATTTTACTGTCTAAAATTTTCAAAAGGATCGGTCTACTGGGCGAATTTCTACAGCGTTTTTTCCGTGATGCAATTTAATGTGACACACCCTTTAATATGTATTAAAAATCACCTTATTCTAATGGAAGTGAACCGATAACTCACCAAGGACGAAAAGGAGGCGAAAGGATATAAGAAAAATCACACACGAAGATCAATAGCTTTTAGGAAGACATATATTTGGGACATGTAATCAAGATCTAGCCGAGCCAACACATCTCTCACCGGCACATTGGGTTGCCTTCCTCTGGCCCGAAGAGAGTTTTCTAAATTCGATCAAGCAACAAGCAACGTGTTCGATGTCGTGGTAACCTTGGCCACAAACACAGATATTGCTGTCGACAAGATTAATACGAAAGAGTAGCGCATGTAACGAACAGTGATTGGACATGAGCCGAGAGAAGGTGCGAATAAAGATGAAATAAAGTCAACGTTAATAATTATTTTTGCTGCGAACGGATTTTAACGATTTGCATACCAATCGAATCGGAAATTTTGCTTGTTGCTTGTTGACTGGCGATGCACGGAAGATGCCTCTCGTTAAATACTCAGTGCAATGCATGCATTGGTATAAAGAAACAAATTGCGACATATGATCAATTAGTGTTTAGTTCTCGCAAAGGCATGAAAGAATCGTTGCTTTTCAGGGTCCCCGGAACTTTTCTTTAAAGAGTTATTGTTGAAATTTTGACGTTTTCGCAAAGAATATCCGAAATGATAAACCAACCAAATTAAAAAAAAAAAGATTACATTGTCCTACGTCCTAAGCGGTCGTGTCTCGGATACAACCCATCGATTTTTGACGTAGGACTACGTCTAACCGGAAGATATAGGGGGTGAAATGGAAATCTAGGCACTGAACAAGTAGGAAAAAATGCAAGATTTGGAACGCTTATAACTCGAGCATTTCTCAATAGATCGCAAAGGTTTTTGCATCAATTGATAGGAAATATATCTACGCATCTATCATAACGAATAACATTTAATTTTTCTTGAGATAAATAATTGAATAATTGTGAAATATCAAGCATTGTCAAAATGCACTATGTGCCCATTTTTGATTGGTCCATTTTGTGCTCCTCAAATCGTACCGACCAAAACGGGCAACCAGAGCAGCAGCGAAATAGAATGAAACACGATTGGAAAGGAAAAAGAAAAAAAATGAACGAAACATTGGTCGCAGTCTCACACATGCGTAATTCTCGAGCCAGCCAGTCAGCCTAAAAATCCCCGCTCCGCTGCCGTAACGATCATTCTCATTCAAACCGTACACCACATCGTTTCGCATCACAACACATCAACAAACCAACCTAAGCAGCCATGTCTGGACATGGTAAAGGAGGAAAAGTGAAGGGAAAGGCAAAATCCCGCTCGAACCGTGTTGATCTGAAGTTCCCCGCAAGGGTAGCTAGGCGTTAGTACCGGTGCACCAGTCCACCTAGCCGGCGTTATATAGTTTCGGCCGCCGAAGTGATCGAGTTAGATGGCAAAGCTGCTCACGACGATAAGAAAACCCGCATTCGGAACAGAACACATCAAGACAACAACAGGCAGTTGCAGCGAGTGGCGAGTGGCCTTGTGGCCTTGTTCTGGATTTGCTTTGGTGGCAAATCCAGAACAAGGCGGCATCGAGGGTGCTCGAAATGGTTTTTTTCAAAACCACGAGTACTAAGTTTTCTAAATTGGAACCATTCCATAAAACAAGGCGCTTTTCAGGGCCATTAAACCTTCCAAAAAAGAGTTTAGGAAATACAGTTCAATGCTTTCTAAAACATTATCCAAAATAATAATAAAACACAAATTGATTCTTTCATAATTTGTTTGCCAGGATCTGATGAGTATGTGAATTTGGCAGTTGTTCTGAGCTTATTGATAGTTGGGGACTTTCCGGATTATTCAATTTTCACCAATTCTTAAATTGTTTCCAGATTGAAAGTACAGTAATTTACAATTAGTTCGACATTTAGCTAATTGGACGGACATGTAATGCGACTTATTTAGTTGGACATTTTTGTAAACATAGAGATCCAAATTATGACCCCACATTGAGAGTCGACACTATACCACTGTCATCGCAAATGTTCAATTACAGGTTAAAATTACCTCCAATCCGATACTGAGTGGTGGTAATGCGACGTGCCATTGAATGTAATTTACTGTAAAATATGTCACAAGCTGGATGGGAAGAAATTCTCCAACTGTGAAAGCTGTGGCGAGTGGCAAATGCAATAGCTAAACAGGAAGGTTTAACCGAACAAGATAGGAATATCGAGTGATAACAAAACAATAAACTCTTTAGATTGAAGATAATTTTGTGATCCTGAAAAGGACCCTTTTTAGCCTGCATGTGAATCCAACGAGCGAACAAATCGTAATGAATGTATTTTTTTGCCATCGCTCCCTTTTAACGCTCATTCGTTCGTCTCGTTGGACTCGCCCCTCTGGCTGAGTCTGCCGATTTGTCTCTATCCTGTGAGTGTGTACCGCTAGAGTATAAAACACGCGGACCCCAAAAAAATATCTTATTTTCTTTCAAACCGTAAACCCGTGTGGTTGTACGACATCGGCATCGTGGACGTAACAAAAAGGAGGACAAGTTATGGAAAGGCAAAGTCTCACTCGAACCTCGCAGGTCTCCAGTTCCCTGTTGGTCGCATTCACTGATTGCTCCGCAAGGGTAACTAGGCCGAACGGATTGGTGTCGGAGCACCAGTATACCTAACAGCGATTATAGAGTTTCGGCCGTCGGAGTGCTCGAGTTGGCTTGCAAAGCTGCTCACGACAATCAGAAAACCCGCATCAAGAACAGAGCAGCTTCGGTTCGGCGCTCATCAAGGCAACAATTAGTTTCAGTGAGTGGCAAAGTGTTTCTCCGGCACGTCGCATTAAATGTAATTTACTGAACAATATGTCACAAGTCGGATGGGAAGAAATTTTTCAACTGTGAAAGCTGTGGCGAGTGGCAAACGCAATAGCTAAACAGGAAGGTTTAACCGAACAAGATGGGAATATCGAGTGATAACAAAAACACAACACCAAAGGTTCTTTTCAGAACCATCAACATATTCATAAAGAGCAAACAGTAAACTAATCCATTTTTCAGGTAGATAGGTAGGTATTCACGTAGGAGAAGAAAATAAAACAATATATTTAAAATATATATTTAACAAAAGCTGTCCCCTTTGTATAGTCCTACGTCACTCCGGTTGTGTCCCCGACATTTCCCACCTTTTTTTTTGTATAATCTAGTACTACAATCCTTTTTTTACTTTTTTGACACACTCAACGTTGGTAGACCAACAGCCTAACATTTGAACAATTAGTGGCCCGTAATGTCCAAAAGTTTGGCCACCCCTGCTATAGAATACGTGAGCTGTGCCAACAATTCATGATCGACTCGAATGCGAAGGTAGAGAAGTGGCGTGAGGAAGAACACATTCACTTGCGAAACGCTATCATGAACAACGCCGACACAGCCTTCACTATTGTCGGATTAAAACGTAATGTATTGTCATATCATTACAGCACGTGTGCTTAAACAAAAAAAGTTATATATTATATGGTTTTCATTACATCATCATTACCACATATCCGTGACTACGCGTTGCTGGATGCATTCGGTTGTATATCGAAAGGAAGGATTACCTCATCAACACATTTTTGATTTGGTTAGTTGATAAATACGACCTGAAGATGTTGATAGTGAATTTTACCTTCTGCAATCCGGCGACATGACCAATCGAGCTGTGGCAACATTGCCACGCAATTCAATATAGACGACATTGAGTTATGTGTTCCATTTCTGTAAAACGAAAAGGGTAATGGATTTTCGGGTGGAATAAACATAGCATTGTAAATTAAAATTACAACTTGAAAAAATTAACTTGAAATTTCTTGAACAGAACTGCAACAAACAATAACAGCATACTTTCAGTTTCAAATAAAATCATTCACTTTAGAACTCCGCCTGTGAATGACGGATTTCTATAGTAGCATGTCCGAAAAAGAACCTGAAACTATTGAGGACCAGAGCAGAGGATCAAAAGTCCCTCAGGAGGAGGGTCGTAATAGCTGTTATAATGTTACACTTGTGACTTGTGTGATTGGATATACATATTTGTAGCTCCAATTTTATTTCGGAATTTTGAGAAATTCATCGAATCGTTTAGAGTAAAACAGAAAAAAATCTAATGGGTATTATATTTATTTATCATCGTATACAATATCAATATGGAAAAAATACTACCAAAGAACGGTCGTCGTTAGAAAAAGGTCAAACGAATTACTTTCATTTATTTTCTTTTTCTCGAACAAATTACGATCGAACATCTAATAATTAACAAATAACATCCAATGATTAGCATGAGAAGACAGATACTTGTCTACTCTCAATGTAAACTCAACATCGAGTATGAAACGCAATAAATTAGTGTTAATTAATTCGAGCGGATATCTCTGCCCATTGCGGATATCACTTTCCGAGTAAAATCTTTCTGGTGGCTCCGAAGTTGAGTCCGGCCTGGGTTGCCCCCTTGTTCGAGCCGGCCTGCAGTCCGATGAGTCCCTCGCCGGCGCGCAGCTGTTCCTCGGTGAACTCACGGCGATTCTCCTCGGACGGACGCGGTCCGAGATACGGACCGCGGAACTCCGGGTGGCGATAGCACTGAAATGGAATTAGTTTCGTTTGCCATTAGTTGGTTTGTTTCGTGTCAATAGATTCAGGTACATGCATGAACACACGTGAATGAATGTTTTCGCTCGAGATACAGTCCCTTTCCGCTGGGAAATAGTGCACTTATTATTGGATATAACCCCAATTAGGGTACCAGCGGTAGTTAGCTCTATTTAGCAAGTCGATAGCATCGACCGAGTGATAGCTATCGGTGCAAGTGTCATAACTGTTCGAGTTGTTTGGTTTGCGTCCCTAATATTTTACTTTGGGAAACATTTCAGAAAAGCTTAAATATATCCCAGTTTCCTATATTTTCGAGCGGTTATAGGTACAATGACCGAGCAACGCAAAGTGCTACAAAAGTGCTGGAATCGTACCCCGCCTTGCTCCCCGCAAGCAACAGTGTCTATAGTTTCAGCTATAATTCTACTAAATAATTTGTGCAGAGCGAAACGGCATCACTGTTTTTGCTCTTTCTCTTTCTCGCAAAACTGTCATTCAAAACACAAAAGCGAGTGTATTCGAAAATATTGAACAAGTCGCAAAGTCGCAAAAAGCTTATCTCCTAGTGCAACATTAGGCAAACTGGAGTATCATCATCATCATCTCTCTACAAGCGTTAGCAATTCGTCGTTATAGTCAGTTCGTGCCGAACGTCAAAGCTTCAGAAGTTGCAGCACGAAAACAATCGATTCCACTGGTGCACCGGAGGGTGGCAACATTTTGAACTACTTATCGGAGAAAAGCAAAGTGACAACAGAAGGCCAGGGGTGCGCTCTATATATTCTATCAGTTGTTGCCCACGGCGTGACCAGTCGCTGTAGAAGCTGTACCTCAAGCGGAAGCTGGAATTACGATGAACATTTTTGGTACTTCGTGAGCTATCGTTAGTGACGAAACAAATGTTGCGAATGTTATAGAATGTAAAGATGAATTTCAATTTTTGTATTATTTTTTTCTTTGTAGATTTGTATAATAAAATGATTGTAAACAACGCTCTTTATCTTTACTTTTCATTTCAACTTTCTTGGACACGAACCGAGCCATAATAAAAGTGCAGCAATACTGCGATCGGTCGACACGGTGCCAGATTGGCACAGCTTTGGCTCGTAATTGGTTGTCAAATACGAGGGATAGGTCGACAAAATCATTGCAAAATGGCACGACATCGTTATCGTCGTCGACACCATTTTCTGGGACCACTCTGGCACAACAATGTCGAGTGGGATGCGATTGCAACACATGAAATTCGAGCTCGGTAAGAATTAATCAAGAACTAATCAAGCAAACGGAACTAAATTTGGCATGTGGAGGTTTTATGGAGAAGAAACATTTCTAAGGTGGTTCGACACTCCTCACCTCCTCTCTAAGGGGAGGGGTCTGTCTTTATTCTATCATATTTTCTGTATCAAACATTTGTTCCATGTAACGGAGAAACATGTTATTTGCAAGTGGTTGAAAAATCTTGAACGAGAATTGTGTCTGAAAATAATCTGAATAATCTAATCTGGCCCTATTATAGAAATCGAGGCGACAAGAATTTTGCTCGTTAGCTCTATTTTACCTAAGTGGTGCGGACTCAATCCACTTCATTTTCAAGCAAATTCATGCATGTTTTCAAGCGATTTCTTGCAATAAATTTTCAGACCACCAGGGATGCCAGATTTACAAACATGTTTGTAAATTTACAGACATATCTGTAAAACACTTATTTTTGTTGTAGACTTTTTGGATATAACAATATTTCACAGGTTTTTGAAAAAATAAGAGGCTCTATTCATCACATCAAAGATATTTCACTCACCATATGACATTTTTCCATAGTTTAGTTTGGAACTCTCACACATAAGTACTTTTGCCCTGACATCATTACAGAAGAAAGAGAGTATACGGTTATTCACAATTAATGAAAAATTTCATTCTCTGCAGGTAAGGAAAAATCTTGAACGAAAATTGTCTCTGATAATTATATTCTGTTCTAGATAAGATTGTTTTGCTGAAATGCAAGGAGATTTATTGAAAAATAGTTAAGTTAGGGTCAGGACTATGTCTTCTGAGTATTTTAACAACATCGAATAAAAATTTTCATTCTATTTTCAACAACTTACATTCGCTTTCGGGTCTGCTTATGACGAAATATGGGTTACTGTTCGATATTGTAACCACAGACATGATTCATGGCCGTGTGGTGAACTAAAACTTGTATAGCCTTGCATGGCGGATGGAAAATATACACTGCATTTTCTTATAAATTTCATCAACGATAAGACCGCAAGCCTTGGTGGATGTCCAATATATCAACGAAGAAATACTGATTTTTATAAAAATTAACAGCGCGTATGTATGTGTAGATCGTTGAAATATTTAAACACACTTACAACACATAAGTTATTAAGTGGTCCGAAAAATCAATTTCTTTTCACATTTTCCCAAAAATGACAAATGAAAATTATTAACTTTTGAATCACCGAACCGATTTAGATGATCGACATATAAAATTGAAACTAATGACAAAGCCTTTTATTGGAAAATATTTAACTTGCGAAAAAATTATTATATTTTAGTAATTATTGATTGTAGTCGTTTTTTATTTTTTTATGACTCTGGACTAGAGGGCGCTATATTTTTTTATATTTTTTCTTGAAAGCTGAGAATTTTTTACATATCATATCTCGATATCAGAGATGCTATTTTTTCGTTTTTTAGATATGATTTTTTCAAAGTTAACCGGTGGTTCGAAAAATCATTTTTCCCCCTTTGTCCAAAAATAACTTTCCGCAAAAAATCATAACATCTGAACTACTGAACCGATTTAGATGATCGATATATTAAATTGAAGCCAATAAGCATAATTTGAAAAATATCACACTTGCGGGAAGATTGGATTCTAGTAGCATAGGTCTAGTTTAGTCACATATGAATATTGATCGAAGACTTAAAACATGTTAAATTTACAAAATTATAACTTAAAAACGATAATTGCAGCATCTCGGATGTCGAGATATGTTTGGTAAATAATCCTCAGCTTTCCATAAAAAAATATAAGAAAAAATAGAGCGCTCCTATCTTTAACCGAGAAAACTATGAAAAACTAACTCAATCAATAATTACAAAAACAAAAATTAAATTTTTCTCAAAAGTAATATTTTTTCAAAGAAAAATAACTCGTCAGCTTCAATTTGATATGTCGATGATATGAATCGGTCCAATAGTTCATAAGTTATGACTTTTTGTAGTGGGAAAAATGGGGAAAATTGTTTTTCGAACCATCGATTAGTTCTGAATATTTCAAAAACGAAAAAAATAGCATCTCTGATATTGAGATATTTTATGTAAAAAACTCTCAGCTTTCAAGAAAACATATAAAAAAATATAGCGCCCCCAAGTCCAAAGCCATGAAAACATTAAAAAACGACTACAATCAATAATTACGAAAATAGGATCCATATTATCTGCAAGTTCAATATTTCTCAATTAAAGCTCATTGGCTTCAATTTGATATGTCAATTACATTTGATATGTGTTTGATATGTCGATCAAATTTATAACTTTCGAACCACTTAACCGATTTAAGTGGTTCGAAAGTTATAAATTTTTGAAAAAAGTCATTTTGGGAAAAGTGGAAAAAATAATTTTTTAGATCACCCTAAAATGGAAATGGGCACCCGAATGAAAAAAATAAAAAAACACGAGTTTAATGTTTTGCGATAAAGAACAAAATTACCACTTTTGACGAAGATCTGAGAACCACTATATTAGTTTGGCATGGAATGGCTGTATATGTATACAAAATACAATCTTACGTGCATCGCGATGTACAAAGTATTAATGAATATGTGAAAATTAACGTTAAAAGACATTTCTATAGATCTGCACACTTTTACAGACTTTTCCACATTTTTAACAGACATTCACATATTTTTACAGACTTTTTTTTAAAATCATCTGGCATCTCTTCCTTCCACTTTTTATCGAATATTTTCAAATCGCAGGAGTAAACATTTACGTGACTTTGACTTCGTTTGTTTTTATTTCGTTCGGAAAAACGTTATGTCAAAGAGAGGGGACATTAAAAATGCGTTGCTTAGTGAAAGACTGAGATGCTCTTTCAGAGATGCAATGGTTAATTAAACAATTAACGGGAAAATGTAGTTCGTTCATTTTATAATTTTAATTATTTTTGCCCTTGACAACAATACCTCTTTTATAGTGTTGATTATCATAAGAAAAATAACACTCCTGATCGTTGGATCTCTTTTGACATTTCAATTGGATCTTTTTTGACAGCCGTTTTGATTCAGTCCGCACTACCTAGTATTTTACTATTGTAGAAATCGAGCAACTCGATAGCACCGAGCGAGTGATAGCTCTTGATGCAAGTGTCGAAACTTTTCGAGTTGTTTGGTTCACTTGTTGCATATCTTCAGAGAATTATTTTGTTTTGGTTTGCGTCCCTGATATTTTCCTTTGGGAAACATTTCAGAAACGCTCCAATTTGCAACACATGTTCGTTTGTTTTGATCAGCATTTATTTTACTGTGCTGCCAGAATAGTGTATACAAGGTAAGTGTTCAGTCCAGCATTATTTATATTAATCATGTTATATTTTACAATGCAGAATTTACTTCCAGCGCATATTTCAGTGGTTGAAAATGAGAGGCGGAAGAAAAAAAACCAAATCACCACCAGTTTGAACGGCTCCTTGAAACAATGGAAGCGAATGTAGACATTGCTCGAAGTTTTTCTGGAGGCAGTTCTAATATAAAAGTTGCAGGAATTCTGAGAGAAGCTTAATGCACTGAGACCACCAATGCATCTAGGTTCAGAATGGCAGAAAGTAAGTATTTCTTCTACGATACACATAACTTTCATAAGTAAATTTTACCATACTCTTTGAATTTCTTTCAATCGAATTTCCTACCTAAAAATTGCTTACCCCTACTAGCATACATTAGTACGTTATTTTTGGCAGCAATTTTCTTTTTTATTGCTATACTATGCCAAACTATACCGCTTTCACTACAATAGATCAAACTAATGGTCGGAGTGATATAATGCTCTATACCATATGCTAAAGCTATCCTGCAAAACAATAATGATTTTATTTAAATTACAGGTTTGGATTGACATGAGGGGAAACGTAAAGAAAACACTAGCACGCAACAAGCGAGAATTTAGAGCAACAGGTGGTGGTCCCAATACAATAAAGTTATTGACGCCACTCCAACAAGAAATCGACGCTAAAAAAGAAATAAATGTTGCATTACATGAATAACAAAAATTGTTGTGCTAAAAAAAAATGAAATTCGTGCGTGACTCTTTTCGGAATTCCATAGATTGCAGTCATGAAAATACATGAATAAGTTCATTTTCTGATAATTATATTTTTTGTAAAGCAAATTGTTCCACGCTGTCGTTTCTATTACACATGCATGCGTGCTTTACGCATATTAAGCTTTATTCTTTGAGGGAAAATCAATTTACTCCAAAACATAACCATATTAACACTTTTGGAAATACATTTTCATAGCAGATGCCTAAAAAAAATTTGGCATCCTTTCTATAGTGCTTCGTGAAATATTTCGAACTTGTTTCAAAATATTTCATCACAACCGCTGACATTCGAGCTTGCTAACGAATCGAGCAGTTTTCCTCGATTTCTATAACTCCAGATTTTACTCGGTGTGAAAGTGATAGTGATTGTATCGAATCCTCGATTCGATTTCTATAATAGGGCCCATAGAAATCGAGGAAAACTGCTCGATTCGTTAGCAAGCTCGAATGTCAGCGGTTGTGATGAAATATTTTGAAACAAGTTCCAAATGTTTCATGAAGCACTATAAAAAGGATGCCAAATCTTTTTTTAGGCATTTGCTATGAAAATGTATTTCCAAAAGTGTTAATATGGTTATGTTTTGGAGTAAATTGATATTCCCTAAAAGAATAAAGCCTAAAAGGCGTAAGGCACGCATGCATGTGTAATAAAAACGACAGCCTGGAACAATTTGCTGTACAAAAAATATAATTATTAGAAAATCTATGGAATTCCGTAAAGAGTCATGCACGAATATCACTTTTTTTTAGCAAAACAATTTTTGTTATTCATGTAATGCAACATGTAATTCTCGTTTATCGTCGATTTCTTGTTGTATCGGCGTCGATAGCTTTATTGTATTGGGGCCACCACCTGTTGCTCTAAATTCTCGCTTGTTGCGTGCTAATATTTTCTTTACGTTTCCCCTCATGTCAATCCAAACCTGTAATTTAAATAAAATCATTATTGTTTTGCAGGATAGCTTTAGCATATGGTATAGAGCATTATATCACTCCGACCATTAGTTTGATCTATTGTAGTGAAAGCGGTATAGTTTGGCATAGTATAGCAATAAAAAAGAAAATTGCTGCCAAAAATAACGTACTAATGTATGCTAGTAGGGGTAAGCAATTTTTAGGTAGGAAATTCGATTGAAAGAAATTCAAAGAGTATGATAAAATTTACTTATGAAAGTTATGTGTATCGTAAAAGAAATACTTACTTTCTACCATTCTGAAACTAGATGCATTGGTGGTCTCAGTGCATTAAGCTCCTCTCAGAATTCCTGCAACTTTTATATTAGAACTGCCTCCAGAAAAACTTCGAGCAATGTCTACATTCGCTTTCATTGGATCAACGAGCCGTTCGAACTGGTGGTGATTTGGTTTTATTTTCTTCCGCCACTCATTTTCAGCCACTGAAATATGCGCTGGAAGTAAATTCTGCATTGTAAAATATAACATGATTAAAATAAATAATGCTGGACTGAACACCTACCTTGTATACACTATTCTGGCAGCACAGTAAAATAAATGCTGATCAAAACAAACGAACATGTGTTGCAAATTGCATGTATTGGAGCGTTTCTGAAATGTTTCCCAAAGGAAAATATCAGGGACGCAAACCAAAACAAAATAATTCTCTGAAGATATGCAACAAGTGAACCAAACAACTCGAAAAGTTCTGACACTTGCATCGATAGCTATCACTTGCTCGGTGCTATCGAATTGCTTGATTTCTATAATAGTAAAATAGAGCTAACAAGCAAAATTCTTATCGCCTCGATTTCTATAATAGGGCCCTAAAATTCCAGATTTTTCTCGGTGTGATAGTGATAGTGATTGTATCGAATCCTCGATTCGATTTCTATAATAGGGCCCCCGATATTAGGGCATCCGCACCAATGCGTTGTTACAGACATTTTGACAACCCTCACCATAACGCAGCAACCGCACTGGTGGTTGCGGTTCAGGTGTGGGAAATAGTAATCTGCCTCTCGGTGAATAGTGAGTTAACAAATTTGGCAATGCGATAGCAATCGAGCCAAGTGTTGCTATTTTCAACAAATGTCAAACATCTGTTGTGGGTTTCATTCATCTTGTGTCCGTTTTTTGTGATTTTGCTCTGAAGTATTATTTCGCAAGTGTATATACATTACATTTATCTACCAAAAAATAAACGTGACGAAAAGAGAATCAACTGACACTTGTCATTTCTTCTAGTAATAGCAATTGTAATTAGCAACCTGCGGTGCGAAAAAGAAGTGATACTATAGTAACCGCGATAGCAACGACGGGTGCGCAAATTGACGAGTTAATAAATTGGCAACGGCTAAAACTAGAAACTATAGAAACTAAAGGGTGTGTCACATCAAATTGCATCACGGAAAAAACGCTGTAGAAATTCGCCCAGTAGACCGATCCTTTTGAAAATTTTAGACAGTAAAATAAAAACTATTAAACAACTTTTGGCTTTTTCTTTTTATTCATACTTCGAGCCCAAGCCCGTATGCTTGCACCTTCCTCTTTACCCCGTCAATAAGGTTCTGTACAACGTCAGGTTGTAGTTTTTTTTGAACAGAAATCCATTTTCTCTTGAAGTCCGCCTCCGATTTGACAACTTTTGGGTTCTTCCGGAGGGCCTGCTTCATAATCGCCCAATATTTCTCTATTGGGCGAAGCTCCGGCGCGTTGGGCGGGTTCATTTCCTTTGGCACGAAGGTGACCCCGTTGGCTTCGTACCACTCCAACACGTCCTTTGAATAGTGGCACGAAGCGAGATCCGGCCAGAAGATGGTCGGGCCCTCGTGCTGCTTCAATAGTGGTAGTAAGCGCTTCTGTAGGCACTCCTTAAGGTAAACCTGTCCGTTTACCGTGCCGGTCATCACGAAGGGGGCGCTCCGCTTTCCGCAAGAGCAGATCGCTTGCCACACCATGTACTTTTTGGCAAACTTGGATAGTTTCTGCTTGCGAATCTCCTCCGGAACGCTGAATTTGTCCTCTGCGGAGAAGAACAACAGGCCCGGCAGCTGACGAAAGTCCGCTTTGACGTAGGTTTCGTCGTCCATTACCAGGCAATGCGGCTTCGTCAGCATTTCGGTGTACAGCTTCCGGGCTCGCGTCTTCCCCACCATGTTTTGCCTTTCGTCGCGGTTAGGAGCCTTCTGAACCTTGTATGTACGCAGGTCCTCCCGCTGCTTGGTCCGCTGGACGAATGAACTTGACCAATTCAGCTTATTGGCGACATCCCGGACCGAACTTCTCGGATCACGTCTAAACTGCTTAACTACGCGCTTGTGATATTTTTCACTGACGGAGCATCCATTTTTGCCGTTCTTCACCTTCCGGTCGATGGTTAGGTTCTCGAAGTATCATTTTAGTACTCTGCTGACCGTGGATTGGACGATTCCCAGCATCTTACCGATGTCCCGATGTGACAACTCCGGATTCTCGAAATGAGTGCGCAGGATTAATTCACGACGCTCTTTTTCGTTCGACGACATTTTTCCAAATTTAGGAAAAATTGACAGTGAACATGGCCAACGTGATCTATACACTCTTGTCTGATTATAAGCGAAAGCTGAAGATATAATTCCTAAAAATTAAATTTCTACAGCGTTTTTTCCGTGATGCAATTTGATGTGACACACCCTTTAGAAGCCCTGAATAGTAACGCATTGGTAAGGATGCCCTTATAATGATGAGTTTTGTTAGAAATACTAGGAATTTTCTAGTAAAAGGTAAGTTCAACGGAGTCGTTTAAAATAGAGGTGTGCAAATCAGCTCATCATGATGAACAGCTCTGATCATATCAGCTCATCTAAATGAGCTGTTCTTTATGAACAGCTCTTCAGCTCAGTTGTCAGTGCCGACTTTCAATTTGGGTCCCAAACTCGATAGCCACGAAGCCAGTTTGAAAATGTTAAAATTCAAATGAAATTTTTCACACCATATTATTAATTACTTGAAACACGTATTCCAGACTATTATTTACAACAGACTCGGCGTGTACAACATTTCCGACATTTTTACTGAGGCTTTACATTACAATAGAAAGTTTTCTTCAAAAAAAAAAAAAAAATCTTATGAGATTTTTGCACCGCCTGCAAACAAAGTGTTTTTCATTGAAATAGAATACTCATTTGATACACAGAAGTTAATTTTCATTAATAATTTGAATTTTAAAAACGTGTTCATTCTGCCTGAGAGCCAATTATTATTTTTGGCGCCCCCTAAACTGGTAAACAAAGCTCAATGCCGTCAACGCGAATATAACAGTTGAAAAGACGAGGGACAAATGAATCTAAACTGATGTCTTAACACGAAGAGCGAGAGACGGTCAGTTCATTTGAATCTTACAGCTCACACACTCTCTTCAATTCTACAGCTCTTTTCTCTCCTTCATCATCATCAAAGTGAGCTGAAGAGCTGTTTGATTTTTTTTGCGAGCTGTTCCGCGTCAACTCACTTCAAAGAGTCGATTCTTCGGAACAGCTCATGAGCGGATGGCACATCTCTAGTTTAAAACATCAATCAATGAACAGTTCTGCGATTGGACTCATGAACTTGTGCTTAGTAAGAAAACGTGTTTTTTAAACCCTCTTAAAGCCAAAAAGAAGAAGTAGAACAACAAAAGTTGTTACAAAACGTGAATGTGTGAAGGTATTCATAACAAAAAACAAATTTTGGGTGGGACGACGTTTGCCGGGTCAGCTAGTAATATATGCAACTACAAAAATTCGCTTCACAATCGAACTAGATATTCACGTTGAAAAACCCATTTCATTGAAACGTAAAATTTTCGTTAGAGAAATGATTACAAAAAACCTGCATTAGTCTCTTTGAGAATTATAAAAGACACACCGAAAAACCATCAGATAATCGACCTCCTGTCTTCCTTTGGCAAGGTGACAGGAAGCGAGCGGAGCGAAATCAACGGATTTCATTACCCAAATTCATCACTTGATTTTTGTAATAGAACCGTCAGTTAAACGGCCTACTGGTGTGTACCGAAACGATCACTGCTCGCCCGAACCGACGACTCCGAGTCATGTTTCGCTAGCGATGGGGGTCTGTCGAGGCGAAAACAAAAACCACGTGCTCTGTGCGCGGTACACATATATTTACCGTTCTTCCCACAGCGAAAATGGTGGTCGTAACGAGGGCGATGTTCTTCTTGTCCCACAAGTCGGTCGTCTGGAACAGATCCACATCGGCTACGCCGTATTTGATGCAGGCCTTCTGGAATCTGTGGAGTGATAAAAACAACAAACAAAAACAACGGAATATTAGTGCTGATATTAGATCAAAAACGGTTGCGATTTGGCATCGCCGCGCCCCGTGTCGTCGTTATACATTTATTTTTCTCAATAATAATAATAGCGCACATCACACACGGCAGACCATCAATGAGAGCAAAATCGATAATACAAGTAACAGGCGCTCAGACGCCGCAGGAGTCGCTGGCGATGGACGTTGTGTGACCTGCGGAAATCCTGTTGTCGTGGTAGCTTTACCTCTTTTTTTCGAATACCAGGCGGTCTCGCGGGTAGGAAGAGTACAATCAAGTGTGAATCTGTTCGCATCTGGTGCTGGAGACCACGTGTCACGGGTGGTCAGCCAGAAAATCACATTGCGGGAGATTAATCAATGCAAAGTGCCATGTGATTTTGGACAGACTCTAAGCGTATATTATCGCATCTAAGATTTTACATGATTAAACATTTCGAAAAAATCGAAAAGTCAAACAAAGCCGGTGCTTCACGGCGCTCACTGACATGATGTGGCAACCGGTTCGATTTTGTTGTCACATCGTATGTTCGCCGCCTCTCTCGTGCGCTGTTTTATTTTTGTACAACAAAACACGCCATTTTGTTGCGCATTAGGAGACGTTACATCTACCGTTCTGGGTCATATTTCGGACGCCGCAGGCATTTGATGCCGATTTGAACTTTATGGACAGGTATTATTTGGTTGATATTTTCACTAAACTTGTTCACTATGCTTCAATTAACCCACTACAATAAAGTGACCAGATGGTCAGAGGTCTAACGCGGGACACAAATAACAAAACGTTAGTTGTATATAGGTTATGGGAACATATACCATAGTTTAGCGAGTCTGAACTGATATGTATTATTTTTTTCTAAGTATCGGCACTCAGTTGTGATTTTTCGGTGGTTTAGATTTTGTTTGCGCCTAAAAATCACTCGCTCAATCAGAGCATTTACGCCTGGCAAGGACGATTAGAATTCTACAATTTTCTTCGAAAAAGAAATTACGAATATTACCGAATGGAATGCTCGAATTTTTTCTTAAATCTTTCGTTTATTAAGCCTAAAACAAAAATTATTCAAGGCTGTTGATTCGCAGCAGCAGCACTGTCAAGCAACTTGATGATTTTGACGTAGGACTACGTCTAACCGGAAGATATAGGGGGTGAAATGGAAATCTAGGCACTGAACAAGTAGGAAAAAATGCAAGATTTGGAACGCTTATAACCCGAGCATTTCTCAATAGATCGCAAAGGTTTTTGCATCAATTGATAGGAAATATATCTACGCATCTATCATAACGAATAACATTTCATTTTTCTTGAGATAAATAATTGAATAATTGTGAAATATCAAGCATTGTCCAAATGCACTATGTGCCCATTTTTGATTGGTCCATTTTATGCTCCTCAAATCGTACCGACCAAAACGGGCAACCAGAGCAGCAGCGAAATAGAATGAAGCACGATTGGAAAGGAAAAAGAAAAAATGAACGAAACATTGGTCGCAGTCTCACACATGCGTAATTCTCGAGCCAGCCAGTCAGCTTTAAAATCCCCGCTCCGCTGCCGTAACGATCATTCTTTGTGTGGACACCGACTGGACAACATCGTTGCTGGACGAGCTGGACGGCGAGGGATCGAGTGCCTTTCTCAAGGCAAGAGGGCGGAGGTGGTAGCGCTGGAGAGGAGTAGAGTAGAGTTTTCAAAGGGCCTTTCTCAAGGCTAGAGACGAATGAACTGCAAAAGTTTAAAGTCTCTGTAATACAATACCTTCCTTCCTTCCGTAACGATCATTCTCATTCAAACCGTACACCACATCGGTTCGCATCACAACACATCAACAAACCAACCCAAACAGCCATGTCTGGACATGGTAAAGGAGGAAAAGTGAAGGGAAAGGCAAAATCCCGCTCGAACCGTGTTGATCTGGAGTTCCCCGCAAGGGTAGCTAGGCCGAGCGCGTTAGTACCAGTGCACCAGTCCACCTAGCCGGCGTTATATAGTTTCGGCCGCCGAAGTGATCGAGTTAGCTGGCAAATTTGCTCGCGACGATAAGAAAACCCGCATTCGGAACAGAACACATTCGGTTCGGTGGACATCAAGACAACAGGTAGTTGTAGCGAGTGGCAAACGCAATCGCAAAACGGCATCAGGTAGCAGAAGAAAAAAGTTTGTTCTTTATACAAACTGCTTTGGTGGCAAATCCAGAACAAGGCGGCATCGAGGGCGTTCGAAATGGTTTTCTTCAATACCACGAGTACTAAGTTTTCTAAATTGGAACCATTCCATAAAACAAGGCGCTTTTCAGGGTTTAATACCTTCCAAAAAAGAGTTTAGGAAATACAGTTCAATGCTTTCTAAAACATTATCCAAAATAATAATAAAACACAAATTGATTTTTTCATAATTTGTTTGCCAGGATATGATGAGTATGTGAATTTGGCAGTTGTTCTGAGCTTATTGATTTTCACCAATTCTTAAATTGCGCTAGAGTATAAAACACGCGGACCCCAAAAAAATATCTCAAAAAAATATCGGCAAGGCAACAATTAGTTTCAGTGAGTGGCAAAGTCGCATTAAATGTAATTTACTGAACAATATGTCACAAGCTGGATGGGAAGAAATTTTCCAACTGTGAAAGCTGTGGCGAGTGGCAAACGCAATAGCTAAACAGGAAGGTTTAACCGAAGAAGATGGGAATATCGAGTGATAACAAAAACACAACACCAAAGGTTCTTTTGAGAACCATCAACATATTCATAAAGAGTAAACTGTAAACTAATCCATTTTTCAGGTAGATAGGTAGGAGAAGAAAATAAAACAATATATTTAAAATATATATTTAACAAAAGCTGTCCCCTTTGTATAGTCCTACGTCACTCCGGTTATGTCCCCGACATTACCCACCCGTCTTTTTTCATACTGCAAGCTCCACCCCACAGCGAAGGAGTTGGAGGATCCTGAGGCACTTTGTGTCCGCCAGATATAGCCGATCTGGTATTTACAACATCATATCCCTGCTGCTCCTTAAGCCGGGACATCGAAGCAACCGGCCAAACGGTGAAGGAGAATCTGATCAAACTGGACATTTTTATGTGGAAGCGTCAGATGAGACCGGCCGTATCTGAGCAGCAAGCAATCACCCAGAAGGAATAGCTTGAGGTGCTGGTGAAAATCCTCTTTCCGACCAAAGAAATGAAAAACTTCTTTCCGTGCTTATAATGAAAGACGAGACGTACTTGATGCTAGAATTTAACGAATGGCAGGGGATCGGGTACTTTACGTTCCCCAGGTAAGCGATGACTTCGAATATAACATCCACACCAAGTTCTCGAAGAAGGTCCTTCTCTGACAGATGTGAAGCGAATGTCCAAGCCGCTCTTCTTTCTAATCATATTGTGAACGGGGAGATATATAGTACGAAGTGATTGCCGGAAGTTGCGAAGGTGATGTGGTCTTTATGCCGAACCTGGGATCAGCCCATTATGCCAAAAGATCACTGGAGGATGGATCGGCTGGAGATAAACATTGTCGCGAAGACCGCCAACCTTCTCAACACTCCTCAGCTGCGACCGTTAAAAACTTTTGGGTGAATGGCCAAAATGGAGAGACAGTCGACCACTAAAGCCACGAAAATGTAAAAAAACACACCGACATACATCTTTTCATCGACCATGGTTGAGGTTCCGACCAACTTCCGTAAGACCGCCCAGCGCTTAATTCACGATACTTCATCAAACAACCCTCCCTCTTCCTGTCGAGTATACACTAGTTTTAAGTTTATTTAAAACATTAAGCCCTGACCGAGCTAGAGGACCAAAGATGATCTTTTCGTTTGACTCGCGTTGGTCCCTGCGGATCAATAGGGGACTTTTATAAAAATTATTTTCCATTTTTGTTGCTGTCGCTTCCAGTTGACACTCTCTAAACAAAAAGCCCACTGTCGGTGCGATGAAACCAGCTCAACATATTAGTCTTAGGATGTATTAGAAGCGCTCTTGAACAGTCTGCCAAATAAAAGTTTTTTTTGAGGCTCATCCATTTAAGAAAATCAACATGATTAGATTGTGATATTGAAATATACTGATATCGCGGGACATTTTCGTTTCTTTTGCCAAACGCGGGACGTAATCTTACGCGGGACATTTTGTTGAAATGCGGGACTGTCCCGCGTAACACGGGACGTCTGGTCACTTTACTCTACAACCTAACTCCGCCTTTAGACGGGCTTCACTATTTAAAAAAAAAATGTAAGGGGTAGTATCTAGGACACGACCGCATATTTTCGACGTAGAACTACGCAATTACATTATGCAATCCTCTTGTTTACCACTTCGGATATTATTTAAGAATGCATCGAAATTTTTGTAATAAATTATGTTCTTCGTTACAAATAAATTTAATGAACGTCCTTTCACGTTTGATATTATTCCTAGGACTACCAAAATATGTGAACGAAAGAATTGTCAAACGTCAATTGTATTTTACATTTTCCTCTGAAATTATGGCATATCCCATGTTTACGTAGTTCTCGATCCGCGTAAGCTCATTCATCTCTAGTATCTGAAATGACGAAATGACGTTTTAGGGAAACATATTCCGGTCTGCACAACGACAAGCAAGTGCAAAAGTACTCAACACCAAAAAATACCCCCGACTTGCATGTATTTGCAAAGCGAATTTCCACAGGTACATAGATTTTGAAGTCTGTGTTGGGGAACCCGTAAATCGGGCCAACCAAAACTTGACAATTAGGGCGTTTAGATAACGCTTGACATTTTACAGTTATTCAATTGTTCATCTCATGAAAAATAACATTTAATTAATTGTGACAGACACGTAGAAATATTTCCTATGAATTGATGCAAACATTTTTCCGATCAGTTCAGAAATGTTCGAGTTATAAGCACTCGAGCTACGGGTAGAGGATCTCGCTGAGGCTATCTTTCATTCTTCGTGAGGACACCGACTGAACAACATCGTTGCTGGGCGAGCTGGACTGCGAGGGATCGAATGCCTTTCTCAAGGCAATGGGGGTGGAGGAGTAATACGAGGAAAAAGCAAAGTTTTCCAAGGGCCTTTTTGAAGGTTAGAGACGAATGAACTGAACAAGATTAAAGTCTCACATGTCTTAGTTTCGGATTGAGCTGTGGACGCGACAAAATTATTGACTCGCTGATGTCTCTAGCATTGCAATCATTGCATCAAACTAACGCCATTCGAATTAAGATTCCGAGCTACACAATTGTATGGCTAGCTAGGCTATCGTCAGCTCACCAAGAAAATAAATGTTCTTGAATTTTGTCTGTGATTTGGTTTCGCATGACGGTAGCAAAACTCTCTCCACAAAGGATGCCAGCTAAGCTAATCTAGACCGGCAATATTAACAACAAGGGCTTCTGTTGAGAGGAGCACAAAATGGAGATAAGTGTGTGTATATTTAATTGCTTCAAGTCATCGGTATATGGATATTTGTGTGCGTACGTGCGTTTTAACAAATTGCACTGTTGCGGGTGAACATGTCGATCCGAACTTGGCGACAAGGAGAGGAGATAGCGGGAGGGAAATATTTGCGCTAGAGCAGGGGTTCTCAAACTATTTTGGGCATGAGACCCCTTTTCCAGAATGATGTCATACCTCAGACCCCCATAGCCTAATTTCTTTGAGAGTCATATATTTAGTTTTTTTCCTTACTGAATGATTATCAATTTAAAAACACTGCAGTTAGTTCAATGAGTAAACTTAACACTATTTTCTCTTAGAGGAGATCTGGTGTAATGGTAACATCCGTACCTCTCACACAAAAGATCAGGAGTTCAATTCTCACTCCACCATTCTTCCAAAAAATGGAAGTAATGTGACAAACCAGCCAAAATTGTCGAAAGCAGGGTTACCACATATACAGAACAGTTTGTTACAGTTACAGTTTTTTTAATTCAATTTAAAATATTAAATTCATTACATTGCATACATAGATATAGTAGAACCCCGATTATCCGCGGTGCGGATTAACCGCGAAGGCGAGTTCCATAGTAAATCTGACTACAAGTGTTCACGACCTTACAGATGGATAGTTTAATGGTTTCTGTATTGATAAAACATAGTTTTATGCTGAAACATCTCTAGTTCGTGTTTGCATCTCATTTTTAGCCCATTATCGCGTAATCCACGATTTTCGTTATTCGCGAAGACAACGAGATGGTTTTCGTTGGAGGCAGTTGTTAGGCAAAATCTTGAGCGATTCCTATGACTAAACCGATTATGCTATTCCTAAATATTGTTCTACCGCTCATCAATAACGTCAATTGCACTTTTCAATCAGAAAGTTCTGAATTTTGCAAAGTTTATAATGAGACAAGAATGTTATTGTTGATCATGTTGGATAACTTATGTTTGGAGAGCTACGTGCAACGATTCGATGATGCTGACCTTGATGTGAAAGATTTCGGAGATTTTTTGAAGAAACCTGAGGATTTTCAGGTTGGTATCGATGCAGAAGAAGCTGAAAAAGGATTGGATGCAGCTAGGAAGCTGACCGTCAAATCGACTAGTCGTGACTTCTATATTGAACTCGTGAAACAGATTTCAAAGCGATTTGATTTCAGCGATCCGGTTATCAAAACTGCGACATTAATAAACCTTCAAAATTTTGTCAATCTACAAAACCTTATGATTTGATGCGCCAATTTCCTCAATTCGTTGAACCAGGTAAAAAACAGGGCTTGTATAACGAAAGCAGGCTACTCAAGACGAAAATTATGGAGCAGAAATTGAGTGACTCAGATATAATTTAATCCCAGCTGTTGGATGTCAAAAGGCGCGATGAAAAATTTGTGTATCTATTGCTCAGGCCGTTTGAAAGACACTTTTTGATAACATTTTAAACGAAGTCTGGGTTGACCCCCACAATTAAAGACTCTATTTTGAAAGCGAAGAGCCGAAGTGTATCGGCTCGAGGAAGTTCGTCATGGATGAAATTGACGGAGAATTTGAAAGCAAAGTTCCACAAAACCATGTATAAACATCATGGCGTAATTCAGAAGATTATGAGAAAACCGTTTAATGATTTAATTTGTTGTATTGATACGACTCACAACCCATAAATAAGAAAAATAAATTCAAAATAAAAATAAACCTTTATTTTGCCTTTTTCGGCATGGTATCATGACGGAAAAACGAGAAGATATTTTTCAGCAATGTCCCACAACGCAGGATACTGTGTTTCAATATTGCGTTGTAACCAGAACTTATGACAACCTTAGTTGTACTCCTGCTTGAGCTCCTCATCTGTGCTGATGATAATCAACTTTTCTTGCATTATCACCTTGACTCATTCCATGGTTGTGGTATAGTACGGATTTATTATCTATTGGGAAGTTTGGAAGATCCCAAAACATCTTAGTAAAATTCTTGTGCAATGCATCCATGTGCGTAACATTTGATAATATAATATGTTGTTGAAGCTTTTGTGGTAATTTTAACAAATGCAAAAACTGTGAATATTCTTTTCTGCGAAAAATTTGTTTTTAAAGTTTCGTCAGAAAGGCTTTTCTTTATATTGTTTCGATCAAGTTGTAGTTCAAACTCAAAGATCCTTATTCCGTGTATGTCGCAGAAATGGGTGCGATATACTATGCTCTAGGGATCATTGAAACACTGCCCATCGACCATTATTTTATTTTTTCAGACAGTTTCAGCTCAATAGAGGCAATCCGCTCAATGAAAGTTGATAAACGCTCATCTTATTTCCTAACAAGAATAAGACAACTATTGAGTGTTTTGGTCGAAAAATTATTCAAGATTACCTTAGCATGGGTTCCCTCTCATTGCTCGATTCCGGGGAATGAGAAAGCGGACTCGCTAGCTAAGGTGGGCACTTCAGAAGGCACACTTTTTGAAAGGCAAATTGCCTATAATGAATTTTTTCACATTCCTCGTCAGGACACACTCGTTAGTTGGCAGCGCATGTGGAGTGAAGATGAGTTCGGTCGTTGGTTACACACGATT
Source organism: Toxorhynchites rutilus septentrionalis (assembly GCF_029784135.1). Taxonomy (NCBI): domain Eukaryota; kingdom Metazoa; phylum Arthropoda; class Insecta; order Diptera; family Culicidae; genus Toxorhynchites; species Toxorhynchites rutilus. The sequence continues at coordinate 193,159,236 of NC_073744.1, forward strand.
ATCCCTAAGGTCTCGACGAGTGCATGGTTCAAGGGATTGAATGTAGGTCGTGATTTCATTCGTGTGATATCTCGGCTTATGTCCAATCACTACAACCTAAACGCGCATCTCTATCGCATTGGGCTCGCAGCAAACAATCTTTGTGATTGTGGCGATGGCTACCACGACATCGAGCATGTTGTCTGGTCGTGTATCCGGTTCCATGCTGCTCGCTCTCAGCTCTCTAGAGCACTGAGAGCAAAAGGCAGACAATCGGATATCCCCGTCCGGGATATCTTAGGTAGCCGGGATCCTGATCTTCTGCTTCATCTATACCTGTTCCTCAGAAACGCCGATGTCAACGTTTAATGATGTTTCCTTCGTTGTTTCCCCGTTTCATATCCCTCCTATCCGATCGATAAACTTTTACTTAGTCGCGGCAATACATACACACACTCTTTACAGATGCACGGGCCAAAGGTTGTGCAGTCCACTGATCATTCAACAAGAGCCAAAGGTTGTACCGCTCATGACAACTCTACACGAGCTGATGTTTGCGCCGGCTAGTGACCATTCTATCCTGGATTCCTCGAGTCGAGAAAGACGCACCACGCTAGATATGGGGTACAGACTAGGGAGCGTTGCTGATTAATGGTCAGCTGCATTCCAATAGGAAGTAGCCCGTGTCGGGCACACGTATAGAGCATCGAAGACTGCAACATACCAATTATGAGAACACTTGTAATACTAACCTCGAGCCAACCGTGAGTAATCGGTCACATATTACTAACATAGTTGTAAGACAAAAATTGTCAAAATATTGGACTCCCGGCCCCGTCAGGCTAACGCCACATGTGCCTTAATAAAAAATATATTTTGGAAAAAAAAAAGTTGTAGTCGTGCCCATGCAGCTGTAACACAAATTCAAAAAAACTGAAAATCTCACTAAGCAAGAACCTCTTGGTAGTCAGCGACCTCCAGCGAACTCCAGTGTAGAAGTAACTGAGTAAAAATTTCGTCATTTTACTCATGCAGCTGAGCAAATAATCAAGTGTCCAAAGAATTGCTTCGAAGATAGCACTTATAATATATACTAAAGACTGATGCGATCTAGGACTCAGATTTTTTGCTACTAAATGCTGTCTGTGAATCACACCGTGAATGACCAGTACCTCACGCAGTTGTAACTTTGATTAAGCTGTAAAACCACGATGACGACCAACCATAGATGGTGCACCATCAGTCACCATGGAATAGCTTTGTCGGCAAAAAAACGCTTATCATCTTATTGAGTTTTAAAAATGTACAGCAATAATACTTTCTACTAAAATATTAGTCATTCTTATAATAGAGTGGTTCACGTAACACATCTTATGTGGCATCTTCAATATTTCAAATAAGAATTTTTGTTATTTTAAAGGGTTCGATTTTAGGACCATGTCGACTCCCCAAATCAATTTTCGTTTGTGTCGACCACCCCTGGGAAACCGAAATCGACCTCAGGGGCTCGATATCGACCACTTTGAGAAACCCTGCGCTAGAGTATTATTACTCAATCTCTGCAGAGACAAATATTCAGCCTTTTTCCAAGCAGTTGACATTGTTTGTTTCCCGTCATCATAAAGGCTTCGTAGGTGCCTTTGACATTGAACTGTCGCTATGGCGAAGCAGGCGTTAAGATTGTGCGCCAAAAAATATTTGGGGAATACCAAGTTGTTCAATAATTTATAATAAGTTATTGATTTATTTGGGTTCGAGTGCCAGTTGCAAACCTCCCTTCAACTAGGATTGCATTTGCGCTAGTCTTGATCATAATGAAGAAGTGCTACTCTCTTCGAGCTTGTTAAGATTAACAGAAAGAGTTTATTTCGTTTATTTAGTCACCAAGAAAGTAAATGTCGTTCTGGAATTTTGTATTTGATTTGGTTTCGCTTGCCAGTAACAAAACTTTCTCCACTAAGGATGATAACTGCGCTTATCTCGAGCATATATTGTTCTGCGAGGACAAGAATGAATCAAACAATAATCGTCAAATGATTGCACAAGAAAAAATATATTTCAGAACGACCAAACTGGTAGAATGGTTATTTGGTTATGGTTAAAATTTCGTTGCATTATAAAATAATATTTGCAGTTATAAACAAGCGACTTGAATTAAACTTCAGCGACACAACTGTGCAACTTACCTCGTGAAGTATCGATGAAAGAGTGTGGGAATGATGTGATGTGGAGGAGCAGATATTCGGCTCGTGTCTATGTGTGAGTATGCGTTGAAGCGTTACCCGTTTAACGGCTACATACTGTTGCGCTAATGGTGGTGGGTAATGGTACTAACCCGTAACAGGTTAAGCGCTAAGTTAAGCTCTATTGACATCTCGTTTGATATGCCACACATCTTCCCCTCTCTCAAAAAAAAACTAAATGTTAATTAAAATTACAATCACCATCGCAATCATTGCTGAAGAGTATGTTCTTGTTCTGCTCCGTAGCTCGAATCAACCAGAAGTATATTTATGTCGAGCGCTTGTTCGATTGTCTCTGCATTGAAGGCTTCGTCGCGAGTGGCTGCTTCATATTCTGGAATGATAGGTGTTCGGCAACTCTGCCCGTTATCGAGCGTAAATCGTTCACGGTATTAATCTTGAAAGTCGCATAGCAATATACGCAATATTCTCGAATACAGCTGGGGGAAGGCTTGCTGCTTTCTGGATGTACGGTCGTTTAGTAATTCTGGGCTCTTGATTGCTCATGGCTAAAGTTCTGGCTTTGATCGACTTCGGAAACCATCGACTGTGGAAAGCTGCCAGTAAAAACAGGACACTTGAGAAGTGTGATGATAGCCGTCAAGAAATCACCAAAAAACTTTTCCGGGTTTACTTCACCCATTCGCTCGTGTTGCTTCCATTGCCGGTTTTTGTGGCTCGATTCATGATTTGCCTGAGTTTTTTGGTTTTCGATGTGGGCTCGTAGACATCACTGGAAACACCGATCGTTAACATTGATTTCATCTAAAGCTTCTTCGTAGATGCTCCCACTGCGCTGAAAATTCACTGCTATCATCAAGACTCGTACCTCTAACGATGCCGCTGGGATGCTTGTTTCTCGTCTCGTATCTTTCTTTCGATAGAACGTACTTTCCGTCGTATGCCATAGTTCAAGCTTTTCGGAATTATGTTGTAGAGATTACGTGTTTTGATTTGCGATATGCAGCATTCTTAATATCAGCTATTAGACACCAGTTAATAAACCATTGCTAAAAAGAGCTGTAAAGTAATTAGCCAAATAATTTTTATGCATCGTTTTGGGCTAAATTTATCTTTGCATTTTTTCCATGGCGTCGATATGGATTGACTGCAGTAGATGCACCTTTTTCTACGGAGTCGTTTTGAAACGATTACTTTGGCAATTTTGCATTTTTCTATAATGGCGTCGTTTTGCTACGATTGCTGCAAATTTGCAATTTTGCATTTTTCAATGGTTTCGTTTTGAAACGAAACAGCTTACAATTTTGCATTACACAATGGCATCGTTTTGAAACGATTGCAGCAGCTTTGCAATTCAGCATTATTTCACGCGTCGTTTTGAAACGATTCCAGCAGCTTTGCAGTTTTGCATTTTTACAATGGCCTCGTTTTGAACGATTACAGCAGCTTTGTAGTTTTGCATTTTTCTCAGTTGTCGTTTTAGAACAATTCAAGCATACTCCCGGCTTTTTCGGAATGCATTAGCAATGCGGTTGCACAATTCACTTGTTATAAGCGCGGCCCCTTTTATTTGAAAATTCACACAAAAGATTCCATTTGTTTCACTTTAAATAAATGGCAGGATCGCCAAATGTGCAACTTACCTCGTGAAGTATCGATGAAAGAGTGTGGGAATGATGTGATGTGGAGGAGCAGATATTCGGCTCGTGTCTATGTGTGAGTATGCGTTGAAGCGTTACCCGTTTAACGGCTACATACTGTTGCGCTAATGGTGGTGGGTAATGGTACTAACCCGTAACAGGTTAAGCGCTAAGTTAAGCTCTATTGACATCTCGTTTGATATGCCACACAACAACCTCATATATATTTTTTTTATTTTAAGAGAGTGGGTTGTAACGTCTCAAAATGCATGGCGATTATTGCAAGGTTCTTGCGAGTTTTTTGAGAAACTAATTACACAGGAATCTATGTTCAGTTTTTGTTGACAAATCATATAACAATTTTGTATCTTGAAACGGAACTGAAAATACAACAAAAGTGTTCAATAGTCGGAAACCGCGAAAAGTAATTCAAATGTAATTCTCATATAGAATGATAGAGAAACCATGGGGTCACTCTAAAGAATCAATTGTGGTTATCATTTTAGAGTTAAATCATCAGGGCATCAAGCATTTCAAGATATTATTACAAAGTGTCCAGAAAATGATTCTGAACGGTATACTCTCCATACACGTGATTCCGTTGGTGAAGTTCGAATCGTAATTTTAGTTGCGTTCGCTTCAAACTGGACAAGTGTCGTGTTTCGCTATAAGCGAATGACCCTAGTACCTAAACGGACCAGACCAGACTTTGGTTTTACAACCAATTTTAACGAAATAACCTCTAGCTTATCATAACTGTAAGAAGCATAGTTGGTGGACAGAGCATGGGCCACGTTCAGCTCGCCACGGGCACTCGATTGTTCATCGATCGCTTCACCTCCGTTCGGCCCATGATCTCCTGGGCAAAAGTTTCACTTTTCAAAGTACACTACGATTGTCAGTCACTTTGCGGGATCATTCTGAGTGTTGTAATGAATGCCGCCGCACACACACAAAATAATGTGTGCGTGTGAGCGAGCGCGCGCGCGTTCTCGCATCCATCATTGGTCGCTTTTCCCGAATCGCCGCCGTCCCTTATGTACACAAACAAACAAACAAACATTAAAATTCTCAGTACAAACAAAACAAACAAGATCCAATGATTTCGGTGCGCGCCTTCGGTACTTCCAACCTGCCTGTGCCCTGTTGGCGTTATTCGAAGCGCCCTGCGTGGTGCTTTTCACACACACCATTTGACTCGTTTTGTTTTTAGTGCACCGCTTTTTCTCATACGAAGCTACCCGGATCGCAGCAATGGCGGGAGGCGATCGCGATTCTTGCACAGCCAAGACTCTTCGTTCGCGTTCGCTGCTTGATACGCGACGCGCCGCGCTGAGGAGCACAAGTATGGGACCCTTGTCACTGGACGGGATTTTGGAAGAAGAGCACGTGACGTGATTCGTGACCGAGGGCTGCCAGATGTGGTTGCTACAAAAATGTAGCGTTTTCGGGGGCCACAGTTGCGCTGGATACGAACAGGGGTACGACTATAACGTCAAATCCCTCATATTGCCAGTGTACCCAATATTGCTGCGGTTCACTGACATTTTGGTTCAATCAATTACTGTTGTTCACAACTCGGTCCGGTTATATAGTCGAATAGTGGCTAACTTTAAACTCCATGTTAAATGTGAACACCTCCCTGTGAAACCGAAATATGAAAATCGCTCATGCAGTTAGAATAACGCAGCGCATTTTTCGATTTCGATCCTCGTAAATGCTATGTTGATAAACAAATGACGCCATATTGATTTTTATTTTGGGTTGCCTATATTCAATTGATGTCTAACCCCTGGATACGAATTCGTACGAGAGTGTAGTCGTGCGAACATTAGGCTAAGGCTAAGGTTTCTTTGGATAGGAGTACGCACGAAAATTTGATTGTACGAATAGAAACAAACAATTTTGTTCGATAGAAGCTGACGAATACGAACGAAGCAAGGGGGAAGCAATGTAACCACACCAATACAACTCAATGTGGTTGTTTACTTTCACTATTGCATACAATTCGTACGACCACTTTTCTGCATCCAGTGTCACCGCCGCCTAAGGTTACTTTGAATAGGAGTACGCACGAAAATTTGATTGTACGAATAGAAACAAACAATTTTGTTCGATAGAAGCTGACGAATACGAACGAAGCAAGGGGGAAGCAATGTAACCACACCAATACAACTCAATGTGGTTGTTTACTTTCACTATTGCATACAATTCGTACGACCACTTTTCTGCATCCAGTGTCACCGCCGCCTAAGGTTACTTTGAATAGGAGTACGCACGAAAATTTGATTGTACGAATAGAAACAAACAATTTTGTTCGATAGAAACAGACGAATTCGAACGAAGCAAGGGGGAAGCAATGTAACCACACCAATACAACTCAATGTGGTTGTTTACTTTCACTATTGCATACAATTCGTACGATCACTTCTCTGCATCCAGTGTCACCGCCGCCTTACGTGTTGGCATCGTCAGAAGCAAACAACTACATGGTTGCTGCTGTTGCATTGCTTCCCCTTCTTTTGACCGAACTCGTCCGAAGCCGCACGACTGCTTCAAGTGAAACGGAATGGTGTTTGTTATTTCAGTCAGTTATCGTACGTTTCTCACCATCTGTGCACTTTCTGTTGTGTAATAATCGTGGGCAATGGACATCGAACTTTTAATTTCGTTGATTCGACGAAGACCCGCTCTGTGGAACCAAGGAAGCAAATTATACAACAATAGAGATGTTGCCAAGCAGGCGTGGAAGGAAGTAGCGGATGAATTGGACTCATCAGGTAAATACCAATGAGATGCATATCGAGGTGGAGTAGTAGGCGAAGTATATCTGTATTGGTAAGCAAAATATCGTGTCGTAATTATTTGCATTCAATATGGAATGTATATGGAAGAAACAAAACAATGTTGAAAGTACTCACGGTTGCATGACAATTTGAGCCAAAATTCTCATGAAATCATTCAACTGTTTCTTTTTTAATAGATGACATTTGTATCGTGGGTTGTTTCGATTATTTATGTGGTAAAAAGGTGCAGAGAGCAGTCGTATGCTTAGTTCTCGAAAGCAGAAAAGTTTTCGGAGAAATTTTGTTTAATTAGCGATTATTCTCTCACATCATACAGGCCGACACTGATAGCCTTCGGAACATCCACTTCATAACGTTAAAATAAAGAAACTTCGTTTGTTTCTATGAACGTGGGGGAGTGAAATTGGCACATGGAAATATCACTTTTATCCGTCTTATTCGACGTGATTTCACCAATATTCACTGCACGCTATCACATTAGCCTTATATTCAACGGGAACTCTAAAAAATGTACGTTTTTAATTGATAAATTTCTTCTACCATTTTACCATTTTCACATGAAAATACCATTTTCACATGGATCAAAGATAAACATAACGACTGACGTCACTATTTGAAAAATAGTTATGGCAGCGCATGCTATGTCGCTCGAAACTCTACCATCTTCATTACATTTTTTCCAGTACATTGGGTAAATACAATGCCGCTAGTGTAATCTATCTTCTATCAGTGTGACAGAAATAAGGGTGGTGTAAATGGTGGAGTGTGTGTGAAGATTACTTGTGACGTAGATAATTGTGTTTACATTTGGCTTACTACTTCTATGGGAATACATTATTTTCAATCAGTATTTACAATTGGAAACGATCATTTTTTAAGTGCACGCTAAATGATTATGAATACAGTAGCGCCTCATTTATATAACAGTTCGGCTGAAAAGTTTATAAGGTAACACATTAAAACTAGTTTTGACGTAGGATTACATCTTTCGGGAGCATATTAGGGTACAAATTGAAAATCTAAAATCGAGCACATCTTGAAAATTGTCCAATTTCAAATGCTTATTGCTAAGTCATTTGCACGCTAAATGATTATGAATACAGTAGCGCCTCATTTATATAGCAGTTCGGCTGAAAAGTTTATAAGGTAACACAGTAAAACTCTTTTTGACGTAGGATTACGTCTTTCGGGAGCATATTAGGGTACAAATTGAAAATCTAAAATCGAGCACATCGTGAAAATTGTCCAATTTCAAATGCTTATTGCTAAGTCATTTAATGAAGGATTGATAATATTTTTGCGTCAACCGATTCCGGCACTCCATAAAATTTTTTTCAATTGAATGAAGTAATATGTATAATGAAACAAACTATCGAACAATTGAAAAATCTCAACCGCTATCCTAACAGAAATACCCGCTTCTGAATGGTCATAATTGACGACAGATGTGGTGGCTCATGTACTTACAATTATTGCTCAGTTATTTCCTGATGGATTTACGAGATAATTGCATCAATCGATCTGTGCACTCCATAAAAATTCATCACGATGAATTAAATAATATATTATATGAAACTGACTATCAAACAATCGAAAAATCCCCAAACGGAAATACTTCGTTGGTCAAAATTGAAGATACGGGGAAATTAGCATTGCAAATACATCAATGTAAAGGAAACTTTTGTTCCCACTAAAATGTGTTCTCTAACAGAGAAATCAAAACCAGTCTGCCCAGGGGAAATCGGCATTTCTAATATGTGCAAGTCGGAAGTATTTTTATATTGCAAGTAAGATGAGTGATGCGATTATTTCTAGCAAATAAAATTTAAATCAGAAACTTTAATGTTGGTTGCTTCGTGAAATTTCATATAAATGACCGATTGTGTATTATGAAACATTTGCCACAAGTGTGAGTGTAAAATTGTATATGGTAGCAGTTGTGCTAAAAATAACTTGAAAAATTAAACGATTTATCTCAAATATCATAAATGAAAAACCAATGTGTGTTCCCGCTCGAGAGCGGATCGTCCGGTTTAAGTTGTCTGTTTTGTTGTGTTCATTTTTACCCAAGGAAAATTCATACGGCGAGAAATATTAGAAAAGTGAATATTTCAAAAATTGATTTCCCATATGCTCTACATATCGTATTGGGTGTTGTTGTGTTGTCGCATTAAGGCCTATAGCATCGTATTACGTTGGGTTTGAAGCGAAAATGGAAATGAGTAGAATAAACACTCAGAAAGTATTATTTCATCCATATAGAACACAGGAGACATCCCATCTAGGACACCCATCTAGGTTTTCATCATATCTCATTCCACTTCGCATCTTCCATCGCGATACGCACCATCCAGTGACGAATTACCAGCCTTCTGTCATCATCACTCGGTTGTAAATACTGGTGGAGTGAACAAAGAATACCCAACAACCAAACAAAACGGCCCTTTTCAGGGTCACCAAATCATTACCATAGAGGTTAACGATGTAATTCTTCAAACGTATCCAAAATAAACATGCAACAGATAGCCTACCGGAATCCTACGTCAACTATGCGGTCGTGTCTCGGACACAACCCTCCTGTGCCTTTGTTTTTTTTTGAAAAATTCAATTTTATTATTCAACATAATTGCCTTCGAGGGCGATACAGCGATTAAAGCGATCTTGCAACTTTTCGAAACCATTTTTATAGTACCCTTTCAGTTTTTCCAAAATAGCCCTCAGATTCGGTAATCACTTCATCATCAGTCTTAAATTCCTTGCCAGCGAACATAAAATAGTCGCTGGGGGCCAGATCTGGAGAATACGGTGGATGCGGAAGCAATTCGAAGTCCAATTCGTGCAAATTTGCCATCGTTTATATTGATTTGTGATTTTTCCATTTTTTTCACAATAACAAAAATTGCTTCACTCTCAATGCTGTAGCTCACAAACCAATCGACCGATTGCTGTCAAATTTTTGACACGTATCCATTGAAAGATGGTGCTTTGTGATAGTCAAGTAGATTCGTGCAAGAGGCGCCATCTAGACGTCAACCTTATGAACTTTTCAGCCGAACTGTTAACTCTCGGTTTTAGAACGACTTTTGAAATGTGAGAAATTATGTGAAAATTGTCAATTGTCAATAGAATATGATTGAAAATATGTTTTCCAATCATTTGTGTCAACTCGGGTGATCAGTTGTATTCACGGTGTCCACATTAATTTTCATATTGTGGAATTTATATTTTAAAATCATTTGATATTTGGACGCGGATAAAACGGATCTATTTCTTAACCATATTAAGGAAAGAAAAATTTTGAATACTCAACATGAAGGTCATTTATAGCACTGCGAAGGAAAAATATCGAAAAAAATATTGCGATGTAGTTTTAAGCCATTAGTGCCCAGCGTATGAAATTTAATACGCAAAAATGTCCGTTTTTGATGAAACTAAAGTGTTAAGCGCATTTTAAATGATATCACATGACAATTTAAGAGTGTTTTTCGTGTCAGTGTCATTTTATCTGTCATTTTTGTTGTTTTGTTATGTATTGAAGCTTGCAAAGTTCGAGTTTCCCGCAAAAGTCGCAAAGTAAACATAACCTACACCTGGGCAGTAATGGGTTAATGAAATCTCGAACTTTTCTTCGATACTACTCATCATATGTTGGACACTCATTTGGCTAACTTGAGCATTCTTTTTGTTCCACCACCTCTTCAACTCTGTCGCATCCCGAGTCATTTTTCTACTCTTCTTTAGCTGTTTGAAAATTGCCCTATAATTTTCAATTGGGTGGAATTGAGTTAGGTTTCGAATTAATTCTCCCGGTTGTCTCGATACCACTGCAGTATTTCCGCGGTAGCTCGCGAAATCAGGCCAACACTTTACAAGTTAATTAAGAGCTTTAAGCCGGGTTCAGACGGTGCGAGCAAGCATACGAGTCGGTCTAGTCAGTTACTGCAGTGCAGCTACTCACACCGTGTGAACACATCATGCCAGTTATTGTCATGTGTGATCCGGCGTGCGAGCTACTTCAAAGTTTTTTGAATTTACTCGCACTCGCATGCTTCAAAACGTCAAAAACAGAATTTAGCGTTCGAATCAGGGATGCCAAATGTAAAGAAATGTCTCTATTTTTAAGATATTTGAAAATATGCGAAGATATTTATAGACTTGAAAATTATTGGAAAAACAAATAAAACCCTCATAGTTTCTTAACGAAATCATTGTTATTCTGTTTTGCACGCTGGCGGGGCACGCTTTCTTTTTGAGATAGTTTTCTGGAGAATGTCTAATATAGAATCATTATCAGGCACAATTTTCATTCAAAATTCACTCACAACTTGCGAAAAAAAGTAAGGTTCTAAGAAACAGAATACATATTCGATTTAAAAAAGTACATTTTCATTCATTATTTTAATTTTTGACGCGTGTGAATAAAATTTTAAAAAGTCTTCTAGACTATCATTTAAAGCATCACATACTTCCGGAATTATCTTAGCTATGGATGCTTTCGAGATTCTAAAAAATATCGACAACAATCTGAACAATATTCCAGAAGAAAGGCATATCAATGTCATTTATATTATCACTCTTGCAGGTACAGCATCCTTCATGAGTGTATCTTGGCGTTGTATTTGTGGAGCAATTAAATTCAACAGTTTTTCCACTTGTTCAGGTGTTATTCTCAACACTGCTCTGTAATCTCTATAAAATTGTGTAATGATACATTCAACTGAAAACCTAAGATGAAAACTACCAATAAAGAAGTCGATTTCGGACCAATCATTTGACAAATTCGGACCTGATTGCTGTTTCTGACTATTTGATGGACATTTGAAAAATCGCCTGGCATCCCAGGTAAACCCGTGCCGTAGTATCTAGTTTCTCGCCAGCAGCTCACACTATGTGAACGGACAAGGCGAGTCAACCAATTGTCAAGCGAGTCCACCGGGTCAGTAGCTGCTCATTGTCAAGTCAGCTACTAGCAACGTATAAATGGGCCTTTAATGTACGGAAGAATACGTTTTTGAGCACTCCTGCTTATACATTTGGAATCCATAGTCTTATTGTCACGAAAACCTTGTGTTTTTCGTCTACAGTTGCAAATGACATAAGCTTTCTTGCGAATTTATCGACTAACACGAATGTGGAATAGCAAGGGATATCACCTCGATCAGTGGTCTTTGACTCGGTCACGTGAACGACTTGGCGACTTGGTGTTTGCGGGTGTGTGCGTGTGCTTGTGCTTGTGCGTGCGTGTGTAGAGAATGGAGATAGACAGAAATAGACAGTAGAAAGTAGAGAGTAGATGGTATAGGGAAGAAAGTGGAGAGAAGAGAGTAGATAGCAAAAAAAGAAGAGAGGAGAGAGTAGAGAATAGATATGAGAAAATGAAGATAGTAGAATATGAAGATAGTAAAAAATGAAGATAGTAGAAAATGAAGAGAGTAGAGAGTAGAGAGTAGAGAGAATAGAGTACTGAGTAGAGAGTAGAGAGTAGAGAGTAGAGAGTAGAGAGTAGAGAGTAGAGAGTAGAGAGTAGAGAGTAGAGAGTAGAGAGTAGAAATAGAAGAAAGTAGAAATAGAAGAAAGTAGAGAGTAGGGAATAGAGAGTTTAAAATGAAGATCAAAGTCAATGAAAATGAAGAGTAGAGAGTTAAAAGTCAAAGTCAAAGTTGAAATAGCAACTGTAGATCAAATGAGACATAGAGACAATTGGACCAAAAACGGAACATTGAAGAAAAGATAAGAAAAAAAGTTGCGAGTCTGTTCGAGTTATTCTAATGACTTTGCGGGAAACCTATTGAAACATTGTACTAGGCCGCATTGTATTGGTGCACTACTAAATTCTTTTAACCTTTTCACTACGAAAGCCCTTTTATACGCTTTCGCCAGTCTTTCACTTCTTCGCAATAGTTACCTGCTGCAGGATTTCTCCGAGACTGGACGGCAGTGAAAAGGTTAAAGAGATCATTATCAAATTGCGTTTCTCCCTAAGATAATATCGGATGAGATATTAAGCCAATAATTTCGTATTCCTACGTTAATAATGCGTTCATGGATTGTACACAACGATTATATTAGTTTTAATGAGTTCAGAACCAACAACTATGCGTGATTTTCAGTGAGTTCCCTTTTGATCGTGTGGGAGAATTTATTTTAGTCAGTTGTTGAAGTTCCACTTCAATGTGGAACGTTTCAAAGATATTTTTAAATTATCTTAAGGGAGTATTTTAGTTTAGAAATTTGAAAATAATCCAAAAAAAATTCCTTCATATTTCTGTAGTTTGGGCATTCAAGAATATACTCTAGAATGAACTTATCGAAAACCCTATTATTTACCTAGTTAGAGCCATTTTATTGATGCGGTATTTAACCTGGTACGGCCATAACAATTAATTTCAAACGCGTTTCTCTCGAATCAATTTTTTTCAAACTGGCGTACATGATATCTCAAGTTGTACTGAACCGATTAATGTCGAAATCATATGGATACAATCTGCAGGCATCTCTCTAACCTCTAAAAAAATAATATTTTTTTAAATTTACTATTTTTAAAAAATCGGGAAACGTAACAAAAAACGACTTAAACCGCATTCTGTTTTTCAAACGGCCGCCATTTTGCCAAAAAAACATGTTTTTGACTTGTCCGAGGTTCATGCGAAGGCGACATCTTTACTGATTCAGATCTGTTCGCCATGGCACAACTTTTTTTTGAACCCTCTCACTTCATCAGCTCTTAACTATTCTAGTTATGAATATTTTTTCTCCGTTCAATTTTTGTTTTATTGTTAAAAGATAGAGGAACAAATAATGGTATAATGGACAGTAAAAATATTCTTTGTATTATTTTTACGGAGCCTGAAAAAACGTCCGAAATTCGTGTCTCTACACTAGAATACCCCCTCAAATTACCTGAAGCATTCTGAAATCGTTCCTTTCCTCTTTTATCTGCCGAATTATCACGAAAACATTCTCCATATATACGGTTATTTTGAATGTTCAAAACAGTTTCCAAAGTGAACATTATTTTATCCGAAAGAAGTATGTTGTGAGTAGCGTCTTCAACAGTTATCGAAATCGGGCAACTCTGTCGGCAATATTTTTCCGAAATATTCCATGAATTGTTTCTGTTTTGACGTAGAACTACGTCTTTAAGGGTGCCAGATCAGAAAACAGGTCGCGTTTTAATGAAATAAAGTTAACTCTTTCATAACTCTTTTCACAGCGAACGAATTCTGATGATTTGCATACCAACCGAATCGGAAATTCTCTAATATTTGTTTGATATGCTATACATTACAATTTCCCATTCCCTAAACGGTTAAAATTAATGAAAACTGGAAGAGTTTCTTTCCGCGTGGGCCCTTCTCAGGGCTAGAGTAGAAAAATAAAAATGGAATGGAATGAAACCTCAGTTAGGAGTGAGCTAGCAAACACAACACAACGAGCGGATGTCATCCATGCCTAATGCTGATTTCGCACACATATACACACAGCTCGATACAAGAAGAGGAAGCCTTCTGTATCAAAATGTGCTACGACAAAGAAGGTGTATACAAGAAAATTTTATTCCAGATACGCTCAATTTTTTTTTCTTTGTGCGAAATAATTTGCAGCGATTCATGATTAATATGAATTCTGTTTCTCTCCATTACAGAAGAGACTGTTCGCAAAAAGTGGAGGGGGCTACGTGATACATTCCGAAAAGAATTGTTGAAACTAGAGGCAAAGAGGGCTGAAAAAGGGGACGATTCCGAAGTGAAATGCAAATGGCATTGCTTTAAGAACATGATGTTCATCAAAGACCAGTTCGTGCCACGTAAACCCAGTGGCAATGAACAGCCGGTTGCCTCACAAGTGATTTTGTTCCCCGAAGCATCATGTGACTACGAGTCAGAACTTCAACCCTCGCCGGACATAACAGAATCTGAAGATTCCAGCACTTCTTATGAACAGCCACCGTCAGCACTTCCCGTCAACAGAGCATCCTCGAAAAGAAAGAACTCAAACCAAAAACGCGTTGCGCTACACAAAACAATGAAGTTAGAAGAACAGAAGCCCAAACTGCTTGAACAACGTTCGCAGCCTCCCCAAGATGACGATCACTATTTCTGTTTAAGTCTGGTGCCTTATATGCGGCAACTGCCGATTCACCGAAAAATGAGTATAAGGGCCAAATTCAATGAGATTTTAGCCCACGAGTATGAAGCACAGCATAGCGGTCTGGACCACCAGCAGCAATTGGCTCCTGTTTCCACATCGCTTCATCACTCTACACCGGCAGCCTCGCCATCCCAAATAATGGCTTCAAATGAGCCAAGTCATAGAGTTGCGTATGAAGGTCCGGCGGAGAATAATTTTGTGAACAAATTCGAGCCTGATGACACCTTTTGATCCAAAAGATTCAATGTACAAATGTTTTGTAATAAGTGGTAAAAATTATTAATAAATAACATTCCTTAAAAATATTATGATTCATTCAATCCTCATGCTATGATCAGTTTATCTCGTGGAGAAAAAATGTCCTTATTTCTTCATAACTTCAACTCTTTATTTTCAGTTTTTTGGTTCGAAGTAACTCTCACTAACCCACTCGCATTTTTCTAAAGTTTCCATCAACAGGACCCTCCAGGTGGGAGAATCCTTAAATTATTAACAACGTGAAACGGTTACTTCCAGAACATTTGCAGGCTGGTACCGGGAGGTCGCAGCACCAGTTGTCTCTGGACAAAGAATTCAAAAAAGAAATGGGAAAAAAATCTATAGGGGTTATGTTCACGATACGACCGCATTGTTGACAAAGGACAGCGAAATTCATTCGGTTCGCTTGATTGATTCTATTATGTTATAGAGGTTTCAAACTAGCTCATTCACCTCTAACTCGATTCGATTGTTTTTTTTAGAACTAGCTGATTCGACAAATTTCATGTCGTCCAAGATTTATTTTTGTTGTATGGATTCTTCCGAACATTTACGTTTTATTACTATGATTAATATGTTAGTTGACCTTTTTAATTGCTAGAAGCAAATAAACTTTGTAGTCTAAAGTCTCTATAATAGAAAATCAATCAATCAATCAAATTCGCGAAGACGAATGTACAGTGTCGACAACTACGGTGGTGTGAAGGAAATCCAAGGTATACACTGGTAAACCAAGGACCCTGGCTGCACTGAAAGACAATATCCGACAAGAAATTGCTGCCATATCGGCCGAAACATTGGGCAAAGTGATGGAAAATGCCGAAAAAAGGGCACATTTTGCGGTCAAGGCCAGAGGCGGTCATTTACGAGATATCATAATCAAAAAGTAGTTAGAACAAATCTCCTTGGACCAAAATAAATGAATTTAAAAAAAAAAAATTTTAAAATTCCACTTCTTTACTTTGCTATTGCAAAAACAAATCCTTCCACTTTAAATGGCCCACCCTGTATTTTTTTAATGAAATTCACTTCTGTGAAAACTTTCTGAACGTTTTCAGTTTTATTTTGATGTTTGAAAGTTTGATACTACTTTTCGATACACTCCTTAGTACTTCCGAGGAAGACTGATATAGGGGACATCAATTTTAGAACGCATTTAGATATCATGTAAAAAATATTGCTTGTTGCCTCAGAGGAGAATACGACAGACTGGTAAAATAAAAAAATGTCACAGGTGGTTGTGTCCGAGACATGACCACATAGTTGACGTAGAATTGCGTTAGGCTATCTGTGCTGATTTTTGATATGTTTGAAGAATTACATCGTTAAACTCTTTGATAAAGATTTGGTTGCCATGAAAGAGCCATTTTATTTGGTAGTTGGATATTGTTTGTTCACTCCACCAATGTTTACAACCGATTGATGATTATAGAAGAATGGTGATTACTCGTTGGATGGTGCGTATCACTATAGAAGATATCGAAATAGAATGAGATATGATGAAACCCGTCCTCTGTGATCCTAGGCGAGATAGCTCCTGTGTTTTGTATGGATGGAATAAAGGAGAAAATCACACCAAAATTATCAACTTTTCTCACCAGAAAAAAACATGTTACTTTATTACAGTGAAAACATATTTGAAATGAAAAAGGAAATTTTATTTTATAATTTTTACTTTCTGAGTGTTCATTGAACCCATTTCCATTTTCGCTTCACACACAACGGAACACGATGCTATATGCCTCAATGCGAATTTTAATTGGGCTAACAGTACCTAGTACGATATGTAAAGCATATGGGAAATCATTTTTTTGAATCTTCCTTTACTCCAATTTTTCTTTTCTTGAAAACAACAAAACAGACAACTTAAGCCAGACGATCCGTTCTCGAGCGGGAACACACATTGGTTTTTCTTTATGAAAAATTGAAATAATACGTTTCATATTTCATGTCATTTTAACATAACAGCTACCAGATACAATTTTACACTTACACTTGTGCTAAATGTTTCACAATGCATTATCGGTTATTGATATGAATTTTCATTTTTTTTTTTGGAACTTTAATGTTGGATATTAAAGTTCCAAATTTGAATTTTATTTGCTAGAATAATTCGCATCACTTATCTTACTTGCAATATAAAAACGTCCTCGACTTGCATATGTTTGCAATGGTCGAATTCCCCAGGCTCCTGATTAATTGCTATGGAGTACTCAGATCGATTGATTCAAAAAATCTCTTAAATCCATCAGGAAATAACTGAGCAATAAGTGTAAGTACATGAGCCGCCGACCAATCAGAACTGGGTATTTCCGTTAAGATAGCGGTTAAGATTTTTCAATTGTTCTATAGTTTGTTTCATCATATGTATATTATTTTATTCCATTGAAAAAATGTTAAAAATTGTTATGGAGTGCCGAAATCGATTGACGCAAAAGTTTCATGAATCCATCATGAAATAATTGAGCATTAAGCGTTTGAAATTGGACATTTTTCAAGACGCGAACGATTTTCGTTTTTCAATTTGTACCTTCAGTATGTTCCGTATGTTCCCGAAAGACGTAATCCTACGTCAAAATCGACTCAAAATTATCCCAGCTTTTTACAATATTCCCGATGGTGTCTATAAAGAGGCATAACGGAAAAACCTTCGGAATCGCAACAAATTATCGAACCAAACGATGCATATTCAACCTGAAAAAAATCATTCTGACTGTGCTTAATGAAACTAAGTATGCAACTTCATGCAAAAATAATGGATTCCTGTGGAGGCGATCTGGCGTAGCGGTAACATCCATACCTCTCACGCTAAAGGTCACGAGTTCAATTCTCACTCCCGACATTCTTCCGAAATGGAAGGTAAAAGTGACGAACCAGCCAAATGTGTTGAAAGTCACTATAATACAGAAATAAAAAAAAAAAAAAAAATGGATTCCTGTTTACATACATTACTTTGAACCCGTTATAATTCTCAACTGGCAACCCTATATATCACTCCATGTATCCATATCGTCACAAGTTGATTATAACGGAAGTTCATAATGTCGTTTAAATATGACGAACGTCTTTTTTTCCCATGCAATGCAAGAGAAGCCAGAGAAATGGGAAACGCTAACCTCAAACAGGATTTCCCTCAATCTACTTCCAGGACACAGCTCGTCACAGCAAGCGGTGATTATTATTGATGGTGATGACGATGAGGGTCGATTACCAACCCGCGCGCACATATCCACGCACACACCCAAGCGCCAGCCATCAGTTTGATCATCCGGGGGGTAACAACAAACGATGATTATCGTCAATCGAAGTCATAATCGAAAGCAATCAACTGCCAAACGAGCCTCATGATGAGAGGCCATTATCACCAGCATTGACGGTGATTTCTCAAATTGATTGTCCGCGAGTAGGAGCGCAGCAGTGCGCGAGAGGTCGCCACAATCCAGGCCTGGTCTGACGCTCACGGTGCACCCTCCCCGTGTTACTGTGACCCTGCTCGAATGGCAAAAATTTTACTGACTATTTGACACAACAACGCAAAGTGTTGCTCGCCGTCACGCGCGCTACCCAGGCCAGGCACTGGTCCCGTTCGCGGACATAAATCCCAGCAACCAACCCCCGGCTTGTTCTCGGGGTTCTGAGAGCGCACTGCCCCACTAAGAAGCAGCCGAGGGACATCAACGGGCAGCGCTAGCTTTTGTCGGTTCCGCGCTCAGAGACTTCGCGCTGTAGTAGTACTTCTTGCCAAACCGGGTACCAGAGTCACATACATGCTCCTTCCTGCTGTCTGGAGCGCGCGCCTTTGTGTCCGTTCCCATGCAGCGAAACCGAGAAACGCTTTTCAGGGGGCCTTCTGTGCTACCGAAAATATCCGTAACACGCGGACAATTTCATCACGTGCTTCCAGGAGCGCAGATCGCGGGGAGGACCCGGATGATTCGCTGTGATGTCTGTCTGGTCTGATATGGTGGCAACTGTGAAATGCAGGACCCGTTCGGCACTTGCTGTGTGTGACACAAACCGACCGCGATGCCACAACAATACACCTGATCAACAAGAAATGGCGTGATGGTGCCCCGGGAGAGCAGCTTTCCGCAGAGGTGGCACACTCTGTGAAACAACTCTGTTGCGTGGGGTCGTGTGGGTGGTTGCCAGATAATCACTTCTTTTTCTACTCACACTGAACAAACTTGGTTCGGCAGTATGCCAGCACTTCCTTACAGACTTTTGCTTCACGAGATTCAGGCAAGCTGCACCTGCCTGAAGTATGCCCTCCTTGTTGCAGCAGCAAAAACTTATAGCACATTTCTCTCACACTTTTGTTTGTTGGGTTGGGTTAGGGTTCCATTTTGGCGTGTTGCTTGCTCGCTTCGAGCTCTGGGGCTGCTGCCACTGCAGCAAGCGAGCAATCGTCGGTTAGTTCTGCCGTCGTCGGAGCTGTCGCCATCGTTGTTAGCTGCTGCTACCTAGGCAACATCGCGTTTACCCGCGCTGGGTCGCAAACGCGAGCAAGCGAAACAGCAACAGAACGCGTTTTGGCTTCGCGCGCGCAGTCAAACAGTGTCAGCCGAGAAATCGAGAAACGACCGACCGGGAGCGCAGGATACTGTGCTGGTGCGTTTGGTAGCATCAGTACCGCTGCCACACCAATACCATCCCCAAAGAACTATTACTATTTCACTTACTGGCTGATGTTGTCCATCATCTTGTAGTCGCCACCGTTGGTGTTGATTTTCGGCACGATTCCGGGCGAGAGACGGTTCATCAGCCGACAGAGCATGATGCCATCTCGGAGGCAGTCCTCGTACGAGAAACCCACGGGGAATTTCTCGCCGAGCAGCGTTTCGATCCAGTGCTGTGCTTCGCGCTCCTGGTCCTTGTCGCGCTTTCCAGCGACCTGAAGGAAACGAATCAGAAAGAAAAAAAACGAAGTTATTCAGTGTGTTGTCAAATAATTTTTTTTTTAATGGTTCTTTCTATAAAAAAGAGCAATTCCACGCCAAATTAACCGGCCGCTGTCCCGACCCTCTTCAATTTTTTACACCTAGTCCTAGCTTGGCCAGCGTTTGAGCTGCTTCACCGCGCTTTGATCATAATCTTTTTCGCACAATATTGTCGTATGGCCAAGGTTTCGCAGATGGAAATTCGATCCATGTTTTTGACGTAGGATTACGTCTAACCGGAAGATATAGGGGGTGAAATGGAAATCTAGGCACTGAACAAGTAGGAAAAAATTCAAGATTTGGAACGCTTATAACTCGAGCATTTCTCAATAGATCGCAAAGGTTTTTGCATCAATTGATAGGAAATATATCTACGCATCTATCATAACGAATAACATTTCATTTTTCTCGAGATAAATAATTGAATAATTGTGAAATATCAAGCATTGTCAAAATGCACTATGTGCCCATTTTTGATTGGTCCATTTTGTGCTCCTCAAATCGTACCGACCAAAACGGGCAACCAGAGCAGCAGCGAAATAGAATGAAGCACGATTGGAAAGGAAAAAGAAAAAAATGAACGAAACATTGGTCGCAGTCTCACACATGCGTAATTCTCGAGTCAACCAGTCAGCTTAAAAATCCCCGCTCCGCTGCCGAAACGATCATTCTCATTCAAACCGTACACCACATCGGTTCGCATCACAACACATCAACAAACTAACACAAGCAGCCATGTCTGGACATGGCAAAGGAGGAGAAGTGAAGGTAAAGGCAAAATTCCGCTCGAACCATTTTGGACTGCAGTTTCCCGTAGGTGTATTCGCCAATTGCTCCGCAAGGGTAGCTAGGCCGAGCGCGTTATTACCAGTGCACCAGTCCACCTAGCCGCCGTTATAGAGTTCTTCGCCGGCTGCCGAAGTGATCGAGTTGGCTGGCAAAACTGCTTGCGCTTTGGTTCGGTGGGCATCAAGACAACAACAGGCGGACGCAAACGCAATCGCAAAACGGCAGCAGGTAGCAGAAGAAAAA
This sequence comes from Toxorhynchites rutilus septentrionalis, assembly GCF_029784135.1. Taxonomy (NCBI): domain Eukaryota; kingdom Metazoa; phylum Arthropoda; class Insecta; order Diptera; family Culicidae; genus Toxorhynchites; species Toxorhynchites rutilus. Next base: position 193,180,247 of record NC_073744.1, read on the forward strand.
CGTTTGTTCTTCGTACAAACTGCTTTGGTGGCAAATCCAGAACAAGGCGGCATCGAGGGCGTTCGAAATGGTTTTTTTTCAAAACCACGAGTACTAAGTTTTCTAAAATGGAACCATTCCATAAAACAAGGCGCTTTTCAGGGCCATTAAACCTTCCAAAAAAGAGTTTAGGAAATACAGTTCAATGCTTTCTAAAACAATATCCAAAATAATAATAAAACACAAATTGATTTTTTCATAATAATGGGATATAATGGATATAATGAGTATGTGAATTTGGCAGTTGTTCTGAGCTTATTAATTTTCACCAATTCTTAAATTGCTTCTAGATTGAAAGTACAGTAATTTACACTTATCTCGACATTTAGCTAATTGGACGGACCTGTAATGCGACATATTTAGTTGGACATTTTTGTAAACATAGAGTTCGGGGTCCAAATTATGACCCCACATTGAAAGTCGACACTGTACCACTGTCATCGCAAATGTTCAATTACAGGTTGAAATTACCTCCAATCCGATACTGAGTGGTGGTAATGCGACGTGCCATTGAATGTAATTTACTGTAAAATATGTCACAAGCTGGATGGGAAGAAATTTTCCAACTGTGAATGCTGTGGCGAGTGGCAAATGCAATCGCTAAACAGAAAGGTTTAGCCGAACAAGATGGGGATATCGAGTGATAACAAAACAATAAACTCTTCAGATTGAAGATAATTTTGTGATCCTGAAAAGGGCCCTTTTTAGCCTGCATGTGAATCCAACGAGCGAACAAATCGTAATGAATGTATTTTTTTGCCATCGCTCCCTTTTAACGCTCATTCGTTCGTCTCGTTGGACTCGCCCCTCTGGCTGAGTCTGCCGATATGTCTCTATCCTGTGAGTGTGTACCGCTAGAGTATAAAACACGCGGACCCCAAAAAAATATCTTATTTTCTTTCAAACCGTAAACCCGTGTGGTGGTACGGCATCGGCATCGTGGACGTAACAAAGGAGGACAAGTTAAGGGAAAGGCAAAGTCTCACTCGAACCGTGCAGGTCTCCAGTTCCCTGTTGGTCGCATTCACTGATTGCTCCGCAAGGGTAACTAGGCCGAACGGATTGGTGCCGGAGCACCAGTATACCTAACAGCGATTATAGAGTTTCGGCCCTCGGAGTGCTCGAGTTCGCTTGTAAAGCTGCTCACGACAATCAGAAAACCCGCATCAAGAACAGAGCAGCTTCGGTTCGGCGCTCATCAAGACAACAATTAGTTTCAGTGAGTGGCAAAGTGTTTCTCCGGCACGTCGCATTAAATGTAATTTACTGAACAATATGTCACAAGCTGGATGGGAAGAAATTTTCCAACTGTGAAAGCTGTGGCGAGTGGTAAACGCAACAGCTAAACAGGAATGTTTAACCGAACAAGATGGGAATATCGAGTGATAACAAAAACACAACACCAAAGGTTCTTTTCAGAACCATCAACATATTCATAAAGAGTAAATAGTAAACTAATCCATTTTTCAGGTAGATAGGTAGGTATTCACGTAGGAGAAGAAAATAAAACAATATATTTAAAATATATATTCAACAAAAGCTGTCCCCTTTGTATAGTCCTACGTCACTCCGGTTATGTCCCCGACATTACCCACCCGTCTTTTTTGGTGTCAAACATCGAGCTTTTTTGCGAATCCGGCTCTGCGCAAAAGTTTTATGGCCGACCTTTAGCTTTTGGGTGATACGTAGACGTAGGACTACGTCTTTCATTTCTATACCGGGGTGTAAAATCAAAGTTTCGAAAACGAAAGCGTTACGCCGGAGACCGAGATTTTGAGCGTTAATAGCTCCTAAACAACTGAACGAAATGGTATGATAAACACTTCATTCGAAAGATAAAATGTCTACGCGTTCTATACTTGTTACTTTTTGATCCAAAAACTTGTTTCAATAAGACTATTTGCTTTCAAAACAGGCTATTGAAATCACCAATCGGTATATAAGCGAGCTCGGAAATCCACTCAGTTCTAATTGAACAGCGATTGGAGCATGTTGTCGCTGTTGTGGTGAAGCTCTTCATTTATCATGAAAGCGCGGATGAACGGTGTCACCAAGAGCCTGTTTGTGCACCTTAGGCCAGAAGGGAATCCATCAGGAGGAGAGTGATGCTACAAACGGTTCCCCGGGAAGATCTCGAAGCAGCCGCTACACACACACACACATACACGCACGGAATTCTTTCCGTTTGGATCGAGAAAGATCCGGAAAATAATCTGCCAGTTCCTCTAGGAATTTAAAAATACATTCATGTGAAAGAGTTCATTTTAATGTTTTCTATCCATGTAACACTGTGACCAAATACATTTGGTTTTGTGATTTTTCAATCAATCGCAATTAACAGGATAGCTTCTGAAGATTATTCTTCCCCATCAGTAGGATATTTCCGTATCCAATATTGGATGCATAAAACCTTGTACCTCCAACGTAACGCTCTCGTTTTCGAAGTCCCCCAAATATTCATTTATTCATTCATTCAGAATGGATTCAGATTCAACTTCAAACAAAGGATCACTGAATCAACGATAGTCCTACGTCACCATTGCGGTTATACCATAGATATAACCCACTTTCTGTTTTTTTGTGAAATTTTCGATGACGGGCCTGCCTGGGCGAGGTGCATCTTCAACATCAAACATTTCTCAACAGAATCGACGAAATAAAAAAAAAATCAAAATCATTTTCCCCTTTATCAAAGAAAAACTGTTAAATGTACCGAATTTTCTCTTTGTTGACTTCCATTGTTGACACTCTGTAACCCACAACTGAACGGAATAAACAACAAAAACAGCAAACACCAAAAAATTTTTTTTTCAGTGTAAAATGTAACCTTGGCAACGAGTATAATCTTGAAATTGTACGATGTATATTATTATTACAGTCATCTACTGAGAAAATAGTGGATTTTCCCAACATTATGTATTAAAAAAATTTTTTTTTCGTGCGAACATTCTGTGAAATAAATACCGGGAATTTGTGTTTTCAAGGAAAAGATGCTATATTTATCCTCTAAATTTGTATTATCCTCTTCAAAAAAGTGCCTTCTGAAGGAAGCCTTGCACTTTTTCGCACGAACCATCCAGTCATCGAAACCCTTTTTGAAGCTGTAAGGGACTCTATTCATCAAGTTATTATTTTCGATCTGAACATATTTCATTATCTTAAATCGATTCAAATGAGGGGCTTTGAATGCAAGGGATGTAAGTGACTTGATCGATTTCTCTTCATCAACTTTTTCTTTAGTTAATAACTCAATTGCAAAAACGTTCCAATTTAACTTTGCTATAGAATCTGATAGGTGAGGTTCTGACCTACCCAGCAAACATTAAATCGTATTATTTTGCACGTGCCAAGTCTTACAAGAAATCCGAATAAATAATAATCGCATATAATATCAATCAAAGTATGTTTCGTGTATATTTGAAATCGCATTAAATGTAAAAACTCGATTGTAAATACTATTATCAAATTAAGTCGCAATTCGGTATAATAAACATCAATTTTATGATGTACAATGTCGTAAAATATATTTAATCCGCATCATATGCGTTTATTACGCTGATGCAGTTAGTGTGTCGTATAAGCGTATACTTTAAATCGATTCAGTACTGTAGTAAATCGTGTTGCATGCTGAAGAAAATCATGAAACAGTAAATCATATTAGATCCTAATAAAGAACATATTACATCATATTGAAATGTCAATGAAATGCTGATGCACTTTTAACCGCTGTTGAATTAAATTCAGATAGCTTCAGATAGCCGCGCGAGATAGCTGGTGGATGATAATCCAGACGACCGGAGTTCGAACCCACATCGGAGCAGTTTTCACCAAACATCAATCTGTGCTATTTTAAACATTCATATTCCACTCCCAACACAAGTCAATCAAACAATTATTATTTTTACAAACATGAATACTCATACATAAAAATGGCAATTCGTGAGGCTATAATAAACATTTCACGAAAATATTTTGCGCCATTTGTTTTTTTTCTATGTCTGTAATAAATCGTATATGAGTATGGTAAAAGTTGTATTTGGTGCTTTGACAATTCATGAATTTATTCATATTAGATCGCAATTCAATTTCAACATAATCGCTATTATAGCCGGTCAAAGTTGTATATTCATCCAAACAAATTCGGTAAGCATTTGCCATGTATGTATATGGCCTCCACTTTTGCATGCATATGCCAGTTAGGCGCATTATATGCCAACCAAATTTTAGGGCATATGATGTTATATATACGCTTGTTATGCGATTTAATGTTTGCTGGGTATTTTCCACATTGTCAAATACACCTGGGAATGTATTTGCAGCTAAGCTATGACCAAAAGAGAGAGTCGATGTAGAGAAATCGATCAAATCACTTACACCCCTTCATTTTAAGCCCCTCAAATATATTCCACAAATTGATTGGATTCGACGTAGAAATACACTCTGTCCAACTTCCATAAGACCACCCTGATTCTAATTCGTTGCAACACAAACAGTTAGAATTTCAACAAGATACATTCATACATTGTTGAATGCTTAGAATAAAGTATATTTAACGTCAATTTCGTTCAAAAGAGTTGTTTGTTTATTTATTGTGCTTAAATATGATAGTTTCAGCTGTCCAGTTTCTATAAGAGCACTTCAAAATTAATAAGTATTATCAATGAAAAATTCGATTTACGTGGAGTTCTCTCCTTGAGGATTCGCTAAATAATTGGGCACTACTTGACGGGATCGTCCAATCCAACGAGAAATTTCTCTGATACCAACATTTTCTTGGTGAAATGCATTGATTTGTCTTTCTTCTCTCTCCGTGAGGACTTTTCCCTTCGGCATTTTCCAGATTTAATTGATCAAAACAACTAAAACAACGGAAAATGTAACTGGCCTTATAGAAATTCCGCGCTTGCACACACACACATATGAAAATCATGCAGTGTATGGTAGTCACCAATACCTACACACTAGAATATAAAATGAATAATTGTTTATTTACAATGACACAAATCAGCAAGATCATCACCTGGTCTTATAGAAGTTGGACAGAGTGTAGTTTTAGGTTTTCGGTCTCGATGACAAAAGGCGGAAAGTTTTGCGATATGATAGAAATCAATATCAAATTTGAAGAATTTTGCCCTGTATTGTTTAGATTCCATCCTTATCGATGGTTTATGGTTTTAAACTTTTTCGTTGCAGCCACGATCATCAACCTGGAAATTTACCTAAAAGAGTGTCCGGTTAAACGTGGGCTGCCTTTAATGCAGCAACACGATTGTTTCGTGCTCTTTCGGTCAGATTTGGCATTAAAAATCAAATTTCCCAAAAACGTGTTTTTTTTTTAATTCTGAAAAATATGAATAAGAGAATACAATATCGTTGCTTGCGTATAGCCATGGGGTGTTTGCATTCGACACATACGATGAGTCTCGAAGCCTTGGCAGGAGTACCCCCGCTTACTCTTCGGCTTACAGAATTATCCTACAGATTTCTCATCCGTTGCAAGATCATGAATCCATTGGTGATTGATAACTTCGAAAATCTACTCCAACTGACTACTCAGTCAAGTTTTATGTCTTTATACCTTGGGTACCTTACCCACGACGTGCACCCTTCACCAGGCATCTCCAACCAAGTTTGCTTCCCATACTTCTGCAATTCCTCTGTCATTTTTGATCTGTCCATGCGACAAAAAATCCATGGAATCCCAGATCATCTACGCTCCGATGTTATTCCGCTAATATTTTCGCAATGTTCTTTACTGACGGTTCACACGTAAACGGGTCCACTGGCTTCGGCATCTTCAATGAAAATTCCAGTGCCTCTTTCAAACTCAAAGATCCTTGTTCCGTGTATGTTGCTGAACTGGGTGCGATATACTACGCACTAGGGATCATTGAAACATTGGCCATCGACCTTTTAGTTTATTTTTTCAGACAGTCTCAGCTCAAGAGAGGTAATCCGCTCAATGAAAGTTGATAAACGCCTTTGGTCGAAAAATTATTCAAGATTACCTTAGCATGGGTTCCCTCTCATTGCCCATTGCTTTCTCATTGGCTGGGAATGAGAAAACGGACTCGCTAGCTAAGGTGGGCGCTTCAAAAGGCACACTTTTCGAAAGGCAAACTGCTCATAATGATTTTTTCCACATTCCTCGTTACCACACACTCGTTAGTGGAGTGAAGATCAGTTCGGTCGTTGGTTACACACGAGAATTCCTAAGGTCTCGACGAATGCATGGTTCAAGGGATTGAATGTAGGTCGTGATTTCATTCGCGTGATATCTCGGCTTATGTCCAATCACTACAACCTAAACGCGCATCTTTATCGCATTAGGCTTGCAGCAAGCAATCTTTGTGATTGTGGCGATGGCTACCACGACATCGAGCATGTTGTCTGGTCGTGTATCCGGTTCCATGCTGCCCGCTCTCAGCTCTCCAGAGCATTGAGGGCACAAGGCAGACAATCGGATATCCCCGTTCGGGATATCTTAGGTAGCCGTGATCCTGATGTTCTGCTCCATTTATACCTGTTCCTCAGAAACGCCGATGTCAACGTTTAATGATGTTTCCTTCGTTGTGTCCCTGTTTCATATCCCTTCTATCCGATCGATAAACTTTTACTTAGTCGCGGCAATACATACACACACTCTTTACAGATACACGGGCCAAAGGTTGTGCAGTCCACTGATCATTCAACAAGAGCCAAAGGTTGTACCGCTCATGACAACTCTACACGAACTGATGATTGCGCCGGCTAGTGACCATTCTATCCTGGATTCCTCGAGTCGAGAAAGACGCACCACGCTAGATATGGGGTACAGACTAGGGGGCGTTGCTGATTAATGGTCAGCTGCATCCCAATAGGAGGTATCCCGTGTCGGGCACACGTATAGAGCTTCGAAGACTGCAACATACCAATTATGAGAACACTTGTAATACTAACCTCGAGCCAACCGCGAGTAATCGGTTACATATTACTAACATAGTTGTAAGCAAACATTGTCGAAATATTGAACTCCCGGCCCCGTTAGGCTGACGCCATATGAGCCTTAATAAAAATATATATTTTGGATAAAAAAAAAATGTCTTTGGACTAGAGAGCGCTATATTTTTTACATTTTTTCTTGAAAGCTGAGAATTTTTTCCATAACATATCTCGATATCAGAGGTGCTATTTTTAGTAAATGGCCGAGCAGGTATCACCTCCAAAAAATCGGAAAATGATAAGTGTCGTTTCTGCAATTTCGAAGCTGAAAATTCGGAACATTTACTGTGTCAATGCAGTACACTAATTCAGTGAAGACTGCGGATTCTTGGAAAGGGCATTCTTATGCCTAACGAGATTTGGTGTGCTGAACCAAAAAAGGTAAGGAACTTCATAAAGGAGGTCATACCTTCGCAGGGGGATATGCAAAGTCCTGATGCGACTATCGCTTATTCGCTGAGTAATGGAATGAGTTGACACTGCATACATAGCAAACTGGAGTGCACTAAAGGGTGTGTCACATCAAATTGCATCACGGAAAAAACGCTGTAGAAATTTAATTTTTAGGAATTATATCTTCAGCTTTCGCTTATAATCAGATAAGAGTGTATAGATCACGTTGGCCATGCTTCACTGTCAATTTTTCGTAAATTTGGAAAAATGTCGTCGAACGAAAAAAAGCATCGTGAAAGAATCTTGCGCACTCATTTCGAGAATCCGGAGTTGTCACATCGGGACATCGGTAAGATGCTGGGAATCGTCCAATCCACGGTCAGCAGAGTACTAAAACGATACTTCGAGAACCTAACCATCGACCGGAAGGTGAAGAACGGCAAAAATGGATGCTCCGTCAGTGAAAAAGATCACAAGCGCGTAGTTAAGCAGTTTAGACGTGATCCGAGAAGTTTGGTCCGGGATGTCGCCAATAAGCTGAATTTGTCAAGTTCATTCGTCCAGCGGACCAAGCAGCGGAAGGGCCTGCGTACATACAAGGTTCAGAAGGCTCCTAACCGCGACGAAAGGCAAAACATGGTGGGGAAGACGCGAGCCCGGAAGCTGTACATCGAAATGCTGACGAAGCCGCATTGCCTGGTAATGGACGACGAAACCTACGACAAAGCGGAATTTCGTCAGCTGCCGGGCCTGTTGTTCTTCTCCGCAGAGGACAAATTCAGCGTTCCGGAGGAGATTCGCAAGCAGAAACTATCCCAGTTTTCCAAAAAGTACATGGTGTGGCAAGCGATCTGCTCTTGCGGAAAGCGGAGCGCCCCCTTCGTGGTGACCGGCACGGTAAACGGGCAGGTTTACCATGAGGAGTGCCTACAGAAGCGCTTACTACCACTATTGAAGCAGCACGAGGGCCCGACCATCTTCTGGCCGGATCTCGCTTCGTGCCACTATTCAAAGGACGTGTTGGAGTGGTACGAATCCAACGGGGTCACCTTCGTGCCAAAGGAAATGAACCCGCCCAACGCGCCGGAGCTTCGCCCAATAGAGAAATATTGGGCGATTATGAAGCAAGCCCTCCGGAAGAACCCGAAAGTTGTCAAATCGGAGGCGGACTTCAAGAGAAAATGGATTTCTGTTCAAAAAAAAAAACTACAACCTGACGTTGTACAGAACCTTATGGACGGGGTAAAGAGGAAGGTGCGAGCATACGGGCTTGGGCTCGAAGTATGAATAAAAAGAAAAAGCCAAAAGTTGTTTAATAGTTTTTATTTTACTGTCTAAAATTTTCAAAAGGATCGGTCTACTGGGCGAATCTCTACAGCGTTTTTTCCGTGATGCAATTTGATGTGACACACCCTTTATAATAGATCAAACCAATGGTCGCAGTGGTACAATGCTCCTACAGAAGAAGAAGATAATTCAATTAATTAAAAAGTGTTGTAGAAAAATGAGGTGTTTATCAATTATCTTTTAAAAATAAATCCATCCGTTGCAAAACTCTCTTCCACTCTGAGTGAACAGAATCCTTTTATTCTGGGATTGATTCGACTCCGAAACAGTATCTCGTATCTCGGGAGGATCAGTGGAAAAATTATCCAGCGTACGACGTTCGAGATCCAAACGAAGTGCAAGGTTTCGTTGAAGCAAATTAGGAGTTATTTAGTGCTTCCAGTTATTGTAGATAGGAAACACAAATAAATATCAGCAAACTTGAAATTGTCAAGAAGGTAACGAGAAATTAATAGGGGAAATTACAGAAATTAATTGGGGGCATAACTTGCAAAATTCGTCACGTTGCTCGATTTTGTAGTCAGTGTGAGGATAACGCCTTTCAGTCTGTACAAATATATGAGCAACTTGAAGATGTTTTTACAATGTCCAAATCGATTGAGGTAGTCATCTCGTAAAATTCATCAGGAAATGTCTGAGTAATACACACTCTAAATTGGGCGTTTTTCATGACCTGACCGATATTTAGAACTTCTATTTGTAGCCCCAATATAATCCCCAAAGACGCGATCGTGTTAATGTTTTATTACAAAATATGAATATACCACGCATGTAAATGACGTCCATCGCGCGTTATGAACGTTTCAAATCACTGCTCCATTTTTCATGGCGCCTATCAGCGCCGAACCGATTCGCGTCCCGCTGTAGATGATCTTGACGGGCCCATCAATCAAGAAAACATCACCGTTACTGCACAGCAACGAGACAAAGGCCGCCAGCCGAAAACTTCCACGAAACGATAACCTAACCACGAAATACAAGCAATGCGCGCATCGGGGGGATATGTTTTTAAATATGTTCATATGTTATGGTTGTTTTATATTGTGTTATTATTCGCACAATTTTTTACTGTTTTCATTTTGAACGTGTTCCCTCGAATTGCAACGGCAGTTCCGTTTTGATGGGTCTGCACATAAAAACCGCTGATGCCATTCACCACCATCAGATGAGACCGGACGGAACGGTGAAAAATAAAGCATCAACAACCGAAAGAAAGTGACGACGTTCGTTTGGGAGCGTCCCAAATTATTTGCTGTACACCGGTAAGGTGAATTATGCAATGGTTGCCCTCGAAGCAGCTCTATGTAATTCACTACGCTTCTGCCCCATTTCTCGATACTCAACCGGCGTCCGAAGAGCACGTTTCAACTTGTGATATTTAGCTTCAAGTGGGTGAAATTGAAATCCTAATGGGGCGTGAGCGAGAACCAAAAAAAAAATTTGAATACTCGAAACACCGATACCAACCGACGCCAATTTTTAGCGTGGTGGAATAAATATAATTTATGACGAAGGGGCATTTAGTGCTGGCTGCCAATATATAAACCTTTAGCTTCGAACGAGTGCAAAATTTGCCGCTCGAACAGCTGAACACAATATAAACAATCGAGTTCTCGCTCGCTGGATCGGGATTTATTTTTGGAAACTTGGGCCCATTGTGTGTGTCTTGTGTGGTGCCTTGAAATATGATGCGGCTCCATTACTGGGTGGGTCTGGAGACGTTTGGTGATTTTATTCGTGGATGTAAATTTATACATTAACATACACAATATCTTAATTCGTGTAAATATTGTTTGAATCTGTTCCCTCGATGCTGACCTTGAGGGTAAAATTATTGACGTCAATTCTGAAACGCCGTCTGGCGGTTGAGAAAGGGAATTAGAAAAAAAAAACATTTGAAAACAAAAACTGCGCCAGACAAAATGAGCACCGATCTCGGGTGCTGTCATTCTCGAGGACTGTTGGGGATTAGGGCGACTGTTTGACGCTGACCATCGCTTTATTATTGGATGCTTGAATGTCTGTTTCATATCGATGTTAGAGAATTAACTTGCAGAATGAAGTGGACCAAAGTATTGATTTTTGACGTAGGACTACGTCTAACCGGAAGATATAGGGGGTGAAATGGAAATCTAGGCAATGAACAAGTAGGAAAAAAATGCAAGATTTGGAACGCTTATAACTCGAGCATTTCTCAATAGATCGCAAAGGTTTTTGCATCAATTGATAGGAAATATATCTACGCATCTATCATAACGAATAACATTTCATTTTTCTTGAGATAAATAATTGAATAATTGTGAAATATCAAGCATTGTCCAAATACACTATGTGCCCATTTTTGATTGGTCCATTTTGTGCTCCTCAAATCGTACCGACCAAAACGGGCAACCAGAGCAGCAGCGAAATAGAATGAAGCACGATTGGAAAGGAAAAAGAAAAAAATGAACGAAACATTGGTCGCAGTCTCACGCATGCGTAATTCTCGAGCCAGCCAGTCAGCTTAAAAATCCCCTCTCCGCTGCCGTAACGATCATTCTCATCCGAACCGTACACCACATCGTTTCGCATCACCTCACATCAACAAACCAACACAAGCAGCCATGGTTGGATATGGCAAAGGAGGAAAAGTGAAGGGAAAGGCAAAATCCCGCTCGAACCGTGGTGGTCGACGATAAGAAAACCTGCATTCGGAACATAACACATTCGGTTCGGCGGACATCAAGACAACAGGCAGTTGCAGCGAATGGCGAGTGGCAAACGCAATCGCAAAACGGCATCAGGTAGCAGAAGAAAAAAGTTTGTTCTTTATACAAACTGCTTTGGTGGCAAATCCAGAACAAGGCGGCATCGAGGGCGTTCGAAATGGTTTTTTTCAAAACCACGAGTACTAAGTTTTCTAAATTGGAACCATTCCATAAAACAAGGCGCTTTTCAGGGCCATTAAACCTTCCAAAAAAGAGTTTAGGAAATAAAGTTCAATGCTTTCTAAAACATTATCCAAAATAATAATAAAACACAAATTGATGTTTTCATAATTTGTTTGCCAGGATTTGATGAGTATGTGAATTTGGCAGTTGTTCTGAGCTTATTGATAGTTGGGGACTTTCCTGATTATTCAATTTTCACCAATTCTTAAATTGTTTCCAGATTGAAAGTACAGTAATCTACAATTAGTTCGACATTTAGCTAATTGGACGGACATGTAATGTGACTTATTTAGTTGGACATTTTTGTAAACATAGAGATCCAAATTATGATCCCACATTGAAAGTCGACACTGTACCACTGTCATCGCAAATGTTCAATTACAGGTTAAAATTACCTCCAATCCGGCACTGAGTGGTGGTAATGTGACGTGCCATTGAATGTAATTTACTGTAAAATATGTCACAAGCTGGATGGGAAGAAATTTTCCAACTGTGAAAGCTGTGGCGAGTGACAACAAATCGCTAAACAGGAAGGTTTAGCCGAACAAGATGGGGATATCGAGTGATAACAAAACAATAAACTCTTTAGACTTTTTGTGATCCTGAAAAGGACCCTTTTTAGTCTGTATGTGAATCCAACGAGCGAACAAATCGTAATGAATGTATTTTTCGTTTCGTTTCTTTGTTTTTAAGAGGCTTTAAACTTTGCAGTTCATTCGCCTCCAGCCCAGTGAAGAGCCACAATAAAACCAGTCCAGAGGGGACTGGCGAAAGGGAAACCAACAAAATCACTCATCAGACCTGTCCGCTCGACTCTCGGTTAAAGAAGAAGGTAGGAAGGGATCCTATGCTTCATAAGATATTTAATATATGCTGTAAAGAAAAGTAAAAATTTACTGATCCGAGGACCAAAGCAGTAACGAAGCACAAGTGACCTAGCGAAAGGCGTGTTCCAAAGCCAAAAAACAAAACGGCCCCTCTCAGGAGGATAGGAAGGAAAGGAGTGGAAAGGATTTGGGTGGGATTAGTGGATTGGGAGGGGGTGGGAGTGGTATGGGAAGGAAAGAGGGGAGGAGTAGGTGTGGGGTGGGGTGAAATGAAATGAAATACAGTTTGAATAGATAATAAAATATAGTGGTTTTGAATTTAATGGTATATAGTATAGCTGAAAAATGGAGAGGTTTATTTAATGAATTTATTCTCCTTGGTGAGTGTGGCTGTAGGAATAGGAAGTTGATTAAAGTATAATGTAATGGATAGAAGATAGATGTGGGTATGAAAGTATATATTATATTATTTGTTATTTAATATTATTGAATGCGTGTATATACATGTATGAATACCTTCCTTCCGACCCGTACATACATGTGTATACACACATAAACACGCATACGTGACTGTGAAGTGGCGAACTTTAATAAGCACTTTCCAAGGTATTTAGTATTTCGGTTTAGATTTTACCAAAGAAGTCGGTTTCTTTCAGAAACGCAATTAAATTGGTTTCTTGGGTCTCGTCTCTACTGAGGATATCTCGGAGACTCTGACCTATGTTGTGTCGGACTCGAGCATCTTTGGTATGTTGACATTCAAGTAAAAGATGGCTAACGGAAACCGGAGCTTCGTTGCAAGCACATTGGGGTTTTTCGGCTCTGCAGAACAAGTGTGAGTGGGTGAAGTTAGTGTGCCCAATTCGAAGACGGGTAAGGACTTGCCTTTCCCTACTATTGAGGCGGTCATCCCAAGGGAGAGTGGAATTTTTAATTTTATGAAGATGAGTGGGACGGCTGTTTATCCAGCCTATGTCCCAGCTTTCACGGACTTGCTGTTTTACCCAGCGGACAATGTCAGATGGAGGACAGGGCATGTCTGGGGGATCTATTTTGCTGCCCTTGCCGGCCAGTATGTCGGCGGCTGTGTTTCCACGGATTCCTGAGTGACCAGGAACCCAGCAGAAGGAGATGTTTTTATTTGAAGCAGCCTCTTCTGTTTGCTTAATCCATGGGTGTTTGCTGTTTCCACTCAGAAGATCGTGGAGACAGCTAGCTGAGTCTGAGAATATTGTGGTAGGAAGAAACTCATGGGTGCATTCTTGGGTAGCTATTAAAAGGGCGAAAGCTTCCGCACTGAAGATGGAGCATTGCGGTGGAAGAGAAAAGCTACCAGTGTATCTACTCTCAAAGACTCCACATCCAACTCCATCGGCACTGACTGAACCATCTGTGTATACCTGGTGGTTGATTTGAAAATTGGATGCAACGAGGTTATTGAAGCAGGCTTTGACTTTTGGAGAAGGGTCTCCCGCTCGAACTGCCTTGAGATGTTCAAGGTTAATGTTCGGCGGTTTGACGTTCCAATTTCTTCCCGTCGCAGATGAACGTTCACATATATCGGGAAGATCTTTGTTCGTGAGATTTTTGAACCATGTTTTAGCTCTATGTATTAATGGGACATTGTGGTCGCTTTCGGGGAGTGACAAGTGACGGATGGCTTTATTGGTGATGGCTTTTGTTACCAGGTGGGTGAAGGGAAGTTGCCCACTTTCTGCCATTACAGCAAGAGTAGGACTGGTGGGAAAAGCGCCAATTGCGAGCCTAATTGCTTTATTGTAAATTGGTTGAATGGTGTTTAACACCCTGTCCCCTCCACGGCTGAAGGTGCCTATTCCGTAAAGGATTTGTGGGACCAACCAAACATTTACAACATTTAGCAACGTCTTTCTATGACCAGAGGCTAGGTTGCCTGCGATAGACTTGATGATGTTCAATTTCTTTCTGGTGGCTATTTTGGTCTTTTGGGAATGTGATAGGAAGTTGAGTTTCTTGTCGAAAGTAACCCCTAGTATTTTCAATGTCCTCATTGTAGGGATCGGGATTTTGTTGAGCTGAAGATAGGTTCTCCTTCTGAGAGCTTTTCCGATATGTATGTGTTTGGATTTCTCCGGGGAAATTTTAAAACCTGTTTTTAGAGCCCAGTTTTGGGTGGAGTCTAAGGTTTTTTGAAGCCTCTTTCTCTGAATTAAGCCGAAGCAGCTCGTAGAGATAAGAGTGATGTCATCTGCATAGACTATGACCTTTATATGGTCCGGGATAATCTCGAATAGAGATTGCATGGCAATGTTGAAGAGGGTTGGTGAAAGTGCTGAGCCTTGTGGGAAGCCGTTTTCTGGGATTTTTAGAGAAGATTGGTGGTTGTTAATAACGGTTTTGAAAGACCGGTTTTCTAGAAAACTTTTAACGAAGAGACCTAATCTCCCACGAATCCCCCAGTCGAAAAGGCTTTTCAGCACTGGGTACCTCCATGCCCGATCGAAGGCCTTGGATAAATCCAGGGAAACAATATCAATGTGGTGTAATTTTTCAGTTGCGTCGTCTAGGATTTTTTCGATTGCTACAAGGCAATCTTCTGTACCTTTTCCCGCACGGAATGCGAATTGTCTGGGATCAATCAGCTTATTTGACTCTAGAAAAGTCGTTAAGCGTCGATTGATCATTTTTTCCAAGACTTTCCCAACACAACTTATGAGGGTGATGGGGCGGAAATTGTCAAGAAGATGATTGTTCATGTCTGGTTTCGGGATACAGATCATTAAACCCTCTTTCCAGCAACTGGGGAGGGTTCCACTGTTCCAGACTTTGTTGAGGAGCTTCAGAAGTGCTTTTTTCCCGAGATGGGGTAGATTCTTAAGCATAGGGTAGCTGATGTCATCGGGTCCTGTGGATCCTTGTTTGACTTTGTTCAGTACCCAATCGAGCTCTTTGAGGGAGAGGTTTTTGTTGAAGTCAAATTCCACATCGGTATGAAAATCGATGGGAATTCTTTCGCATTCCGTTTTGTGGGTTAGAAAGGTTTGGTCGTAGTTTTGATTGGAGGAGGCGGAAGCAAAGAAATCTCCAAACGCCTCGGCGATGATTTTCCGGTCATTGGTGTATTGACCGTTAATTAGAAGATTATATTCTTTGCTTCTTTTCTTTCCATGAAGCCTGCCAATCTTACTCCATAACTCCTTTGTTGACGCGTTGGGATTAATTTCGCTGACGAATTTAACCCAACTGTTGTGCTTGGCTGTGTTGATAGCAGTCTTAGCTTCTTTGCGAGCCCTTTGGAACTCTGCAAGCAGAGTGGGTCTCAGTGGGCTGTCCGGATGGGCCTTTCTTAATTTGCGTAGGGCCTTACGTCGACCTTTGATCGCTGCCTTCAGCTCAGGCGACCACCATGGGACACATTTCCTGCCAGGGATGCCACTGGTTCTGGGGATGTGCACCATTGCAACTTCTAGGACAACTTTGGAGAATTCCTTGGCTGTCCAATCTCGTTTAGCGGAGAGGCGGTTTTCAATGTCAAACTGATAGCCAGCCCAGTCAGCGTATTCAAATTTCCATCTTGGCCTTGTTGAAAACTCTGGAGAAGTTTGGCCGAAGGAAGTGAAGATTGGAAAATGATCGCTTCCGCAAGTATCATCGTGGATGTTCCAAGAAAGTTTTGAAGATAGTTTGTCTGATACTATAGTGAGATCGATGGCTGAAGTAGTACCAGAATAATGGATTCTGGTGTGTTGGCCGTTGTTAAGAAGGAGAAGAGAATGGTCGGATATGAAATCCTCAATGATGGATCCTTTTCGATCGAGGTATGCACCCCCCCAGGCGTATGAGTGGGCGTTGAAATCACCCATAAGCATGATTGGGGCGGGAAGTTGGGCGAACAGATGGTCCAGTTGGCCGCGTAGAGTGTTCGGATCGGAATCATTAGTGATGTAGATGCTAACGACGGTGATTGGAAAGGGGTGTTTAATGCGCACTACCACTGCCTGAAGATCAGTGGTAATGGGAAGAAGATCATGTGGAGTGCCATCTTTGATTGCGATTGCAACTCCGTTTTTTGAGGGGTTGGGACCCTCTTTGAAATATGTGATATATTTTGAGATGAAGTGTTTATCGAAGTTGTTTGGAGTCATAGTTTCTTGAAGGGCTATGACTGTGGGATTAGAGTTTGAAATAAGCATTTTCAGTTCTAGAATATTTCGTCGGATACTTCTGATGTTCCATTGTATCCCGAATTTCTGTGTTGGAGTGAATGTGTTGGTGTTTTTAACTCTAATTCCTAAGTCTTAATTGTGTGTATGTTTGAACTATTCAAAGAGAATTAGTTCGATGGTCCTTTACCCTTGGAAAGAGAAGCTTTCTTTGAGGTATTGGTGTTGTTTTTGTTTGGTGTAGAAGTCTTTGGAGTGTTTGTTGTGTTTGTGTTGTTTTTTGTTGAATGTGCGTTGCTGTTGTTGTTATTGTTGTTTTTTGTTTGATGTGTGTTGTTGTTGTTGTTGTTGTTTTCTGTTGGGGTTGTATTGTTATTTGTTGTTGGTGTCTGTCTTTGTTCATTCTTAGTTCTTTTCTTGTCCTTGTTTGTTTGGGTCTCATCTTCAGATTTTTGATCTGACTCTGAGGATGATCCTTTAGTTATTTTTCTTTTGTTTTTGTTTTTGTTTGGAACATCAGACGTGTCCATAGAAATGACTGATTCGCTTTCGGATTCAGTTGATGAACTACCAGTTGTTGAATCTGTCATGGTTGTATCGAATGTAGTGTCAATTGGGGGGGTGCTTTCGCGACTAGAAGTGGCCGAAGCGGCCGAGGCGCAGTTACATTTGCAGTTGCAGCTGGGTGCTGGCTTTTGCAAGTTGGAAAGTCTGTCTTGCAGAACACTTGCGAATGTTGGAGCATTGTTTTGAAGTTGCAGCTGTTCCTTTGCCTCTTTGTATGAGATTCCATTGTCGATTCTTATTCTGGTGATTTTATTTTCGGTTTGCCATACGGGACAATTCCTACTAGAAGAGGAGTGGTTCCCTTGGCAGTTGACACAAAAAGCTGAAGCATCGCATACTTTGTTTGCGTCTGTTTGTTGTTCCGGATGTTCATGGCCGCAGTTTCTGCAAAGCGGATTTTCGCGTTTGCATCGCTTGTTCGTATGTCCAAATTTGTAGCACTTGTAGCATTGCATGGGATTGGGATAAAAATTTCTAGTCCCGGCTCGAATGAACCCAAAGTAAATAAAATTGGGAACGACAGTTCCGCGAATGGTCAATATTAAAGTGGCCGTTGGCACAACAATGTTGTTGTCCTTTCTGGTGATGCGTTTGACGCCGATCACACCTTGAGCGGTGAGTTCTTTCACCAGTTCGGATTCCGGAAGGTCTATAACTTCGCGGCAAGTCACAACGCATTTGCGTTGGTTTAAAGTTGGGTGGAAGATCACTTCTACAGGAGTATTATCAATCAGTTTGGTAATCGAAAGTAACTTACCGACTGTATCCTCATCCCTGGTTGTCAAGATGTACTGGAGTTTCTTTTTATCATCTCGCTGTGGTTTGGCGCTGTTGAATTTTTTTACAACTGCCTTGATGGTATTGCTGACTGTGAAGGGGTTTGTTGGAAGCACCTTGTCTCCTGTGGCTCTCAGAAGCAGTATCTGGAGATTACCGTTCGAGGGGTCCGCCCATAGTGGAGCGGTGGCTTCGGTGGGCCTGCCCTCATAGAAATTTGTAGCCCGGCCTCCCGGAGGCCCGGAGCTACTTGAAGCCATGCTTCTGCTTGACTATACCTAGGTTATAGTCAGCAGGTACGGATATGAAATCACTAAAATTCCTTATTGGGAGATATTCACTAAGGGGTATGTTCCCAGAAAATTACACTTTGTTCTAGTAAAGCACTTTGAAAAGCCACCAATGGGTGCGGAAAATTGCAAATCACACTTAATATAATAATTGCTTCCGTCACTTCACTTGCTTGTATGCGTGTTTTTCTTTTTAGATTTTATTTAATAATAAATATTCACTACACTACAATATAACTGGCAACACTGCCCGAAAGAAAAAGGGGGCGTGGCGTCGGTGACGCCGAAAAAGCGCGCGCTTTTTCCGGCAAGCCGGTGAGCGCCCGCTCTCCACGGTCGAAGCGAGCTATTGCCTTTTCCCGCTCTCCTCCTGCTGTCACCTTAAAACTTATTCTAACAAATCTCCTTCCACAATCGCCAGGGGGAACGTCCCAGTCCGCTGTCCAGAAACGCCAAAACTCCGAGCTGCTGAAAGAAAAATCGACCTTCTCGGTCGGAGGTTAAAATCAGTGTTGATGTATTTTTTTTGCCATCGCTCCCTTTTAACGCTCATTCGTTCGTCTCGTTGGACTCGCCCCTCTGGCTGAGTCTGCCGATTTGTCTCTATCCTGTGAGTGTGTACCGCTAGAGTATAAAACACGCGGACCCCAAAAAAATATCTTATTTTCTTTCAAACCGTAAACCCGTGTGGTTGTACGGCATCGGCATCGTGTACTCAACAAAGGAGGAAAAGAGAAGGGAAAGGCAAAATCTCGCTCGAACCGTGGTGGTCTGCAATTTCCCGTAGGTGTATCCGCCAATTGCACCGGAAAAGGTAGCTAGGTCGAGCGCGTTAGTACCTGTGTACCAGTCCACCTAGCCGGCGTTATAGAGTTTCGGCCGCCGGAGTGATCGAGTTAGCTGGCAAAGCTGCTCGCGACGATAAGAAAACCTGCATTCGGAACATAACACATTCGGTTCGGCGGACATCAAGACAACAGGCAGTTGCAGCGAATGGCGAGTGACAAACGCAATCGCAAAATGGCATCAGGTAGCAGAAGAAAAAAGTTTGTTCTTTATACAAACTGCTTTGGTGGCAAATCCAGAACAAGGCGGCATCGAGGGCGTTCGAAATGGTTTTTTTCAAAACCACGAGTACTAAGTTTTCTAAATTGGAACCATTCCATAAAACAAGGCGCTTTTCAGGGCCATTAAACCTTCCAAAAAAGAGTTTAGGAAATGAAGTTCAATGCTTTCTAAAACATTATCCAAAATAATAATAAAACACAAATTGATGTTTTCATAATTTGTTTGCCAGGATTTGATGAGTATGTGAATTTGCCAGTTGTTCTGAGCTTATTGATAGTTGGGGACTTTCCTGATTATTCAATTTTCACCAATTCTTAAATTGTTTCCAGATTGAAAGTACAGTAATCTACAATTAGTTCGACATTTATCTAATTGGACGGACATGTAATGTGACTTATTTAGTTGGACATTTTTGTAAACATAGAGATCCAAATTATGATCCCACATTGAAAGTCGACACTGAACCACTGTCATCGCAAATGTTCAATTACAGGTTAAAATTATCTCCAATCCGATACTGAGTGGTGGTAATGCGACGTGCCATTGAATGTAATTTACTGTAAAATATGTCACAAGCTGGATGGGAAGAAATTTTCCAACTGTGAAAGCTGTGGCGAGTGACAACAAATCGCTAAACAGGAAGGTTTAGCCGAACAAGATGGGAATATCGAGTGATAACAAAAACACAACACCAAAGGTTCTTTTCAGAACCATTAACATATTCATAAAGAGTAAACAGTAAACTAATCCATTTTTCAGGTAGATAGGTAGGTATTCACGTAGGTGAAGAAAATAAAACAATATATTTAAAATATATATTTAACAAAAGCTGTCCCCTTTGCATAGTCCTACGTCACTCCGGTTATGTCCCCGACATTACCCACCCGTCTTTTTTTCCAAAAAGTATAACTCAAAAACTATAATACGTATTAAATTTTGAGTCAAAGAATGGAATGTAGAAAATTGTTTGAATTTTCATTAAAAAAATATCAAAACATTTTTGAGAAAAAAAATTCGTTGAAAAAAAAATATTTTAAAAATTAAAATTAATTTTTCTCAAAAACATATTTTTTGTAAATTCTCAAAAAAATTTATATGAATAGCCCTTACAATCAACAACAAGTCGTCCATACATCGGAAGATGGGCACTTTTACAGGGAAAAAGTTTTTCTAACAAGAACTTATTTGCTTATTTGCTAACGACACTGTTATTTTCGTTGTAGCTGATACATTGCAAGATTGCTACATAAAGATGAACCACGAGCTGCTAAACTTAGACGAATGGTTGCAATGGAAGAAACTCCAGTTAAACATAAACAAAACGAAGTACATGGTAGTATACACACGAAATCTTGACAATGAAGGTCTTGATATGACTAACGGGTGTTAAATAAAAAATGAGAATTTTTTCAATCACATATAAAAAAATATTTTTTTTTCATCGATTTCAGTATTTTATATTAATAACATAATGTATTTTCTTCAAAAAAATGTCAGTGAATGTTTGAGTAAGGGCCGTGGTCTGCTGTTCGACGCAACTTTGTCGCGATGCTCTCACAAGAACGTTGTACGGCACTTACGTCCATTTCCCGGATACATTTCCGGATTCTTGTAGTCAGTCGCTTCGTGTCCTTGGCCCTCCAATTGTTTTAATACACTAGGGCACTGAGTGAGCTAAAGAAATCCTCTATTGGGCGGCAGTGGGGCAAGTTTGTTGGGTTACGATCTTTCGGCACGAACGGTATCTTTTTCTCCCCAAGATACGCCAGTGTCTTCTTGGCGTAATGGGAAGACGCCTTGTCCGGCCAGAAGACGTACTTCCCATCCGCGTGATGCTCGTTCAGGAACGGCAGCAGGATTTTAACGAGACACTCTTCTCGATAGATTTGTTGGTTGATTGCCAGACCGCTCGGCTTAAACCAAGGCTTTGAAATGCCCCGGTCGGAAATGGCGATGTACAACATAACCTTTTTTTCAAACTTGTGCTTGAACTTGTATTTCACTTCAGGCGGTGTGGATGACTTGTCGCTGGAGTAGTAATTATCATTTCCTGGAATATGCGTTTAGGACAGCGGAAAATAGCTTTTGTCGTCCAGAACGAAAGACTCTCCGCGGTATTTTTTGGTCATCCACCGACACTGTGATTTAACCATCTCAATCTGCTCCTCCCTGTACTCCGGCGACCTCGTCTTCTTCCTGCAGACGATTCCTTCCATCTTGATGGATCCGATGGATCAATACGTGGGAGCAGCCATATTTCCGACCGGCGTCACGCAGGCTGGTTGCGTCCTTGTTGTCAAACAGCTTCTTTAACGATGTCTTCCTCTGCTTTGTCATTATCGTCACCGGACGGTCGGTTCCGACCTTCCGCTCTACGTCCAGGGAACCCAGAATACGATATACCGTACTGACAGGTACATTTTCTTCCTTAAAATGTGCCACCGTGAACTTTTTTCCTTGCTGGAAATGCGTTTCGTAGAACCGTACAATGCGTTCGCGGAGCACGTGCTGTTTCGACGCCATCTTTGCTTTGACTAAAGGCTGATTTAGACGATGCCAGTCAGCGCTCTAGTTGAAGTATCCAGTGAATAGAGAACAGACACGCTGTTCAAGTTAGAGGCCAATTACTTGTTCGATACTGGTACAAGTAACTTGAACAGAGTGTCTGTTCTCTGTTCACTGGATAATTCAACTAGAGCGCTGACTGGCATCATCTAAATCAGCCTTAAATTCAAACTAGCAAAACCAAACACGCCTACTGTTTCTTGGGAGCCCAAAGAGCAATTTTCTTGGAGAGAGAAATTCTCTTTTTTTTTTTAACACCCGTTATTGATGGGCAAACGGTGGAAAGAACATCATCGATCAAATATGTTGGCGTTATTCTTGACAAAACGCTGCACTTCGACGAACATGTAAACTATACTATAAAGAAGGCAGCTCAAAAATATGCTTTGTAGAATTAATCGATTCTTGACCTTTGAAAGTAAAATCACTATCTATAAGGCACTAATTGCTCCACATTTTGATTATTTTGCATCTGTGCTATTTCTTGCAAATAAGAGGCAAATGCAAACAATGCAAATTGTGCAAAACAAGACGATGCGCCTTATATTGATATGTGATCGACTACGACTCCACGAAGATGTATGCTCGAATGCCTGCAATGGTCAGTGAGCCAGCGTATTAAGTACTGCACGCTCACGTTCATATATAAAGGGTGTGTCACATCAAATTGCATCACGGAAAAAACGCTGTAGAAATTCGCCCAGTAGACCGATCCTTTTGAAAATTTTAGACAGTAAAATAAAAACTATTAAACAACTTTTGGCTTTTTCTTTTTATTCATACTTCGAGCCCAAGCCCGTATGCTCGCACCTTCCTCTTTACCTCGTCCATAAGGTTCTGTACAACGTCAGGTTATAGTTTTTTTTGAACAGAAATCCATTTTCTCTTGAAGTCCGCCTCCGATTTGACAACTTTTGGGTTCTTCCGGAGGGCCTGCTTCATAATCGCCCAATATTTCTCTATTGGGCGAAGCTCCGGCGCGTTGGGCGGGTTCATTTCCTTTGGCACGAAGGTGACCCCGTTGGCTTCGTACCACTCCAACACGTCCTTTGAATAGTGGCACGAAGCGAGATCCGGCCAGAAGATGGTCGGGCCCTCGTGCTGCTTCAATAGTGGTAGTAAGCGCTTCTGTAGGCACTCCTTAAGGTAAACCTGCCCGTTTACCGTGCCGGTCATCACGAAGAGGGCGCTCCGCTTTCCGCAAGAGCAGATCGCTTGCCACACCATGTACTTTTTGGCAAACTTGGATAGTTTCTGCTTGCGAATCTCCTCCGGAACGCTGAATTTGTCCTCTGCGGAGAAGAACAACAGGCCCAGCAGCTAACGAAAGTCCGCTTTGACTTAGGTTTCGTCGTCCATTACCAGGCAATGCGGCTTCGTCAGCATTTCGGTGTACAGCCATGTTTTGTCTTTCGTCGCGGTTAGGAGCCTTCTGAACCTTGTATGTACGCAGGCCCTCCCGCTGCTTGGTCCGCTGGACGAATGAACTTAACAAATTCAGCTTATTGGCGACATCCCGGACCGAACTTCTCGGATCACGTCTAAACTGCTTAACTACGCGCTTGTGATCTTTTTCACTGACGGAGCATCCATTTTTGCCGTTCTTCACCTTCCGGTCGATGGTTAGGTTCTCGAAGTATCGTTTTAGTACTCTGCTGACCGTGGATTGGACGATTCCCTGCATCTTACCGATGTCCCGATGTGACAACTCCGGATTCTCGAAATGAGTGTGCAGGATTAATTCACGACGTTCTTTTTCGTTCGACGACATTTTTCCAAATTTACGAAAAATTGACAGTGAAGCATGGCCAACGTGATCTATACACTCTTATCTGATTATAAGCGAAAGCTGAAGATATAATTCCTAAAAAATAAATTTCTACAGCGTTTTTTCCGAGATGCAATTTGATGTGACACACCCTTTAAGATGACTAACGGTATGACACCGAACTATCTACAAAACATGATAACGTATGGGAGAGATATGTACCGATACAACACAAGACAAGCAAGTGACCTCAGGACAATGAACTTTCGAATGTCTTGTACCCAAAATTCACTTTTTTACAGAGGATATCGACTTTACAATACATTACCAAATGAAGCAAAGACAGCAACAAGTCTTCGAATGTTCCGTAGTATTTGTAAAGAGTTTTAGAAGCATGATTTGGATTTGTAAACCAGTATAGAACCAATGTTAATCAATGTTAGCATGTAGTATGACGAAGTTATAACGGATATTTGTGTTTCTTAACTTATGACTATGATGATGATGGTATGTTATTTGTTTGCGGAACTTAAGTCGTATTTTTTGTTTCCTTTAGTCGTACATACAAATTTAACTTTAAACAATAGCATGATCAGATAAAAACGTTCCAAGGGGTTTAATGTGGGAACCGGAGTGAAGCTAGGGATAGCTCAACCGGAATACTCCTAAATTCATCTTTTCAATAGATTACTATAACGAGATTTTTCTGTGTTGTTGCAGATTCAGGGTTGCTACGTTTATACTCCAGGTTGAATGTAGTAGTAGAATGTAATGAAGTATCGGCTGGAATCACGATAGATACAATACGGTAGCGCAACTTATGAAAAAAGCCTTTCAGCCATCTTGGATTTTGTATGTAAACAATCTGCAATATTTTGCAATATCTTTTTTTGCTCTTTGTGTGTGGAATTGTTTTGGTGGCAATAAGAGCATTGAGAAGTTGAAAGGTAAGTCTTTTACGATTAAAGTTAGGTTTGTAATATACTCTATCTTATTTTTTGTTTCAGATCAAGAGAATAAATCGACTCTCGGTGTCGGTTGGTGATGGAGATATTTTTCCCGCGTTTTGCAGTTAGAGACGTCGGTTAATCGTTCGATTAATCCAAATAATCCAAAATCTGCATCAGTAATTTTATATCGAATGGTTAAAAATCAAAGTATGAATACATCGAATAATTATCAAAGTAATCGCGATTAATGAAAAAGGGAACAATTTTTTTCAAAAAATACAGTGCAAAATTTGTTTATTCGTTGGTGTTTCGTCGAAATTCATCGAATATGCTAAACCATTTACGGTTGAAGCATAAAAATGATTCCCTGCTGGTGGAGGATACTGGGATGAAGAATTCAGGGTCTGCAGAAGTAACATGCGGACTTGAAGAAGGTGGTCTCAACTCATGTTCTAAAATAGTAGTATCCAAACTCTGGGTGCCAAGGAAAATATACCAAACTAGTGGTCAATGATTCCATAAATATACTTTTTTTGAACTAGTAGTTATAGGGAAAAAGCAGAAAAATACACACAAATCAGATATTTCAACAACATTCGAAGAATAGGTAATTTTGAACAGAAAACATTTTATGTTGGTATAATAAAAATATTGTGCATCATTTTCATGGTGTGCTCTCTTTTCAATCTTCCTCAAAAAATCATGAAATGGCAAATTTATCAATATACTGAAATACCTTTTCAGTACACCATATTTATTTCAAAATTATATTTAATGTAACTATTAAAATTATGACATAATTTTTTTTATTATAAATGACTGTTCGTTTTGATTACAAGAAACAAATATTCGCTCGATTAACCGAATACTGAAAGACAATTAAAAATTTAAATTTAAAAATGACCCCACGATTAATCGAATAAACGAAAAATTTAGACATCTCTATTTGCAGTTAAATCCCTCTCCACAGTCCTCTGTATATTTATGCCGTTTCCTCTCGCGCACTTATTGACGACACGGTCACACCTTTATTGCACACATCTTGGGCTGGAATCAGGCTTAGGTTTGCTCAGCTCTCTGGTCTCGAAAGCGATTAACAGATCGTTGTCGGGTATCCAGTAATGCGGGATTTCTTTTGTAAATTCAAGGTTGGTACTGACATAGGTATTAGGTTCAATTCCTGATCGGTCAAGGGTCTTCCCGGGTTGGAAATTCTCTTGACATGCCTTGGGAGAGTTACTGGGCTTGGGTTTGCTCAGCTGCTTGAACTCGGAAATGATAGCATCGTGGGCGGAGATCTGATAAAGCGAGAATTCCCTTGTAAATTCGTGGCTAATACTGACATAGGTATTGGGTTCAATTCCCGATCGGTCCAGGGTCTTCCCGGGTGGGAAATTCTCTCGACATGCCATGGAATAAATACGATCAGATAATGGCTTGTATCGTTCTTTCGATAAGTAGAAAAGGGACTTGTTTCAGAAAAAATATGTAGAGTTTGCTTCGTGTTTCGTTCATTTTTTCGTATTTTCGCGAGTGAAACCGTATGCAGTGATTTTTGTGATTTTGTAACCGCAGAAATATGATCGGTGTTCTCATTAACTAAATTCTCCTCGCTTCACGGCCGAAGGATTTCTTTTTATATATTTTAACAGCGCGAGAACGAAGAAAGAAAAAGTAAACAGTGTCATATTTTATTGCCTTCCATTTTGTAGTTTCGTCTTTGTTTTATATTCGTGTTTTGATATCTGTGACCGTCGTCGGAGGTTGAATAGATGTGCGTGTGTTCTTTCCCACACATTCTCCGAATATAATCGCTCTCACGATGAAAAACGTAAAAGTTTCGCGAAGAATAAGGAAAAACAAAAACAAAAGTATGGAAGTGCAGCGATAAGAAGGACAAAAGTGCCACTAGCCTTTCTAATTTATTAGTGTTCGTGTAATAATTCCGTCCGATGAATATATAGGCGCGTCTTGTATGATGTGGTTCTTTTCATCGACGTGTTTTTTCTGTGGTGAACGTGTTTATTTTGTGGGTGTGTGGGTACTTTTCCCTATACGTCATGTACATTAAACGGGCTAATCAGTGTTGTGTTGCTACCCTGGAGGAAGCGACAACGTATCACATGTATTGGTGGTATTGTTTTGCATAGTAGACAAGTTCTTTCTAGCACTTGCGTGGCCGTGACATGTTATTACGTATGTCGCGCAACTACGTCAATAATTATAAGTTTCAACCTCCAGTTTTTTTTAATTCCATCTCCTATTTCCTTTGTGTAAATATGTAATTCTTGTATTATCTTGTATTCTATATTATATGTTTAAAATGTTGATCAGGCAGCTATCGAATATGGCCCCATTTTTTTACTGTGTTCAGTTTGGAATATAACGGAATGCGTCTGAATAGTACTTTTGATTTAATTCTTTAATTCTTCAATTTTTAATTCATTAGTTCTTTAATTATATAATAATTCTTTAATTCTTGCCCACTGTTGCAGTTCGATAAATAATACGCTCGTTGATTAACGGAATATTGCGTTAGCCCGATTGATTCTCAACGAGTTTTCTCGGTTACCTTCTAAGGTTTCCCAAAGATGATTCTCCGCTGATACGATTCAAGTTAGATATAGAGTATGCGAAATGAATAAATGAATATATCGTGGGTCCAATTGATTTTAGATGAGTTTTATTGGTTACCTTCTCAGGTTTCCCATAGCTCTCCGTCCTCGCGATTGTGGTTTTCCTTTTCAGGATACCTAAAGATAATCGTGACTCGTGAGATTTTCGGAATTTCATTTCGTCAAGTGGTCGATAGTTAGCGTTTTTATAATCACATCACTTACCTCAGTGAATCCTGATTCTTACCTCTCCTTACTATCCCTATCCCTCCCATGATAAACGCTAGGGAACCACGCTATAGAGGCGACCCTTCTGGCCTTCGGGCGGCGTATATCATACTAACATTCCTTCCCTTACCCTGGTGACTGTAAGGACGTGGCCGGCGTCGTTATTGACCATTTAAAGTTCGAATCACCGAGGATTGCACAACGAGAATGATTTGCTAGTCCCAAGCGTCATTCTGTGTGTTCTTTGTGCAATTTGGTTGGTTCAGGTCAATCACGGAGAGCAACTACGAATTGTACAGTCTACCCAAGCTCAAGCTCAAGCTGTATCGTTCTTTCGATAAGTAATCTGTGTTTGCGAGATAACCAGTCCGTTTTCCTTTCAATATAATTTTCATACTGGTTAGTTGATGAAAAATATGAATACCGTAATATAAGGATTATCAATAAGATAACTCGTCCCGCTCAAATCTTTGTAGGGGAATGAGGTGGAACCATCATCATTTTGAAACTTTTGAATGCTTTCTTTGAGAAAATTACAACTAATCCTAATTTTGGTTGAAGTCAGGATAACAATGTAGTGTATTCGACAAAGTTTTAGGTTTTATGAAAATAGGAACCTTCGTTGAAGCCATAAACCTTCCATCTTTTATAGTTTCTGGAATATAGGGCATTTTTGTATGGAGACCCCCTGAGAAAAAAAATGTTTTACTCGTTAGATTTGTGTGTGTAAATTCTCGCGTTAGACATGTTCTTGGCATGTTTCTGAATAGAAAATAGTTAGCAGAGTATGTAAATCGCGATAATTTGTACATACAAATGTTACGAATTAAACATTAATAAAAAAAAAACTTTTTCCTTGTAAAAGTGCCCATCTTCCGATGTAGGGACGACTTGTTGTAAATTGTAAGGGCTATTCATATCTATTTTTCTGAATTTTTAAAAACTCATGTTTTTGATAGAAATGAATTTGAATTTTTTAAATATTTTTTTTCCAATAAATTATTTTTTTCAACAATTTAATTGATTTTTTCTAATGAAAACATAAATAGTTCTATACGTTTCATTCATTAACACGTTAAGCCCCGATTTTTTCTTGCTCCGCTTTCCATTCAGCGCGCACTAAGAGCGTTTGCACAATATCAATATGTCGGTTCCAGGTCCCAAGGATAATTATTGTATAAACAGATATCAGTCAGAGATTCGACTAGAAAGTAGTCAC
The DNA here is from genome assembly GCF_029784135.1 of Toxorhynchites rutilus septentrionalis. NCBI lineage: Eukaryota > Metazoa > Arthropoda > Insecta > Diptera > Culicidae > Toxorhynchites > Toxorhynchites rutilus. The sequence continues at coordinate 193,208,953 of NC_073744.1, forward strand.
ATTTTGTAAAACATCCGAAAACAAACCGTATATATTTTTATTTTCTTATTTCGAACTGTCAGTCCCAGTCAGTCAGCGCTTTCCTCCCGAAAAGCTCAACGTCGGCCCCTAGGGACCAGCGCTGGGCTCAACGTGTTAACCAACATTTTGTAGATCTTCTAGTTTTTGAAGTAATTTTTTTCGAAGAAAAGTTAAAAAAAAATCAAAATTTCAAAAAAATTCTCACACGAAATCTATCAGTCCTACCAAATCATAGTCAAAGGATGAAATGTAGGAATGTAGGAATTTCTGTTTTCATTAGAAAATATCAAGTAAATTGTTGAAAAAACAATTCATTGAATAAAAAAATATTTTGAAAATTTAAATTCATTTCTCTTCAAAACATGTTCTTTTAAAATTCTGAAAAAAATAGATATGAATAGCCCTTACAACTTCCAACAAGTCGTCCATACATCGGAAGATGGGCACTTTTACAGAGAAAAAGTTTTTCGAATAACAACTTTTTCATGTTTTTCTTTGAGCAATTACTAATAATGTTTAATTCGTAACATTTGTATGTATATATATCGTGATTTACATGCTCTGCTAACTTTCCTATTCAGAAACATGTCAAGAACATGTCTTACGCGAGAAAAGTGTAACGAGTAAAACATTTTTTTTTCAGGGGTCTCCATACCAAAATGCCTTATATTCCAGAAACTATAAAAGATCAAAACTTTTTCCCTGTAAAAGTGCTCATCTTTCGATGTATGGACGACTTGTTGTAAATTGTTAGGGCTATTCATATAATTTTTTTTGTAAATTAAAAAAAAAGTTTTTGAGAAAAATGATTTTTAACTTTTAGGAATAATTTTTTTTTTCAACGAAATCTTTTATCAAAAAAAAGTTTTATTTTTATTTTTTTCCTAAGACGAGTTGGCGTAAATTCGTCTATAGCCGCAAACATATTTCAATCATCATTTTGGAACTGGTTATGAAATTGAGCTTCTTGTTATAAAAGACCCACATTTTAAAACAGATTTATAGATTCTAAGTGGAACTTTGAATCTTATTTTTAAAATTCATGAAGTTCCTTGACGCTTTCTTCAATAATCCATAATTGCTTAAAGCAAACGAAAAATAAATAGTGGAAATTATAACAAATGACGAAATATGTACATCGCAACACCTTCCCGCTTTAGTAAACAACGCGCACGGAGCTGCGCGCGCGTTTCATAAGCCAATCGCGCACTCTGCGCGTATCCGCCCGGCTCTTTCTGCTCTCACATCCCATCTCATCTCTCGAGAGTCCAGTGCAGAGTGCAGGGGTAACGGCATCACATCATCAACGTGATAGCGGAAGGAAGGAAGTAAAGAGTATGTGCGCTTATGTGCACACGCAGCCAAAAGGACCCACACAGCAGAAGACGGCTCCAAACCAATTTCGCGACTTTTCCAAGCTCAGTCTGAGCGCAGAAATCGGCGCGATCGGGTGGGTTGGCCCAAATTAGTGAGCATAATATATCCAAAAGCAGAGCTGAGGCAAGTCCAGCTTATTCCAGCAGTTCCGGTGAAAAGTGATAGGAAGAGGCACGAGAGTTGAGCAGAAGATATTAGTTTTTCCAGAGTAATTCCAGAAGTGATAGAAGTACAAGCAACTGAAACATAATGGCGGTAATAATTTGTTATCGATTTAAATATCGGATAAATAATAAATAATCAAGTGAATTGAACCTCGCTTTCTATCCTAAATTTCGTCTGTGGAAAAGGTGTGCAATTGTATCGTCGAATTTAGGTTTCGGAAGATACATTTTTTCGCTATTTCCACCAGGATTTTGTGCATAATTTTTTTCCAAGCAAGTGTTAGATTAAAATAAAATTTTACACAAAACAAGTTCTTAAAAGTTGCCTTCACATCTTTAGGAGAAATAATGTTAAAGAATTTACTTTTAAGAAGGTTAACCAATATCTCCAATTATTGAAGAAAACCATTTGATGTGTATTCAATTTCTATCGCAGTTCTAGTTCTTGGGAAAATTTTCAGATTACAGCATTTCCAAATGTGATTACACTCAGCTGAAGTAACATATGTGAGTAATTCAGTGCAATTAAAAAAAGACGATCCCTCTTGCTTGAAGAGCTGTTGGTATTGATCAGAATATGTTTGTCAAGATTCCTCTGGTTGATTTATTACCAAGTGTGTGAAATAATGAATAAACGGTGCCTTACTTGATATTATTGTTCATTCAGTTTCCACAGTTACATAACTCGACTCAAATCGATCCGTTAGCAAAAATCAACAAAACATCATTGCTTTGTTCAGAACACGCACGCTAAATTTATTTGTGCAGAATCAACAGACACTTAAAACGATTACATTCGTTAAAAGAAATGCTAAAGGTATTTCAACGCAAATTACATTACATCTGGGGCTTTTTCTAAATCTCAAATTTAGAAATGCATCTTTACTTCTGCCATTGTGATTGAATGAAGGTAATAATAGCATTCTCGAAGAGCCTACATCTGATCCAATGTTTACAGTGCCGGTCAGAGTTAGACACCCAGCAAACATTAAATCGTATAACTTTGCACGTGATAAGTCACATATAAATTCATATCAAATCACAAACGCAAAAAACATCAATCAAAATATGAATCACACGTATGTAAAATCGTATAAGATGCAAAAATACGATTTTCCATGTTTTCGATGGATTAAGTCGTAACATTGTTGGATCAAATCGCATATCAGTGTAAAAAGCATCGTATATCGTTTTGTGCGGTTTTATATACATATATAATATGGCATATACGCCTTCATTTTGCATGTATATGCCAGTTATACGCATTATATATCATCCAAAAGTGTCGTGGATGTATGTACATTGCGTCTAATTATGGAATTTTATACGATTTAATGTTTGCTGGGCGATTTTTGTTTTCTTTTTCTCTGCAGAGTTCATCTTCATTACTGCAGCGTTCACCGCAGTTCTGATCACGGATGAGAAGCTGGAAACCCTGTTACTCATCGCTCAACGAGATCGTAGGATGATTGATAGTACAACAACCTCAAAACGACAATCTGCTCGATTCATTGAAATGCTTTTTTCTACAAAATAATTCCTTTATTCCGACGCCCATCTGTAAAACAATTTATTTTTGTTATCAAAACACGCTTCAAGGTCGGTAATCACCTTTTGATTGGAGCCAAATAGCTTCCTCTGATATATTACATTATTTTGTGAGGTTATAGTCAACAGCAGCCATATAATAAGGATACATTGGATACAATCTTAACGTACGGTGAAGATAAAGGGCGAACACGAAGTTATTGCGACACCGAAAATGTCATGTCAATTTTCTTATAATGTTTAGAATCAAACCAAAATTTAAGGGTAGTTTTATATGTATACTTCAAAAATCAAAAGAAAAGTTAATCGATGGAGCGTTGAGTGTAAAATTGAACGCATTTTTGCTTGATGCGCTCCATCAAAGTCTTTACAGTGTCATCTGGTACCAGTTTCTCAGTTTTTTTTTCCATTTTCTTAACATGTCCTTCTCGTCTTTGACTGTCAGTACTGTTCCACCGGGCGCAGCTCCGGACAGTTTGGCGGGTTCATGTCCTTTGGAACAAAATGGACAGAATTGGCCTCATACCACTCCAGGACACTTTTAGAATAGTGGCATGATGCCAACTCTAGCCAAAATAGCCAAGCTTCGTCGTGCTGCTGCATGAACGGCAAAAGGCGCTTCTCGCCATTTAATATGCCCTTTGTCACGAAAGACTCACTCCTCAGTCCGCAAAAGCAGATGGCCTGCCAAACGAAATATTTGGAGGCGAACTTCGACATTTTCTTCTTCTTAAATTTGTCGTCCACATCGAACTTGCTCTTGCCGGTGAAAAACTCCAACCCCGGAATTTGCTTAAAATCGGATTTTATACACGTTTCGTCGTCCATCACACAGCAGCCATATTTTGTCAGCATCTTCTCGTAGAGCTTCCGTGCCCGAGTTTTAGCCGTCGATTGTTGCCGCTCATCGCGGTTTGGGAAGTTCTGTACCTTGTATGTATGTAGTCCAGCTCTCTTCTTCGCATTCTGGACGTAGCTCTGCGACATGCCGATCTTTTTAGCCGAATCACGGCTTGAGACGTTGGGATTTGCTTCAATCATCCGCTTCACCTTTCCCTCCGTCTTTTTGTTCTCCGGTCCCGGTTTTCTTCCAGCTCCTTTGCCGTGGTCCAACGTCAACCGCTCCTGGAACCGCTTCAATACTCTGGAGACGGTTGAATGGTGAATGTTCAACATTTTCCCCAACTGCCGGTGCGACAAGTCAGGACATTCCAGGTGTTTGGAAAGAATTTGTTCTCTCGACTCGCGTTGGTTCACCTCCATTTTCGTTGAATCGAAAAACACGACTTCGTGTTTGACAGCATGTAGACAATACACATCAATGAGAAAGTGTGCAAAATTTGGTTGATTTTTACCCAATGGTAAAAAAGTTATGCCCTGTTGAATGTGTCGCAATAATTTCGTGTTCACCCTTTATGTGGAAAAGCATTTCACAGTGCCATTTGTGTAGTTCCACAATTGAAATGACCGACTTGTGATATTTATGGGCGTTGTCTCGACAGAAGATCCCTTTCTACCCTTCAATTAGGGGTCGATTTTTCTACAATTTCGACGACACGATGTTGGATTTGGTCAATTGTGAGAATGTGTCTCTTCCAAATATTCTTTTGAAGATGTGCTTCAGCAGCTTCAGTGCTTCAATTCTTTGTGGTGCTTTTCCGAATGCATGGAAGAAGTCATTCGTTTTTCCCGTCTTCTGAAAACAGGTGCATAAAAATGTCAGAAACTGCAGGATAACCGTCTGTCTATGTGCCGCTAAAAAATAAAAATAAAAATCACGATTGGCGATTCATTATGGGCATTGTAAAGAGCTGCACTGAAAAATATCGCGAGTGAGTATATCGCTTGCGATTAAAAGGCTGCATTGTAAAGGAAGCATAATCACACTGTCAAGGCGCTTCGTGATTGTTTCTCCATTATGTGGTAATGCACCTTCAGACGAACAGGACTTCTTAGGATACTTGGTTAGTGATTCATGTGTTGTCAAAATGACTGCGATATCTTTATTTTGATTCAGGAACTTCCTCCCGCGCTGTTTGAATAAAAATGAGGGTAAATTTAGCGAAAAAAAAAAACAAAAAAAAAACTTCGCTCGCTTGTTTTATTTAAACAAAAATCTTTTTTTTTTAATTAACCTAATCCGCCGAATCGCTTGATTTCTCTCGTTAACTTTTATCCGAATACAATAAAAGTTGTTACCATTCGCCGTAATCCGTTCCAAATCATTCTTAATTATATCGCTCATCTTAAAGTTTCGTCCAGTTCTTCACTTGATTCCCCAGAAGACAAAATATCACTCACCCGCCAAAATCCGCTCATATTTACAGAAAATTAACATTAAATATTGTAAATACTCGCGTTCGCAAACTGCGACTGGTATCAGTGCAAGCAATTTTGAAATTAGGTTGAACGTCAACGCTGCTTATTTTCTTTTGTTTCATTTCATGGGCGGCAGTGTGGCTATTTTCTGTAATTATATAATTATTTCAATTAATTTATTTTTAATGTTTGTTCATTTCTTTTATCCATTCACTTGTATATGCTGCTATTGTGCATTACCCGACTCAGCTGTTTTGTTGTAAACAAGTTGGCCTTGGGCTTGACCCGACTCAACTGTTCCTTGAGTTAATGTCAATAAATTTTGATTGTTTTATTTTATTTATTTGTTCTTAGTACAAGTTGGCCTTGGGCTTGACCCGACTCAACTGTAACCGAAACACGATGCATAATTTTTCTGTACAAGTTGGTCTTGGGCTCAACCCGACTCAACTGTTTTGGCCTAGAGCTATACTCGACTCAAAACTTTTAGTACAAGTTGGCCTTGGGCTTGACCCGACTCAACTGTAACCGAAACTCGATGTATAACTTTTCTGCATAAGTTGGCCTTGGGCTTAATTCGACTCAACTGTTTCGGCCTAAAGCTATACTTGACTCAAAACTTTTAGAAACAGTTGGCCTTCGGCTTGACCCGACTTAACTGTTTTGACCGTGATTTATATTCAGTGTGATGCTTTTTGTTTATAAGATGGCCTTGGGCTTGACCCGACTCAACTGTTTTGATCTAAGTAAAATCATTTTTCTGGCATCCCTTCTCGTCAGTTTAATTTTGAAACACTGGAAATGAAGGTAATGAAGATAGTGTAACGAGCGATATCGCATGCACTGCCTTAACCACCTTTCACATCGCAACGTCAATACTTGTGTCTGTTTCTTCCATATTCACATAGAATGCCATATTAACAATGACGCCATCACATTTTGCTGTGGAGGCGATCTGGCGTAGCGGTAACATCCATACCTCTCACGCTAAAGGTCACGAGTTCAATTCTCACTCCCGACATTCTTCCGAAATGGAAGGTAAAAGTGACGAACCAGCCAAATGTGTTGAAGGTCACTATAATACAGAAATAAAAAAAAAATTAAAAAAAAATCACATTTTGCTTACCAATACTGATATACTTCTTCTACTACTCCACCTCGATTTCTAACTCATTGTTTTCATCTGTTTCCCCGTCCAAACTGGAAACAAAATTATTATTTATCGTTTCTTTTTTTTACCACTTACCAATCTGAGAATTTGAATAAAATCATTCTCCTATCCAGCGAATCTAGTATGGCAGGATCGCCAATGTGATATTCCCACAATCAACAACACACAACACTATCAATTATTCAAAAACCGACATCCATTTCTCTCTAAATGTAATAATCAACACACTCGTGCTGTCATACCAATTACACTCTAAATCTAGAATACCACACCACCCATCTAGCATATATTGTTCCACCTGGCTGATGTATGTAGCATCTCCTGTCAAAGCAACGCGATTTTCGCAGCCAAAGCTTGGGGAATTCTATCTTTTTTCGCACTGCCATGGGTGATTTCGCGCTTTGCTCTGATTGGTTGACGAATAAAAATCGTTATTGAAGAAAAAAAAAAATCGCGCTCATTGTGAATGATTGGTAAATCCGGCATAAGTAGTTATACTAAATTTTGGACACTCACTTCGAAAATCCAACGTGGTCAGGTTCAAAAATCGCAATGTCGTTGAAATTGGCCTGAACGACCGCGTGCATCGTTCTCAAAGATTTCCGTGAGCGGCATACTATCGATCGGCTTTGTTATACCAAGCGTCGTATAGACTCTAATGATCGAAAGCTGCATTTCAAGGTGTTAAGCGTCATTAGGATAAACCCAGGGTTGTCGTTTTATGATATCGCTAAGAAATTTAATGCCAGCCAGAGCACCTTTAGAAGGATTCGTCCGTTGACCAGTAAGCAACCAAACAGGACACTGAGCAAGCCAAAAAACCTGTCCGGAAGTTGTACAGTGAGGTTCTTTCGAAGCACGAAGAATGCATCCTCATGGACGACAAAACGTGTGTGAAGATGAATTATGGGCAGTTTCCCGGATAAAAGTTCTTTAAAGCCATTGGTCGAGTTGATGTTCTTAACAAGTTGAAATTTGTTTTTGTCGCTAGTTTCACGAAAAGGTTATGATTTGGCAAGGTATTTGCAGCCGCGGACAAAAAAACAGTATTCCGTAACAAACAAGACTATGGATTCCAAAATGTATGAAAAAACGTATTCTTCCGTACATTGAGGCCATAATATACCTGTAAAGTTTTGGCCTAATTTAGCAAGCTGTCACTACAGCGGAGAAGAATTACAGTGGTATTGAGACTACGGGATGGTCCCAATCTTAGCCCATCCTTAGACAACATACGAATTCCATGCTGGTAGAAGTTTAATAGTTTTGAAGCAATCAATTTTTTATGCCAACTTTAGATTTCTTCACATAATCGGAGCCGTTCTTCAGAAACAGTCGACTCCATGGACCGGAACAAATTATAATCTGGACGAGCAATGTCTTGGGAATACGGCGGATGAGATAGCACCTTCCCGTTCACTTCTTCTAGATAATTTGTGATGGATTCGTGAACGATTTTAAACCAGGAAAAAATGAACTCGGAGAATTACGAACTAGCGAGATATTGCTCCATAAGATTATCACTTGTCCTGGTCCCTGCAACATTCTCTTGTAGAACAGGACAAAAAGAACCATGACCAATTTTCCAACGAGAAACCAAACAAGTTGGAATTTCAAAGTACGTGGAAGACGATGAAATATTGTGGAACAAAATGGTGCATTACACGTTGTGTCAATTAAGATTCTGGACTGGTAATAAAATGCGAAGCAAATTATTTGAATATTTGTTGATTTTATTATTTGGGCTAGTTTCCTCCAGTTTCAATATACTGTTTACCTTGAACGATTGAAATGCAAACAAAAATTTTGCTCGTCTCAATTATCTAAATAAATTGAAATCAAGGAAACTTCAAGGTCAACCATATCATTGTGTTATGTGTAATTCCACTGACATGGATTAGGTAAACAGACAGATCAATAGGAAGGGCCAAACACTATTTATACTAAGTCCACATAGCTCCGTCGTAACCACCGTCGAACAAACACAGCAAACGGAAACTATTCAATTTAACATACGAAACGAATAAAATAACCGTTTCACCTGTTGCACTACCGCCGGTGTGTTCCAAGATAGGTGGGAAATAAAATAGTGCCCCACTTGTGAAATACCCGTAAACACCCCAGCGTTACCGTATTTTCACCAAGAAAATCGCCCAATATTAATAACACAGTCAATGTGATCGACGGTTGGGTTTTCTTTCCTCTAACGTTCATGTTGGCATTTCCACACCTCGAGTGTTTTGGCTTCCGAGAGCATCTTCTTCGAAAATAACGTGAAAATATTATCCCACCATCCATCCGTCCGCATCTCGTTCGTAGTTTCGTTCGGTGATCCGGGCAGCAGGTGATTGAGTGTGGCCACTTATTTCGACGAAAGTGGAAAGTTCAAAACCCACCTTCCGCGCCTCGTCTCGAGCGTAAGCGAACCGCGAACGAACGGTGCTGTTCCGGTCGTGAAGCGGTGGCGGCACGTGTGCACACGTTTGAGGTGAGGACTTTTTAATTGAGAGCGCGTACGATTGATTTCGAGTTGTCAGCCATTCAGTTGTCATTAATTATGGCAGCGATGTGAGGGAATGTCAAACCGCTCGCGCATACAAAGTATGTGCTTGTGTGATCCGAAGTGTGTGCTCTGTGGGCTCAGTGCAACGGAACGAATGCTACAAGCTTGCGAAAAATTCTTAATGGTTTAATTAAAAGGACCAAAAGAAATAAAAACTGATGTTCAGACGATATTTTTAGGATCACTCACTGTGTCCAAGTCAATTAAATCATTCCACAGTTTGCGGTGGAATGATCTCAGCTATTTGTAATATCTGCCCAAGAAATATGCGAATTGAAGTCATTATACAAATTTATGATGTTTCAATGAAACCATCTTCCAATATTGAGAGGACAAATTGGTTCAGTCCATTTTCCTGAAATGACTCCAACTTTTCGATTTTTATAATTTTATCTGAACTTTTCTGAATGTGTTCCAAAGTTCCGTTTTTTTTCCTTAATTTATCTGAACTGTTTCAAGTTCTTTGGTGTTTGGGCCTGTATTTTCTAAGTTCTGAATTTGTATTTTTCTTGATTTTGTTTTATTTTTCCTGTTTTTTTTTTAATTTCAGATCTTTTGTGATTATTTCCTGAGTTTTTCTAATGTGTTCTATTTCAATAATCGTTTTTTTCTATTTTAAATTTAGATTTGTCAGCGTTTTTTTTCTGAATTTCGATAATTTTTTTTCCGATTTTTAAATGCTTCTGATGTGTTTTAACTTTTTTATATGCAGACTTATCTCACTTCTTAACTAGGCGAACCTAGCCAGAATTTTCACCTGCCCCCGGGCTTCTGAATGCCAAAGGGGGACTAGGCTCTGCGGAATGCACGTATCTGCATGCTCGTGCTGTTTTAGTCCTGACCGAGGAATTGTCGGACAATCGCGCAGGTGCTAAGGATGACCGACTTTTGAATTCCTTCTCCATGTTCAACACCTTTAGCGCTTCCAGAAGTGTCTTCGGGATAATTCCAGTTCCAGAGAGAACGACTGGAACAATTCTTGGGACCTCCCTTAGCCCCCACAGTTCCTTGACCTCCACGGCCAATGGTCGGTACTTGCAGATTTTGCGACCGTGGGTCTCCTCCAGATTCTGGTTCAGTGGCATAGCGACATCGATGATGGTGACTTTGCGGTCGCTCTTGTCGTAAACCATTATATCTGGGCGGTTGTGGTGGATCGAGAGGTCGGTCAGAACAGTGCGATCCCAGTACAGCTTGAAACGGTCATTTTCCAGGACAGGTGCAGGCAGGTACCGGTAGTTTGGTACGTTGTCTTCCAGTAGAGCACATTGGAGCGCCAGTTGTCGATGAACAATACGGGCCACGTTGTTGTGGCGCTCGGTGTAGGCTGCGTTGGCCAAAACGGGACAGCCTCCCATAATGTGCTCTATGTTTTCACCTGGTTGATGGCACATCCGGCAAATGTCATCAACGTCTTGATGCCAGACGTACCGCCTGCAGTTTCTCGTCGGCATTATCCTGTCCTGGATGGCTATCATGTCGGCTTCTACTACTGAAGAGAGTTCACCACGCGTTAGCCACAGATTAGATGCGGCCTTGTCGACGTGTGGCCGATCCAGTTGATGGGGGTGGGCACCATGCACTGCCTTCTGCTTCCAAGCTGCAATCTTCTCGTCCACTGTCTGCAGATTGCAGTTTAGTTGGTACTCCGCTTGCGCCAAGTGCAGAGCGCTGTATCCTCTGTCAGCGGTGCAGACAGCCCGGTATAGCGCGTTTTGGTTGGCGCGTTCTACGAAGTACTCGCGCAGTTGTCGTACCTGGGCAACACACAGTGCAGAAATGTCGACGATTCCAAGTCCCCCTTCTTTGCGTGGTAGTGAAACTCTCTCCAGTGCCGATTGAGGATGGTGCATTCCGGCCTCTTTGAATGCTTTCCTCATCCTCCTCTCAAGGTCCTCTAGGTTAGTTTTGCTCCATTTGACTACACCAAAACTGAAGGTCAGCAGGGGAACCGCGAATGTGTTGATCGCGCGTACCTTGTTCCCCGCGTTGAGGAAAGTCCTCAGGACACAGTTCACTCGACTCAAGAACTTGTCTCGCAGCTCCGTCTTGATGTCGGAGTGGCGAATCCCGGTGAGCTGTCGGAATCCAAGATATTTATAGGATTCGCCACGAACCATGTCTCTTATGAACTCGCCGTCATAGACCTCGTAGCCTCCGGATTCGGTAAGTTGTCCTTTCAGCAGGTGGACACAGCGACACTTGTCGAGGCCGAACTCCATACAGATGTCCCTGCTTATTTCTTCGACAACCCGGATAGCTACACCTAGACGCTGACGTGAATCAGCGTAGACCTTGAGATCGTCCATGTAAAAGGTATGGGTCACTTCTTTGTGGGCGCCGTCACCATACCTTATTTTATAGCCATGACCGTTTCTATTGAGCGTCCTACTGAGGGGGTTCAGTGCCAGACAAAACCAAAGCGGGCTGAAAGAGTCGCCTTGGAATATCCCCCTCTTTATCTGCAGCGTTCTAGACTGCAACACATTTTCCCCATCGCTAAGGTGCAGAGACGTGCTCCACTGCCTCATCGCATGCTGCAGGAACCTAACGACGACGGGATCAATTTTGTAGAGCTCCAATACCCGGACGAGAAACGAGTGAGGTATGGAGTCATAAGCCTTCCTGTAATCGATATAGGCCATGCTTAGGTTCCGCTGGTTATAAACCGCCTGGCCGACAATGGCTGCGTCGATGATGGCCTGGTCTTTGCAGCCATGCGTATTTTTTCTGCATCCTTTCTGCTCTTCTGCGATGATATGGTGTTGTTCGCAGTGGGCAGAAACTTTGGCGGTTATGATGCTGCTTAATATCTTGTACAGACTCGATAGGCACGTTATCGGCCTGTACTTTGATGGGTTCAATGTGTTGCTGTCTTTCGGGAGGAGGAATGTGATGCCACGAGTGGCGAATTCAGGGAGGTTGTGTGGGTCACGTAGCACCTTGTTGAAGCACTCAACTATCTTTTGATGTGCGACGGTCAGCTTCTTGTGCCAGAAGTTCTGAACACCATCGGGGCCCGGTGCTGCCCAGTTCCTCAGGTACCGCGAGGCTTCGCGGACATCGTTCTCTTCGACGATGATAGCTGGCATCTCTCCAATTTCTCCACAACTCTCCTCCTCCCGTCTTAACCACATTTGCCCGTCGCGATGTTCTACTGGGGTCTCTCAAATACCAGCCCAGAAGTTCGTCACATCGCTAATATCTGGCAAACCTTCGCGGTAGTCGGGCTTCTCGTCGCTAATGTGGTCGTAGAACGCTTTCTCGTTATCTCTGAACATCCGATTTTGTTCCTGGCGCTTTGCAGAGTCAGAGTAACGTTTCAGCCGTTTAGTTAGGACGCTCAATTGCTGTACCAGTGTGTCGAGTTTTTCCGTCAGCTGGTGAGCTCCCAGCTGGCGAAGTTCAGTAGGCCGCACGATCACAGCAACTTGGCGACATAATTTCGCCGATCTGCTGCCTCTTTTGTACGCCATCAGTCTTCCAATTGCGGCGCGCTTGTTTAGGATCCGTTGCTCCAATCTCCTTCGCCATGGAGGCTCACGCCTTTCACGGAGATGTTGGAGCAGTCCGCCTCTTGGCCTAATACGGTATCCTAAACTTTTGGCGGTCGCCACAGCAGCACAGTAAACTTTCAGTTGCAGCTCCTCCATGTTCTCAGCATCAACCAAGTGCAGCGGAAGAACGTGCTCGTTCATGAGCTTTACTGCACTTGTCAGCCTGCGGGAATGCTGCAACTTCGGGATCCTGGGGCGCGACAAAGGGTCCGTGTCGCGGAACTGTGAGATCGCCTCGTCGTAATGGAAGACCAGATCGCGTAGTAGTTGTTGATCTGGCTGTGGATCTTCCGGCTCAGGGGGTTGTTGTACTGTGGCCTCCACTGGTGCTGATTCGCGTGCCCCACTCGCGAATGAATTGCTCAGCCGTACTGAACTTCGTCTCGACACATCGCTTGCTCTGTTGTTCCTGGAGCTTATTTCTCTCTGCACCTGCTGCTTGATCTCGTCGATTTGCGTTTGGGAGAGCATGTTGTTGCGTACAATCGCTCTACGCCTCGCGTTCATCGCGTTCTGATCAAGCCTCCCGACGAACTCTGGATACGCTTCCTCGAACATTGTTAGTATTCGAGAGCGACCGCTCATGTCCGTCTCCAAAGCAGTGCAGATGTAATAGGCGCGGATCACGAATTCATTCATTTCGTGTGTCCACATGATCCGGCGCCTAGTGGTACCCACAAGTGTGGACGACTGTCGTCTGGCAGTCGCAACACGTCTCGTAGGCGCAGCGTTTCTTGGGTGATGTCGATGGCTGCTGTTTCCGTGTGGCGGTAGCTCTTCGGGTTGAACCCGGCTGGTGGCCCGCTCTTGCACATCGCCCTCCAGCCGCTGGCCGCTCGCTCTTACGCCCGTTCCAGGACCAGCTCCAGTTCGGGGACCCTCCTCGGGTGATCGCATTCGTAGTATTCGTCTTGACCTTAGCTCCATTGTCTGGGTGTATCTCCTTTGCCCGGGAGACAGCGGGTTGGCAAGGCCTCCATGACCCGGGATTCCTTCCCCGGGAGAGATATAGCGCTCTGACTCGCTCGCACCCCCTCACTTAGCCACTTTCGACACCCGTTCTCGGAGCCAAGACCAGGTGTGTGTTTCCAGTTCACGCCCGATCTAAAAATGTCGTCATATGATCTTCGTGGAGGCGTGAGATAGGAACATTTGAGACCAACAGGCAGGCTCCTACCCTATGTTGATCCCCATTTGAGAACCAAAAAAGATATTTATATGATCTTTTCTCCTTTGTTTTTTTTTGCGATCTATTTTTATTTGAGATCATCTGATTTTGTTTCTTTTCTGAATTTTCTGTTTTTTTCAAATTTTTTTCTATTTTCTTTTGAATGTTTCTGTATTCTACTGTATTCAATCCAAATTTTTCTGAAATTTTCTGACCTTTTCCGAATATTTCTAAACTTTTATGTTTCTAAATTTTTCTAAATATTGTTTTTTTTCTGAATTTGTCTGAATTGTTCTGATAAACATTCAAGAAATTTTCTTTTTTCTTAACTATTCTGATTATTTTCAAATTTGAATTTTTGATATATTTTTTAAATGTTTTGATTTGTTCTGAATTTCCTTTTTTAAGTTCGTTTGATGCTTTCAATATTCTTTGAACTCGGATTTTTCTTATGATCGAATTCTTTAAAAATTTTCAAATTTGTCTGTATGTTTCTGAATTTCTCTGATTTTTCTGAATTTTTTTGAATTTATGGATTTTTTTTTCTGTAAGCGTTTCTGTTTTTTTGTCTTGCTTTTCTTTAATTTTTCAGATTTTTTCATAATTTTCCTGTTTTTCGGGATTTTTCCAAATTTTCAGTAATTCCAGATTTTTTAAAATTTTCCTGTCTTCCATTTTTTTTTCAGAATTATTTTCACTTTTTCTGATTCTATGTTTTTTTTTCTGAAGTTGTATGATTTTTTATTCAATTTTCTGAGTTTTTCTTAATGTTTTCAAATTCTTCCTAATTTTTCCTGATTATTTTTTTTTGTATGAATTGATTTGAATTAAATTGAATTGCTAAGATTTACCCTCTTTTTACTGTATTTTTTGAATTGTTTAATTTTTTTTCGATTTTCCATGTTTTTTGTCTTTTTTAAGAGACTTTTAGCCATAGGCGGGTTCGTCTTTGCGATTTTTGAATGCTTTTTTTCTGTCTGAACTTTTCTGGATGTTTTCCAAATTTTTTGATTTATTTTCTGAGCTTATCTAAACTGTTTTAAATTCGTTTGACTTTCTCTGTATTTTCTGAATTCCGAATCTGTATTTTTCTTTATTTTGTTTTATTTTTTCTGAATTTTAAATTTTTTAACAATTTTTGATTTTTTTATGATTATTTTCTGAATTGTTCCGATTTTTGCTATATTGAAAATCTGTTTTTTCTATTTTCACTTTGAGTTTATCTAATTTTTAAATATTTTTTAAATGTTTTTATCTGAGATTAACTTTTTTTTTTTTCAAATCCTTCCGGTGATTTCTGAATGTTTCTCTATTTTTTGTGAATTCTTCTAAATGTTGCTGAATTTTTCTATTTTTTTTCAAATTTTGTCAATATTAATTTTTATATATCTTAAATTGTCAAAATTGTTCTGATAAACTTTTTATAAACTTTTTTGAAAATAAACAAATTTTTAAGAAAACTGCAAAATAAGACAAATTCAGAAAACAGTCAAAAAAGTTAAGAAAAAATCAGAAAAGCTCAGAAAAATTAATAAAAATATAGAAAAATATGGAAACAGTCAGAAAAATTTAGAAAAAATTGAATAATCAGAAAATTCAGAATAGAAACAAAAATCAGTAAATCCCAGAAAAATTAAGAAAAAAATGATAAAGCTCAGGAAACAGCAGAAGAATTCAGGTTTTTTTTCTAAACAAAGCAGGAAAAAAAACAAAATTTGAAAAATTCATCAACATTTAGAAGAGTTTCCAAAAAATATAGAAACATTCAGAAATCACCGAAAGAATTTGAAAAAAAATCAGTTGATCTCAGAAAAAAATATAAAAAATATATAAAAAATTAGATAAATTCAAAATGAAAATAGAAAAAACAGATTTTCAATGTAGCAAAACTCCGAAAAATTCAAAAAATAATCTAAAAAAATAGAAAATTCTTAAAAATTTTAAAATGTAGAAAAACAAAGAACAATAAAAATTCGGAATTCAGAAAATAAAGAAAACGCCAAACGAACTTAAACCAGTTTAGATAAGCTCAAAGAAAACAAAACAAAAAATTTTGAAAAACTTTCAGAAAAGTTCAGACAGAAAAAAACAGAAAAAAATCATTAAAACATCGCAGAGACGAACCCGCTTATGGCTGAAAGTCTCTTATATAAAGACAAAAAAAAATCAGTCGAATTCTAAACATTTTCGAAAAATTTAGAAAAATTCAGAAGCATTTGAAAAATCCGAATGAAACGAAAAATTTGGCGAATTTCAGAAGAAAATGGCTTCCAGAAACTCAAAATAAACAGAAAAATAAATAAACAGATTTTCAAAATCGGAAAAATCAGAGAAAAAAGAGAAAGTAAACAATCAACCAATAAATGATGAGGAAGCTACAGTGTCGACATCTATCGTGACATGAAGCATTTTTTCTCAATCATTTAAGTAAGTCTATCAACAGTTATGAATTGCTAAAATTTGAATAGAAGTTATTATTTGTCGCTTTTTACGCGGTTTTTTTTATATATGGTTTTATTTTACGCGGTTTTTGGAATTTACGGGGTTTATTTTTACGCGGATTTCGAAATTGACGCGGATTTCGGCATTCACGCGGTATTTTTTATGCGAGTTTTAAAGTTTACGCGGTTTTTATTACGCAGCACGCATCAACCGCGTACAAATTCAATGTGCTTATTGGTGTGACCTTTCACGAATGAACTTCGTATTGTATCACTGATTAGTAGCTGAGAAATAAAAGAATATACAGATATCATGATTGCAGCATGCAAAAAAAAACAGTTATACAACATATTTTTAGAATATGGGTCGCGTTTTTAATTTATAATTCACTGTTTGTTAGATTCTATACGGATTTTGAAATTTACCCGGTTTATTTTTACGCGGATTTTGGAATTTACGCGGATTTCGGAATTTACGCGGTTTTTGTTTACGTGGCACGTATTCGTTTTACGTAGTATTTTCCCTTACTTAAAAATCATCATTTCAATGGAACAAAAATCATTATCATATACAAATCTCAACCAAGACTCTCACCACTTGCAAAAAATAAAAATGCTACTCTATCAAATGGACATTGTCGCAGAGAAGTTCGGAATCCGCTTATCATGCTCCACATTGTTCCAACATTAAAATTCGTCATCTGTGATTTAAGCCGGGCCGACTTTTGAGACAAATCTTGTAAACAAAATGACTGTTTTTTGAAGTACTTGTACATTGCACAAACGTTTATTCTAATCATTCTTGGCTTGGTTTCTCTTCTCACCACAGCCCCGCAACAAGGAACAGGAAAAAGAGGTCCTCGACTGGATCGCCGAGGTTCTCGGCGAGAAGCTTCCGCCCGGTGCCTACGAGGATGTCCTCAAGGATGGCGTTGTGCTATGCAAGTTGGCCAACAAGTTGGTCCCCGGTTCGGTGAAGAAGATCCAAGAGCGAGGCACCAACTTCCAGCTGATGGAGAACGTTCAGCGATTCCAGGCCGCCATCAAGAAGTACGGCGTCCCAGAGGAGGAAATCTTCCAGACGGCGGATTTGTTCGAGCGCCGCAACATTCCCCAGGTCACCCTCTGTCTGTACTCGTTGGGACGAATCGTATGTTCCGGGCTCTGCCGCGATTGTCAAGATTAGTTTTTCAAGCCAAACCATTACTTTTCCAGACACAAAAGCACCCCGAGTACAATGGTCCCACCCTGGGTCCCAAGATGGCCGAAAAGAACGAACGTGTATTCACGGAGGAGCAACTGCGGGCGAACGAAGGCTTGCTGAACCTCCAGATGGGCTACAATAAGGGTGCCTCCCAGTCGGGCCACGGAGGATTTGGAAACACTCGTCACATGTGAAAAGGGAAAACCTCAGATTCATTTTCATTCACGGCACAAGTGCGTGCGTCATTTTGCCGCTCTGCCCTGTACTCCCCTTCATCTAGCTTTACATATTATTTTTAATTCACATTAGCGAGAATCGTCGGCGCTGTTGTCGGTTGGAAAACGCCAACTACAAACTCACACATTACTTTTGAGGTATTTATTTTTCCAAAAACCGAAAAGGAATTCACAAACCGAACGCTGCGGCCACAGATCAGAACATTTTGCAGTCATTGCTATTTTTAGAGGGCACATAACATGCTCTTGCTGCCGTTCTCTCTGCGGTTGACGGGCTTGTTTGACGTTCACATCCACATCCCACACTTCGCCCACGCAAAGAAATTGTATTACGTATTATAAACAAGTGGAAAACATGCATAACCCCGGGGTGAAACGGGACGGAGAGCGGAGGAAAACGCAAACATTGGATGCGGAAAATAGATTCCCGCCTGATCGCTAGGTTTCACCGAATACTTATCTTTGAGCTACTTTTTAATGCTACTACTTGTTACGTCTCTATTTATTGATTCTGTTTAGTAATAAAAAATATGAACTTAATTATAACAAAGTCGCGTGTGATGTATTGAAAGAAATTTCAGCTTTCTTCCGTAGCAGTAGAAACATTGATCGTGTCTGAGGACTGATCATTAGTTCAACACAGATCAGCTAGAGGTCAGGATTACTTTTCGATGGAAGTCACGTATCGTTTTCGCCCCGAAGCTGAAGTGATAATCAATATAGCAGCCATTCCTGACCTTTCTGAAAGTTGATGATCATCCATGTTTGATTACCTACCTCGCGGATCTAGGAGATTTGCCGCTGATTGATGATTGACACCGTGATGATATTCAATGTCGAAAAGGGATTTTCTTTTTCCGAAGGTTTTTCCCAAATGAAACGGTTTGAAAATGTCGACTCATGACTTGCCTTGCGTTGGAAAAAGCTTTCGTCATGCTTAAGCTGAGTTTGCTATGATCGTCAGAATGACATTTGTCGTTTTTACCTTTCTTACGATGATATACACAAAGATAAGATGTTATCGGTATATGGTATATGATAACGATAATCGTATCGGGGCTACTTGCAATGATAGTGCGAACAATCAAACTAAGCAATGTGTAGTAATTAAGTTTGGAACCTTTTGAAGTCTTAATTTTTGAGAAAAGGGGAAAGGCCCCAAAGTGCCATATCAGGCAAATGCGGCGGATGATTTCGAGCTAAACTGTGACGCCCAATCAGTACTCGATACTCGGTGCATTATCGTGTAAACAAATATCATCGACTATTAAAAGGATTGCGTTGTTCGGATCGATTTCGGTGGATTCTGGCCATCAAATGCTTCAAAACTCAAAGATAATATCCTTCAGTACAACAATCTCTGTGTTTGTGGCCAAGGTTACCACGAAATCGAGCACGTTGTTTGGTCGTGCGAGTTGTATCTTGTCGCCAGATGGAATTTGGAGAACTCCCTTCGGGCCCGAGGAAGGCAACCCAATGTGCCGGTGAGAGATGTATTGACTCGGTTAGACCTTGATTACATGTCCCATATATATGTTTATATATATATATATATATATATATATATATATATATATATATGTTTTTCCTTAAAGCTATCGATCTTCGTGTGTGATTGTCCATATATCCGTATACCCTCCTTTCCTTTCTTTGCGGGTAATTCGTCCCCTTGATATAAATAGTAGAATAAGTTGAAACGTGAATACACTATAGATATACGAATAGATTAAAGAATTGAGTGTTCATCAACATTGTTACAATTTCTTTATATCCCATCCTTCTTCTAAAAATATGTCACCCTTCTAAACTCGAGTACACCGCGAGTAATCGGTTTCCCACCTTACTAACCATAGATGTAAGATAATTGTTTATATATATATAGTTTTAAAATTATATTTAAGAATTCGGCTTCTTTGAACTTAAGTAACTGAGCCCGTAAAAATAAACGAATTAATAAAAAAATCCTTCAGTAACCGTAACCGATGTAGTTTGAGTCGCGGAACTTAATTTACACCGTGGTATTTTTATATTAGAATTATTATATACTGTAATAAAA
This sequence comes from Toxorhynchites rutilus septentrionalis, assembly GCF_029784135.1. Taxonomy (NCBI): domain Eukaryota; kingdom Metazoa; phylum Arthropoda; class Insecta; order Diptera; family Culicidae; genus Toxorhynchites; species Toxorhynchites rutilus. The sequence goes on from NC_073744.1 coordinate 193,228,778, forward strand.
AAATAAAAATAGTCTTGGTTGGTCTTACCCCGTCATAGTCCGTTTTACCCCGCGGGTGTTCCATCTTATCTCACCAGCGAAATAAAAAAAATATTACCATTTCAAAAACTAATGAAAATAGCCACAAAATGATAATATTAACTGCTACACATTTTTAGTAGTAATTGTGGTGCTTAGCGGAGGCGAATATGACACTGCCCTACGATTGTCAGAGTCAATGTCTGCGTTGTGGATTTCTTCGTATATATATAGTAGACATCTGCGTACGTTTGTGATCGTGTCGTTGGTGTAATCTTTAGGAAAACGCCTTGTACATATTACATCTGCCATGCAAGGCGATAAAAGTTTCAGATCCACACAAGAACCATGTTCATGGTAACCATATCGAATCGTGGTAACCCATATCCCAGAATCCAACTGGTTTGAAAATATACTTCATGATTCGATCAACATCATCTTTTGCATTAAATCCTTCGTAGCCACTTTTCCCTCGATCTTCCTCTTCAGCATCCTTTGGAGCTTCTTGTCGCTCAGGGTCGTTGGCCGTCCGAAACCGGGCTTTCTTTCGATGCTCTGATTGTTGTCCAATAGTGCCAAGATGTTGTACATGCCGGAACGGGTGTATACGGCGTCCACAAAGTGCCAAACGATGTTCGTTTTCGGCGCGGCGTGAAGCTACTCCACGCACACTTCTAAACGGAGTAGCTTCACTGTTTTCGCTATCACGGTCAAAATTCGACTGACTGACGAATTTACGATCGAATTGCAACCAGATGGCGCAGCGAGTAAAGTGATGATGTTTTGTTTTGACGTAGAACTACATCTTTCATTAAGGGCGCCAAATCAGAAAATAGGTCACGTTTTTATGAAATAAAGTTAACGTTAATAACTATTTTTGCCGTGAACAGATTCTGGCGATTTACGTACCAAACGAATCGGAAATTCCCTAAGATTTGTGTGATATGCTATACATTACAATACATTACAATTGTGTGCTTTGCCGAACAGAGCAGTCAATAACGAGTAACTTATCGACGAGCAACGAAGGGGAAATCGTAGGATGTAAAGTCTCCGTGAACAAAGGAAAAGTAGAAGAACCAGGGGATTATTTGCCTAAAGTATAAATAGTGGATCTCGCTGAGGCAAACTTCATTCTTTGTGAGGACACCGACTGGGCAACACCGTTGCTGGGCGAGCTGGACGGCGAGGGATCAAATGATTCTCTCAAGGTAATGGTGGTGGAGGAATAATATGAGGAAAGAGTAGAGTTTTCCAAGGGTCTTTTTGAAGGCTAGAGACGAATGAACTGAAGCAGTTTAAAGTCTCTTTAATTCAAAAAGGAAAGAAAGGAAAGGCTAACTTTCAGTATCGTTCTAGATACGAAACAATGAACATCGCTTGTGCTTCCTTGTTTTGCGCCATCACAAGTCTTCGTTTCGGACTGAGCTGTGGACGCGACCAAATTACTCACTCACTGATGTCTCTGGCATTGCAATCATTGCATCAAACTGACGCCATTGCATTAATATTTTGAGCTACATAATTGTGTGGAGAATCATCGGGCTAGGCTATCGTCAGCTCACCAAGAAAATCAATGTTCTGGAATTTTGTCAGGTTTGGTTTCGCATGACGGTAGGAAAACTCTCTCCATAAAGGATGACAGCTAAGCTAATCTAGACTGGAAATATTAATAGAAAGGGCTTCTGTTGAGAAAAGCGCAAAACAAAGATAAGTGTGTATATATTGAGTTGCTTCAAGCCATCGATATATGGATATTTGTATGCGTAAGTCTTCTTCTTCTTCTTCAATGGCACTAACGTTCCTAGAGGAACTTCGCCGTCTCAACGTAGTATTACTTGCGTCATTTTTATTAGTACTTAGTTGAGATTTCTATGCCAAATAACACGCCTTGAATGCATTCTGAGTGGCAAGCTCTAGAATACGCGTGATCACAGTGCAAGTCGGAGGAAATTTCTTTGACGAAAAATTCCCCCGACCAGAACGGGAATTGAACCCGAACCCCCGGCATGTTAGTTATGACGCTAACCACTCGGCCACGGGAGTATGCGTAAGTGCGTGCTTCATAACCTGTCCGTAAAAATAATGCATCTGAAACCCCATTTGTAATGATAAATATAAACAAGGAGGGAAGATAGCGGGAGGGAATTATTTACGCTAGGGTGTGAGTAATGAATCTCTGCTGAGGGAAATATTCTGACTTTTTCCAAGCAGTTAACATTGTTTTCTGTCTTCATAAAGACTTCGTTGGTGCCCTTCACATTGCATCAATGCATCGAAGCAGGCGGTAAGGTTGTGCGCTAAAAAAATATTTGGGGAATACCAAAATATTCAACAAGTTATAATAAGTCATTAATTTATTCAAGTTCGCGTGCAGATAGTGTTTATTTCGCTTATTTAGTCACCAAGAAAGTTAGTGATTTGTGATTTGGTTTCGCTTGCCAGTAGCAAAACTTTCACTACTAAGGATGACAGCTGCGCCCTCTCGAGCATATATTGTTCTGCAAGCACAAGAATGAATCATCAAACAATTAACGTCAAATGATTCTACAATTAAGAAACATTTCAGGGCGACCAAACTGGTAGAATGGTTATTTCAAAATTTTCGTAAATTACAAAATAATATCCGCGGCTCTAAACAAGCGACTAGAATGAAACTACAGCTTAGTTCTACGTCAACAATACGGTCGTGTCTTGAACACAACCTTATATAATTTTTTTTTATATGAAATTCGTTTAAATTTGTTAGAAAAATCTGAATTTTCCTTCAAATTTCCCGGAGTGAAGTATTCTTTCCATGCTGAAATGGTTAGAAAAACATCATTTTACAATGTGGTACGTATATTACGAGGAATGGGTTGTTATAAATATTGTAACTTTATTTTTTATCAACAAAGTAAACGATGAATAGCGTGTTTTGCGCTAAAAATACTGCAAATCCTTCTCGTATCGGCCCCTACATAATCAATGATATCAGCCAATTTGATATCATATCGATTCCATCGCAATTATTCATAGTATCAATAACTGGTATACATTATCCAACTTAAAATTTTCGAAGATTATCTATAACTTTCGTCAAATCGCGTATTGAAACCATCGTAAATATACAAAACTCCAACTTTCTTACCATATGCTGACGACATTTAATGGCTGAAATGAATCTAAATTGAAATAAAATAAATAATCACAACCGAATCTTGCTTTTCAGTGCGTAAAATAATCAAACACCCTCACTTTTGTGGTTCTGAGCTCTGATGTAGATGTCGCATGAGCTGTTTCAGCTTTGCATAAATTCGTCAATAGAACTGTCAAATTTTTTCTGCTTACTCATGGGTTACTATGATTGATGCTGCATGGGTGGTTTCGACAGTGCGTGTTAAGGTAAACCCTTGAGAAATCGACAGTTTTTGTCCAATTTTTTTAATGCAAATGTTATCGGGTTGTCATGGAATGTAATGGTCATGATAATAAGGAGCTCACAAAAAGGGTTCTCAAGATCAAGCATCTGAAGTTCAAACTCTCGTCCCTGTTCAGCTGTTCAGCATGAACATCCACCGAAGATATGGCGTGGATCGAGGGATACCATGAGCACCGACACATCAGTGCGGTTCTGCCATTTTGTCTTCCAATCATAAACATGAGGCTTATACAAAAAAAAAATATTTTCCCTGTCAGTGAAAAACCAACCAGGTGTCGGTTTTACCCCGAACGGACTTGAAATTTTAAAATATAGTTTTTGAGCATCGATTAGCAACAAATCCAAACTCACAAAAAGTATCACACCTCACAACATTTTTCGGTTAAAACACTCAAATTCCACTTGCGAAATTATTCACGGATTGTTTCCAGATTGCTGATTAGTTTTGTTTTATTGTATGTTTCGACAGCAACACGACTCCAGCAGCTGTGACTCGGAACGTGAAAAATTACGTGTGTGTACAGAGGACATCGGAACATGCGTAAAATTTGCTTCTAACTAGAAAAATTAGAGGGTGCCGGTTTCACCCTGATTTCCTCTTTATAAAAATGAATTTCTGTTTCTGGCTGTCTGATTCTTATGGACTCGAAAATACTGAGGAACCGAGACGGCCGCCGAGGTGACGCCATTCGAGTAGGCCGCCGAACCGCCGTCGGAAGCGGCGGCTATTCGCAAACAAACGGACGGCCTACGTTTGCCTGGTGCATTACGGTTGCCCGGGTAATTTTTGCTTTGAAATATATCATTCCTATTTCAAATGATCACATTTGTGCATCAACTGGTATCCAAAAACTCGTGTAAGGACCGTATCGTTATTTATGGGTACGCCTTAGAGTCTCCGTCTGAAAAAGACTATAGCTTGTTTTGACAGCTGTTTATTTTTCTCCTGTTGTTGACACAGTTAGCGTTCAGTTAGCATTGTTAAAAGATCGTTTTTTCCTAAAAGTGCAATCATGAGAGGGCTAACAGAAGAAAAACGAAAATCCATTGTGACCAGATACTGCTCCGAAACAGGAATATCAATGAGAAAATTGGCGAAGGCGGAAGGAGTAAGCGTCCATGCGGTCCAAAACGCTATCAAGCGATTTGGTATGTATAATACATTGAAGGATCTACCCGGTCGCGGCAGAAAACCTGGGCCATCCAAGCCAAACTTGGATAAAAAGATTTGCAGGCAATTTGAAAGAAAAAAGGAATTATCGATACGGGATTGCGCAAAAAAGTGTGGAACATCAATCGGTATGGTTCAACGTGCCAAAGAACGTAACTCACTGAAGGCATATAGAAAGCAAAAATGTCCCAAACGCAGCCAAATTCAGGCAAGTTCCGTGAAAACCCGTGCCCGTAAGCTTTACGATGGGATTTTAAGCAAACGCGAACTGTGCATCGTCATGGATGATGAAACCTACGTCAAACTGGACTACAAAACTCTTCCTGGGGCACAGTTTTACACTGTAAAGCAAGGAACAGATGTCCCGAACGCGGAGAAGTCAATTTTTTGCGAAAAATTCGGTAAGAAAGTGCTGGTTTGGCAAGCTGTTTGTCAATGTGGCATGAAATCATCTCCTTTCTTCACTCTCGGGAATATGAATGGTGAAATTTACCGGAAAGAATGTCTCCAAAAGCGTGTGTTACCGCTCATCCGAAAGCACACTGGTCCGACTCTATTTTGGCCTGATTTGGCATCATGCCACTATGCACGTTTGACCTTGGATTGGTATCGCGAGAATAATGTCGATTTTGTGGAAAAGGAGATGAATCCTCCAAATTGTCCGCAAATAAGACCTATTGAAAAATTTTGGGCTTTGATGAAGGGACGACTGCGGAAGAAGGACAAGGCAGCCGATGACCTTGAGCAGTTCAAAAAGGATTGGATAAATGTGAGCAAACAAGTCGATGAAACGGTTGTCCAGAACCTAATGAGGGACATCAAGAAGCAGGTGCGATCATTGGCGCGAAAATCAGAATCTTGATTATTTTTTACTGTTACTCCTTTCTTTCATTCATAAGATACAATATTTTGATATCAGAACTGAAAAATAAATGCAATATTTGAAATAAAGCTGTGTTTTGAGCGTACCCATAATTAACGATACGGTCCTTATTGCGTGGGTAGAGCAAAAAAGAGAAAAAGCGGAGTTACCCACTATATTTCTAATAAAATATAGCTTTAAATATAGTACATCTGGCTAAATTTGACATTCGGGTAAATGTGACAAAATCCATTATATGATACTTTTAACCCTTGAAAAGGCCGTGGCAACTATATTGCCAGTTACAAAAAATATTCTAAAGGTATTCGGCAATACTAATTTTTTTTTTATTAATTTTGGAGTCATTTTTATGCAAAAAAAACGTGATTTTAGAGCGCAGACAGAAATTTCTGTTTAAATTTATTGAAAATGCAACAAGTTGATCAGTTTTTCGCTGGAAACGTTCTATTAAGGATCTATTGCGTAGGGTCATGCAGTTTTCTCAATAAAATTAATGGGGTATTCGATGAAAATTTCAAATTTTTAATTTTAGTAAGTCTATATAAAATTTTACTAAGTCTATATAAAAAAACCTTTTATCTCGCTGCACTAGAAATATTCTTTTGATTTTTGCATGACCAAACGCGCAATAAAGTGAGCTTACAAGGCAGCGGCAAACAGTAATTTTTGGGGTAATCGGGCAGCGGCAATATAATCCCACCAATTTTTTCAACTGTTTTAATAGTTTATTTTCATCAAAGGTAAATATGTGTTCTTCATGTTAGGATTATGTTCTCTGAAGTTTGAGTCGATTCCTTGCCTAGTTTCCACTGCCTTATAAAGGGTTAAGTACAATTAAAATGATTTATAAGGATGTCAAAAAATGTGCTGAAAAATCTATTTTGGGTGTACCACGAATTTTGAAAAAAAGACATCCGCATTGCCACCATTCGTGATTTTTGCGTTGAGTCCTGGATATCCTGATAGTAGCACCCAGAATATTTTGAACCTGTGAGAAACTGGACGGAATTTGTGTTTGAGGTACAGTGTCGCCGCGGGGATCACGCCAGCGTCAGATAGAGCTTATGTTCACCGCATGTAAACTATGGCGTCAAAACTATGTAACGCTGAAAATACGAGCTTTGGACCATAACTATTCAGAATTTTCAATTTAATCTGATGCGTCAAAAGCCGATGTGTAAAAATTATGCTCGATTCTGTCAATTTAGTTTTTGTGTGTCATTTAGAAGTTTTCGACTTCCCTCTAACATTTTATTTTGTTTTAATGAGAGTGATACAAGCTGAGAAAGCTCACTTACACTGAAGGTAGATTAGCTCAGAGTTTTACCCAAGCCAATTTAATCGATACATAACAATTAAAACCGATGCTTTGTTGGGGGGTTTCCATTCTTTTAGCGTCAAACGGTTACCCCTTTAATCATCGTCAAATTATAGTTTCTTCGTTTCATTTCAGACCTTTCAGTCATACAATTGCCAGCATGGAGCTGCTTCAGCAATCTTTCCACCCAAAACATCCCAAATGCAACAATGCGATTTAAATCTCCACCCACTATTTGTGGGGTGGGTGTTGGTTTGTGTATGTTAGGACCGATTACATTTTCCGCCGAATTCAGCCGCTGTGTTCGACATAGGCGCGAAACACAAGTCGCGTCTGCGACACAATTAAATCATTCCCCCACAAAATGTTTGTTTTCCATCTTCACGTGGGTGAATGGCATAAATTTCGGAAATAAAAATAAAAGAAAAGTCCGCAAGATGAATGAGAATGAAAACGAACCAGTGATCAGTGGCACGTGTTATGCAATGTACGAGTATATTTGGGAAAATGTTCCCTTCGGTGGCCCATCGGTCCTGTTTGGAGCGACGTTTATTGTTTATTGTTTTAAACGAGCAAGGTCGTTTTGGGATATCATCATAGATATCATATACCCAATAGCTGAGACGAATGAGAGAATGCTACTGAATGGTTTCATATGGTATTTTTTGCGGTTACTATTTCGGTTCAAGGTTAGCCATTATTTTTATCGCATTGTTTAGTCTTTTGGGGGAGAAAAATTGCGAACAGATGGAAATACTAACTTTCTGCGGAAGTTGTAGCAAATTGGTCATGCACTTCCGATAGAATTTCATGTTACATTTACTATTACTTCTTATCGTTATCAGTAACGTTCACCCTTAAAACAGTACACATTTTCATTTGATTTGCAGGTGCCAATTTAAAAACTTAGTGTTGAGTTGCAACAGCATTTTCTGTGCATATAACAGGTTTATTGTGTACATGCTGAACGTCAGGTTGGCGAGAAAATCCAGCGTCTGTTTGATACGGCACACAAAAACAACATTTATTTATTACTGTGTACTCAATATCTATATATATAAAAATGGAGTGATGTCTGTCTGTCTGTCTGATTCTTATAGACTCGGAAACTACTGAACCGATCGACATGAAAATTGGTATGTAGGGGTTTTTGGGGCCGGGGAAGGTTTTCGTGATATTTTGAGACCCCTCCCCCCTCTCTAAGGGGGGGCTGCCATACAAATGAAACACAAATTTCTGCATTACTCGGAAATTAACCAAGCAAACGAAATCAAAGTTGGCATGTGAAAGTTTTAGGATGCATTAAATGTTTCTATGATGGTTAGACAGTCCTTCCCCCACTCAAAGGGGGGGCTGCCATACAAATGAAACACAAATTTCTGCATTACTCGAGAATTAATCAAGCAAATGAAACCAAATTTGGCATGTGGAGGTTTTAGGATGCAATAAATGTTTCTATGGTGATAAGATACTCCTTCCCCCTCTCTTAGAGGGGGCTGCCATACAAATGAAACACAATTTTTTGCATTACTCGAAAATTAATCAATCAAACGAAACCAAAGTTGGCATGTGAAAGTTTTAGGGTGCAATAAATGTTTCTATGGTGTTAAGATACTCCTTCCCCCTCTTTTAGAGGGGGCTGCCGTACAAATGAAACACAAATTTTTGCATTACCCGAGAATTAATCAAGCAAATTAAACCAAATTAGGCATATGGAAACTTTAGGGTGCAATGAATGTTTCTATGGTGGTTAGATATCCCTCCCCCCTCTCTTAGGGGTGGCTGCCATACAAATAAAACACAAATTTTTGCATTACCCGAGAATTAATCAAGCAAATTAAACCAAATTAGGCATATGGAAACTTTAGGGTGCAATGAATGTTTCTATGGTGGTTAGATACCCCTCCCCCTTTCTCTTAGGGGTGGCTGCCATACAAATAAAACACAAATTTCTGCATTACTCGAGAATTAATCAAGTAAATGGGCGGGACGAAGTTTGCCGGGTTAGCTAGTACATAAATAAAATTACACTGAAAAAAAAATTAAAAATTGAAATTATTTTTTCCCAAAACATTTTCTTTTGAATTCTCATGAAAATTACCAATAGTAACAGTGCCCTTGTTCCAATGTATGGGATACGTGTTGAATTCTCGTTCAGAATTTTTTTAAAAATATGTTTTTGAGAAAAACAAATTTTTATTTTCAAAATTAATTGGTGATTTTTGTTGAAAACGAGTTTGTCATTTCGAATGGAAGCTTCAAAATCCTATATATAAAATTCTCGTGTCACGATGTTCGTGGTTGAACTTCTCCGAAACGACTCGAACGATTTTAAAGAAATTATGCACAAAAAATTTGGTAGGCATGAGAATGAGACGTAAACTATATATGATACCGCTAGGGTACCAATTATCGTAAATAATTTTGATTTCTATTTTTCCTCAAATTTGGCATAAAACTATATATAATCTCAAAGGTTCACCCCCATCTCCTATTTTTAATCGCGATTTTATTATTTTGGTATGAATAATATTCAAATAATCGACCCGTAGTTTGTTTTTCAAAGAGAGCGGATTTATTAAGTTGTTAAATGACATGTGGCGCTAGGTTCACTTCATTGAACATTCATCCTCACATGTGCCAATAACCTTAATTCGGCTAAAGCCATGCGTATTGGCAGCGAGCTGGAAGACTTTTTGAATAAACATAATGAATGATTGAAATCATACATGCTTTATTATCACTTTATTTTCATCAATTCTAATCAATGTATACATTCAATGCGTATGTCGTAGAATACATTGCTGGAGTCATGGTAGGCGACTGCATAGTGACGCGGGATATTGTGATTCGAAGAAGAAAAAACAATCTGGAGTTTATCGTTGGCACCCACCGTTCAAACGACACTCTCCATCTTCTTCTTCAATGGTACTAATGTTTCTAATGTCCCTAACGTTCACCATCTCAACGTAGAATGACTTGCGAACGATATAGAGGTAGAGAGCGAACGACTGCGATTCTAAACGGTGTGAAGTGGTGTGAGAAAAAATACACTCACTTGCTAGACGCTATCATGAGCAAAGCCGACGCAGCCTTTGATATTGCCAGGTCTAAACACATGCATTGTCATGATTTTACAAAACGTGTGTACAAAAAAATGAATGAAATGTAGAACGAGCTTCATTACAACGTTACATGTATTCGGTTCCACACCTTGCTGAATGTATTCGGCTGGATGGCAAAATTACAAAAAATTGGGATTACCTCATAAACACATTTTTAATTTGGATAATCGACAAAATACGCCCTGAGGAAATCGATAGTGTAATTTCCTCAAAAATTCCAGTCATTGAGCTTCGTGTTCCATTTATGTGAAGCGTAAATTGTTATGAATTTTCGAGTGATTATTTCGCTTCTAAAACAAAAAATAAATAAATTAAATATGGCTCTTTTGTGTGTTGTGTGTAGCAGAATAATACATTCTCTTCAGGTATCTTGAACAAGAATAGTTTCTGATAATTATTTCATATATTGAAAGATATTTTGGTTAAAATGCAAGGAGATCAATAGATAATTGTTAAGTTAGGGTCAAGACTCTAAGTCTACTAAGTATTGAAACAACATCGAATAAAAATTTTCATTCAAACTTCAACAACTTAAAATTACTTTTATTGTTCGATATTGTTACCACAAACATGGTTCATGACCGTGCGGTAATCTAAAACTTTTATAGCCTTGCATAGCAGATGGAAAGTGCACAATGCATTTTCTCAAAGAATTCACCAACGACACGACCGCAACCATAGGTGTATGTCCAATATATCAACGACTAAAAACTGATTATGACAGACAATCATTCATAAAAATTAACAACGCAAACATTGACATGGAAAATCGTTCGGCAGTGCCATATTCGCTTCAGCTGAGCAAAACATTCAATGCCCATATTGATGTTGAGTTCTGTGGTTCGATGAAGAGCAACAAATACATTTGCAACAACGAAATTTATATTGATATTCTTCATTTAATTTGTCTACTTTACGACAAAAATATATTCCTATTTTCACTTCAGATTCGTTAATGAAATACATCGGGACTGGAATACAAAGAATGGTTTGTGTTTTTTTTTTCAATCTTTGTCGGTGACCATCAACTTGGCGCTCTATTCCTCAGTATGTCAAACACAAGAGTAACGAACGTTTCACGTATATGTAGATCGTTGAAACGTTTAAACACACTTACAATACATTAGTTATTTTTAATTTAACAACCAACATTTCTACCAGAAATATTTTTTATGGCAAAACAACGTTTGCTGGGTCAGCTAGTAAATAAATAAAAATAAAAATGTGTATGAAATTCATTGTAGTTTGCGTAGTAAAAGCTCGTGCCTCTTTGTGTAGTTTGTAGTTTCTATCGTATTCTGTATGAGTGCTAACCGGAACAGATGATTTTTTCCCAAAATAAAAAGTGTAAAATTCAATATGATTATGATACGAGGTTTATTCAAAAAATATTTTTTTGTTAGCAACACATTTTTCCCATCCTTGGATGCATTGATTGACAGTGCTTCGGCCAGCAACGAGAACATCCTCCATCCACTGCACAATCATAACTAAGTGGATTTCCGAGCGGGCACCCGTTTATATACAGATTTTTGTTATTTAAATAGCCTGTTTCGAAGCAATTTTTAAGCTATTGAAACAAGTTCTCGGGTCAATAATTACCAAGCTTATTATTTTTAGACCTTCTATTATCATTATCATACCACTTCGTTTAGTCATCAGATATTAATGCTCACAACCGTGCACCTCCAAAGTAATGTTTTCGTTTTCAAAACTTTGAATTTACTCCCCAGTACATAAATGTAAAATATTGCGCCTATGATGCAGCAGTGTGTATCGGGTCAAAATGACCACTAACATCATTGCATTTTTTGGATTTTCAAATTTTCAAGGAAGGTTTGTCCCGATTCTGTTCCTGCACAAAGCGTCGAACGCGATATTCCGCTCCAATGCGATTATGAGAATTTTTCGATGGTAGAATTCTCAATTGCCCTCCTCTCATGTAACAATTCAGCTCCGGGGTCGGACAAGATTAAATTCAACTTGTTGAAGAATCTTCCCGACTTGGCAAAACAGCGTTTGCTGAACTTGTTCAACAAGTTTCTGGAGCTGAATATTGTCCCGCATGACTGGAGACAAGTGAGAGTGATAGCCATACGGAAACCCAACAAGCCGGCTTGCGATCACAACTCGTATAGGCCGATTTCAATGTTATCCTGTATTCGCAAATTGTTAGAGAAAATGATTCTACTTCGTTTGGACAAGTGGGTCGAAACGAACAATTTGCTGTTAAATACGCAGTTTGGCTTCCGCCGAGGTAAAGGGACGAATGATTGTCTCGCGCTGCTATCTTCTGAAATCCAAATCTTATTTGCTCGCAAAGAACAAATGGCTTCCGTTTTTCTCGATATCAAAGGGGCATTTGATTCAGTTTCCATGGAAATTCTCTCAGAGAAGCTTCATAATCGTGGACTTTCACCAATTCTGAATAATTTCCTGTACAATTTACTGTCAGAAAAGCACATGAATTTCTCTCATGGCAACTCAAAATCTTCTCGTTACAGTTTTATGGGCCTACCGCAAGGCTCCTGCCTAAGCCCCCTCTTGTACAGTTTTTACGTCAATGATATGGATGATTATCTAACTAGAGACTGCACGCTGAGACAACTTGCAGACGATGGAGTTATTTCCATCACGGGTACTAATCCCGTCGCTCTGCAAAAGTCGTTGCAAGATACCATGAACAATCTGTTCACGTGGGCCCTCAAGCTGGGTATCGAATTCTCTACGGAGAAAACTGAAATGGTCGTTTTTTCTAGGAAGCACGAACCCGCCCAATTCCAGCTTCACCTATCCGGCAAAACGATCCAACACTCTATGTTTTTCAAATACCTGGGTGTATATTTTGATTCTAAGTGTACCTGGGGGAGACACATTGCGTATTTGAAACAGAAATGCCAGCAAAGAATCAATTTTCTCCAAACAATTACCGGAACATGGTGGGGTGCCCATCCAGGAGACCTCATTCAGTTGTACAAAACAACGATATTATCAGTGTCAGAATATGGCAGTTTTTGCTTCCGATCAGCTGCCAGGATTCATATTCTCAAGCTGGAGAGGATACAATATCGTTGCTTGCGTATAGCCATGGGGTGTTTGCATTCGACACATACGATGAGTCTCGAAGTCTTGGCAGGAGTACCCCCGCTCACTCTTCGATTCACAGAATTATCCTACAGATTTCTCATCCGTTGCGAGATCATGAATCCATTGGTGATTGATAACTTCGAAAATCTACTCCAACTGACTCCTCAGTCAAGTTTTATGTCTTTATACCATGAGTACCTTACCCATGACGTGCACCCTTCACCAGGCATCTCCAACCAAGTTTGCTTCCCATACTTTTGCAATTCCTCTGTCAATTTCGATCTGTCCATGCGACAAAAAATCCATGGAATCCCAGATCACCTACGCTCCGATTCTATTCCGCCGATATTTTCAGCAGAATATGGGAAAGTTAGATCTGATAAAATGTTCTTTACTGACGGTTCATGCATAAACGGGTCCACTGGCTTCGGCATCTTCAATGAAAATTCCAGTGCCTCTTTCAAAATCAAAGATCCTTGTTCCGTGTATGTTGCTGAACTGGGTGCGATATACTACGCACTGGGGATCATTGAAACATTGCCCATCGACCATTATTTTATTTTTTCAAACAGTCTCAGATCAATATAGGCAATCCGCTCAATGAAAGTTGATAAACGCTCATCTTATTTCCTAACAAGAATAAGACAACTATTGAGTGTTTTGGTCGAAAAATTATTCAAGATTACCTTAGCATGGGTTCCCTCTCATTGCTCGATTCCGGGGAATGAGAAAGCGGACTCGCTAGCTAAGGTGAGCGCTTCAGAAGGCACACTTTTTGAAAGGCAAATTGCCTATAATGAATTTTTTCACATTCCTCGTCAGGACACACTCGTTAGTTGGCAGCGCATGTGGAGTGAAGATGAGTTCGGTCGTTGGTTACATACGATTATCCCTAGGGTTTCGACGAGTGCTTGGTTTAAGGGATTGAATGTAGGTCGTGATTTCATTCGCGTGATATCTCGGCTCATGTCCAATCACTACAACCTAAACGCGCATCTCTATCGCATTGGGCTCGCAGCAAACAATCTTTGTGATTGTGGCGATGGCTACCACGACATCGAGCATGCTGTCTGGTCGTGTATCCGGTTCCATGCTGCTCGCTCTCAGCTCTCTAGAGCACTGAGAGCACAAGGCAGACAATCGGATATCCCCGTCCGGGATATCTTAGGTAGCCGTGATCCTGATCTTCTGCTTCATCTATACTGCCGTTCTACGCATAGTTGTCCCATGTTCCAAAATCAACAACTGAGAAAAACGCAATCAAAGTTTTCTAACACATTTGTCTAGCAGAAGCTTCAAGCATTTCAGTTTAGCAATGCATCGGGTTTTTTATAAGCACTAAGCTATTGTTTAATGAAATGTGAAGAGATTCCCTCAATTGAAGCAATCTAGGTGGATTAGGGGCTTAAAATGCATGGTGGGACAGTTATGTGTAGAATATCAACATGGGACAGTTGAACTTGATTTTGTTTTTTTTGACGTAGGACTACGTCTAACCGGAAGATATAGGGGGTGAAATGGAAATCTAGGCACTGAACAAGTAGGAAAAAAATGCAAGATTTGGAACGCTTATAACTCGAGCATTTCTCAATAGATCGCAAAGGTTTTTGCATCAATTGATAGGAAATATATCTACGCATCTATCATAACGAATAACATTTCATTTTTCTTGAGATAAATAATTGAATAATTGTGAAATATCAAGCATTGTCCAAATACACTTTGTGCCCATTTTTGATTGGTTCATTTTGTGCTCCTCAAATCGTACCGACCAAAACGGGCAACCAGAGCAGCAGCGAAATACAATGAAGCACGATTGGAAAGGAAAAAGAAAAAAATGAACGAAACATTGGTCGCAGTCTCACGCATGCGTAATTCTCGAGCCAGCCAGTCAGCTTAAAAATCCCCTCTCCGCTGCCGTAACGATCATTCTCATCCGAACCGTACACCACATCGTTTCGCATCACCTCACATCAACAAACCAACACAAGCAGCCATGGTTGGATATGGCAAAGGAGGAAAAGTGAAGGGAAAGGCAAAATCCCGCTCGAACCGTGGTGGTCGACGATAAGAAAACCTGCATTCGGAACATAACACATTCGGTTCGGCGGACATCAAGACAACAGGCAGTTGCAGCGAATGGCGAGTGGCAAACGCAATCGCAAAACGGCATCAGGTAGCAGAAGAAAAAAGTTTGTTCTTTATACAAACTGCTTTGGTGGCAAATCCAGAACAAGGCGGCATCGAGGGCGTTCGAAATGGTTTTTTTCAAAACCACGAGTACTAAGTTTTCTAAATTGGAACCATTCCATAAAACAAGGCGCTTTTCAGGGCCATTAAACCTTCCAAAAAAGAGTTTAGGAAATAAAGTTCAATGCTTTCTAAAACATTATCCAAAATAATAATAAAACACAAATTGATGTTTTCATAATTTGTTTGCCAGGATTTGATGAGTATGTGAATTTGGCAGTTGTTCTGAGCTTATTGATAGTTGGGGACTTTCCTGATTATTCAATTTTCACCAATTCTTAAATTGTTTCCAGATTGAAAGTACAGTAATCTACAATTAGTTCGACATTTAGCTAATTGGACGGACATGTAATGTGACTTATTTAGTTGGACATTTTTGTAAACATAGAGATCCAAATTATGATCCCACATTGAAAGTCGACACTGTACCACTGTCATCGCAAATGTTCAATTACAGGTTAAAATTACCTCCAATCCGATACTGAGTGGTGGTAATGCGACGTGCCATTGAATGTAATTTACTGTAAAATATGTCACAAGCTGGATGGGAAGAAATTTTCCAACTGTGAAAGCTGTGGCGAGTGACAACAAATCGCTAAACAGGAAGGTTTAGCCGAACAAGATGGGAATATCGAGTGATAACAAAAACACAACACCAAAGGTTCTTTTCAGAACCATTAACATATTCATAAAGCTTAAACAGTAAACTAATCCATTTTTCAGGTAGATAGGTAGGTATTCACGTAGGTGAAGAAAATAAAACAATATATTTAAAATATATATTTAACAAAAGCTGTCCCCTTTGCATAGTCCTACGTCACTCCGGTTATGTCCCCGACATTACCCACCCGTCTTTTTTAATACTGGGAACAAATAATAAGTTTTTTGTGTTTTTCAAAAAGATTATGCATAAAAATATTTTTTTATGGAGCAAAAGTGAAAATTGTCAAAAAGTAAGTAAAAGTAAGTAAGTGAAAAGTAGTTCTCAATATGCGTAAAACGACAGTGTCAAAGCATAAAAAAGTAAACATAATTGGCACCGTGGTGTAGTATATAGTAATGCAGTATCCCTAGTATCAGTACTGGAACTTTTTCCTACATCTTGTTCTCCTATTGAACGACGATAAAGTTGACGTTAAGGAGATTGTATTGAAATACTTCGAATCCGGTCATACGTTCATGGCGGCTGACAGTTTTCATGCTGCTGTTGAAACTGCCGAGTAGTGGATTTCGAAGATTTCAAAAAGGCTGTTGGAGGGGCCAAGAAGCGCGTCAATGTGATGGACATGCAGAGCATACATGTTTTTAAAACTGAATTTGCCGTTACTCAATACACTCTCAATAAATTAAATCCGCGGGCATAGTTTGAGAATATTAGACGGGCCAGAATTGCTAAAGGTCGGTATGATATCGGCTATTCTGATGTTGTTGACAGCAAGCAACTGAATTATTGTGTTTTGCTATCTAAGAAACAGCAAAAGATGCTTGCAGCTGGTCACTTTTCCTTAGATGGCAGCATGAAGTGGCAAAAAGCTCCGAGAGGAATTCAAAAGCAACGGAAGAAATTGTTATTGGCAGCAATACTTCCAGTTGTTCCAGAAGCCAAGAAGGTTTTTTTTCGAGAACATGCCAACAAATTAATGCTTATATACTTCTTCATTTACAAAGCGTTTTATTTACCATGTGATAGAGCTTGAAATGATAGATCTCCTAAGAATAAAAATATTAAAAAAACTATACCAAAACATTTCAATGTTTATTATGCTGCCTTCACCTTCAATTTACACATTACACTTCCATTAGATTATACCAATGGGGGCTAAACCACGTAATAAACCACGTAAGTTCATTTTCAGTCAATTCAGTCCTTATCTTCTTCTCTCTTGATGCATACATTTCTGGATTTTGTTAATAATCGTACAATTTAACCAAATCTCCTATTCCTGAAAGTGTACGTGGTTTATGGATGACCCTTTTCTTTCAAAAGCACTCCTAGCAGTTTATATTATTGTATGAATAATGCACATAACATTCCTGTACTTGAATCGATTCATTTATTATTGATCTACAAAAAATACATAGTGGGACAGTTATGCCTAGAATATCAACATGGGACAATTGAACTTGATGTTGTTTTTTTAAATACTGGGAACAAACAATAAGGTTTTTTGTGTTTTTCCGAAAGATTATGCATAAAAACATCGTTTTATGAAGAAAAGTGAAAATTGTCAAAAAGTAACATGGGACAACTATGCGTAGAACGGCAGTATACCCGTTCCTCAGAAACGCCGATGTCAACGTTTAACCTTGTTTCCTTCGTTGTGTCCCCGTTTCATATCCCTCCTATCCGATCTATAAACTTTTACTTAGTCGCGGCAATACATACACACACTCTTTACAGATACACGGGCCAAAGGTTGTGCAGTCCACTGATGATTCAACAAGAGCCAAAGGTTGTACCGCTCATGACAACTCTACACATAGGGGTACATACTAGGGGGGCGTTGCTGATTAATGGTCAGCTGCATCCCAATAGGAAGTATCCCGTGTCGGGCACACGTACAGAGCATTGGAGACTGCAACATCCCAATTACGAGAACACTTGTAATACTAACCTCGAGCCGACCGCGAGTAATCGGTTACATATTACTAACATAGATAATAAGAAAAACTGTCAAAATATTGAACTCCGGCCCCGTCAGGCTAACGCCATATGAGCCTTGATAAAAATATATATTTTGGAAAAAAAAGACGGGTGGGTAATGTCGGGGACATAACCGGAGTGACGTAGGACTATGCAAAGGGGACAGCTTTTGTTAAATATATATTTTAAATATATTGTTTTATTTTCTTCACCTACGTGAATACCTACCTATCTACCTGAAAAATGGATTAGTTTACTGTTTACTCTTTATGAACATGTTGATGGTTCTGAAAAGAACCTTTGGTGTTGTGTTTTTGTTATCACTCGATATCCCCATCTTGTTCGGTTAAACCTTCCTGTTTAGCTATTGCGTTTGCCACTCGCCACAGCTTTCACAGTTGGAAAATTTCTTCCCATCCAGCTTGTGACATATTTTACAGTAAATTACATTCAATGGCACGTCGCATTACCACCACTCAGTGCCGGATTGGAGGTAATTTTAACCTGTAATTGAACATTTGCGATGACAGTGGTACAGTGTCGACTTTCAATGTGGGATCATAATTTGGATCTCTATGTTTACAAAAATGTCCAACTAAATAAGTCACATTACATGTCCGTCCAATTAGCTAAATGTCGAACTAATTGTAGATTACTGTACTTTCAATCTGGAAACAATTTAAGAATTGGTGAAAATTGAATAATCAGGAAAGTCCCCAACTATCAATAAGCTCAGAACAACTGCCAAATTCACATACTCATCAAATCCTGGCAAACAAACTATGAAAACATCAATTTGTGTTTTATTATTATTTTGGATAATGTTTTAGAAAGCATTGAACTTTATTTCCTAAACTCTTTTTTGGAAGGTTTAATGGCCCTGAAAAGCGCCTTGTTTTATGGAATGGTTCCAATTTAGAAAAATTAGTACTCGTGGTTTTGAAAAAAACCATTTCGAACGCCCTCGATGCCGCCTTGTTCTGGATTTGCCACCAAAGCAGTTTGTATAAAGAACAAACTTTTTTCTTCTGCTACCTGATGCCATTTTGCGATTGCGTTTGCCACTCGCCATTCGCTGCAACTGCCTGTTGTCTTGATGTCCGCCGAACCGAATGTGTTATGTTCCGAATGCAGGTTTTCTTATCGTCGACCACCACGGTTCGAGCGGGATTTTGCCTTTCCCTTCACTTTTCCTCCTTTGCCATATCCAACCATGGCTGCTTGTGTTGGTTTGTTGATGTGAGGTGATGCGAAACGATGTGGTGTACGGTTCGGATGAGAATGATCGTTACGGCAGCGGAGAGGGGATTTTTAAGCTGACTGGCTGGCTCGAGAATTACGCATGCGTGAGACTGCGACCAATGTTTCGTTCATTTTTTTCTTTTTCCTTTCCAATCGTGCTTCATTCTATTTCGCTGCTGCTCTGGTTGCCCGTTTTGGTCGGTACGATTTGAGGAGCACAAAATGGACCAATCAAAAATGGGCACATAGTGTATTTGGACAATGCTTGATATTTCACAATTATTCAATTATTTATCTCAAGAAAAATGAAATGTTATTCGTTATGATAGATGCGTAGATATATTTCCTATCAATTGATGCAAAAACCTTTGCGATCTATTGAGAAATGCTCGAGTTATAAGCGTTCCAAATCTTGCATTTTTTTCCTACTTGTTCAGTGCCTAGATTTCCATTTCACCCCCTATATCTTCCGGTTAGACGTAGTCCTACGTCAAAAAAAATCATTGCACTGGGAGGTTCAGCAGTGTCATTAGATCCACACAAAGTGCCCATTAATACGATGTTTACACTTTTAGCAAAACAAAGCTGCATGTTGCGCGGACAGCTTTCGTGCGATTTTTTATTTAATTGCGAATTACTAATTCGCTCCGGTCATTTCGGGTCAAATTCGTGTTCTGTGTAAGAGATTTTTTCTCCCAGATCCATCACCATATTCAGCTAATTTGGAGTTGTATCATTGGTGCAATGATTTTCTGTTTCTTATGAACAACTTTTTTATTCGAGGTTACTATCAAAGGGTTGTCCACATACCACGTGGACAACTTTAGGGAGGGTAGGGAGTAAGACAATGTCCACGCTTGTCCACGGAGAGAGGGGAGGGGGTATAGATCGAGTCTACGTGGACAGGAAGAATATTTTTTTTAAATACAACCATTTTTACATTCAAAATTAAATTAAATCTCACATATTCAAGAATACCAATACTCTCCGTATTTATCAATAAACGGATTGAGCCGCCTGAGAGTGCTACTCAGTCAAACGTTCATATATTTTTTCTCATATAATTAATCATCTTCAGTGAAATCTGGATTATACAAATATCTCACGTAAACTGTGAATGACCAAGCTATTTCCTATGATCGAACTTTTATAGTCACGGGGTATGCATAGACCCTCAGAGTTTAAAACTATAAAAATTAAACCCTTCCATAATGGTTGAGATTTCATGATATGCGTAAATGATTTTTCATCAAATATAATTTTCTATACACTTTGTTACATCTCGAGAACAGTTAGTCTTAAACTAATAATGTTTTCTAGAAGTGCGTGTAAAATCATTTTTCCAAAGTATTTTAATTTCATCAATTTCCACTAGTCTTCAAAAATTTAGCCAGTATTCTGATAAAAATATATATGGAATTAGGTAGCAGGTTCGGAATATTTCAGAAGGTGAGAGAGGATCATATTTGATGAAAAAATTCTACGCATTTGGTCAATTCTCAACTAGAGATGATGAACTTTTCTCGAGTCGAATTTCATGTCTTTTTTTTTTTTAAATCGTTTATTTTTACAGGCTCAGTTACATAGGTTTAAAGGAGCCGAACTCCTTACTGTATTGTTACTAGTATATATACATTTTTCCTTAATTCTAATGTTAATAATATAGGAAACCGATTACTCGCGGTCGACTCGAGTTTAGAAGGGTGACATATTTTCTTCAGGAAAAGGAGGGGATATGAGGATATATTGACAATGATCACACTCACACTCTCAATCACACTCATCACACTCAATTCTTAAACCTATCTTATATCTAATATGTATTTACATTTAATCTTATTCTTAAGAAGGGATCCGATCTCTCACAAAGGAAAAGGAAAAACTAAAGGTATAAGGACAATCACACACGAAGATCGATAGCTTTAAGGAATACATATATTTGGGACATGTAATCAAGGTCTAACCGAGCCAACACGTCTCTCACCGGCATCATGGGCTGCCTTCCTCGGGCCCGAAGGGTGACTACTAAATTCGATCTGGCGACAAGATACAGCTCGCACGACCAAACAACGTGCTCGATGTCGTGGTAACCTTGGCCACAAACACAAAGATTGTTGTCGGCAAGATTAATACGAAAGAGTAGCGCATCTAACGAACAGTGATTGGACATGAGTCGGGAGAAGGCGCGAATTAAGTCCCGACTCAAGTCCAGACTTTTGAACCATGGTTTGGGGCTAACCTTAGGGATAATCGAGTGGAGCCACCGGCCCAATTCATCTTCGTTCCATTTGCGTTGCCAGTTAACTATGGTATTTTTGCGGACTAAAGAATAAAATTCATTGAAGGCGATTTGACGCTGATAAATATCGCCTTCAATTGCACCTACCTTTGCTAATGAGTCAGCCCTCTCATTACCCGGAATTGAGCAATGTGAAGGGACCCAGACAAAGGTAATGACATAAAAGCGTCTGGATAAAGCACTCAAAATTTCTCGTATTCTCTCAAGGAAGTACGGCGAGTGCTTTTCCGGCCTCACTGAACGGATAGCTTCGACAGAGCTAAGACTATCCGTTACAATGTAATAGTGTTCAACAGGTCGTGAGGCGACGCTGTCCAGCGCCCAGTGTATCGCTGCCAATTCAGCAATATACACTGAGCAAGGATTCTGAAGACTGTGGGAGGTGCTAAAAAATTCGTTGAACACTCCAAATCCTGTGGACTCATTCATTGAGGACCCATCAGTAAAGTACATATTATCACAATTGATATTCCCATACTTTGCATCGAAGATCGTTGGAACGATCCTCGATCGAAGATAATCTGATGTTCCATGGATACCCTGCTTCATGGACAGATCAAAATGCACAGAGGAATTGATGTAGTCAGGAAAACAAACACGGTTGGGAATATACGAAGAAGGATCAACCTGCATGGAGATGAATTCATGATATGGACTCAAGAACCCAGATTGAAAATTTAGCTCGATAATAAATAATAAATTGAAGCGATCTTTTAGTGAGAGTACGCCTGCCAAAACCTCGAGACTCATGGTATGCGTTGAGGGCATACATCCCAACGCGATACGGAGACAAAGATACTGAATTTTATGTCTTGAACTGACTCTAATTTAGAAAGTACGCTACTTAGAATAATTATGCTACTCTTCTGAAAGATAAGAAAATTTTGTGTAGAATCCAGTTGTAAAACATTTAAATTAATGGAACCAAGTAACTTTCAAAAGTAAAGATGAAACTTAAATTGTTTGTGTTTTCATGGGTTTCTATAAGTTTTCCAAAAATGTATGATAACCATTCCACAATTCTTTTCTTTATACCACACTGTTATCCTTCTGTTGTCTTGCACTAATTTAAATGATTAACTACATAATTGTATGCAAAATGTTCTCAAATGAAAGCAATGGAATCGTGCTAAGCAGCGTAATTTGAGAATTAAAGTCAGCTTAAGGCAAAAAACGGTCTCAAGGTAAAATTCAATAATTCTTTCGTAGATGAGTTTTGACCATGCACCTGAAATATTCCGGATCAGCTACCAAACAACTTGTATATAACAATATTTCAAACAGATATAATGGTGTCAAACAGTGCTTGGAAATATCTGTATCACATCAATCTTTTCAGCTGAATTTCCGACCACATTCGATCATTATACCATTGCATTCGGGATACCGAAAATGAACCAACGCCAAACCTCACAAACACAGCAAGCTCCTTACAGTTGATTCATCCAGTTTTGTTCATTCTCTTTTTCGTTTTGTTCAGCGTTCACGGAATGTGAGCAAAAGAAAATATCCCTAGTTTTGTCATTCATTGATATTAATATACCAGCTCATTCCTATCAGTATCGTTCTCGGACACTGACGAAACGGAGAAATTCGTTGACGAAGATAACGAAGTACAGAATGCTCATAACAGTGACAAGAAATTAAATTGTTCAAGCATGCAAGGTTTCCGTCTCAGTTTAAATGTTTTCATTTTACATAGTAAATATGTAATCCCAATTCCACTTGTCAGAAATGCTTCAAAAGACTCCAATTCCGATGTAAAAAAAATACCGTCTTGACTCAAATTCCAAACATTTAATTTTTGACTCAAATTCCGAACACACGAACATAAAATGGTGGTGTCCAAGACACGACCGCAATGGGAATATTTCGAGCTTCCTTTTGCGAACGGATCAAACTGTGCTATAGGATTAGCGGATGAAATTGCCAACATCCAGCTTTGGCTGACAAAGTTTGCATTCTGACAATTTAATGGCAATGAATAAAAGTGAATGAATTCTCATGACTCGAGCGTTAAGGAAAGCTCAGATAGCACAGAATGAATACGAATGAACACAGTTGTAAATTTGTTTGCCGTCGAATGAATGACAGTAGCATCGACAAGCGAAATAAACGCGTTACACTGATAAAAATATACTTTCAATATCACTTAACAAGCTCAATATTTCCAAGCCCTGGTGTCAAATATAGATAGATAAATATATATTCTTGAGCTTGAGCTTGGGTAGACTGTACAATTCGTAGTTGCTCTCCGTGATTGACCTGAACCAACCAAATTACACAAAGAACACACAGAATGACGCTTGGGACTAGCAAATCATTCTCGTTGTACAATTTTCGGTGATTCGAGCTTTAAATGGTCAATAACGACGCCGGCCACGTCCTTACAGGCACCAGGGGAAGGGAAGGAATGTTAGTATGATATTCGCCGCCCGAAGGCCAGAAGGGTCGCCTCTATAGCGTGGTTCCCTAGCGTTTATCATGGAAGGGATAGTTGTTAGTAGGGAGAGGTAAGAATCAGGATTCACTGTGGTAAGTGATGTGATTATGTATAGGCGAACTATCGACCACTCGACGGAACAAAATTCTGAAAATCTTCTAAGTCATAACACGCAGCAGAGATTATCTTTCGCTATTCTAAAAAGGGAAACCTGTTAGTATGATTGGACTGGCTGTATATTTTGTTATTTCATCGTACGCACGAATCTAAATTCAATCGCGACGGCGAAGAGTCTCTTTGGGAAACCTGAAAAAAAAGGGTGGGTTATATCTATGATATAACCGCAAGGTTGACGTGGGACTATCTTAGCTTAGTAACCATTTGTATGTATTGATTGCAGTTTGCATGTATTTGCAATGGCGATTTCCCCAGACACCTTGGTTTAGAAGTCTTTATAGGTAATCAGATTTCAGTCGGAACAAAAATACTCCCGACCTGCATGAATTTGCAATCCCAATTTCCCTGGACACCTTGTTTCTGAAGCCTGTGTTGGGGAAACATATTTTAGTCGGAACAAATTGCCCTCGACTTGCATGTATTAGCAATGCCAATTTTCCCTCGCTCCATGGATTTGAAGTCTGTGGCAGGGAAACACATTTCAGTCGGAACAAAAATGCCCCCGAATTGCATGTATTTGCAATGCTAACTTTCCCACGCTCCTTGGACTTGAAGTCTGCGTTAGGGAAACGCATTTCGGTGGGAACAAAAGCTGCCCCTACTTTCATGTATTTGCAATGTCGATTTCGCCAATGCTGCTTGGTTTTGAAGTCTGTGTTAGGGAACATATTTCGGAGAGAACAAAAGTCCCCCTACTTTCATGTATTTTCAATTCCGATTTCCCCAACGCTGCTTGGTTTTGAAGTCTGTGTTGGGGAAACCGTAAATCGGGCCAATCAAAACGAGGCAGTTAGGGCGTTTAGATAACGCTTAACATTTTACAGTTATTCAATTATTTATCTAATGAAAATGACATTTTATTAATTGCGTAGATGCGTAGAAATATTCCCTATCAATTGATGCAAACATCTTTCCGATCCAGTAGAAAATGTTCGAGTTATAAGCATTCGAAATCTTGCAATTTTTCCTGCATGTTCAGTGTTTATGTTTTCATTTTACCCCCCATATATTCCGGTTAGACGTAGTCCCACGTCAAAAGTAACCGAGAGAACTCCTATGAAACCAATAAGACGGGTGATATATTTCGTTATTCATTCCGCGTACTCTGTATCGAACTCTAATAACGATGGCGGGAGTTATGTTTCGGAAATCTGAGAAGCTAATCAAGAGAATTAAACGGATGAAGAACCTATAGTCTGAGTTTATAAACTCAATTTAGTGGCTGGAATTGAAAAATAAGGAACCAAAAACTAATATAAATGTATCTAATATAATCAACTAACCAATTGCTTGAAATGAAAACTAAAATAAGAGTCTTCTGACTCAAATTATGAAATTCTGAAATTTTAAATTCCTAACATAATTAAACCATGAGCCTGATTACGAACGCCACCCCACGGTGAAAACGAGACGAAGTGTATTTACCCTTGCATACCAATCATCTCGTCCCCAACGAGAAGTGAAGCTCGCTATCAGGCCCCCTATTATCCGCACAATACGTCAGATAAACAACGATGGATTGAAACATCCCTAAACAAAAGAACAAAAACATACATTGAAAAGAAAAAATAACAGCGATGAACTCGAAAGATGGAAAAAAGAAAACTTGCACAAAAACAAGTCGGTTCATGGTACAGGGTATGAAGAATACTTCCCGAAACTCGCGGCTTGCATGAGAAAGCCGTTGTCAAATCCTCCACTATTTTCAGAATCACCATTCTACAGAAAGGAATTAAAGAACGATAATAAAAAGTGGGGCGATAATAAAAAAAAACTTTTCCGTCCATATAAAACATGTATTCTGGATATCACTATAATGATTGGGCGAATCCATTATACAGGGAAAAAGGGGAATGCAAAACATAGATAGATAAATATATATTCTATTCATTTTATGAGAAAGTTTAAACATTTCTTCATGTTTTTGAGGAATCAATTAACTTTCTATTGGACAGCCATCGGGCAGCAGATTTCAAACCAAAAATGTACCAATTTTTTAAAAATGGAGCGGATCGGGGCAGCGGCTGATTAATTTGGGGTTGAATTGTTCTTTAGTAAACTGTTCGAATTTGTAATTTAAATTATAAGTGATGTTTTGATAAGGATTTGAGCGAAGGAAAGCTAAAAAATCAATGAATCGTGAGTTTTCTTATGTATACCCCGATTCTGTATTCCGCCGGATTTGCATTCTGTTCGAAACCATTATTTCGTTCGAGTAATAACTATGTATTCCCTATTTTTTGCCCATTTAATGTTCGAAGAGAGACAAATTGAACGAAATGCAAAAACAACTTGAACGGAATATAGAGTGGAATATTATCAAGTCGTTTAGTTTTTACCCCGCGAGCATTTTGAAAGCCATCTAGACACTAAAGAAGGAATGATCAATAAGAGGTTGAAAAATTAAAAAATATACATTGCATATATTTCTTATACTCTATTAGTACCCTCTTAAAATTCCTGGAACTACTGCGGAAAAGGTTTCGTATTGCGCTGACGACTTAAAGTGAATCGAGTGTGTAAATGAACCATGAACCAGGATTTCCTGTGACCGACCGTACTCCGGAGTGGACGAAAAACTACACTCGACAAAAAAAAAAAATTCGTCAAAGCAACAACTGGACGTTGTATAGAACATTTTCGAGTTTGCAGTGGGCAGATTTGACCATCGATTTGCGGAGCGTTCATTATTTCATGAAAAACTCTTGATTCAAAATTAAAGGATAAAAGGATCATTCGTTAGAGAATACCTCTGTAGTAAATAGCTCTACTGAAACTTTCTATGAATCAAATGGATGTGAAATAATCAGGATGATTGGATTGTTATTGTGAACACATTTAAAATTCATAGAAACTTTGAAAGCAAACCGTTGATCGCAAACGTTTTATCGCTTAGAAATTTCGACCCTTTACTCCTCAATCCTTTGTCAAATGAGAATCTAATCCATCTTTCCTTTTCTTGAAATTCTTTTTTTTTTTATTAAAAAAATCTATGCAGATAAAATTGTTCTGTTTGTTTTTGTGCACTTCATAAACTCGAAAAGCTCACCACTAATGGAACTTATATTATGACACAATATAAAATCAACTTCAAGTATTGTTGTTGCCACTGCCAACCCCTCAGGAAGCTTTAAGATTTTCAGATGGAATAAGCGCACTTCTGAAGTAAAGCTGTGAACGTAACTGTATACGTATTCTATGTAGTAGCAACACATTTTTTTGCAAGTGTTAAAAAAATCGTGAACTAAAACTGTATCTGATAATGATTTTAAATCCATGTATTTTTATTCGATTGGCGTTGCTCCAGATCAATATTTGGAATTGTGTGATGAAGCTTCGGATGCGGATTGTTCAACTGTATATTACGCGTTTCCATGTTGGTATACTAGATAGCCTTTATATCTTCACAGATAATAGAAAAACAAAGTATTACAAGTAATTCAAAATTAAACTCATATGAAACATATGCTGGGGGTCTCCGTAGCCACATTGGTTGCGCGTTTGCTCGTTAATCGATCGATCGTGAGTTCAAAACTCAGGGCCCTCATTGACCATCTTTGTGTTGTTACAGAATAACTTCGTCCACGCAACAATCATCAGCGATGGAGATCGATCCACGGTCGAAATAAGATCGATTCATCCATACAACTGCTCTGCTCTGCAAGACACATCGGGCTACTGTCAATAACTCAACAATGACCAATCAATTGTCTCTGCTGTCCGGTCTAACTGGATAATGGAAGAACAGAAGAGAAACTCTTACGCCTAAATGGCTACTGTGTAAATGTGTACCATATGCAAAATAGTATAGAAGGGAATACTCTAACGCCGAAAAATGGCAACTGTGTAATTCTTTCATTTCTATAATTAGTACATCATTTCTATAATTAGCACAATAGAAATGATAAAAATATGACATGTACACGATTAAAATTCGGCTCTGTTACAGCTAAAATACTAATGAGCCTAAAATAAACAAAAAGGGATAAAAAAGAAACACATGCATTGTTTTGTTACTTATTTCGCTGTCATAAAACCTAAATGTTCCACAGCAAAGCATGGCAGGTCACAGCTAGTAAAATTTGAAATAAACTCAAATGGAATTAGAATTTAATGTAAGCCCAATCGTGTTATTTCCTCAATTATTCTAATAAAATAAGGAAAAATGTCCGCGTTGACAACAGGGGAAGGGCTATGAAAATGCCCATGCATCAGCCCAGCTCTTCCTGGATAATGCATCTTTTGTTGTTACTGGCCGCTTTTTGTTTTGAATGCCACGGATGATTGTCATCTTGTTGTGTTCTTTAACCTCAACTAAGAATAATCTCGAGCGTTATGTTCATCAATAACCCGTAACCTGTTACGTAATCAATCATTTCAGTCACGTACTGAATCTCGTGATTGAGATTCCGTATCATGTGCGTTTAGACCACGCCGTTCAGCAATACAACCCACCGTGTGCACCGCGTGGTGAGCTTTTTCGGGCGGCCAGCATCAGTACCTGGGCCCCAAGCTCGGAAATCCGATGCGTTGCAGCGGTGTTTGCATGCACATTCGTATGCGGCGAAGCCCTCGATCATGCGCCACGATCGATGGCTGGTGCTAACCACCTTCTAACGCGTTCGTTCTCGCTAGAAGAGCCCAGCATTAGCCGCGCGGAGAGGAGCTTATTTAATAACCCGCGCTCGACCGGAGCGCCTCAGACAGTTTCCGATCTCGGCGAGGCTCGCGTCAGTTTTTCAAAATCGTGTTTTTAGAGGTTCTAGGGAGATTGTGGCACATCGGTTAATCTGGGCAGATAAACGGTGAACGAGGGGGAAAAAAAGTCGCGAGAGGCGTGAAGGATATTTAGCAAAAATTGACTCAGTCGTTTAGTGTGCGGAGTGAGAAGAAAACATGACTGCTGCTGCATTCAGGGATCGATTAGTGGCGCTTGTGGCTGTTCAGCTGCTTGTGCTGGACCAACTTGGGTTGGCGATGAAGTTCGATGTGAAACGTAGGTGTTTTGTGATCTATGCAGCACAAACACACGATATAAATGAGTGAGATGTTTGCCTAATTGAGTGATTGTTTATTTTTTGTTTGTTTGCTCGTAGCTGCATTCATCAAAACGTGCCGTTTCTCAGATGAGGATTTCGTCGCATGCTCAACCGAGGCGGTGCAGGGATTGTTCGACAAATTGGTGACAGGTAAGTGATGGTTGATTGGGGGTTCAATGAGAATTTGAAGTTTACTTAAGCCTTTCTCAAACAACCTTTCGTCGCGTTGTGGTCAGTGTAAAGAGAATGCTGTTGACTGGGGGAATTCGCACTTATCTGCAGCATGCGAATCACGATGGATAGGATTTTTAAGCATGTGGTGACTAGGTTCAAGTTCAAGAATTAGTTTATTTAAAATCTGGATTTTTCATCACATTAGATTTAATAGTGTAATTTTTTCGTTTGCACAGAAGTGAAATCAAGAATATTGGTACAATCACTTGACGAAATTAAATTTCTGATTGATAGAGAACTGAAGTTATTTTTTTCATTTTTTCAATGTTTTTTCTCACCTTAAGTACTACTGTTATGATCTGTAAAACTCTCCTAACAATTTTTTTCTTTTAATTTCCAATTCATATATTATGGTTGATTGTCATTTTAATTCCTTGTCTCGATTAGTGTGGGAATTGTCTTAGGAAACAATCTTGAGAAGCAACAATTCACCTTCTTCCGAATCTGTTTTCATTGGCTATGTTATTTTTGAAGTTGCTCACATGGTCTACTCCAAAACTAATAAGACTTCATAAAATTGCGCATCTTTCGATAACTGTCTATCAAGTTTTCGTCAATTTCTCATGGATAATAATCTAGTTGTATCTCGGGATTGGTTAAAAGTACCATAAATGTTTGCAGATTTATTGTTCTTTTCAGAAGAATGAATGCTCGTACTTTTCCTACTACCCTCTATCGAAGTTTAAACTCTCTCTTGGGCAACCTCAGTGACCATTTTATTCCACGATCTCTTCATCTCTGCAGCAACCCGAGTCACTTTGGCACCCTTTGGCATTTCCGCTTGACGATTGCCCAATATTCTTCGATTGGGCGAAATTGGGGGCAATTGGCAGCATAGAAGTCTTTTTCAATATCATCGACCCCATTGTCAAGGTAACTCTGAAGCAGCTCTCGACTTGCCAAATCTGGCCAAAACTTCACCGGAGCTTTGTGAGCCTTGGGAAAGGGAAGAAAACGTTTCTGCAGGCACTCTTCCCTATACATTTTGAGGTCCATTGTCTTGTTCGTGACGAGAACCTTGGTTTTCTCCCCGCAGCTGCAAATCCCTTGCCGAATCAAGAGCTTCCTTGCAAATTTATCAGCGAAAACGAACTAAAATTAGCTGTCCAAAATCCATTTTCACGTACGTTTTGTTATACATCAGCATGCATCTTTCGAGCGCGTTTTTTGAACATCAGATTTTGCTTTAGCGTCCTATTTGGTTGGTTGCCGGCACGGAAATTACGATAACCTTCTCGTTTGCGGATTCTCCGGATGGTACTTTGGTTAGAGTCGTGTTTTTGGCGATGTCCTATCCCGAGAGTCCCGGATTTGTCTTAATTGTTTTATTTACTTTCAATCTCAAACAGATCAACATGAAATTCTTACCGTCGAAAGATACAGGTTTTCGAAACAATTTGCTGTCAGAAAAATTCGGATACGCCTACTACGACCGATGCTATAAAATGAACGGTGATTCAGATTCTAACGGAATCAACCAGGTGTATGGCACGATTTTCGCTATCTCACTCTACCTACTGTCATCGCCTATCTCACTATCTCTCTGATGTAAAAGTTCATCATCAACTTCACGATATGTCAGATGGTGGTAAATTGGTAGTTCGCGATGACAGAAAAATAGTGTTGACATCTGGTGGCGACTTCAAATTAGGCCCATAATTTGGGTCCCAAACTCGTTAGTGTAATCTCTATCAGATTAGAAGACACGAAGCCGGTTTTTAGATTTTAAAATTTGACTGAAAATTTTCACATCATGTTATTTGATTACTCGAGACACTTCAGTATTTCTGACTTTCATTCAACCATATGGCTATACAATTCCAACATTGTTACCTCATTTTTTTCATTATAATATAAAGTTGTCTTCATAAACTATTTTCGTATGAGACTTTTTCCCTACCTGAAAATAATAATGTTTTTAATTTAAATAAAATACTAATTTGATTTGGAAAAGCTAATTTTCATTCATAATTTTAATTTTGAAAACGTTTGTTACGACTGAAAATCAGCTATTCATTGACGCGCCCCGAAACAAGTAAACGAAGCTCAATGGCGTAAACGCGGATCGCTGTTTTGAAGAAACCAAATACTTTTGACGTTTGAGATGTTGGCACCAAAAACATGGCGGGTGCCATACAACTGGAATCAACCTTTTGTGTGCTTTGTTCTGTCAAACAACTGAGGCATGAGCCTGGGCCAGTCCAATCTAACTATTTCTGTAAGTTGTCAGTTGTCCTATTGGTGTCCATTCGCTTTTCTGGTGATAAATTGGACAATAAGCCATTCAAATTTGAGAAACCCACATCTAGGATTTCAATAGAAGCCGAATCAAAAACTCCTTAACCCTTTTACGGGTACTGGCAACCATATTGCCACCAACAAAAAATATTCTTTTCGCTGCACTGGGAATATTATTTCAATATTTTACATAGCCAAAATCTTCTAAAGACATGACAAAACTTCATTTTTTTTAGGACTGCTAAAAATATACGATATTAATTTGAGAGCCATTTTTATGTAACAAAAGCACGATTTTAGAGCGCCGGCAGAAAATTCAGATTAAATTCGTTGAAAGTGTACCAAGTTGAAAAGTTTTTCACTGTAAACCCACACCCAAATTTAATTTTTAGCACATGTTATGGCATCCCGATTTATTACATTAAATGAGTCGAAAAATAACAGAAAATGTTCTACTCCC
The DNA here is from genome assembly GCF_029784135.1 of Toxorhynchites rutilus septentrionalis. NCBI lineage: Eukaryota > Metazoa > Arthropoda > Insecta > Diptera > Culicidae > Toxorhynchites > Toxorhynchites rutilus. The sequence goes on from NC_073744.1 coordinate 193,260,827, forward strand.
CAATAGGTGTATATCACTTGTATAATATATATGCTAGAGCTAATATGAGCGAGCGAAACAGGAGACATATTTAAATGAAAGCATATGAAAGCTTTTAGTATAGTTTGCCAAATACACGACCCAGACAGAGAAAGAAATCTATTATCATTCATGCTCTTCTTTATCCTCTTAGAAAACACTATTTCATTTTCGACAGAAAACATGTCATTTCGTGCCTCGAAGCGTCAAATAACGTCAACGATTTAAAACGTTTGTTTGATATCTTTTCCTTCTTTCTTTTTTCATCTTTTTTGGGATTGCACCCAAAAAAAAAAGTCCAAACGACGTCAACGGGAATCGAGCCAAGGCCGGCTGGAATGCAAGACGACTGTTCTACACGATCACGCTATCCACATAACTAATGATGCTGTTTGGGAGGAGCGTGATAATATTACATCTCATTACAAATTGAAGTTGGAAAGTGTTTTCTAATTTTACTCCTAGAAAACACTTTCCAGCATACAGGAGATCTATATCCATCTCGGCCAAGTAATGCGTGTTTATTTGGAACGAGTCTCTTGTTTCGCTCGCTCGTATTAACACATTGCAGTCGTATTAAATTTGAGCAAGGTAATTTGGGTAAGATTATTAAAGATAAACAAAATTTATGTATCTTTTTTGTGAACTTTCGTAAATACATATTGAACATAGGAGGTTTTATTATAAAAACTATATTGTACCATTCTCCTTCGTGTGATATCTTCTGAAACAGTCCCCCCAGTCCTGGTTATCGACTACATGTATCGCCAACCTAATTAGTTTAACGTCTTCCGCCTTATATCTATCTGTTTGTACATACAGAATAATCCTTTGCTTTATACACCTCCATAGCGCCGCAAAACAGGAATGACCATTTTTGTTCATACTAATAACTGTTATCTATTGTTCATAAAAGCACAATTTTGATACGGGAAAAGATTCACTAGACATTAAGATTCGTCTAAAAAATGTGAAATGATGCATTTTTGAATGAAATATAAAATAAATACAGTTTCTTGATATGGTGGCTGAGAGCAGACATACGACCGCAAAGGGTTAATGTTATATTGCCGTTCCATATATATTATACAAATGATTATCAGTATTTGCTTAGAGGCGAATGAACTGCAAAGTTTAAAGCCTCTCGAAAACAAAGAATGGAAGTATTTGTGAGTCATGGCATTTTCTGTCATTTTTACGCTCATTTAATGTAATAAATCGAGATGACAAAACATGAGCTAAAAATACATTTTGGCTGCACTAGCAGCTATATGGATAGTGTCGTCGTGAAATAGCTTTGCATTCCAGCCGGCCTTGGTTCGACGTGGACGTCGTATGGATTTTTTTTGGCACAATCTCAAATGAAATGAAAAAAGAAAAAGAAAGAGAATCTGCGCCCATACATACAAACCTTTTTTTAAGCTTTTAAAACAGCTCATTACTTGCGCTTTTCACCCTCCAGCACACGAAATGGCATTATTGCCAAAGATAATTTTTTTTAAGCCAACGCTAGTTGGCGTATACTTTTCAGTATCTACTGTGTAAGATCATGCAGTTTTTTCAATCAAATAAAAGGTGTATTTGATGAAACATGAAAATTTTTATTTTTTTTAAACTCTATATTTAAAAAACAGCTTTTTTCGCTGCACTAGAGATATTGTAAATCGCAGAAATAATCGGCATCACTGCACTAGAAATATTGTTCTGATTTTTGCATTACCAAAGGCACAATAAAGTGACGGCACGGTTAACGGGCCGTGGCAACTATATTGTCACCAATTTTTTCAACTGTTTCAATAGTTAATATTTTTTTTCAAAGGTAAATATGTGTTATTCCTCATGTAAGGATTATGTTCTCTGAAGTTGGAGTCGATCCGCTGCCTAGTTTTCACGGCCTTGTAAAAGGGTTAATATACAGGAATACTAAATCCAGTTGAGTATATGTGGAAAGCAGCGCTTGACAATCGTTTGATCATTTGCTCTTGCGAAACCCAAATTGTTATATGTCTCCATTTATCGAGTCCTCGAAGAATCAATTTCTCCAACAATTTTTCTAATGTGTGAAAGTATAGCAATCGAACGGTTTGATTCAATAAGGTACATATAGAGGTGGAGCATTAGGCGAAGTGTATTTGTATTAGCAAGCAAAATATCGTGTCGTAATTATTTACATTCAATATGGAATGTATATGAAAGAAACAAAACAACGTTGAAAGTACTCACGGTTGCATGATTATTTGAGCCAAAATTTTCATGAATTATTAAACTGGTTGTTTTTTAACAGAAGACATTTATATCGTGGCTTATTTCGATTATTCATGTGGTAAAAAGGTTTAGAGAGCAGTCGTATGCTTAGGTCTCGAAAGCAGTAACATTTTCACTGAAATTTTGATTAATTGGCGATTATTATCTCACAATATACACACCGACACTGAGAGCCTTCGAAACATCAATTTCATAACGGTAAAAAAATGAAACTTCGTTTGTTTCTATGGACGTGGGGGAGTGAAAATGACACTTGGAAATATCACCTATATCCGTCTTTTTCGACGTGATTTCACAAATATTCGCTCCACGCTATCACATTAGCCTCATATTCAGCGGGAGCTCTACAAAAATGTACGTTTTTAATTGGTAAATTATTTCCTGAAAATAGCATTTTTACATGGATGCGGTGGGCAATCAAATATAAACACAACGACTGACGTCACTTTTTGCGAAATAGTTATGGCAGCGCATGCTATGTCGCTCGAAATTCGACCAACTTCATTACCTTTTTACCAGGACATTGGGTTTGATCTATGCAAAACAGAGTTGCCAGGCCTTTGAAAGACTATTCTTTAATCCTCTCTCCATTGAGGCGATACAATGTTGTTTTCTAGTAGGGTATGGAACAGTCTAGCCAATGTAGTTTTACAAGCTAGATAATGAGTAATAATATGTATAGGGATAGAACAAACTGGGTGATTTTGAATTCGTAGTTTCATTTCGTGATCTCTTTGAAAAAGTCTCTTTTCAACAAGCACTTCATATGAAGCAAACCTGACTGCTCTGTTCGAATCAAAAGAAATAACTATAACACTTTTAGTTTGATATTAAAAGAAGATTTTTTATTTGACTCATCCACATTATTATTTTACAAATCCGAAGATCAGTTACTGAACACGTTCATAGTTAACTTCGAGAAGCTATTCGAAAGGTTCTCTTCGTCCTGCTGCAGGGGTTCCTGTTTCGGTTGCGCCAGTTGACTCATAATCGATTTGATCTCGGACGAGTTCATGATGAACTGATTGGTGATGTCGATATCTAGCAAGTTGCACAAATTGTACTCGCCCAAGCCGTTTGACCCTCCGTTGATTTGCGTCCCACTCGAGGCTGTCCCCTGAGTAGGTGTTCCCATGGGGAGTCCTTCATTCGCGAGATTTCCCAAATTGGTTGATGGATGGTTGATGTATTGTGGTTTACCGACACCACCATACCCGTTTTGAGATCCAATTTGGAAGCCATTACTGACCGCAGACTGGTACTCGTTGTTCAAAGTTGCCGTCATACCGTTGGTAACCATATATGTATGTTCTACTGGAGCGGGGACTACATGAGGATTTCGGTACGCTCCCGCTATACCATGAAATTGATGGGCAGCCAAGTTATTCATGCCAGTGTTGTCGTTAGCGGTTGGTGCGCCGAGTGGATGTCCCTGGTAGTGAACCGCTTCCGTTAACTCCCAGTTGCTGAGTTTCGGACGTTTGCATTTCTGACTCAGATCATATATGTCATACTGGATGAACTTGAACGGTAAGGGTTCGCTTGTGGCTCCATCGGAAGGTCTTCTTAGTTGGATGTTAACCATTATTGGTCGTTCTATCTCGAGCGTTCGATACGGTGGCGTTTTGAAACTGATAGCCACCTGTTTGTGAACGTGTTTACACTGGAATTCTCCAAAGCCTTCCCACACAACTGCTCCCTGCTGCTCCTCGTAGAACCTAACGCTGATGTCCTCCTTAGTGACCTTCTCGCAGAGTAGTGTTATATCCTTACCGCCAGAAATGGGTGCCACGTCATCGCTCAGCTCACAAATCATCAAATCTGCGATTGCTTTCTTGTCGTAGATAACGTCTGACACAACCGGTTGCAGCGGTTCCGTGAATCGACCGGGTTGCTGCCCCTCCAGAAACACTTGAAAACAAATCCGAACCGCATTGAAATCAATCGACGACAGTTGCTTGATGTGGCCATATCCGGTTTTGAACGGGTCTACTTGAATTTTTTGTCGCAACCGGAGCGACTCCTCGACGTCTTTCTTCTTCACGCACTGAATGCCCAAGTGGGTGAAGGCGTAGCTCATGGTAGTGCTGTTTGCCTCGGCCGTGTACACACCCTTTTTGCAGTCCTTTCCCACCAGATTGTGGGGATGGGGCCGATAGGGTGGATCTTTGGTGACACATGACGCCACTACCACAGCCCGACCCTTGTAGCCGCGAATCTCGATGGTGGGGAATGTTTTGGTCTCCGGGGTGCTGTTAACGCCAGGGATTGAACCTGCCGAGCGACCTTCGCACTCGTACCGAAAACGAAGTGCCTTCGAGCGCGGTTGTTCGGTGATTATCACGAACGGCTTCTCAGGAGCTGCTGGCATCATCTGCATTGTGATGAACTGTGTACGGAGCAATTCACTTGGCTCACGTTATATAGGAATACATGAGGCTACCTGTCAGCAGATGGGTAGGTTTTGTGGAATCTATATGCATCTAAAACACATATGTGTATAATTACCTACACGAGTGTTCATGGGTTTTCCCATGGATGCATCGATAAATTTATGCACATTTCGGCGGTGATCATTTGCTTTGGCTAGGCCCTGAAATCTTCGAAGGTGAAAAATGAGGACTGACTCTACTCTCAGTAGCTTCGCTTCGACTAGAACTCCTTTGGCAGTCGCCGCCAACAAAGAGTGACTTGACTAGAAAATGAATTGACTGGCGTTGACTAGCGAGGATGACTGGTGAACTAGTCCAGTAGGTGGTTATTTTAACTGACTCGGCTAATGAATACAAATCTGCCTCTTCATTCAATTGACTTCCATCCACACTTCCATTTCCCCCTGACACTAATTCATACCCGCGTACGCAATATTATTTTTACGTCCATATAAAGAGGAACGAAAACTTGAGTTACCTCATCAATGGACGGTTTATTGCCTACTCGTCGTGAACTTAAATCTACGAACATTTATCAAATATACTGTAAAGGTCCTCGCGTTAGTATTAGTGAATAGCGAGCAAAATAGTACACACACTGTACGCTTTTTTATATGTGTATATAAAATTCGTGTACGATACAAAAAAATCTAGCTCACCTGTAGCGTATGTCAAACCACGTTGAACTCAAACATCGATGCATGCATAATGATACATGGGAGACAGAGGAACGAATTCGTCACTTCAAAATTCAATGAAGACTATTTGACTGGGAAGAATGAAATGATATAGTCGAGTCGGTAGAGGGAGATAGCGACTAAACGCCCGACTGACTGTTTAGTCGTTTTGGCGTGAAGAAGCCAAAAGTCATTTCCGACTGAACACGGATATAGTCAGTCAGATAGTCAGCTGACTATCCTCAGTTGACTATGACTATGCCGAGCCCTGGCTTTGGCATTAAAAGAGAAGGTTCGAATATCATACCAACAATTAAACAGCCCTCGTCTGGATATTTTCGAATTCTGATTATTTAAATACCTGTCAAATAGGAAGTTCTCTAATCTCTACAGAGAGATGTAATGTGGCTAAGAGATATTGAAAAAATAATTAGATATTCAATAAGTTCAGTGTTTCAGCATCGTTTTATACAGCGAGTAATCAACATTAAATGTTAATGGGTTAATTTGAGAATAAGCTCAACTTGGCTTTTTATTACTTTGCAATTTTTCGCATGCAAACATGCATTTATCGGTGCTATCAAATATTTGTACGAAAACGTATGATGATTATGTAATTTTCACTGACAATAACTTCGTAGTCCTACCTCAACAATGTGGTCGCATCTTCGATACCACCCTTCTAGTTTTGACGCAGGACTACTTCTTTGATTTCTATATAGGGGGGGAGGGTATTGTATTCTTCTTCTTCTTCAATGGCACTAACGTTCCTAGAGGAACTTCGCCGTCTCAACGTAGTAATTACTTGCGTCATTTTTATTAGTACTTAGTTGAGATTTCTATGCCAAATAACACGCCTTGAATGCATTCTGAGTGGCAAGTTCTAGAATACGCGTGATCACAGTGCAAGTCGGAGGAAATTTCTTTGACGAAAAATTCCCCCGACCAGAACGGGAATCGAACCCGAACACCCGGCATGTTAGTTATGACGCTAACCACTCGGCCAAGGGAGCACAGGGTATTGTATACACTCTACGAAAAACTTTACGAAAAATTAAGGGATTTCAAATGCATATTACGCAAAATCGTTATTGCTATATATGTTACTAGCTAACCTGGCAAACTTTGTCCCACCCAAAATTTATTTTTTATCATCCTTACCTTCAAATATTCACGTTTTTTCCTAAGCGCCCGTTCATGGGTTCACTTGCAGAACTGTTCATTGGTTGATCTTCTAATTAACCCTAATTAAAATTACCTCTTACTATAAAATTCCTAGTACTTCTCCCAAAACTCGTCATTATAATATCAGATTATTTTCAGACACAATTCTCATTCGAGATTTTTCAACCACTTGCAAATAACATGTATCTTCGTTATATGGAATAAATGTTTGATACAGAAAATATGATAGAATGAAGACAGCCCTAAATCGGACAATTCCTTTCTCGAGTTTTGCTCTTATCAACACATTCGGCGATCTATTTGTATTTATATAGATAGAAGAAGATGAGGGAGTGCGTTTTATCACATTAAAATCCATCTCGACTTTCGAACATAGATCAATTTCGTTAGCGTAGTTAGCGTACTATGTAATTGTAGAACATATGCGAATTGAATTTTCTGAATTTTCCCATTTTCCTTCAGAGTTTTATGAAAATTTTCAATTGTCATGTTTGGTTGAAATATGCGTATTAGTTTTAAGTGATCTCCTCTCCCTTCCAGAGGAGGGAGGGGGTCATACCATCATTGAAACATTTCTCGTACCCAAAAACCCTCACACCCCAACTGGCTCCATTTACTTGAATCGTTCTCGAGTTATGCAGAAGTTTGTGTTACTTTAGCATGGCAGCCTCCTTGCACTTAGAGAGGGGTAGGTGTATCGAACCATTTATTGCTCCCTAAAACCTCCATACACAAATTTTGATTCAATTTGCTTGACTAGTTCTCGAGTTCTTCTCGAGTTTTTTCTCGCCCGGGTCCAAGTGAATGATGGAATGTCGCCATACTGTGCGTCCACATCTTCAAGAAAAGCTTGGACCTCTCGATGATTCAATGCGTGTGATTTGATGTAGTTTTCGATTTTGACGGCATGCTTCATGACATCCTTGAACCCTACATTTTCTCACATAAATTCTACTGATGTATGATGCAACGATACTCCATGTATTACTCCAGAATTTCGGGATGTTTTCAAAGATGAGCAATAGCATTTCCGTTCTTTACTGAGGTAAAAAGTCAATATTGATATGAAATATGGAAAGCGTAATCAATATTAAACTTACCACACAAATCAGGAACTTCATCAGCAACTGCACCGGAAATTCTCTTCAACAATGGATCGAATTTCTTCTAAACTTTACGCGGTGCGTTGAAGATATCAATGCCTTCAGTCGTTCCTTATGTGTCCCACAAATATATATCTAATATATTGTATCAGAACTATTTGTATTCTCATCCATCGCCACTGAATAAAATACCATGTCAGTAGATCTCATATTCAAACTCATCAGATCTTCTGCTATGTTCTTAAATCGTTTTGTGATAGGCTAATTATTTAAGCCGCTGCCTCCGTACACTTCTTCTTATCGAGCCGCATTTTTTATTAAACGGTTTTATTTAGCTTCACCCGTTTGTATGTACGTTCTAAGCTTTGTAACTTTGTAACTGTAGCGCTGTCCCACATTAACACAAATTTGACCCCCTTCCTGTTGACCGATTGATCTGAAATTTGGAACACAGCTTTATCCTTGCAGTCATTATAAAACTGCGTATTCCATGATCTTGAAAATACAAGATGGCGACCGCTACAAAATGGCGTATTACATATTTTCTCAAAACCTCATCAATATGAGGTTTTCCAAAACCCCATCAATATGGGTATCAAATGAAAGGGCTTGATTAGTAGAATTCAGTTATTCGTGGAAAATGCAAATCCAAAATGACGGCCGCGAGCTAGAGCTTGACTAGTAGAACAAAGTTACTTAGAAATTATTTGACTAATAGAATACAGTACATCATAAAAATATTCCGAGGAAAAATAGGTGAGAAATAAAATATTAAAAAAGTTGAATGGTTTTATTATAAAGAAATGTAGTAACGATACAAATAATGTACTAAAACCTAGAAAATAAAAAACAACTTTTTAAGTTAAACGATTTCTTTGTGACTAAAAGCTAAAAGCTGGAAAATAATTAGGCAAGTAGCAGTTAGCAGTTATCATACCCCTTCCATCATTAATCAAGGACATTGATGAGACTAAAATAAAATCGTGGGGCACGTTGTATTTCCATTGTCCGCAATTAATGGTTTCATCACATGTCCCGCGATTTTATGTTAGTCTCATCAATGTCCTTGATTAATGATGGAAGGGGTATGATAACTGCTAACTGCTACTTGCCTAATTATTTTCAAGCTTTTAGTACATAATCTGTATTATTATTATGTTTAATCACAAAGAAACCGTTTAACTTATAAAGTTTTTTTTTATTTTTTTTTATTTCCGCTACAATGTAGCTTACTTCTATGCACAATACGTTCGCTAACAACTCAATTGTTCTTTTAACTCAATTTTTTCAGCATGGACTATGCCAAGAGTACTTGTACATTCTTGATGCATGTTTCGACCCATAATATCGTTTCAGATTGAACGCCTTCATTACAGCAACAGCTTCTCTACAAATCAAACCTTCGGTCCGTAAAAAAGTAAATTTCGTACCTTTATCACAGATATTTAATCTAGCGATTAATTAGCATAGAAATTACTTTGATGTTCGGGGGCAAAGTGGTCATAGGTGAATAAAGACTTACAATGTTCTGTTTACTAAATCTGATCTACCGCATCACAATCTGCTCTTGAAGGAGATCCTTTTGTGGCTTTGACCCTGGATAAATAAGCCACTCCAACTAAACCAAGCCTCATTATACGGAACGTTATGTGTTTCTTACTACGTTTTTGTTTGCATGAGAAAATTGAAATTGAAAGTATAGGTGAATAGGCCAAGCCTAGGCTAGCCTCTCTCTCTCTCTCTCTCTCTCTCTCTCTCTCTCTCTCTTATAAGAGAAATTTGTCACTAACTTGAAGAAATTTGCGAATAAATGCCGAATAAATGCTCCATTTTAGTTCAAAAGTATACAAAAGTATACCTTTTCTAGCAGTTATAACTCTGTATTTGAACATTCTCACTGATATTTCGATGATTACCTGACTACATTGTATAAAAAACATGTGATAAAAACACAAAATGCCGCTTCCATGTACCCATTATGGTAATAGTGTTCCTGGAGTTTCGTAATAAGTGTACCTATTGTGGCAATAGTCGGTATCACATGGCAAAAGTGTTAATAGCATTCAAATAATACTTCAATAATGATTTCTTAATAAAACTATGCCTCTAAAACTCATTCCTAGTATGCAATACTATGTCGTTAATTCTAAACTCTAGAAAAATTATGGAAACGGAGCGCGAAGTCGAAATTTTCAAGTGATATTAGAAACGCTCTAACTTTGTGAAAAACCAAAGCATGGAGATGAGATATACATCATTTTAAGCTTCAGGTTATTAGATGTAATGCTTGAATGCTTGTCTCTTTTTGTTGTAGGTGTAGTGGATAACAATATTGGAAAGAAAAAATTGTAAGGGGTTGTATCTAGGACACGACCGCATATTTTAGACGTAGAACTACAATTGCATAATTATATTATGAAATTCACTTGTTTACCACTTCGAATACTATTTTAGAATTCATCGATGTTTTTGTAATAGATTATGTTCTTCGTTACAAATAAATTTAATGAACGTCCTTTTACGTTTGATATGATGCCAGGGACTACCAAAATATGTGAACGGAAAAATTGTCAAACGATCATTGTATTTTATATTTCTCTCTGAAATTATTGCACATCTCATGTTTACGTAGTTCTAGAACAGCGAAAGTTCATTCACCTCTAGTGTCTGAAATGACGATTTTTCAAGGCTTCTCAGTTTAAAAGTACGTTTTAGGGGAACATATCCCGGTCTGCACAACGACAAGCGAGTACAAAAGTACTCAACACCAAAAAATAAACCCGACTTGCATGTATTTGCAAAGCGAATTCCCCAGGCACATTAATTTAGAAGTCCGTGTTAGGGAAACACAGCTCAGTGGGGAAAAAATACCTCCGACTTGCATGTATATTTGCAGAGCGGATTTCCACAGGTACATCGATCTTGAAGTTTGTGTTGGGGAAACTGTAAATCGGGCCAATCAAAACTTGGCAGTTAGGGTGTTTAGATAACGCTTGACATTTTACAGTTATTGAATTGTTCATCTCATGAAAAATAATATTTTACTAATTGCGATAGACGCGTAGGAATCAATTAATGGAAAGATCTTTCCGATCTGTTAAGAGATGTTCGAGTTATAGGCATTCGAAATACGGGTAGGGTTAGCACACAAATCGGCAGAACAAATGTATGGAAAAAAGGAAGTTCTTCCAGTTTTCATGAATGTAAACCGTTTAGAGATTAGCGAATAGTAATGTATAGCATATCAAACAAATCTTAGAGAATTTCAGATTTGATTGATATGCAAATCATGAGAATTCGTTCACAGTGAAAATAGCTATTAACGTTAACTTTATTCCATAAAAACGTGACGTTTCTGATTTGGTACACTTACTGAAAGGCGTAGTTCTACGTCAAAAATCGATTTCTACTGTTTTTTTAAAGATTTCGTAGATTAACACATTGTTTTATTTACCAAGTCAATAGTAAATCCAATTATCCTTATCAATCAGCATTCATTTGATTCCAAGAACGCTCCTGTAGGTCATTTTACTTCAGCTAAAAGTTTTCATAAAATGAAAAATTTCCCATTTTCTAATGAACACTTTTTCAATAATGCGATAATTCCCAAATCAGAAGACATTTTCGAAAATTCTTATAAATTCTGTGCAAGACTCATTATTTATTATTCATTGTTCGGCAATTTTTGCTTTTTCTTTGATCGATTCTCTTAATTGATTTTCTCTTACGATGACCATGGCCTTTCAGACAGATTTTGTGCCACATAATTTCAATATGCGAAGTACATCAACCAATTATTTGTATTCAAAATTTAAAAAAAAACTAAGAACTTCAGGGATGATATTCTGAGAGAGGGTACACTTAATTAACTACAATTCAAAAAAGAATTAACAAGCATTACAAGTTCCGGTTATGATTTATCTTCTGTTAATGAGAATTTATTGTTTTTTTTTCTAATAACCTGTCTTCGGCCGGATACCGAATATTGACCCGATAGGCATGATACCCAATATTTTATCTCTAGATTAGACTGTTGTTGAGTGCTTCCCGGTTGGAAAATAACTGCCTGCTCCTCGTTGCTAGGCCTTTCTGCTAGCGACAGGAGAATCACAAAGACCAGAGGGTTGTGATGCAATTTTCGCTTCTCTTCAGGAATTGAACAAAGAATATTGACCCATTCACCTAAGATTTAATTTTCAACAGAGTGATCCAAACAAATATGCTTCGGTCGGACACGCATAGTGCTGTTTCACTAATGAGCATTCAAAAGCGCCCTATGATATGCAATTACACAGCGTGAAAACGTGAGGTACAACCATAATGGCATAACAACCATAACATCACAACGTACAACCACAATAGGAACAAGGCAGCTTTCGATATTGCGATAATTGGCACGTAGATGTAAAATTGTACCAAATATGGTAATACAAAAATACATGTTTATTTCGATATAATCGTATAAATTGGTCGAATCACAACATTGAGAAGGTTGTAATGTATGCGTTTACACTGTGATTGTATCAAAACAGCCACTTAAAAGCACAAAAATCTCATTATTCTGATCGCATATTCCTTAGCAAAATGCTAAGAAGCAAGCATCAATGGGACACACAATTTTCAAACTAAATTTTTCAACAAAAGAACAATGCTTCGCATGGAATCAAGTACCAAAATCGACAAAAAAGAGATTTATGATGTTTAAAAATCATATAATAAAAATAAAAATAAGATATGTTTTTTAAACTAATAAAAACTCGCTCGTATTACCTTAATAGGTACTATTGCGATGATAGGTACTTCTACCCTGTTTCAAAGCAAAATTAACCGGGCAAACCTAGGCCCTTCGACGTACTGAAGAATTTTCTTCTATGTCTCAAACTAACCGGGCAATCGGATTTGCTTGCGAGAGCCCGATTTTTTTAATCATCCCATCATTTTCAAAATCAGGCTGCGGGCCGCAAGAACGAAGCTGGAGCGCCGCAGGATGGCCACCACTGCACTAGTGGGTTGTGAATGAAGGATATTACACCGCATTGCAAATTTTAATCTTTTTTTAAATGTATGTTCACAAATCTTAGGATGCTTGATTAAAAGATGCACCACGTCAGGTTAAATCGAAACTCTCAAATGCTCATTGAAGCTGCAGCATTCGATTTGACATTAGCTGCACCTTTGGCAGAGGTCCGCCTCATCCCACGTTGTATATAATCATTTATAGCAGGAACAGCAAAGCGCGTCTTATTCGATGAATTATTCAAATTTTGCTAACTTGACCTTACTAAACTAAACGATACTTCATATCTTTGAGTGTGACAATACATTACTGAAGCAGTCTCCGACAATCATCGGCCATCGGTGGCTTTACCGTTGAGGTGAAGTACCAATCCGAGCTGTTTTCTTTCGGTGACCTTCAGGGGGTTTCGTGAGCGACAGCCGGAGGGGTTGAAACTCGATTTTCCTAGCAGAACAACACCACGGCGAGAAGCGCATGTGTCGCGCATTCCGCTGGAACCCAGCGGGCCATAGCAAAGTGGTCATAGACCAAAACCACTTGCCTCGTTTATTGCCTCTTTGGGCCACACACATGGTGCGGCAGGTAGCCTACTCTCGCTTTCATGAACAGCACCAGCACCAACAGAGCAGCTGCTGGAGGAGGGTGCTCAATTGCGGGTCAAGCAGCGGATCGCACGGATCCAAGACGCGGCTGTGGCCAATGTTTGCAAAGCACGCGATAGTGTCACTGCCACAGTCACACCAACACACACTTAGCTGATCGAAACAGGGCGGTTAGAGATATGTTGCATTTTCTACAAAAGTAAACACTGGCTAACTAGATCTAATGAGGTTATGTGCGTAGTATGCGTGTGTGTGTGTGTGTGTGTGTGTGTGACAGAAACAACATTTGAATTTGAGTTCCAGCACTTGCGGAAATCTGATCCACCGCCCCTCTCTTTTCGAATGGGAAATTGGAGAAGCGACATCGTTGGCCAATTACAATGACTTTTGCTATTTTGTTCCGGAGATCGCTAGGCAGTGAAACTGATTATGTAATATGTTTAGAAGATAGAATTCGCATCGCGATGATCGGTTATAAATTCTCGGAATCGAGGCCACCAGGCCATGGTTGCCGACGAGAGCGGTTAGCTTTGCGCTCACCGTGCAATGTTTCCCCGGTTCTGTGTACGAAACAGGTGCACTAATAGTAGGTGTGCTTATTTTGCTAGATCATACACCAGTGGCAACACTGTTGATATATGGTTAATAACCGTGAAACTTGGAACGGAAAGTCATCGCCCGGTTGATTGTCAGGTTGGTGCTCGGTCTCATCCGGCCGGTGCGCGTGGTGTGGACACGTGATCCGGAAATCGACGGCATGAAAGCGTATCTGAGGCTTCCGAGCTGGAGTGTTCTCCGTGGACGATGAAGTTTTGAGGAACCGCTGTAACGCTAAAACCGAGGGTATAGTAAACGCATTGAAATCCGCATCGCATCGCGTTCACTATGTCCTCGGCCTAACCTGTTCGTTGGGTTTGAGTAACGTGAAAAAACAAAATATGGGACTTACAAATCCCTTTTTAAGAAAAAAAAAAGTTATAGGAGGTTGTGTCCAAGACCCAACGAACTAATTGTTGACGTAGAACTACGCTGTTATTTTATTCAAGTCGCTTCTTGGTGAGGCGATGATAGCCTAGTTAGATGATTCCCCACACAGTTGTGTAGTACAGAACTTTAATGGAATGGCATCAGTTTGATGTAATGATTGCATACCAGAGACATCAGTGAGTAAGTAATTTGGTCGCGTCCACAGCTCAATCCGAAATCAAAGATATGAGATGACGCAAAACAGGAAAGAACAAGCGATGTCCATTCCATCGTATCTAGGACGATACTGAAAGTTTGCTTCAGCGAGATCCAATATTTATACTCTAGGCAAATATTTTTCTTCTTGATCTTCTTCCTTTCTTTGTTCAGGGAGACTTTAAATCATTCCCCTTCGTTGCTCGCCGATAAGTTGCTCGTTATTGACAGCATGGTTCGGGATGCTCACAAATGAGCAGAACAAATGTATGGGAAAATGGAAATGCTTCTTGTTTCTATCAATTTAAACCGTTTACACACCAGGGGATTGTAATATATAGCATAAAAAACTTAGGGAATTTCCGATTCGTTTGGTATGCAAATCGTCAGAATCCGTTCGCGGAAAAAATAGTTATTAACGTTAACTTTATTTCATAAAAACGTGACCAGTTTTCTGATTTGGCACCCTTAATGAAAGACGTAGTTCTACGTCAATAAAAAAGTAGAAGAGTGGTGTTGAAGACGCGACCACATTGTCGACGTAGGACTACGAAGTTATTGTCAGTGAAAATAAATATTATAGAAATTTGAGAAGGAACGTTTTCGTGCAAATGTTTGATTCCGATGGATGCATGCTTGCACTGAGAACGTGAAAATTGCAAAGTAATAAAAGCCAATTTGAGCATATTCTGAAATTAATTCTAAGCATCAACATGTTATTGCTCGCTGTCTAGAGCAATGCTGAAACACTAAATTTATTGAATATAGCATTCCAAACAAATCTTAGAGAATTTCTTGTTTGATAGGTATTTAATCATCAGAATTCGTTCGTAGCGAAAATACTCATTAACGTTAATTTTGTTTCATTAAAACGTGATCTGTTTTCTAATTTGGCACTCATACTGCAAGACATAGTCCTCAGTCTAAACATCATGTGCCTCAAAGGAAATCCTCACAACTCTTACCAGCTGGAAACCAGTTGAGGTAGAGATGACAGGAAAATGCGACTCATCTAGCAAACGAAAGATGAGGTCTGTTCAGTTCTGGATATGATATTCGAACCTTCTCTTTAATGCCAAAGCAATTGCACACCACCAAGCCAAAATGTGCATTAATTTCTCGTGAGGTTCATCATCATTACATAGGCTGACCAAATAGTTTAGGAATAAAAACGGGACACGTAAGTAAAAAAAATAAACAAAATGCAATTTTTTGAAGAATTTTATGAACGAGTGAATAAAACCCGGAATAAAGCCAAACAATCAAACATTCTTAGATTAACCTACTTTGTTCTCTACAACGAATTTTATTCGTTCATATTCGAATGAGAGACTTTGCGAAGCCGATCAGGATTGTTAGAAATTTCATCATTGTCACATTCCAGATCGAAGTTCTGTTTCACAATTATCTTAGGGATCCAACATTGAGTCGCGACTTTTTCGTTGCCCACATAATGTTCATCGAACAAAACAATCTTTCAACTGGACCGGTACTTTGTTTCCCATTTCAGAAAATATTTGCACCAAACGATTTGCAACTAGCACAGATTGTTTGTTCCGACTTTTTATTTCATCAGTTATAACTAGAAATCATTAGTCATACAAAATGGTTATATCTATCTCAATTGGTGTTTTTTTTTACACGACGCTCAAACTATTGTAGACTACTTTTATTTTGTTTTAATTACTACAATAGAAAAACAACAAAAAAAAATAAGAATAGTCCACCATCATCAAGATCATGACAGACATAATAGAGACGAATACAAATTGAAAAAAAAAAATATAACACAGAAGAAAAATAGTTCGAAATTGTCTAAACAATATGATATCGAGAATAATAAAAACAAAAAAAAAATCAATAAAACTGTTCACATTAAGATATCCGTTCGTATAAAACTTGGTCAGTAGCAATGCATTGGTAAAACATATGACTGGTACCCTTTTTAGCCTTTTGGTATCCTGCTTCTAGAAAAAAAGCAACCTAAAACAAAAAAAAAAATCTAAATTCGTAATTTTCAAAAATTCAAAATGATGTATCGCTTTCCATTAGGGTGGAAAAGGCTCAAACTCAAGGACATTCAGATTTGTGCCGAAGCCCATGAAAAACCATAGATACAACTAATGGCAGAAGAAAAGTAAAATTTTTGAAGCACTAACTGAATTTACAGAACCTCCCTTTAGCCAAAAATAAATATAAAATAGATTTTTAGAATGCAATTTTTGAAATAACTCTTTAGTCGAAAGTTTTAGTGGCCTTGAAAAAGGCCCGATGGGTTTGCATTGTTTTGTACACGCAGCTGAAGATAGTTGATACTTGATTCATTCTTGTTCTCGTGAGAAAAATACACGCACTCAGAACAGTATACGTAGCACACTTAGAATGCATCGCGATATTCTTCTTGTATTACACACAGTGCGGCTCCAGACCGCACTACCGTTATCTATTTAAAAACGCATAATATCAATAATTCGTGCAATCTTCATGGAATGAAAACCGACGACGTACGTCCTATTTATTTGTTCTCTTCTGCTTTGATTCTGCTCTATACTATGTTTGCTTCTTGCATATTCTGAAGATGCATTCTGTAGCGAAAAATATTGTTCAACACAGTAGCAGAATAAAACTGAGGTTGGCCAGGGCTAGCACCATATTTAGAGAACTTTCACTGACAACCAACGAGATGCATCGACAAATCCTGACTAAGACGGACTTTCAAGCAGGTACTCATATACAGTCATTCCATGTCAAACCGATAGAGTAGTTCTCAGATTTTCGTGAAAAGTGGTAGTTTCGTTTTTTATCGCAAACTGTTAGACTCGTATTTTTTTCATTTTTTTGTTATGGTGCCCATTTTTATTTTAGGGTGATTCGAAATATCGACTTTTTCCCCTTATTTCAAAAAATGATAGTTTTGAAAAATTCATAACTTGTGAACTACTGTACCGGTTCAGATGATCGACATATCAAATCAAAGCTAATGAGCTAGTCTTGTTTTTGGAAGTATTACACTCTGAATAAAAAAGGATTTTGAGAGAAAAATGATTTTTTGGACCATCGGTTAACTTTGAAAAATCATAACTCAAAAACGAAAAAAACGCTTCCCTGGTTTCGAGATGTTATTTGAAAAATCCTCAGCTTTCCAGAGAAAATATAAAAAAATATAGCGCCCTTGGTCCCGAGACCATGAAAACTATAAAAAACAAATACAATCAATAATAACGAAAAGATAATTCAAATTTCCTGCAACTGTAGTATTTTTCTAAAAAAGACCAGCTAATTGGCTTTAATTTAATATATCGAACATCTGAATTGGTTCAGTGGTTCAAAAGTTATGAATTTTTGAAAAAAGGAATTTTTGGCAAAAATGCGAAAAAATGGAATTTTCGGACCACCCTACCTAAAATGGAAATAGTCACCCTAACAAAAAAATTAAAAATACGGGTCTAATAATTTGCGATAAAGAACAAAACATCCGCTCTTGAAGAAAATCTGAGAACCCCTATATCGGAATGGCTGTATATATATATATATATATTATTTTATTTTAACCCTTGGCGGTTGGAATTGATTTCCTTTGAAAGAGATTCTCTTATCTTCCCACGCTGATATACTTCTGTATACAACGAGTACCGTTATCTATTATCCATAGAAACTGCGCATTAATTCGTGAACAAGTTCACTAGACATTAAAATTCGTTTAGAATAAGTGTAAACTATTACATATGATTGGATTAAGTATTTAGTATGATCCTTTGCTGTGGTGGCTGAGAGCAGACATACAACCGCAAAGGTTTAATGGTTTGCGTCCGAAGCAGTTTTAAGCTATTGGAACAAGTAACCAGCATTACTCATACACCTTTCAACTTCTGAATGTGAGTAAGTGATTAACGCTCGAAACATTGTTCTTCAAGCGTAACGCTCCCGTTTCAGAAATTCTAAACCCAGTCCCCATTTCCCAGTTCAGGTTCAAATACGATGTGATGCAAAAATACAGAGGCACTCTTCATCAGACGGTATGCAAATCGACGTGGTGCCTCCACTGAACAAAATTGCACCATATTGTGCGATATCTATCTCTCATTCTTCCTTAGAATCGAGCAAACCCACTGTGTATGTGACCTCAGCATTCAAAAAGACCGCTGTCTGATAACTGGAGCGAGATGACGACTTGGATGATGATGATGATGTTTTGAATTATAGAGGCGTTAAAACTAATCAGTCCGTTTGCCTCAAGCCTCGAAAAAGACCAATTTGGAAAACTAATCTAAACACTCAGTCTTGAGAAAGGACATTTTGAAGTCTTCGCTGCCGTCTGGTCGATAGTTAGATGACTGATGAATTGTGGTGATTTGAAATCGCGGGCGGCTTGTTTATACTCAATGAATAGAAGCTAAGATTAGACTATTGTCTCTGTTCACATTGTCCGTAGAATGAATCCTGCATTTGCATTTCGAGCGACCGATTTACGCTCGTCTGATTAGCAGTGATTGTACCTCGTTGATACAAATTCGGCCACGGGAACACGACAGGAAAATGTGTATTCTACCAATATTCCTTAATTTAAACCATTTATGGGTTAGGGAATCGTGATTGTAACGTACCGAAAAATTTTAGAGTATTTCCGTTTCCGTTCGGAGCTAATATTATTAACTATTAACGTTAAAAATAGAAAAAAAAATCTGTCCATATACGCTTAATGTTACTGTGCAAATGTATGTACAATTATAATGGAGGTTGTGCACAAGCGTACAATATCGTTGCGCCACAGTCGAATCTGTGCAATGAAATTGAATGTGTGAAGATGATATTGAAGACTGGGCAGAATGTTGTCCATAGATAAAGCAATATTTTTCAACATTGCACAATAAATCTCTAAATTTCTAGATTTCTTCTTGATTTCGCTCCTGTTTACGAAGCTTTGAACTTACACTCCATTACAGAAAATGAAAGACGTTGTCCTACGTCAAAAAACACTCTCTCTTTTGGATGTATAGCTTCCAAAAATGTGAAACCACCAAAATCAGACGAAACATTAACTATTCAGAACATTCAGCTAATATTTTCCACACCTCTCCGAATCATTCCAGGCATCGAAGGGCTCGAGCACGTCGGCACGATCGACCCGATGAAGATCAACAAGATCCGGATCCTGCAGGGTGACGGGCCGGTCAGCGTGAACGCATCCCTCTCCAAGGTGGTCATGACGGGTTTCGCCAAAACGAAAGTAGTTCGCAATGTGTACGTTAGCTCGCTTGACGGCGATTCGTTTTCATGGGAAAAAGTGATTTCTATCCTCAGATCTCCCTCCATAGTGTCAGCAGCAAGGACTTCAGCTGGGAGACCCACATCCAGCTGCCGAAGATGCGCCTCGAGGGCAACTACCACATGCAGGGCCGCATCCTGGTGATCCCGCTGAACGGCCACGGCAAGTGCTGGTTCGAACCAAGTGAGTAAGAGTGAACCGCCTGTCAACGAAACGCAGCTCTCTGCGTTTTTCTCCGTAGAAAAAGCGAACGCACGCGCGCGCTTTGTTGCCAAAATGAGAGGAAAAGTCAGCGCTGCAAGCGTCGTGTCGTGTGTTTCTCGAGATTGCTCGATGGTGAGAAAATCCAAAAGTTCAATAGATTGCGCCGTTTTGGTTTTGGTACGTTTGTGTGCCAGGAGCGCAGCAGGCGAGAGAGCTGAGCGAGGATGTTCGCTCCCACCTAAGAAGCTAAAATTGCAGCTTGCTGTTGCTGCTGCCGAGCAGCAGGGGAAACTTTGTGGTATTGCTCGAATTTTGATGTAAGCTATTCGCAGCAAAATATCCGACGAAAGCAGTGTTTGTTCGCTGGCCTAATTTTAGGGGGATGCCTACACTGGTTAATGGAGAAAATTTCTTCTGATTGGTTGTAGAAATTAATTCTTTGTGGTGTTCTGATGGTATAAATTTGTTTGCATTTATATCAATCGGAATCGGTACAAACATAATTTCGCAATCATTTCCCTTCAAAGAAGTTTTCGAAGCCATTTTATTGGATTGAATGAGCATAGCTTGAACTGATAATCATCTTTACCAATAATCTGCAACTCCAATTATTGCATTATTCTTGAGAAGCTACTGACATGTTATTATAGATCTACTAAACGTGGCTTTTTAATACTCTAAAATTATGAGGAACGATTGAAAATTCAATTGACTTATTAATTGTTCTTGATTGAACAAAGAATTTAATCAGCTTTGAAATGAACCAACTCAAATAACTTCATCAAAATCACCAGCAAGTTTACCCAACCGATACAAGCTAAACTGTTGAGAGCCGTGTGAACCCATCGAATGGATTATTTCGCCATGATTTTCAAGATGCAATGAATTGTCACTGCCACCGAGGTTGTTGTGTGGTGTGCCCAACAGTTGGATTCGCTGCGTTCGTAAAATTCGTAAGCGATGCTACCAGGAACGCAAAGTCGGTAGCTGGTAAACGCATCTGGTCGGTAGCGCTTCTATCGGGAAGTATTGTGATTTCGAACATAGAACACTTTGCATGGGGGCAGTTTTACACCATGATCGAGGTTGAACGAGAAATCGTACTGCTGTTCGTTTCATTCACACTTAATACCACAGGGAAAAGAAATGATATCCATACATTATCTGTAGAATTCATTGACAAATTGTATATTCTGGAATAATCCATTTCACTGATGATTCGCCGTTAGGTTCATGCTAGCATGAACGGATGTAATACCCAAACGTTTTTAATTTTAATTGTTTTCGTATTGTCGCAGTATTTCAATTCATGGAATAACGCAGATGCTTCATATTCGTAAAATTATTTGGTACTTTCGTATTAGCGTCACCGGAGCCGAGATACAATATAGCATTTTTTTGTTCGCACTGACATTCAAATATTATTTGTATTGTTGTTGCCTTGTTGTATGCAGTGTTTTGTCATTTTTTAGTGCTACGAAAATGCGTATTTGGGATTTGGGGTTCTTAAGTATAAACGCCACAGCTTTGCTTGCGAAAGGCCGCCGCTTCCGACGGCGGGTCGACGGCCGACTCGGATTGCGTCACCTCGGCGACTTAGGACCGCCTTTGTTCCTTATCCTCGATTGATGGGGACTACGTCCCCATTACTTTGACTTCAGAATGAATTTAAATAAGCAAAACCAATTCATAATGAAAATTGCGTAGCACTAAAAAATTACAAAACACTGCATACAACAAGGCAACAACAATACAAATAATATTTGAAGGCCAGTGCGAACAATGAAAATGCTATATATTGTATTTCGGCTCCGGTGACGCTAATACGAAAGTACCAATTATTTTTAGAGCTAAATTGCAATACAGTGCATTCTCGATTATATCATTGTGCGTTTTTATCACATCTCGAATTTATCACTGAAAATGTCGCTTATATCACGTTTTTCGACATATAAGAGCCAATGTGGAAAGTTCAATTTTTCGTTGAATTATTAAACAAAACATAAGAATCAAGAGAAAAAAAATTGAAATATGGGTTATTATGAGCGACTTTCTCTTTGATTGTATGAAATACGATACACGACGTTTTATTTCATCAATTGCTAAAATTTCATGTCAAGATAGCAGGTTGTGTTAATTTTTCAGAATTAAAGTTTGTATTTACCGTTCTGAATCATATTTCGGACGCTTAAGGCATATGATGCAGAAAACTGATCTCAACTTTATGTACAGGTATTATTTGGTTGATATTTTTAATAAATTAGTTCAATATGCTTTTAAGCACTCGACTTTGGTACCTGTTTGATTGAAAACATAAAAAAAATTGTAGGGGGCTGTATTTAGGACACGACCGCAAATGTTCGACGTAGAACTACGCAATTATTTTATGCAATTCACTTGTTTACCACTTTAAATATTATTTTGGAATGCATCGAAATTTTTGTAATAGATTATGTTCTTCGTTACAAATAAATTTGATGAACGTCCTTTTACGTTTGACGTTTGGAATACCAATATATGTGAACGGAAAAATTGTCAAACGATCATTGTATTTTACATTTCCCTCTGAAATTATTGCACATCTCATGTTTACGTAGTTCTCGCACCGCGAAAGTTCATTCACCTCTAGTATCTGAAATGACGATTTTCCCAGGCTTCTCAGGATTCCCCCAGGCACATTGATTTTGAAGTCCGTGTTAGGGAAACACAGCTCGGTGGGAACAAAAATATCCCCGACTTGCATGTATATTTGCAAAGCGGATTTCCACGGATACATCGATTTTGAAGTCTGTGTTGGGGAAACCGTAAATCGGGCCAATCAATCCTTGGCAGTTAGGGCGTTTAGATAACGCTTGACATTTTACAATTGTTCATCTCATGAAAAATAACATTTTGTTAATTCTGATAGACGCGTAGAAATATTTCCTATCAATTGATACAAACATCTTTCCGATCTGTTAAGAAATGTTCGAGTTATAAGCATTCCAAATACGAGTAGGGTTAGCACACAAATCGGCAGAACAAATGTATGGGGAAAGGGAAATTATTCCAGTTTTCATGAATTTAAGACGTTTAGAGATTAGCGAATTGTAATGTATAGCATGTCAAACAAATCTTAGAGAATTTTCGATTCGATTGGTATGCAAATAATGAGAATTCATTCACAGTGAAAATAGTGATTAACGTTAACTTTATTTCATAAAAACGTGACCTGTTTTCTGATTTGGCACCCTTCCTGAAAGACGTAGTTCTACGTCAAAAATAAATTCTATAAATAAATGCCTTGAACAGGCTATAGCTTGTTTTTCAACCCTTCACAATGAAGACAAATTTACGCGAATTTTTTTCTTAACCAATCAGAACGAAGCGCAGGATCTTTTGCGGAAAGCGCGAAAAAAGATAGAACTTCCCAAGCTTTTGCTGCGAAAGAATACGAATCCGTGTTGTTTTGACAGTTGCTTTTGCACATATCAGATAGCTGGAACAAGTCAATCAATATGGATGCAACAAGATATAAAAAAAAAATTGCGATGGAACGATGTAAGCAATATTCAAGCTTGTTGCAGGTTAGTAAATAATTTTCCGAATTTCTATTTATACTTTACTGAAATTTCTAATGTTGAATTGTATCGAGTTGTATTACCAATCTCGTACAACTTGTTTACGTTGTAAGAACGATAGTTTGACAGATTTGGATGATTTCGTAATTCAATGTGGATGACTTTAGCGAAAACATTTCGCAAGAACCAATTTCGCACCTGAAAAATTCGCTCATTCTAAAACAAGCATAAGCAGGCATCTTTATGAGGCCACATTATTCAGGTAATCATCAAGCTGGACTATTGTCGTCTTGCTCACCAAGAATGTATTGTGCGATTTGGTTTTACGTGCAGGTCGCAAAACTGTCTCCACCAAGGATGACATCTACGCAAGTTCCGAGCTTAAAGAAGCAATGCATCTGCACTTCACCGCAACGGTATTAATAGAAAGAATTTATTTCGAGAAGAACGCAAAATGAGGAGACTGTATATTTAGTCGCTCCAAGTCACCAATACAGGGCTCCGTACTGATTTTTGTTATTGAATTGATTATTGTTATTGAATTAATCTTAAATCAACAACCATCTTCAACTTCTTCTACAAAACGAAGCAAACTATCGGTCCTTTTCAGGGCCACCATATTCTACCAAAGTCCAATGTCCTGGATACAACCCAAAATACTTTTTTGTCTCCCATCGTAATTCGAAGAAGAAAACGCCTTCCTTCTTATCGTTGGATCACAGATAAAGAAACGGCGCGCAACGTCCTTCGATTTCAAATCATGTGGGGGGCCACTATTGGAAGTATCCGATGAGCCACAACTTCTTATTGAATCAGAAAATTAAACCTCCCGATATTTATTCAAATACCTTCTAAATCGAGAATAATTTTATTCAAGAATTCTTGAATTTTTACTCGATTAAATAACTATAATTTGAAGGGAGTAATGCTTCCGGTCGCTTTTTAGTAGATCCTGAAAAGAGTTCTCCTTACCATACTTACGGATCACAGTATGTACTGCTTTGACGCCTACACCTTCCCCTCTCGTCAATTTTCTCAGTGACAGTCCTCGTCCATTTCTGCACGAACCTTTTGCGATGTTTCGGTAAAAAGTCCTCGCATTTTCAAAATAAGCCGTGAAGTTGGAAAGCTCCATCATTGAAAATTTTGTTCGTTATTCATCAGTTAAAACAGTTTCCAATTGAGTCAGAAAGTTTTAAATCCTGTTATTGTAAGGTCTCCCAATAAACACGTAGATCTAAGGGTTTCAATATTCCCTAAGGATCGTCATTGATACCCAGTTCTCAATTATTTCTCGAATTCAATCTCAAGAAAAAGAAGTTGTGAGCAAATTTCATCTTTAAAACTTGGAAATAATTGCCTTCGTCATTGATCAGTTAAAGCAGTGTTACCATACAGTTCGACAGGCGTTTGATGTGATTCAGCTGCTCTCTTCTTTCAATTGAATCAGAAAGTTTGAACCTCCCGCAAATATCATTTACCTAACACAAAACTTAAAATTTTCAAATCAGTAATAATCGTTCTATCGAATCAACAAATAGAATATCAGAATATCATGTTGAATGTGTGACCATTACTGATTTAAAATAAAATCTCTACTCGGCTCGAGAAACCATTAATCCTTCGAGTGTTTTTCCAGGCGAGATGGACATCGTAATGAAGACCTTCACCAATCTGTACGAGCGGGACAACCACGTGTTTTACAACGTGACGGACACCAAGGTGGACTTCAGCCTCACCGGTCTGCGGCTACACATGGGCAATCTGTTCGAGGGGGTCAAGGTGCTCGAGGACAGCACCAACCAGTACCTGAACGACAACTGGCGACCGGTATCGGATGCGCTCAAACCCATCATCGCCAAAACGATCGAGGACATTCTGTTGGCGTTCATGCAGAGCATCTTCCACCAGATTCCGGCCGAGTACTTCGTGGCGGATCTGCCCCGGTCGGGTTAGAGTTTTCCCGTGTTGATGATCTTTTTTTCTCGACATTTCGTATTATTGCAATTTTTGTGTAAATAAATTTTGTTCGGTGTCACCAAAAATGGCTCATTTTCCTAGGCTATAAGTGTAAATACAAGTCACATTTGCTCGCCTTCTTTCGCACTTCGTCTCATCACCACAGCGAGAAAGAAAGAGAAGCACAAGTTGGACGCGCGAAGCATATCCCATGCGCGCTGGCCATTTGCTGCCAGCCTGTTACTTTCAGATGATTTCGATTTCACTTTTGTGTTCAACGGAGAACTCTCTGGAGGCCATTTCCATGGTAGCGGCGGCGTATTGCATCTTTCGAACGGTGGTTTACTTGACCAGACAGCGCAGAGGAAGTAGCGCCGGATGGTAGTCTCCGTTTGGTTCGCTGTTGTTGTTGAAAGGGCAGCAACGCAACGTTCGCTCGCGCACAGGCATTGGCTCCTGGGATTTCATGAGAACTAGTACGGAAGAGACTACAACAGTGTGGCGAGCGTAACCTGGACACACACGAGGCGATGGATTTTGTACGGTTCACGTGAAAGACGCCAATCGTACCTACCTTTGCGGTGGTGATTTTCTTCAATATAGACAATACATTACCTGGAAAGTGAAATGAAAATATTTGTAGTTTTCAATACATTTCAATAGTGTTTCAAATAAATTTAGCGAAAATTGGAGTTTTGTGAATGATTCCCCATTCGTTGTGCATTCTTTATTTCACTCGTCCAGAAATAGAACCAACCAATCTTCCATCGCTCATCAGCGATGGCCAGCTTGGCGTGGATTCATGGAACCGCCGTCTCGACCACTGCCGCCACCCAAAAATTATATACGGAAGACTTAATCATCGTCTAAAATTAGCACCATTACCATTTCCGTATTTCAGGAAGATATTCGCGTGCGCCGTCAGCTGAGCGCGGAGTGTGTTAGGAATTTGGAAGGTCGGCACTTTGTTTAGATTTTCCCCCATCGCAACGGTTTCCCAGGGTTTGGATGATTAATGTTTGTTTACACCCGCCTCCGGTGATCGGTTTTGAACTGACACTGTCAAGGTTCAAAAGTAGGCTGTGGGAGGGAATTCCTCGCGGAGTGAAAATTCTGCTGCGAATCAGAATGAAGCGTGCACCGTAAAAATTAATACAGTCTTGAATCATATTTCGGACACTTTGTAATAAAATATATAAAAACTTAATGTCCTGATGATATACACCAGGGATGGCCAAACGGTAGTCCGCGGTCTACCGGTCGCCCGCGTAGTTATTCCTAGGCACCCGCCAGCTGGTCTAGGATAGTGTCACATCCAAACGCAATGGATTAAATCTCCTTCCACCTTTTGCCTAGATCATTTTCTATTTCTCGAAATAACACGTTCTTCAAATTTACTTTTCAATAAATTCATTGTATCGTGCGCTGTGTGGCAAGTGGCACCATCTTGTTGAAACCACAAATCATTGATGTTAAGATTTTCCAATTCTGGTCAAAAATAGTCTACCAATATGTCGCAATAGACGAAGAAATACGGCCCGGCTTTAAAACCACACCAAACAGTATTTTTGCGGATGCAATGGTATTTCACTGATGTTGGTTTGTCCACATGATTACTATGGCGACCGCTCGGTGCGTTGCAGTTTGTTTATGGTGTCCTTAGTGCATAGCAAAAATAAATTTTCTCTGTGTGCTGTGCCTTTAATCCTCCAGTACTCGCGTGCAAAATCATAACACGTATACTTGCGCACGGTGTCACAGACCGAAAATTGAACTCCTCTGTAATGTTGCCATTGTGTATTTTTCAGGCTTTATTGGCATTCATTTCAAGAAGAGGGTATGATTGAATGAAAAACCTCCAAAAAATATTTTTTCTTCGTATTTATTATGTTTTAATAGTCATCTAATTCAGCCTCCTCAAAATAGAGTAATTTTTGATACTCCAACACAAGTAACGAATGTCGAATTTTTCACTGTTATTTATTAAAAGTAAGCAATTGAATATAATCCATGGAAGTATAAAGAGCTATAAAATAACATAAAAACGTATCAATCGATTGTGGTTTCATTGGAATAAGAATCAGAACATAGCATAACTGAATGCTCGAAATAAACATATTTTTTTTGCTTATGCAGTTGTTGCGTGTGCTTCGGATCTTTTATCGAAGAGAAGAATGTATAACAAACTTCTAGATAATTACCAGAGGATATAGTTCTGGAATATAAAGTGTGCATATTTCTGATATTCTTTGTCTCTGTTTTCTTAGTATACTAAGAATTAATGCCTTTTTTAGACGAGGCATAAAAAGATGATATAAAAGGATTTCTAGGAACTTGCTTTTCTTTCTCTTGTTTTCTTGTCGATATTGTCCAATATTTAAAAAAATATCCCCGAAACTGTAACTGTAACTGTTAAAAATTACCATAAGCTACCGATCAGTTTATAGTTTACTGTTTACAATTTTTCCACAAGTGAAATTCTTTCACAAGTGTGTATATGTATGACCATTATATTTAGCGAATAACTATACGAAAGACAAACATATATATATTTTGCTTTTGGACGTATGAATCTAACGACGAATAGTTAATATATAGATCCATTCAATCCAGTTAAAAAACAGACTGAAATCAAATAAGAATAGTCCTGTAATGATCTTATGCATTATATTCAATAAATATTCCACGCCACTAACATTATTTTGACGTAGGACTACGTCTTTCATTTCCATATCGGGGTGTAAAATCAATGTTTCGAAAACGAAAGCGTTACGCCGGAGACCGAGATTTTGAACGTTAATAGCTCCCAAAGAACTGAACGAAATGGTATGATAAACACTTCATTCGAAAGACAAAATGTCTACGCGTTATATACTTGTTTCTTTTTGATCCAGAAACTTGTTTCAATAGCCTTAAAATTGCATTCAAAACAGGCTATTTAAATCACCAATCGGTATATAAGCGAGCGCCGCTCGGAAATCCACACAGTTATAATTGAACAGCGATTGAGGTACCATCGCAGGAATGAATGGATGTTTCCCTAACATGGTTTTGAGCATGGAGCCTGGGGAAATTGCAAAATAGATGCAAGCAGCTGATACTTTCGTACTCGTTTGCGCTTTTGCAAATCGGAATGTTCCTCTAACACAGACTTCAAAACCATGGAGCCTGGGGAAATCGGCATTGCAAAATAGAGGCAAGCTGCTGGTGCTTTTGTACTCGTTTGCGCTTTTGCAAATTTGAATGTTTCACTAACACAGACTTCAAAACCATGGAGCCAAGAGAAATCGGCATTTCAAAATAGATACAAGCAGCGGGTACTTTTGTTGTGCACCCGTGGCCGAGTGGTTAGCGTCATAGCTAACATGCCGGGTGTTCGGGTTCGATTCCCGTTCTGGTCGGGGGAATTTTTCGTCAAAGAAATTTCCTCCGACTTGCACTGTGATCACGCGTATTCTAGAGCTTGCTACTCAGAATGCATTCAAGGCGTGTTATTTGGCATAGAAATCTTAACTAAGTACTAATAAAAATGACGCAAGTAATACTACGTTGAGACGGCGAAGTTCCTCTGAGAACGTTAGTGCCATTGAAGAAGAAGAAGAAGCGGGTACTTTTGTACTTGTTTGCAAATCGGAATGTTTCCCTAAAGGCGCGTCCACATTATGCCGAATGATGCCAATCGGCCTGTACCAGGCGGCATATTCGGTTCGTTATGTAATGTGGACGCCCCATCGGGTGCACGAAGCCGAAGTCCCATCGGATGCACGAAGCCGTCACGAAAACACGAAGCACAATGTCGTCAACGCTAATTTACTTCGTTTTGTTTTGGTTCGACTTTCTCGAACCGTACCCACTTGTTTCGGGTTGGGTTCGGTTTGATTCGAGTCGGTTTTCGGCACGTCAGCAAGCCCGGGTGGTACGTCCACATTTAGTCGGCTTTACCGGGCGGCCAAGGCCGATTGAGGTAATGTGGACGCGTCTTAACACAGACTTCAAAACCATGGAGCCTTTTGTACTCGCTTGCGTTTTTGTAAACCGGAATGTGTTTTCCCAACACAGATTACGAAACCAATAATTTGGGAAAATCGGCATTCCAGATCT
The DNA here is from genome assembly GCF_029784135.1 of Toxorhynchites rutilus septentrionalis. Classification (NCBI taxonomy): domain Eukaryota; kingdom Metazoa; phylum Arthropoda; class Insecta; order Diptera; family Culicidae; genus Toxorhynchites; species Toxorhynchites rutilus. Next base: position 193,290,398 of record NC_073744.1, read on the forward strand.
AGGCAGTACTTTTTATACCCCCATGCATTTTTACACTCCGGAATGCGTTTTGCTAACACGGTCTACAAAAGCGGGTACAAATGCAACGCTTTGGCTCGGTTATTCAAGCCTACATGCCCCTTCATGTCGCCAGCTCACTGAACTTCTACGCATACCGTTTGATGATTAGGCAAAATGTTGATAACTATTTGCTGCGATAACCACTACCATAATGCATGAATTGACCTGAATTGGGATTTGTTTGCAATTGAATTTGAGAATTGTTTCATTCATTCACTAGTTTAATCAATAATTTGAGCAACAGCTTTGCGCAGCGGCGATATCGTACCCAATGAGGAACATTCGAAGTGCGATTATTGCTAATTGAAAAAACACAAATGATTACTAAGCCAACGGCAGTCCTACGTCAACCTTGCGGTTATATCATAGGTATAACCTATCCATAGTTTTATTAATTTCATTCAACAATATTCTAGAATATGAAAAAAGGCACTTGTCCAAAAAAGTTACTCCTATACTCGCGTCGGTGTGTCAGACCGAAAGCGTTAAAAAAGTGGTACACGCCCCCTTTTTACCAACACATGCGATACGCTAAACGATGACGAACGACGAATAACGAAGCTAGAGAGAATCGCAAAGTCGTAGTGTTGATATTTTCTGAGAAATGAACGAATTATTGATTTCTCGGTCTGACAAACCAATGCGCGAGTATAGGAGTGTTAACACTCGTGTACTCACAGACTGTGCGCGTCTCTGTAATATTGCTATTGTGTATTTTTTGGCGTATTTGGTATTTATTCAAAGAAGAAGATATTATTGAATGAAAAACTCCAGAAAATATATTTTCTTTAATTTCATCTGTTTTAATAGTCATTTAATGCAGCCACCTCATTCATTCTTTTTGTCCAAAATCACGTCTAAATTCTCAATAAGATTCAAGTCGGGACTTTGGGGTTTGATCCGAGCCGATCGGAAGAATGCAGCTGTTTTCTTCGCAGTATGCTTCGAGCCATTATCTTGCTGGAAGGTGTAGTTATTCTCCAGCTCCATTTTCAGTCGGTTGTAAATGCCGGATCTGGAGGCTATCCTATCGTCGCTCTTCCGCCACATTCAGAGTCGCCTTTTCTTGTTAAACAGCTTTAACAGCTTGTCGAATACTACATTTACATTTGCTTCTCGAGAAGGAACTTTTCAAGGACTTCACACCTTTAACGTAACCTTAAAACTTCGATGAGACATTCGTGTGTTTGATGATGCTTATACAAAGTTTTTTTTTTTGATTCCAGATTGCATACTATCATTTTTCAAAAATTTTGAGCTGCCGCCACGATGTTTGACCAAATCCTTTGATCTCAAGATAACGTTCATCGTATCGTTGCTGAGCCGATTTCAAAACTTATTTTTGTTCTGATTATATTCATAAAAAAAATCGCTCGACAGTTGCCGAGGAGTGAGGCATAGTGTGAACGTTACAAACAAGACATCGCAGCGCTGAAAATGCGAGCCAATTCTCCATCAATTCTTTCTGGTCATCCAATTTTTGTCCACCGGCCCTTCACATTCTCGTTTTTTGAAATGTGATTTCCTTACGAAGTAATTTTATCTTTAGGGTACGTAATTAATTCTCCACATCTTGTACATTCCCATTGTACAATCCTGGAAACGCTTCTAACACAACGTTAATGCTTGTCAAATTGGAAAAGTTTCTGGGATTTAATATTGCCGCAGACTTGAGCTTCAAATCATCAAAAATCGTATTTTTTTCATTTGTTCGATCAGCTCCACGAAAAAACTGCGACAAACATCTTTTGAAATGATCTGCCTTTCGCTGTCCATTGTTCTGATAATTTCTTCTGCTGCTAACCCAACCTAAAATTCTTGTCGCTTTTCAAATGATCTTCTTATTTGATAGCATTGGACATTAAAACAACGTAAGATTCCTCGCAGACATGAGTGAGGATGATCAAATAAAAAATTTTCAGCTCTTCATGTAACATCGTGAATTCAGGTTTTTCAGCTCAATCTGTTGATCTGAGGTAAAACATACGTCGCACCGTCCGACGCGAATCCTTTCAGACGATCCTTGTAAGGATGTTCGTCCTTATGAAACTGATCAATCATTGCATTGCATTGTAAATGCTTTTAAGATCAGCAGCACCAAGCGATACTGCGGCGAAAAAGTTGTCATGTACCCTAATGTTGCTTTGTTCAAATGTAAGTAATTTCACAAATGAAAAACTTTGGATGGGTTATACCTATGATATAACCGCAAGATCGACGTAGGACTGTCGTTGGCTTAGTAATTATTTGTGTTTTTTTCAATTAGCGATATTGGCACTTCGAATGTTCCTCATTGGGTACGATATCGCCACTGCGCAAAGCTATTGATTAAACTAGTGAATGAATGTAACAATTTACGAATTCAATTGCAAACAAATCCCAATTTAGGTCAATTCATTTAATATGGCAGTGGTTATCGCAGCAAATAGTTATCAACATTTTGCCTAATCATCAAACGGTATGCGTAGAAGTTCAGTGAGCTGGCGACATGAAGGGGCATGTAGGCTTGAATAACCGAGCCAAAGCGTTGCATTTGTTCCCGCTTTTGTAGACCATGTTAGCAAAACGCATTCCGGAGTGTAAAAATGCATGGGGGTATAAAAAGTACTGCCGAGATCTGGAATGCCGATCTTCTCAACTTATTGGTTTCGGAAACATTCCGATTTGCAAAAACGCAAACGAGTACAAAAGTACCCGCTGCTTGTATCTATTTTGCAATGCCAGTTTCCCCTGGGTCTATGGTTCTAAAGTCTGTGTTAGGGAAACATTTCTGCAAACGCAAACGAGTACAAAAGTATCAGCTTGCATCTATTTTGCAATGCCGATTCCCCCATTCTCCATGGTTTTGAAGTCTGTGTTAGGTAAACATTCCGATTTGTAAAAGCGCGAACGAGTACGAAAGGACCCGCTGCTTGTATCTATTTAGCAATGCCGATTTCCTCTGGCTTGCTGGCTGGTTTTGAAGTATGTGTTGGGGAACCATCCATTCATTCCTGCGATGGTACCTCAATCGCTGTTCAATTATAACTGAGTGGATATCCGAGCGGCGCTCGCTTATATACCGATTGGTGATTTCAATAGCCTGTTTTGAAAGCAATTTTAAGGCTATTGAAACAAGTTTTTGGACCAAAAAGTAACAAGTATATAACGCGTAGACATTTTATCTTTCGAATGAAGTGTTTATCATACCATTTCGTTCAGTTGTTTAGGAGCTATTTACGCTCAAAATCTCGGTCTCCGGCGTAACGCTTTCGTTTTCGAAACTTTGATTTTACACCCCGGTATAGAAATGAAAGACGTAGTCCTACGTCAATCTGTACCATTCCAGATAAATCTGTACGTGTGGCAACACTGTATACGAAAGCAGTCCGATAAGTACTTAGCCTACAAAAAAAAAACAAAAAAATTGGAAAAGTGGTGATTTTTTTCTCAACATAGTCTCCTTTCAGCTCGATACACTTGACCCAACGATGCTGCAACTTCTTTAATTCATCTGAAAAAACGTTTTCTCGAGGTCTGCAAAGTAGGTCTCTGTGGCGGCGATGACCTCCTCATTCGACTCAAATTTCTGCCCGGCGAGATACTTTTTCAAGTTTGGAAACAAAAAATAGTCACACGGGGCCAAATCTGGAGAATACGATGGATGAGGCAGCAGTTCGTAGCGCAATTCGACCAATTTGACCATGGCGATGTTGGAATTTTCATTTATTCCATTTTTTTTCAAAATCCGCGAACAGAATGTACTACACAATAAGTTATCTCTCTTGCGATACTGACACCATCGGGCGATGAGGCTAAGTACTTATCGGACCGCCCTCGTACCGTTTTGTCTCATATTCCGAACAGTCTTAAATTCCGAACACTTTATTTTCAAATGTAAATTTACGAAACTTTTATGTTATAAATAATTGAATAGTAAAACACAGACAGGTATGGACTTCATTTTGACATCATTCACGGGTATCGATACAGTATATAAATAATAATATTAAGCATTTGCAAAAAACAGGAAGTGGGTTATATCTATGGTATAACCGCAAGGGTGACGTAGGACTATCGTTGATTTAGAGATCATTTGTTTGAAGTTGAATCTAAATCCATCCTGAATGAATGAATAAATAAATATTTGGGTGACTTCAAAAACGAGAGTGTTACTTTGAAGACTCAAGGTTTTATGCATCCAATATTGGATACAAAAAACCTTGTTCTGAAGAATAATCTTCAGAAGCTTTCCTGTTAACTGCACTTGATTGACAAATCACAAAACCAAATGTATGTGGTCGCAGTATTATATGGATAGAAAACATTAAAATAAACTCGCTTGAATGTAATTTTCAATTCCAAGGGGAACTGGCAGATTATTTTTCAGCAACGATCATTTCTTTCCAGGTTTCCTCTCGATAACCAGCAAACGAAAAGAGTTGCGCGCGTGTATGTGTGTGTGGCGGCTGCTTCTATGTCTTCCCGAGGAACCGTATTTCGATGCTGATACTCTCTTGGTCACCTTCTCTTCTCCTTCTGATCGATCGGCTTTTCTGCGCTCCCTCACAGTTAAAACAAACTGATTGCATTTCAGGTCAGGTCAAGCCAGGTAATGAATACCTCGATCCCTCGCCGTTCAGCTCGTTCAGTAACGATGTTGTCTTGTCGATGTCCTCAGGCGTCGTGCACAAATTACGTAACGCAAAAATCCGGATTTTGAACCTCCCCCCCCCCTTTCGTAACGCAATTGCCTATCTCTAATAAACAGAAAGTAACGCAACATCTAACCCCTTCCCCCTTATCGCATTACGTAATTTGTGCACGACGCCTCACGAAAAATGAATGGGTTTCACCATCAGAATATCATTTCAGTATGCTTTTCGTGCGTGATTGAATCGAGAGAAGGTGTGGTTTACGATGGCAATTTGGAAGGCAAACTAGAGGAGAATGAACTCTCTGAGTATGAAAATTTCGGCGACTGAGCAATAATCGATTGAAAATTATATAATTTTGGCGATACGAAACATTTTCCGTTTTTCATGTTATGCATCCATTATTGGATACGAAAATATCCTACTGATGGGAAAGAATAATCTTCAGAAGCTTTCCAGCTAATTACACTTGATTGAAAAATTACGAAATCAAATGTATTTGGTCGCTGTGTTCGCCATATAATTAGAAAACATTAAAATAAACTCTTTCGCATGGATGTATTCTTCAATTCCCAGGGAACTGGCAGATTATTTTTCAGCAACGATTAGATCTTTCCGGAATTTTCTCGATGCTGTATGGCATCCAAACGAAAATTTTCGTTTCAGTTTGGCCTGCAAAAAACTTTTCTGAACTCTAATCCATCAAATTTGGAGCCCTGAAAAGGGCCGTTGATTATATGCTAAGCTAATATAGCACCCTCTCCTTGGATTCGATGGGCCAGCTGAATGTCCTTGGGCATGATGTGACGCGTTTTGCGTGGATAGCACACAAATTGGTATCTTCGAATAAGCCTCCTGCAGCGTCATAGCCGCGGAACTATGGAAGCGCAAGTCGGTTTTGAAGTCCTGAGCAATTCCACGATCCAAAAGCTGCAATGGTAGCTTGCGGATCAGCAATTCGGTCGACTTCCGATAGCGATGAATTTCACGCAAAGTTCCCGGTCGATAGCGATGTGGCTTCTTCACCTATCCTGCGGCTGGTGCGCTTATCCGAGCTGCTTTCGTGTGCCTTACCACTGAAAGACTAACTAGCTATCTGCTTGTTCCCAAACAAACGAGTCGTCACGGTGCGAGAGTAGAGTAAGAAATGAACGAAAGCAAAGGAAGCGTCATTTTATAACCTGTTTTCGAAGCTATCATTAAGCTATTGAAACAATTTTCCGACTCAATAAATAGCAATCATATAACTCTTGGACATTTTATCTTTTGTATGAAATGATTATCACTGTTCCGTTGATCCGAAGCAGAATGAATCACGCTTAAAGAAGGAATGGATTTTTTCTTGGAATTTAGTCAGCAGAAATAATGCCCTTTCCCAACAATTAAAAACGACAAACGGTAAACAGTTTCATCAAAGTGATTTCTTCGATATGGGGATATATTCACTACATCATGTCATATATTGCATATTTTTCATTATGAAATCCATATCCATGGCACCTATCGGTATCGAATTATCATCGACACCACTATTTTCGCTAAATGCTCCTTTCAGTTCGGCCTGTAAAAAACTTTTCTGAACTCTAATCCATCAAATTTGGAGCCCTGAAAAGGGCTGTTGATTATATGCTAAGCTAATATAGCACGCTCTCCTCGGATACGATGGGCCAGCTGGATGTCCTTGGGCATGATGTGACGCGTTTTGCATGGATAGCACACAAATTGGTATCTTCGAATAAGCCTCCTGCAGCGTCATAACCGCGGAACTTTGGAAGCGCAAGTTGGTTTTGAAGTCCTGAGCAATTCCACGAACCAAATGCTGCAAAGGTAGCTTGCGGATCAGCAATTCGGTCGACTTCTGATAGCGACGAATTTCATGCGAAGTTCCCGGTCGATAGCGATGTGGCTTCTTCACGCTTCCTGCGGTTGGTGCGCTTATCCGAGCTGCTTTCGTGGTGCCTTACCACCGAAGGACTAACGAGCTGTCTGCTTAGTCCCGATGAAACGAGTCCTCACGGTGCGAGAGTAGAGTAAGAAATGAACGAAAGCAAGGGAAGTGTCATTTTATAAAACATAAAAGAATCGAATGTAAACCCCACCCTCTTTATTATATAAGCTTACTGTATACTCACGAATAATAAGGGTGGGATTTAGATTCTATACTTTTATGGTTTATAAAATGACGCTTCCTCTGCTTTCGTTCATTTCTTACTCTACTCTCGCACCGTGAGGACTCGATCTCGTTAGTCTTTCGCAGACAGCTCGTTAGTCATTCGGTGGTAAGGCACACGAAGTCAGCTCGGATAAGCGCACCAGTAGCAGGATAGGTGGAGAAGCCACATCGCTATCGACCGGGAACTTCGCATGAAATTCGTCGCTATCAGATATCGACCGAATTGCTAATCCGCAAGCTACCTTTGCAGCATTTGGTTCGTGGAATTGCTCAGGACTTCAAAACCGACTTGCGATTCCAAAGTTCCGCGGCTATGACGCTGCAGGAGGCTTATTCGAAGATACCAATTTGTGTGATATCCACGCAAAACGCGTCACATCATGCCCAAGGACATTCAGCTGGCCCATTGTATCCGAGGAGAGCGTGTTATATTAACTTAGCATATAATCAACGGCCCTTTTCAGGGCTCCAAATTTGATGGATTAGAGTACAGAAAAGTTTTTTACAGGCAGAACTAAAAGGAGCATTTAGCGAAAATCGTGGTTTCGATAATAATTCGTTACCGATAGGTGCCATGGATATGGATTTCTTAATGAAGAATATGAAATACATGACATGATGTAGTGAATATATCCGAAGAAATCACTTTGGTGAAACTGCATTATAAAATTATTTGTGTACGAATGCCGCAATCGATAGTCGACTCTAATTTGCGCTGGGTAATTTCCTCGGAGGACTCGATTCCTCCTTTGAGCATAAATAATCTCTTTCTGGCAAAACGATGTGGTATGAATCACATTATTTGAATGATAGAATGAAGAAGTTTTCTGCCAATTTCCTTCAACCTCCAAACGTATCTTTCTCCCGTTTGTCGTTTTCGCGTTCGCTAATCCTTTCTCACAACACCCATTTCTCGTTTGAGAAATTGTTGAGTAAACATTGTTTGCCAGTGCGCGTAGAGCGGGAATTCCTAAAGATTCATTGCACCTCTAATAAATTGCCGAAAGACGTGGTCTTACGTTGATCGCACTTGATTGAAAAAATCCAAAACGAAATGTATTTGGTCGCAGCATTATATGAGTAGAAAGCAAATAATCGCTCGAAAATGACTTGATTTTCGCGATGTGAAACATTTTCCGTTTTTCATGTTATGCATCCAATATTGGATACGAAAATTTCCACTGATGGGGAAAAAAATTTATAATATATTCTGACGCTTTCCTGTTAATTGCGATTGATTGAAAAATAACAAAACCAAATGTATTTGGTTGCAGTGTTATATGGATAGAAAACATTAAAATAAACTCTTTCGCATGAATGTATTTTTCAATTCCCAGGGGAACTGGCAGATTATTTTTCAGCAACGATGATAGCAACGAGAATTCCACGCGTGTATGTGTGTGTGTGTGTGTGTGTGTGTGTGTGTGTGTGTGGCGGCTGCTCCGATGTTTCAAGCGGAACCGTGGCATCACTCTCCTCCTGATGGATTCCCTTTTGGTCTTAGGTGCACAAACAGGCTCTTGGTGACACCGTTCATCAGCGTTTTCATGATAAACGAAATTAGCTTCACAACAACAGCGACAACATGCTCCAATCGCTGTTCAATCATAACTGAGTGGGTTTACGAGCGGCGCTCGCTTATATACCGATTGGTGATTTCAATAGCCTGTTTTGAAAGCAATTTTAAGACTATTGAAACAAGTTTTTGGATGAAAAAGTAACAAGTATATGACGCGTAGACATTTTATCTTTCAAATGAAGTGTTTATCATACCATTTCGTTCAGTTGTTTAAGAGCTATTAACACTCAAAATCTCGGTCTCCAGCGTAACGCTTTCGTTCTCGAAACTTTGGTTTTACACCCCGGTATAGAAATGAAAGACGTAGTCCTACGTCAAAAGTGTCAGTCAAAACCAATGATAAAATGTTTGCGTGAGCAAATTTTGTAAAAAACAAGCATCGTTAATTTTGCAGTTTTGTAGTTCTTTTTAACTATTTTGTTTGTTGCTTCCATGTTAAGTGCTAAAAATGGCAAGAATCTATAAAAAATGGATGAAATACAATGATATTTATCCAGAAATCTTCATTAAAATTAGTCTTCGGAATATGAATCAAGTTTCTACGCATGATTCAAATTACGAACACTTCATTTTTATATGTGAATTTATTGAACTTGAATATAAAAAATAATTTAATATTCAAAACCCTGACATTGTTTGGGTTATAGACTTTATTTAAACATCATTTACAGGTATCGATACCGATATAGCGCTCTTGGTCCCGAAACCATGTTAACTATAAGAAACAAATACAATCAATATTTACAAAAGCAAAATCCATTTTTTTTGCGAGCATAACATTTTTCCAAAAAAGACTAGCTAATTGACTTTAGTTTGATATATCGATCATATCAATCAGTCCAGTACTTTAAAAGTTAGGATTTGAAAAAAATGGGTGGGTTATATCTAAGATATAACCGCATTGTTGACGTGGGACTACCTTAGCTTAGAAATCATATGTTTGTATTGATAAAATTTTTGATTGAATGAAACAATTTCCGAATTGAATTTAATATATTTGCTTTGTGAGTAAACAGATTGTATGATGCCATGTAAGGTCAATTCATGCATTGTGATAGATTATGTTCTTCATTAAAAGTAAATTTAGGACTGTCATCCTTTTCAAAATGCATTTTGCTGTTCGAAATTTGACATAAAAGAGTTCGGAATATGAGTCAGGGACAAAAATTGTGTTCGGAATTTGAGACAAAAGTGATTAAACATATTTTTAGTTTTTAACCATAGTAGGTATTTGTAAATCAATTTTATTGTAGTTAAATGAAATAGAAGGCTGTATTGTATCCAAAAATCAAATTAATTTCGCGAAAGAGTACCATTTTAAGTAATGTGACACTGTTTAATGGCCATCAAAGCTTAAGTGTTCGACTATGAAACAAAACGGTATGATATGAAATGTTTGTTTGCAATGATATTTCTGAATTGCTTCGCAACGATATAGCGGTGTGATATTTTTCTTCTTAATATTTTTCTTCCAATGAAACTGGTGTACTGGAATATGATATTTTACTAGACTCGTCTGTGACTAGAGACGAGACGAATTTATGTCTCGTTTTATAGAATAGGACCCTATATTTACACCATCACATTCACTAGGTTGACAGTGAAAATTATGACGAAATTGAATGGTGACATCTGGTTCAGCTGATGTAAGGAGAAAATTTAAGATTTTTTTTTTTTGAATAACACAAAAGGAAACACTTATATGGAACAAGTAAATGAGTGGCAAAAAGGGTTCCAAATTTTCAAAGATTGATTCAGCCAAGATTGATTATTTGGTACCGATTTGATAATTGAATCTTACGCCGTTTAGAAAATCGATCCGTCAAGATCGATCTTTTCCCAAAGATCGCCCAATCCTTAACAGTGCAGCGTAAAAACTAATAAACGATTGCCAACCACGGTTTCCGTAGTTGTTTGAGCACCCGATAATGGGTTGTAATGAAACGCGGGAAGAGTTTTTAATTAATTGGCCCTAAACCCGCAATCAGTAGCAATCACCGTAATCGCGTTCGTGCAGATCGAATCTGGAGGTATGCAAACTGGCGCAAATGGATTATGCTGGAAGAAGCAACACGGTTCGTATGCATGCATGAATTAATTGGCGCGTGATTAGCTCATCAACGAGTTTTGAATATTCGAGACTTGGTTTGACACACACTCGCCAATATGAATCAATAGGAACACGCTAACTAAATGCAAATCACTGAAAGGTAGGGATTAGAAAAAGTAACAATGTAAGAGAAGACGTTCCCCATCTTCTTTTTTCCTTGACTATTTCAGTGCAATTCCTTGAATGCAGCACCCAACGGCGTGAATGTATAATGGATTCAATTGTTTTGATTGAGTGCACATTGCGTGCACTTCGAAAATGCGATTTTCATTTAATACATGGTTACCTCTCGACGATGATTGCCGTTCTCTTTTAGACATCCACCACACCCACCCCCGCACACAACGCATACGAAGAACGATCAGCGATAATGTCCGCAGCGGAAAAATCATAAATGAATTCTCGCGTAACTTTTGAAAAGGTCCAATGTAACATTTTCGTCAACTCGAGAAAAACGAAGTTGAAGACCCGAACATTGATCTGCGAATTGTATTGAAAGGTATCGATCTCTATCGCTACTTTCACCACTAGCAGTCAAGAATAACTCTGTAAAACCAATCGTAGCTGTTGTTCACTGATTTGAGCTTAAATTTGAAGCGTAGGAACGAAAAATGTTACATTGGACGTTTTGACTGCCGCGTTTGCACACTGGACATATTACGTTGCACGATGCGAATCTGAAACTAACTACTAAACAGCAATTCAAATATCAGCATTTCGTTTTAAAAACGTATTATTGTTGTTATCACTCGTTGAATTGCACTGAAATCGCTAACAACGCCTGTAAGAAACAAAAACCCAAAACGACCGAAGTACGACTTTGTGTTGTTTTGACTGCTTTGTTACTTCGGACGTTCCGAGCGTCGGAGGAAAGTGGCGTCCGAAGTAACAGCCGAGTGCTTAAAATACGAATCTACACATTGGATATTTTTTGTATCGGCGATAAAAAGATGAAGAAGATAGATACATGAACGATTGTTTTTGTAATACATTCAATGATTGAAAACTAAGAGCGTGTATCCATTAAATCGATTTGTTTACTTTTGTTACATAGGACCTTTTCAAAAATTAAGCGAGAATTCCTCGATTTCATCATCATCATGTATGTATGGCAACCCTTTCTCTCGCGCACACCGCCGGCAGCAGGTCTGCAAACATCCACCATAACAAAGACATCAATATCACCCTATTTGTCGGTTTTGACAGGTGAAAATGAAGATATCGCACGGCTCTAGCCATCGGACGCCGTTTGCGTTTATTTTGACATAATAGAATGCGAATGTCGTCTCGTGATGAGTGCGGAATCAAGCCGCTGCTGTTCCGTTGCTGCTTGTCTGCATCTGATTTATGCGATCTTAATTGTGGATTCGGAGCCGAGATTTTCGATAATAGCAGCTTATACATTGTTGCAACAGCGTTTGTTCGGTGTGAATTTATTCCGCATGTAATTACTTGTTTTGGTTTCGGCTTCTCTGGCATACTTGAAACCGGCAGCGGCTCGTTAGCAGATCGCAAATCAATCAGCATAACTCGTTCGTAATTAAGATTGATACTAATCGCTAACCATAATGGCGATTCGAAAAGGAGATGATATGTACAAAAAAGATTTTTTTTTGAATAATGATTATAAAACAAAGTTCTTGTTCCTTTTTGCCCTAGAAATCATAAGCATATTTGGAATGATGTTTTATTAATTCTTAATATTTTCGGAAAATATAAACACCGCACTCGAAAAAAAATGTAACAGACAACAATGATCACCAAAAAATCATTTTAAGCCGGATATTTTAGAAATTCGCTGGAAATAAATAAACACATATTAGCTATGTTTTGTACAATTTTATTCCACTTTCTCTCCTAGTTATTTGGGAATTTTGTTTCCACCGACATATGTTCCCTAATAGCCATCAAAACCAAAGTGCCTTACATTACGTGATGTTTGTTCAAATTTTTTACTTACACAGCAAATATGTCCCTTCCTTCCATGTTTGGTTTATAGAGACTTTGAAATTTTGAAGTTCTTTCGTCTCTAGCCTGAGAAGGGCCCTTGTGGAGAAAAAAAAACTATTCCATTACTCCTCCTTCACTCGTCTTAAGAAATACAATCCAATCCCGCTCGACGCTCGCCGGCAACGATATTGCTCCGATGACAACCAAACGAGAAGTGCCAATATATTGAATTCAATTGAATTCTAAAGTTGTTAAATTCAATGAATTATTCAATCAATACAAACAAATCATTACTAATGATGAAAAAATTGTTTGTTGACGGAATTTGAAAGAAACAGATTTCACTCTGTATAATATGTGATTTCCAAAACTATGTTATTTTTTGTGTTGGAATAAATTAAATTTGAAATCATGAGTTTTTGGGTGAAAAACATCAATAAAATTGGGTAGGATTAAGATATTGACATGTTCTGCATCGCAAAATATTGGTATTAATAAGAACTAAAAGTCGTACGAAGAGAGTTTTGATGTAGAATTTGAAATATAAAAATGAAAGCAAAAAAACCCGTTTTTGCACATTCACGAACGCTCGTCTCGTTTGTTTTGGTATTCCAGAAGACGAGGACGACTAAAACAGATGAGTAGATCGTCTGACTCGACCGTTCGGACGCGGCGGCTGATGAATCAGCCGGGTCATCGTCTAGATTGTTTTCATGTGTTGGTTCACCTTATTGATTGGAAGCATTGGTACCCATTAGCATTACATCAACTAAATTAGAATTACATAAGCAATGTACGTCTTCAACTGCAACCATCAAATTTAATTCAGAAATTGGAAAAATGATTGCAGATGATTGTTTCGAATATATCAACACAGCACTATCGTTTGCATTGAAAAATGGACAAATTATACCAATTTTTCATGTGTTCACCTTAACACCTGGTGATAAGATTGCTTGGTCATCGTCAGTTACACTAACCCAAGAGTTTTCAGACAAAATTTAATAGCGCTATAATTTGAACTGCGGACTCTTTACGTCACTCACTAAGTAGGTAAGCTCCAACGTGAAGTACATCTCCCAAACCAAGTTCCGTGGCTAACCATGTCAAACCAGCTCTTCTTTTGTTCGGGACATGCGGTGAACGGAAAGATTTACAGCACCAAGTGCCTGCAGGAAATTGCTACCTTTATCCAAATGTATCATCGGGGTGAGGATTTGGCCGGACACGGTCTCCGCCCATTACGCGAAGAAGTCGTTGGAGAAGATGAACCACTTGAAGAGTGCGGTTGTTCCGAAGTCCGCCAACCCTCCGAACGACCCAGCTGCGTCTAATCGAGAAATTCTGGGCAAATCTGGAGCGGAGAGTCTACTCCAACAATTTTGTGGAAAACATGCCAACAATTATGTTTTCGACAGCAACAACGAATGTTCTGGCCAACTGAAGGAAGACCACCCTACAGGGCGTCGAAATGCTTTTCTATCTTTCTAACATGGCCAATAAAATAATGTTTTATGGGAAATTTGTCCCATTGAATTTTTTTTTGTAGTTTTTTATAGCCATCCGAAAATTGTCCATTTTGTATTGCAACGTTTAAATGATTTTTCAAAGATACCAGGTCGGATAAAATGAATTTCACGGGAAATTCCTTAAATACGATGCACGCAAAATTACATCCGAATAGCTACCGTGAGAGAAATTTCTGTTTTATTTATTATTTTCAACATTTGACAGTTTTATGCATAACAGCCCTGTTCATTTTAACCGCATTCCCCCTATATATGATTGGCAGCAGGGCCCGAAATCTTTGAAAATGAAACATGAAAATCGACTCTCCTCTCTGTAGCTTCGCTTCGACTAGGACTACTTCAGTATTCGCCGTCAACATGATGTGAATTATGTTGACTAGAAAATGAATTGGCGAGCCTTGAGAGCGAGGATGACTGATGAACTATTCTGTTCAATGGTCATTCCCATTGACGTGACTAATGAATACATATCTGGGAAAGTTAGGGTACATTAACTGAAAAGTTTTATTTTGAAATTCAAGTTGATGTATTCAATAAGTTTTGGTGGTCTTCAAATAGGCCTTGAAAATGATTTTAATTTTAATTTTTCTCTTTTTTCATGTCTGAAATAGCTTCTGGCATCCGGAATACGTTTTAAAAGCCGCTGAGCTACGAGGGTCGTTGAAAAAATAAGTTTCAGTGCCTCAGAAATCGCGAAAAAATAAAGTTAGGACAAAAAAATAGGTGATTTTCGTAATCTACGTTTTATTTTCTATTTTTCTACATAATCGCCGTTACGTTCGAGGCATTTTTCATAGCGTGGCACGAGTTTTTCTATTCCGAGCGCGAAGTGCGTAGCATCCAACTTGTTGAAGTACTATGTAACTGTGTTACGAATTTCTTCAGTGTCATCGAATCGTTGACCGCCGAACGCCTGTTTCATCACCGTACTATTGTGAAGTTTTGGACCGATTAAGAACCGCGATTAAGAACAAAAGGCTAGGTTTATTGACGAAAGAAGTGTTCCTCATCCACGATAATGCGCGGCCCCATTCTGCTCGCGTAACTCAAAAGCAATTGAAAAAATTCAAATGGACTGTATTCGGGTATCCTCCTTACTCCCCAGACCTCGCCCCTAGTGACTATCACTTACTTCCGGTTTCTGAGGCACTGAAACTGAAAATTGTCGGTAGTGATTCTAGCTGTGTTAAAAAAAAGGAATTTTTGAGGTGTCATAAAGGGTGTTTCACATCAAATTGCATCACGGACAAAACGCTGTAGAAGTTTAATTTTTAGGAATTATATCTTCAGCTTTCGCTTATAATCAGATAAGAGTGTATAGATCACGTTGGCCATGCTTCACTGTCAATTTTTCGTAAATTTGGAAAAATGTCGTCGAACGAAAAAGAGCGTCGTGAATTAATCCTGTGCACTCATTTCGAGAATCCGGAGTTGTCACATCGGGACATCGGTAAGATGCTGGGAATCGTCCAATCCACGGTCAGCAGAGTACTAAAACGATACTTCGAGAACCTAACCATCGACCGGAAGGTGAAGAACGGCAAAAATGGATGCTCCGTCAGTGAAAAAGATCACAAGTGCGTAGCTAAGCAGTTTAGACGTGATCCGAGATGTTCGGTCCGGGATGTCGCCAATAAGCTGAATTTGTCAAGTTCATTCGTCCAGCGGATCAAGCAGCGGGAGGGCCTGCGTACGTACAAGGTTCAGAAAGCTCCTAACCGCGACGAAAGGCAAAACATGGTGGGGAAGACGCGAGCCCGGAAGCTGTACACCGAAATGCTGACGAAGCCGCATTGCCTGGTAATGGACGACGAAACCTACGTCGAAGCGGACTTTCGTCAGCTGCCGGGCCTGTTGTTCTTCTCCGCAGAGGACAAATTCAGCGTTCCGGAGGAGATTCGCAAGCAGAAACTATCCAAGTTTGCCAAAAAGTACATGGTGTGGCAAGCGATCTGCTCTTGCGGAACGCGGAGCGCCCCCTTCGTGATGACCGGCACGGTAAAGGGGCAGGTTTACCTTAAGGAGTGCCTACAGAAGCGCTTACTACCACTATTGAAGCAGCACGAGGGCCCGACCATCTTCGTGCCACTATTCAAAGGACGTGTTGGAGTGGTACGAAGCCAACGGGGTCACCTTCGTGCCAAAGGAAATGAACCCGCCCAACGCGCCGGAGCTTCGCCCAATAGAGAAATATTGGGCGGTTATGAAGCAGGCCCTCCGGAAGAACCCAAAAGTTGTCAAATCGGAGGCGGACTTCAAGAGAAAATGGATTTCTGTTCAAAAAAAACTACAACCTGACGTTGTACAGAACCTTATGGACGGGGTAAAGAGGAAGGTGCGAGCATACGGGCTTGGGCTCGAAGTATGAATAAAAAGAAAATGCCAAAAGTTGTTTAATAGTTTTTATTTTACTGTCTAAAATTTTCAAAAGGATCGGTCTACTGGGCGAATTTCTACAGCGTTTTTCCGTGATGCAATTTGATGTGACACACCCTTTATAAGAAGGAGGAGATAATCAAATTGTTTTCAAAACAGAATGTTCATCTTTCCCTTCGGTGGAGTGGCCGTCTTATCCGACTTGAATAGTATTTATTTACATCAATATTTCTGGGGTGAAAATGCGAAAATTTACCGCTGAGTCGATAAAATGGAAGGAAAGTGATGGTAAAACACTGACGTAACGAAAATTACCCAAAAAATGATTTGTATTATAATAAGAACCTTATTTTCTGCATACGAAAATTTACATTGAACTGTTCTTTGCAGATCACTTTTATATTTTTATTCTCAACTAGCTGACCCGACGAACTTCGTCCCGTCAAAAATAGATTTTTTGATTTGAATACTTTCAAACATCCACGTTTTCTTACTAAGTGAACGTAAGTGAGTCTAATCACTGAACTCTTCATTGATTGATTACCCTTTAACCCTTTACAATTTCCTTTTGCTATAAATTGTCTAGTACTTCTACAAAAATTCGTCCTCATAATTTAAAATTATTTTCAGACACAATTCTCGTTCCAGATTCTTCAAGCATTTGCAAATAACATGTTTCTCCGTTGCATGGAATACATGTTTGATACAGAAAATATTACAAAATAAAGACAGCTCAAATCGGACCATTCCTTCCGCAGGTTTAGGGCACACCAACACATTTGGCCTTCCATTTTTGTTTATATAGATAGAAGATATAGGAATGCGTTATTCCGTCTGAAAATCCTTTTCCACTTTCGAACAAAAATCAATTTCGTTAGCGCCAATATCAAATGGACTAACAACGGTTAGCTAATTGTAGAACATATGGGAATTCAATTTTCCGATTTTTCTCTCCGCTATCGATCTATGGGAAGAGACGAATACAACGAAATATAGATGACTCAAATTGAACCATTCCTTCCTCGGGTTTTGCGCTTACCAACACATTTGGCCTTCCATTTTTATTCATAGATATAAGATATAGAAATGCGTTATTTTACCTGAAAATCCATTTTCACTTACGAACAAAGAACAATTTCGATAGCGCAAATATCGAATGGACTAACAACGCTTATTACGATGTAATTTTCGAACATGTGGGAATTCAATTTTCCGAATTTTCCGACCTTCCTTCAGGATTTTCCGATTTTTCTCTCCACTATATTGATCTACGGGAAGAAACAAATACAACAAAATACAGGAGGCTAAAATCGGACCATCCCTTCTTCGGGTTTTCCGCTTACCAACAGATTTTGCCTTACATTTTTATTTATATAGATTGTGACAGAAGAGCAGCTATAGGTGCACACAGTAAGTGTTTTGATATACTATATTGCAAGTTTGTACATCATTCAAATTGAAAATAAAAATTTAATTTATCAATCATACATAAGTGTCCATCTCACCCACCCTGTCCGTTATTCCCGACGTTTCCCTACAGAACTTATTCCTTTTTGTTATGATTTAAGGATTTTGGCCCTGAGAAAAAAAAGTCTTGATTGATCAATTTTAGAAATGTTTATTTTATGTTTGTTGTTTTTTTCTTAATAAACACGTGTATTCACATTCGACCTCTCTGTTCATACCGAGAAAAGTCGAAGGGTTTGATCCTAGGGGCACGGACGTAAGTTGACGTAGGACTGTGATTGTTCGGAACAATTGTTTTGACGTAGGACTACGTCTTACATTAAGGGTGCCAAATCAGAAAACAGGTCACGTTTTTATGAAATAAAGTTAACGTTAATAACTATTTTTGCTGCAAACGGATTTTAACGATTTGCATACCAATCGAATCGGAAATTTTCTAAAATTTGTTTGATATGCTATACATTACAATCCCATAGTCTGTATATGGTTTAAATTGACGGGAATTGGAAGCATTCCCATTTTCCCATACATTTGTTCTGTCCATTTGTGTACTTTCCCCAACAGAGCTGTCAATAACGGGCAACTTATGTAGCCGAGATAATAGAAACAACGAAGGGGGAAAGCGAAAAGAGAATATCTGCGAAGTAAACTTCACCCTTGCATTGTAAATAAATTGTCGCTTGCCATTCGTATTTGCTCTCGTGTGCATCGGCTCTGTTCTGATGCAACAAGCTCCTAGCTTTGTTGACGGTTTTGAACGAGATCGAGGAACGTTCATAAACGGTCATTCTCACGATGTTTCATCTTTATCGCTGCAACTGTGTGCATTTGTTAGACGCGTGTGCGATGCTTTTCGAATGGCGATACACACGAAAGATGTCTCTCGTTGAATACTCAGTGCAATGCGTGCATTGATATAAAGAAACAAATTGCGACACATGACCAATTAGTTTATTATTCTCGCAAAAAAAGAATCGTTGTTTCTCGGGAAGATTCAACAAAACCACCCAAGCTATTAAACCTTTTTAAGGCTCCGGAACTTTTTACTATAGAGTTATTTATGAAATTTCCGAAATGATGAACCAACAAATTAAAAAAAAAAAGATTGCGTAGACCTACGTCCTAAGCGGTCGTGTCTCGGACACAACCCCTCAATTTTTTTAAATGTCGAACGGGTTGTACGAACAAAAAACAAAGCTTAGCTTCTGGTAACTGGAAATAATTAATGAATATCAGTTTGAAACATAACAGGATGGAATTGGATCGGATAACAAAAAAATATGTCGTCATTGATTACATTGAAATACTAGGAAAAAAGGTGTTTTCATCACATAGAATTCATATTTAATACGAAATGGTCGATTTTCCTAAGAAACTTAATTTCAGAAACGTACTATGGCCATATAGAAGATCATTTTTCTCAATTTTTTTCAATTTTTTATGTCGTAACAACATTCCTCGGAGTGAAATGTATATTGTGTCCAACTTTGAGCTCAATCGGTTTCGTATTTTTCGAGTTTTTGACGCGTACACAAACGAACACAACATTTTTATATATATAGAGATAGCTATTGTATTGTGCGTACTTTCCATTGTCTTATTTTCTTATTACTAGTCTTATTCTGAGTAATCGGGAATAGCACCTTTTTCGGTGAAATTATGTTCGTCCCATACACTGACACTGTGGGCCATGACAATATCACCTTGGTATCGCTGAAATAATGATTTTCTATGGAATTGCAGCCATTTTACTAACCAACTCCATCATCTAAATCACCCTTATTCCTACACATTGACTGGATGACTCATTTGTTTGATAGAAAGAATTATTGCACAACTGTGAAAACAAAACTGTTTGTTGACATTGTTGACATTCACGGGAGCCAAGCTGAAAGAAAGAATGCAGAATACATTGTTTACCTTTACATTCGCTCGCAAAACATACCTTTTTTGTTCGTTGAATAGTTCACTTGTTTATCGTAAGAACGACTCTGCGTAATATGCATTTGAAATCTCCTGATTTTTCGTTACATTTTTCGTAGAGTGATCCCTCTATATAGAAATCAAGAACGTAAAAAAATGACAGAAGTCTTTCTATACTTCGAAATAAAATACAAGGTGACAGTGACTGGAGCCGAGTACAATAGGGCCCTATTTTTGGTAATTCATATATCAAATGGCAAAAATCATAGGAGTTGCTACGTTGGGATTGTGCTGGAAATATAGGTGGTGAAAATGGAGTGTTTGTTGTTGCGTTTCCATAACTTCTTTTCACATCCTGAGTTCTCTGAGTTCAGATTGGAGATTGGAGACTTAAAACAAAACCTACGCACTTGGGGTACAGAAAAGGGTTCAACCTGCAATCAGATTGAGAAGAGAGTTAAAGTGCATCCGGCAAGTGTGGAACGAATAGTTAGAATTTGAAAATCGGGGTGAATCGGTGGATTAAAGGTTGACAAGATTTGAAAACAAACAGGTTTGCTAAAATAAGGCCTCGAAAGTTGCACAACCCAATTTTGTGTTATCTTTAATATTATAATTTGAATCGTTGTAGTACTGCGATTTCCATTTAGGGAGACAAAATAATCCTTATGACCTGGTAGAGATTCCAAGTATAAAAATTCATTTCTGACCTCGAAAAGCCCACAGTTAACTATTTAACATCCACAAATATGAAGAAAAAAAAGTGGAAACTGATGCGCCATATTTTAGATGATAAGTGCATAAAGGGTGTGTCACATCAAATTGCATCACGGAAAAAAACGCTGTAGAAATTCGCCCAGTAGACCGATCCTTTTGAAAATTTTAGACAGTAAAATAAAAACTATTAAACAACTTTTGGCATTTTCTTTTTATTCTTACTTCGAGCCCAAGCCCGTATGCTTGCACCTTCCTCTTTACCCCGTCCATAAGGTTCTGTACAACGTCAGGTTGTAGTTTTTTATTAACAGAAATCCATTTTCTCTTGAAGTCCGCCTCCGATTTGACAACTTTTGGGTTCTTCCGGAGGGCCTGCTTCATAATCGGTCAATATTTCTATTGGGCGAAGCTCCGGCGCGTTGGGCGGGTTCATTTCCTTTGGCACGAAGGTGACCCCGTTGGCTTCGTACCACTCCGACACGTCCTTTGAATAGTGGCACGAAGCGAGATCCGGCCAGAAGATGGTCGGGCCCTCGTGCTGCTTCAATAGTGGTAGTAAGCGCTTCTGTAGGCACTCCTTAAGGTAAACCTGCCCGTTTACCGTGCCGGTCATCACGAAGAGGGCGCTCCGCTTTCCGCAAGAGCAGATCGCTTGCCACACCATGTACTTTTTGGCAAACTTGGATAGTTTCTGCTTGCAAATCTCCTCCGGAACGCTGAATTTGTCCTCTGCGGAGAAGAACAACAGCCCGGCAGCTGACGAAAGTCCGCTTTGACGAAGGTTTCGTCGTCCATTACCAGGCAATGCGGCTTCGTCAGCATTTCGGTGTACAGCTTCCGGGCTCGCGTCTTCCCCACCATGTTTTGCCTTTCGTCGCGGTTAGAAGCCTTCTGAACCTTGTATGTACGCAGGCCCTCCCGCTGCTTGGTCCACTGGACGAATGAACTTGACAAATTCAGCTTATTGGCGACATCCCGGTTCGAACTTCTCGGATCACGTCTAGACTGCTTAACTGCGCGCTTGTGATCTTTTTCACTGACGGAGCATCCATTTTTGCCGTTCTTCACCTTCCGGTCGATGGTTAGGTTCTCGAAGTATCGTTTTAGTTCCTGCTGACCGTGGATTGGACGATTCCCAGCATCTTACCGATGTCCCGATGTGACAACTCCGGATTCTCGAAATGAGTGCGCAAGATTAATTCACGACGCTCTTTTTCGTTCGACGACATTTTTCCAAATTTACGAAAAATTGACAGTGAAGCATGGCCAACGTGATCTATACACTCTTATCTGATTATAAGCGAAAGCTGAAGATATAATTCCTAAACATTAAATTTCTACAGCGTTTTTTCCGTGATGCAATTTGATTTGACACACCCTTTAACAAATGTATAAATAGATAAATTCAGAATAACATGTGCATAGGTGCATGAGTGCATTTATGTTAAGTTGAAAGGGTGATTTTTAAGCGTTTCGCACAAATATTGCAAAATACGGTAAGAAACTTTTATTTGAACCGATAAATCGGGGCCTACTATTTACTTTTTGAAGATATTTATCCTTATATTCAGGAACCTGATCGAATCAGAATTTTACGAACAGAGCGCGATCTTGCAACTTGCAATCCGATTGACGATTGACCAGCAAGATTTGATCGGAAATCAACCGTATTCCGCGATCCGTTCGACTTAGAATGTTGTATCAAATCAAGGAGGTGGCATTTACGCTGCTCGATAGGATTTAAGTCGGACGAATTGCCATATGCAAAATTTGAGTTCATTCGATTCGTGAAAAATTTAAAATCCGGTTGATTTCCATAATAAGGATGAATTTCATACAAATGAAACTTCTCCAGACATTTCGGTTGGTATCCCACCTGAGTGAGCATAATAAGCGCGACCAGTTGACTACTCAAATCCACCCTATTGAAACGGCTAATTCCCTTTAACCAATTCTTCCGCAAACAAGCAAAAACGTAACGACCAACACTTGGATTGAACGATCATTATCGGCTGTCGGCATTGTTGGTGCGGTGTGTCGTTATCCGCACTTCGGAGGGTGTGATTAGGGAGTTCCTATGAGTTCAACCAACTCTATGCTGCATTTTTATGAGTTTGTTTATTTTTTTTTGCACCCGTTTTATGCGAACCAAGAGAACAATTCGAAGTGCGCGCGTGCGATCGTAATGCATTTCGAGTGTTGTTTCAACACCTTCAACTGGAAACAACTAAAACAAACACAACACGAATTGTGGCTTCCGTACAAAACCATTAACAAAGTGCGTCAATTTATCGCTTGGCTTAGCGGTTAGCGCTAGGCTTTCTAATTGAGTTATTTGGTTTTTCGCTTTTTTTCCAATTGCTTGCTTATCAGCAAGCAAGTCGTCTGCTAATGTTACCGTAAGGAATATATTTTGTTGATATTTAGGCTAACTGTTTTGACGCGAGTTGAAACGCCAACCATAATATACACACCACAACAAAAATCTCAAGAATGTTTCCCAAATATTTTATTTATCAGACTCATCTACTGATTATTCTTGCAGAATAAAATTTCACCTTGAATTAAACCTTGAATTAAATCAGATTTAGGGTTATTATGAGTCAAAAATTTACAATAGTTAAAATAAATTCGATCGAAAAAATCTTTTTCAAATACTAAAAAAATAAGAGATAAGAATGGGCAAGGCACTTCCAACATTCGGATTTCCTAAACACTGCGTAGACACGTAACGGATTAAACCGCACAACCGAGTTCGGCGGTAATTCAATATAGGTGACATAAGGTGACAATAGCGTCACGTGTCACCGCAAAACAGCTCAGCACAAGCTTGTAGTGCATTGATATTCGCTTCTACTATGTTTCTAGATGCGCCAATTTTTATCGCTCCAACTCTTGCAACAAATATGGTAAGCCTACACTTGAACTGGTTTAAACACGGGCTCCGAAAGCATCACTAACCTGCCACAGCGGACGTCCCGGCATCCTGTTGCTGCTGTTGTAATTGTTTAGAAAAATAGTGAGGCCGTTACGTTAGACGATTGCCACAAGGAAAACCACTTCCCGTTTGGCACCCCAAATACGGTGAATGCACTTGATGAAACTTTAACTGGAATCACACGGTTTCGTTCCAGCGATCACTGCCCACTGCTCAGCTCAGTAGCGATCTTAAATCACTTGCAATCACGATCGAGCCAACACTAAACACCTTCGTTTTCTCGGATTAAAATTACGGGTTTTATTCCAGATGTACACTCCTGCGGATGTTTCGGTTCAAACTCACGGTTGAAACACGCGCACGAGGTTGATTTTACGGCCACAACAGCAAACGGAGGACGACGATGACAACGCGCAACACGATCTGGCGAGGACGAAGGATGAGAACGGAATACCTGTATCACCGGAGGGCTATCTATGTTATATATATAGAAAACGCAATGAGCTATGAATGAGTTTTTCATTCACTCCCGCACCCGCCGAGAGGATTCACACCGATGTGTGTGGAAATCGAGCGTTCGCGCTTTTTGCGAGCGTGGAAATGGATGGCCATAGACCGAGAGTGGATCGAACAATTGTTGATTTTCCCTTCGCCAATCTGGTGCGCGTTCGTTTTATTTTTATTTTTCCTAAACGTCATTTACCTTTTTTTTTCTCTGCACCATCTGTTGGGTTGCTGGAAGTCTCGAGCAGAAGCGAATGCATAGCTCCTATTGTGATTGTCCCCGAGAGGGAAAAGGATATCCAACAATCGATGCTAGAGCTAAATCCTGTCCACCGTTCAACTAAAAAGATGTCAACTGAAAAAAATCCTACAATTTATTTATTTATTCATTTCGTCAAACAAATGTAGACTACACACTTATACACTAATGTTACAATGTTTTCTTAGGCTAAATATTGTTTTTGCGGTACATGTTTCTTTTTAGCTGTTTTTTATTCATTGTTGTGTCAATTATTTCGCAGTGCTGATTGTATATACGCATCATGCGATTGATAGGGGCGTTATTTGCATAATTTGTTCTGGATGTTTTGGTTAGAAACAAATTTCGTGTTCTTAGTTGACGCCCAGGTACATAGAAATTTAGTTTTTCTAGTAATTCAGCTGACTGTACTCGTTGCGAAATTAGGTCAGTAACAAAAGAAAGCATTGCAAATTCACGGCGTTCTTTTAGTGTTTGGATGTTTATGAGCATGCAGCGTGCTTCATATGAAGGAAGTAGAAATGAGGTCCAGTTGAGTTTACGAAGTGCAAATAGAAGAAACTGTTTCTGGACTGACTCAATGCGTTCTTCATGTACGACCATATACAGGTTCCAAACGATGTTACAGTATTCCAGAATAGGCCTTACATATGTAATAAAGGGTGTGTCACATCAAATTGCATCACGGAAAAAACGCTGTAGAAATTTAATTTTTAGGAATTATATCTTCAGCTTTTGCTTATAATCAGATAAGAGTGTATAGATCACGTTGGCCATGCTTCACTGTAAATTTTTCGTAAATTTGGAAAAATATCGTCGAACGAAAAAGAGCGTCGTGAATTAATCCGGTGCACTCATTTCGAGAATCCGGAGTTGTCACATCGGGACATCGGTAAGATGCTGGGAATCGTCCAATCCACGGTCAGCAAAGTACTGAAACGATGCTTCGAGAACCTAACCATCGACCGGAAGGTGAAGAACGGCAAAAATGGATGCTCCGTCAGTGAAAAAGATCACAAGCGCGTAGTTAAGCAGTTTAGACGTGATCCGAGAAGTTCGGTCCGGGATGTCGCCAATAAGCTGAATTTGTCAAGTTCATTCGTCCAGCGGACCAAGCAGCGGGAGGGCCTGCGTACATACTGTGTGAGGCAAGACGTGCCGTCTCATATTCCATCAAATATTATATGCCGTCTCGAGCTCGATCAATTATCACAACCGCAGCTCTCGTCAGAAAGAGTCAAACAGCCAACAAGGTAAGACGTGCATTCGTGCTCTGGGTGCAATGGGTGATTCCCAGCGGCGGAACCAAGTTACACATTTGGCGACTGTGACAGGTTGTGTTGTGTCATCGCTTCCAAAACAAAAAACATTCCTGGAAATCACCCATTGGCATCCATTTAAAGATCTGGTGCGACCTTTGAGGAAGTGAATCCAAAGTAATGGATTTGTTATGTTCAGGGAAAAGTGAGTAAGCTGAGTCGCAATTTACTATGTGCGCTGCAAAATAGAAAGGTGTGTGATGAGTACACAGTGAGTTGTGAGCAGCGCAAACATTCGTGGAAAAGGCGAGTTGTGAGAACCGCCGATTTAAGTGTGCGCTGAAAGAGCCACATAAAAATAGTAAAAAACAGCGTGTTGAGAGGACAGCTGGAATAAAATGCGTGTTGTGAGAACCGCAGACACTAATGGAAAAAGGTGTGTTGTGAGGACCACCTAAATAAATGTGTGCCGGGAGGGCCGCAGAAAATAGATCCAATTATGATAAACAGCGTGTTGAGAGGACAGCTGGAATAAAATGCGTGTTGGGAGAACCGCTAATATTAATGAAAAAGCGAGCTGTGAGAAACGCCAATGCAGTGGAAGAGCTGCCTGAGGGAAAAACATGATTAGACAAGCATCTATCATGTAAGAGCAAAGTGTGTAGAGAGAACCGCAAAAATCTATGCCCTGAGAGAGCCACATAAAAGAAACTAAGGCAGAAACGCATACATGCATAGCGAGCTAAGAAGGCCGCTCGCTTGATGTATGCATGCAGAAGAAATACAAACACATCTTTACACAGATGTGTCTATTAAAATAGATTGATGGGGTATGAGGAAAAAGGCGCAAACGAGTATGCGTAAAACGAACTTAGTTGAGTGGTGTTTATGAGAGCACCGAACAAAGCAATTAAGTGAGAATACTTTCCGTACCCCTCATCCATGAGATGAAAGTGACGTTGTAAGATGCAAACTGTACTTCGCCAAGCTCTATCTATCAGACGCATGTGATGAATGACGTGAAATTACCATATTTTTATGTGTGAATGTGAATGTGTCGTTTCACTCGAATGATGTTCGACCGAGATGTTTCAGCGCGAAATGATGCGTAATCTCAAGGCTGTGGATAATAATAATATAATAAAACCTAATAATAAAACCTCGATTATCCGCGGAATAGTCGGGCTAGCTCACCGCGAATAATGAAAATCGGGGATAACGCAATAAAGAACTAAAACGGGTTCCACTGTATTGATGATGTTTTGTTATATGCAGAAATCAGCTGAGGGAGATATTTCCTCAATTCCTGCAAATCATATATCCAATAACCTTTTTCTAAATGCACGTTCAATCAGACGCGTTTTAGATTCTTGGAACACGAGCCTAGTGAAAATAGTTTTAATATTGAAGCGTCAAAGATGGAACATTCCCACAGTTAACCATTTCAACTGAGCTTACATCGAGAATTTTGCGAGAATTATGTTCCCTTGTGGTCAGTTATCACAGCGTTGAAATGGAGCTGCGACAAAGAACATAAAAGCGCATTCAAGCTCGTTAAGCATGATTATTTCGGGATTCTGTTCGGAGTCGAACAAAACTATTTTGTCTCCAGATGTATGTACTAAGGCATTGGACACTGTATTGATTCAAGTAAACAGCGAAGATACATCACTAATTATAAGTTTTGCATGAAAATCATTCACAGCAACTGAGAGAAAACATGCTCAAAATCAGCAGGAGGGGTAGCACGGCAGAGAAAACAGTGGAGTAATTCTCATACTTTTTGCTGGGAAAGACACTTGGCGGATAATGTATTTTTCAAAAAAAATAAGTCCATATGAACTTAGATTTGAGGGACAATGAATTTCTTACCGAGAAGGAAATTTGTGAATGCACGAAGCGAGACGAAACGTTATTCATGCCATGGAAACTCAAACGTGACCGATGAGCTTGATGAAATTCAAATCCGTAGCGGCGATCTGGATTCTATAGAAGGAATTATAGTGAAAAATGGTTGTGCCGCCATCCCTCAACAGCTTCAAGGATAAACATTGGGGATAGCTCACGCAAAACATCCACTTAAAGTCAAGTTGGAGAGTTTTCCCCGTTGACAGGTGTAGTGGCCTGGAATGGCTTATGACTCAAACAAGTGAGTAAAATAATGTGCAATTTGTTCCGTAATGAACCACCGGAAGGGAAATGTAAAATAGTTTGATCCAAAATGGGTATGGAAACCGTTGCTCTTTGCATGACCGGACCATATAAGAAGCTTGGATGAATATCGGAATATCAGAATGTCGATAATCAAATAATAGATCATCCAATCAGGTGCAACATCGCATGACCTGTTAAATCTATAAAGTTTGAGCATCAGAGTACAGCGTTGGATGCTGTGGGATGCTGATCAGGAAGGCTTCCCAAGAACAATGAAGTCTGATAATGATCACCATTTGACGGTGAAAGTTATGCTATACTATTAGCGATTAGGATGAAATTGGGCAATTTCAAAGCAAAGACGACGGTAAATTCAGCACGACGTGTCTGAGTAGAAGAATTAGAAAATAACCTTAAGGAATGTTTGGCAGAATGTTAAACTTTTAATGAAGTTCTAATATAGATAATTGTACGAAACAGTTATAATAGAAACCTGTGTGCACTTGGCTACATCACACTTTTATGATTTTTTTTTGTCAACCAAAAGTGCTCCATTTTTTTTCTTAATCTGCTGTTTCATTAATTCATTTCAATACATGCAGCCAAATTAAAAGCTTCAATAATTGTTAAGTGCTCAATTACAAGTTTTTTTTTTCTATGACATTGGATTTTTTTTCCGGAGAGGAAGATGGATGTGTGAGGCAAGACGTGCCGTCTCATATTCCATCAAATATTATATGCCGTCTCGAGCTCGATCAATTATCACAACCGCAGCTCTCGTCAGAAAGAGTCAAACAGCCAACAAGGTAAGACGTGCATTCGTGCTCTGGGTGCAATGGGTGATTCCCAGCGGCGGAACCAAGTTACACACATACAAGGTTCAGAAGGCTCCTAACCGCGACGAAAGGCAAAACATGGTGGGGAAGACGCGAGCCCGGAAGCTGTACACCGAAATCCTGACGAAGCCGCATTGCCTGGTAATGGACGACGAAACCTACGTCAAAGCGGACTTTCGTCAGCTGCCGGGCCTGTTGTTCTTCTCCGCAGAGGCCAAATTCAGCGTTCCGGAGGAAATTCGCAAGCAGAAACTATCCAAGTTTGCCAAAAAGTACATGGTGTGGCAAGCGATCTGCTCTTGCGGAAAGCGGAGCGCCCCCTTCGTGATGACCGGCACGGTAAACGGGCAGGTTTACCTTAAGGAGTGCCTACAGAAGCGCTTACTACCACTATTGAAGCAGCACGAGGGCCCGACCATCTTCTGGCCGGATCTCGCTTCGTGCCACTATTCAAAGGACGTGTTGGAGTGGTACGAAGCCAACGGGGTCACCTTCGTGCCAAAGGAAATGAACCCGCCCAACGCGCCGGAGCTTCGCCCAATAGAGAAATATTGGGCGATTATGAAGCAGGCCCTCCGGAAGAACCCAAAAGTTGTCAAATCGGAGGCGGACTTCAAGAGAAAATGTATTTCTTTTCAAAAAAAAACTACAACCTGACGTTGTACAGAACCTTATGGACGGGGTAAGGAGGAAGGTGCGAGCATACGGGCTTGGGCTCGAAGTATGAATAAAAAGAAAATGCCAAAAGTTGTTTAATAGTTTTTATTTTACTGTCTAAAATTTTCAAAAGGATCGGTCTACTGGGCGAATTTCTACAGCGTTTTTTCCGTGATGCAATTTGATGTGACACACCCTTTATATAAAAGTTTTATTGTGTATGGGTCCTGGAAGTTATGTGAGAAGCGTTTGACAAAACTTAACACACTATTCGCCTTATTTATTACAGAGTTGTAGTGTTCTATGAATGTGAGTTTACAGTCCAGGACGACGAGATCTCTAACTATTTCACATTTTTCTACATTTTGACTTCCAAGACATATTACAATATTTGGTACATGTTTTTTACTGCTAAATGTTATAGAGTTGCACTTTTTCACATTCAGTGTTAGTAGATTTTTATCACACCAAGTATGGAATACATGTATTTCGTTTCGAAATGCTTCGATGTCGTTTTCATTTCCAATTTCCGCGAAAAGCTTCATGTCGTCGGCATACACAAGTACATTGATACGCTTGAGAACGAAGGAGATGGCATTAACGTACAGAATGAAAAGAAAAGGACCAAGATGAGAGCCTTGTGGGACTCCCGAAGTGACTTTTACTGGATCTGAAAGAGAATTTTGAAAATGAACAATTTGTTCACGGTTTGTTAGATAAGAATTGAGCCAGTTTAAGAGTCTTTGTTCCATTCCTATTTTCTGCAATTTGAAGAGTAGTAATGGAATGTCGATGCGGTCAAATGCTTTACTGAAGTCAGTGTAAAGAGCTTCTACGTGTTTGCCATTTTCCATTGCATTCAAAATAAAAGTCACAAAAGCCAACAGATTAGTTGCAGTTGAACGACCTTTGAAGAAGCCATGTTGCATACACGTAATTCTATTCTTTACTTGTTGGAAGACTTTTTCGTTGACTATTGCTTCGAATAGTTTAGGAATGCAAGAGATAATGGCAATTCCACGATAATTACGTACGTCAGATTTAGCGCCTGATTTAAATATAGGTACCAAAAAAGATTGTTTCCATTTTTCTGGGAATATTCCAGTTTGTAGTGACATATTGAAAATGCAATGTAAGGGAAGGGTGAGTTCCTCAGCCAGGTTCTTTAGGAATATAGGTGCTATTCCGTCAGGTCCTGGTCCTTTTGTTCCGTCCAATTTTTTTTGGTGCATGGCATATTTCCTGTTGTGAAAGATAGTTCACCGATATGTCATTTGGATATTCCGGCAAGAATGAAAAGTAGTTCCGATCGCGATTTTCTTCGGAAAATGTGGTATATTCTTCCTGAAAGAAATTTGCAAAGAGATTACAAATTTCGTTCGAAGAATTCCTCACATCCTCATCGAGATGCATCTGCGATGGGAAGTTATTGCTTCTGAGCTTAGACTTTACGTAATTAAAGAATTTCTTCGGGCATTATTTGACTTCAGTTTCGACCTTTCTATTGTACTCTTCGTGTGCACTTTTAGTTGCAAAATTTATTTTTGGGAAATATTTTGGTATTCAAGCAAATTTCTTTAGATTTCTTATTTGAACGTTAAACCAAATAGGATATTTGCTGGTTGAATTTCTTCGTCTTCTTTTCTTCGGCATAAATTCGGATATTATGTTATTCAGAATTTCATGAAGAATATGTACAGTTAAGTTGACATCTCGTTCGCTGTTTAATAAAGTTTGTCATTCTATGACTTGTAGGCTACATTTGATTGCTTCAAAGTTCGTCTTGTTATATTCCGGTACTTCTTCATACTCCCAGTCGATGGGCAATTGTCTATTATCTATAAAGATTGGGTATTCAATTGCTGTGTGAAATTTTTCATTTTTCCAAAGAGGAGTCATGGACTCATTCACACAAAAGTTGTCGGTGATGTTAGTGAATAATAGGTCTAGATAATATTTTTGGATATTTTTTACATGATATTTTTGGTTAAGACCGAGATGTGCAATTTCGTCAAATATATATTGTAGGGTTTCATTTTCCCCGACGACTGGAAGTAGAATGCATTCATTATCATTATCGGGAATGAAGTCTACTTTATTTTGATTGAAATCGCCATAGATATGCAATTTCACTTCTGGTTCTAGTGTTTCTGCAATTCGATTTGCCGTCTGAAAAAATAATTCATACGACTATGCAAATATGTTCGGGTGGGAAATACACAGAAGCAAATATGTGTACTTCGCCAGCTATAGATAATTTTGCCCATACATGCTCAAATTCTTTATGTTTTGACTTCTATACCGGGGTGTAAAATCAAAGTTTCGAAAACGAAAGCGTTACGCCGGAGACCGAGATTTTGAGTGTTAATAGCTCCTAAACAACTGAACGAAATGGTATGATAAACACTTCATTCGAAAGATAAAATGTCTACGCGTTCTATACTTGTTACTTTCTGATCCAAAAACTTGTTTCAATAGTCTTAAATTTGCTTTCAAAATAGGCTATTGAAATCACCAATCGGTATATAAGCGAGCGCCGCTCGGAAATCCACTCAGTTCTAATTGAACAGCGATTGGAGCGATGTTGTCGCTGTTGTGGTGAAGCTCTTCATTTATCATGAAAGCGCGGATGAACGGTGTCACCAAGAGCCTGTTTGTGCACCTTAGGCCAGAAGGGAATCCATCAGGAGGAGAGTGATGCTACAAACGGTTCCCCGGGAAGATCTCGAAGCAGCCGCTACACACACACACATACACGCACGGAATTCTTTCCGTTTGGATCGAGAAAGATCCGGAAAATAATCTGCCAGTTCCTCTAGGAATTTAAAAATACATTCATGTGAAAGAGTTTATTTGAATGTGTTCTATCCATGTAACACTGTGACCAAATATGTTTCAATCAAGTGCTATTAACAGATGGTTATCGAGTTAGCATTAACCACTGGTGGGCTTCCAGTATCGAGGAAAATGTGGAAATATTTAATCGTTACTGAAAATAATCTGCCAGTTCCTCTGGGAATTTAAAATTACATTCATATGAAAGAGTTTATTTTAATGTTTTCTATCCATGTAACACTGTGACCAAATACATTAGGTTTTGTGATTTTTCAATCAATCGCAATCAACAGGATAGCTTCTGAAGATTATTCTTCCCCATCAGTAGGATATTTCCGTATCCAATATTGGATGCATAAAACCTTGTGCCTCCAACGTAACGCTCTCGTTTTCGAAGTTCTCCAAATATTCATTCATTCAGAATGAATTCAGATTCAACTTCATACAAATGATCTCTAAATCAACGATAGTCCTACGTCATCCTTGCGGTTATACCATAGATATAACCCACTTCCTGTTTTTCGGTTATAAGTTCCTCAGAAGTGAAATTTGCATTAATGGCAATGAGGACCCCTCCTCCAGACTTCTTCTGAGATAACGATAAGTTGCGGTCGTGCCGGAATACGTTAAAATTATTTCCAAAAACTTCTTCGCTTCTTACGCTTTCGTCCCAGCTAGTTTCGATGGATGATCGAAAGTGTATTTTCGCTTTTATAAAATCGAACGAATAAAAAACCTAGGTTGATTTCATTGTACACCTCAAACTCCATAAACTAGTCGTGTACGGTATTGCTCTGGTGAAATCAATCTTCAGAATCGACAACGGGATTTTTTTTCCTTTATTGATTTAATTAGGCTCAAGTGGATAAAGAGCCACCATCAAGCAATACATTTTTAAACTATTTGAATATATTATAACAACATAATTATTAACTTAAGTCTAATTAGCTAAAACTACAGTGCAACTACAGTGAAATATAAAAAAAATATAATTTATTCCTTCGTTGCCTCGTCAGTATTATCCTTGTCTGGAACAGTGCCTGTGGTGGGTCGTAACAACTACATCGCCAGTTGATGTAGCAACGGTATCCTTTGGTAGTGAGTGCCTCCTTGTTATATTAAGAGCTCCTGTAATGATCTTATCTCAACGGGTACTAAGTTCTGCTTGTGTAATAGGAAAGGAAGGGAGAATGGACAGTGGGAGTAGGAGATGTGACCTAAATAATAACATTAGCGCTTCTTAGGAAGACATATATGGGGAACATAAAATTAGGGTCGCGAGTCTTAGCTACTCGCGAACTGGCATGCGTGAGTGTACTCCTTGAGCCTCTAAATCGGCAACCAGCTTAATTCTTTCATTGCAAAACTCATTACATGACCAAACAACGTGCTCGATGTCATGATATCCTTGACCACAATTGCATAAATTGTTAGTAGCAAGACCTATGCGGAAGAGATGCGCATTTAGTGCGGAATGATTGGACATCAATCTGGACATAGTTCTAAAGAAATTTCTGTCAAGATCAGGGCCTGACAATTTCACTTCAATTAGCACATCGTCACTCAATAATGTGTCTATCGCTTCTCAGAACAGAACCAGAACCATGCAGGCTAAAAATATATCTATTCTCTTTTCACGCACAATAAGAAAATTATCTCGTATCTTTCGTACATATTCCTTTCATTTCACGTTGATTCCTTTGCAAACCAAAGCGACGTTAGAAATCGTCACTTGGAAATTAATTTGAAGCATCCATGTATTCTGGCAGTTTGTATAGAAAGGAATGTTTCCTTGTTGCATTCGAAACTTATTCACTGAAACTAATGAAAACGGTGCAGTGAGGGTTGTGTAGTATGCCTGCAGGAGTAATTATTTACCGGCGCTAGTTGTCAGCGTGAAATTAGTGATGAAACGGATAGTGGTTTGGTCGGATACTGGATACCGGTCAGCTTCGAGTCCGGATAGCCGAGTATTCGACAGCCCGATGTTTGTGTTTGTGCTTGTTTGTGTGCGTGCACGTGTATTTGTGTGGGTGTTTGTGTATGTTCGCGCGTTTTTTTGGGTGTTTGTGCGCGTGTGTGTGCGTGTTTTTTTTTGCTTGCATGCAGGTGTGCGCTTTTTTTATGCGCGGGCATGCGTAGGCGTGTTTGCGCGCATTTGTGCGTGTTTCTGTGCGCGTGTGTACGTGCGTTTGCGCGTGTTTTTTTCTTGCTTGTGTGCAGGTGTGCGCATTTTTTTGTGCATGGGCATGTGTGGGTGTGTGTGCGTACGTGTGCACGTATGTGGGTGCGTGTGTGCACGTGCGTGCTCGACTCTTTTCGTGCGTGCGTCTGTACGTGTGCACGTTTGTGCGCGTTTGTGCGCACCTGTGCGTCCATTTGTATGTTTGTGTGCGCTCGCGTTTTTGTGCACATGTTTGTGCATGTTTGCGCGTGTGTGTGCGTGTTTGTGCACCCAATGGTATGTGCGTGCGCGTGCTTCCGGCGTTGTGTATGCGCTCGCAATTCTGCGTGGGCACGCTGAAAGCGCAGACCGAGTCGAAAATCGCGTAATTTCGAGCAAATCGCATAAAAAAATCGCGTAATTTTGAGTGAATAGCGTAAAAAATATCACGCAAAAAACGCATAAAAAAGAATCCAGCGTACTTGCAAATAACATGCTTCTTCGTAACATGGAATACATGTTTGATACAGGAAATATAATAAAATGAAGACAGCTCAAATCGGACTATTCTTTTCACCCTTAGAGAGGGTGAAAAACTCGAGAAAGGAATAGTCCGATCTGTGCCGTCTTTCATTTTATTACATTTTCTGTAACAAACATGTATTCCAAATAACAGAGAAACATGTTATTTACAAGTGATTGAAGAATTTTGAACACGGTCCGCGACGATCCATTTTGGTAAAATAAAACTTACGTTTGAAAGCAGCAAGCATCCTCTAACATGCGAAATGAAAATAAATATAACCCGTTCAAGCAGTTTTAATCGTCAGTGAAAGCTTCTGCTTTTATACTTGTAAGAGAACGAAAGGGGAAAGGAACGAAACAAAAGAATCAATGCTACTGAGAGGCGTTGCCTAGCGGTCTAGGCAACTGGATTTCTTTTCCGTTCTAACAAGAGAGACAACGACCGTCCTCTTTCGTGTCTCAAAACTCAATCCTTTTTATTTTTCTCATTCCTCTTAACGAAACCTAATCTTACGATAAGCTCCCCGCTATCGTAACACCAAAACATAAACAAAAATTCCTATCTTAAAACTAGACGCTATAAATCACACGATCCTCAAACAGGATCGTGCAGGAGAAATGTATTTATTTATGTTCGGGATCGACCCGAGCTTATCGTAAACTAGACCTCACACGGGTCGTGCAATAAAATGTTTCCCTATCTGGAAAACTATGAATCATATGATCGTAAAAGAAACGGATTTATTTATTTATTCTGGATCGTTCCGACCTTATCTTAAAACTGACTCACACGATCCTCACTAAGGATCGTGCGATAAAGATGTTTTATGTTTATTCAAGATCAACCAGACCTATCTATTTATTTAGGCTCGAGCCTATTGATAATTTTTGGTATACAAAACCCGTCTGGTTTTTTGGTTGCTGCAGCTACTGTATGCGTAGAGAATATTTCGTTTCCACTACACCCCGATACACTGAAATTAATCCACCGAAAATGACTGTAGTGGAAGTGAGAGTTGTATGAATAAAATTCAATCACATTTATTAGCTTCGAAAATAACTAGCCCTGGTCAAGATCTAACCCTTTAAACCAGGCCTTCGTTGAAACTTTGGGGATAATAGAGTGTAGCCATCTCCCAAGCTCATCTCTGTTCCATTGGTTTTGCCAACTGGTGAGTGACTGCTGTCGGGAAATGGAGAAGAATTCCCGATACGCTATTTGTCTTTCAAAAACTGTGCCCTGCATACTACCCATCTTTGCGAGTGTATCCGCTTTCTCATTACCAGGAATAGAGCAATGGGAAGGAATCCAAATGAAAGTGATTCGAATACTTCTATCAACAAGACATTTAAATGCATTCCTAATTTCGATAAGAAAATATGATGCTTTCGTCTGTTGTTTCAAGGATTGAATGGCTTGTATACTGCTAAGACTATCCGAGAAAATAAAATAGTGATCAGGTAGTGAGGACTCAATGCTCTTGATTGCATGATATATTGCAGCCAGTTCGGCAACATACACTGAACAAGAGTCTTCAAGTTTATGAAAGCTAGTGTAATGTTCATTGAAGATAACGACAACGGGATATCAGCATTTTCCCTGACTTAACAATGGAATCAGTCGATACCTCTCTCCAAGTCTCGGCTACCTAAAACATAGCATCCCTAATGTTGATTCGCTTACCCATGTCATCGAACTCTCTTTGACATCCAAGAAGCTCACGCATAAGCTTTTGCTTGAAGTTGGACTTGACCATTTGGATAATATTTATTTTAAACAACTTTGTAGAACAAAGATTTTTTCTATCTTTTAATATAATCGATTTAGCGCTTTGTTTCCTAAGTGCCATGTGGGTGACTAAGTGGGTGACCATGAAAAAGTGGGTTTTTTTGCTTTAATTTTTATATTTCAAATTCTACATCAAAACCATCTTCGTACGACTATAAGAGCTCATCAAGACCAACATTTTGCGATGCAGAACTTGACAATATACTCATGATTTCAATTTTAATTTGCTCAAACACGAAAAATAATATAGTTGCTAATATACAGGGTTTTCCAACTTTAAATTCCGAAAGTAAATTGAAATAAAACACACTTAGAATTCGAATTTCGATGAAACTTTTATTTCAAATTAAAGTTTGGTTTATGCCATTATGTGTGAAATACAACATCATTCAAATGTCCACCTAGGTCTTCCTCGCACACCTTGATCCGGAACAGGTAAATTTCGATTACTTTTCGGCACATATGGGGCGGTATCTCGGTCATAACTTCACGAATGTTGTCTTTCAAATGTTCAAGAGTTTGCGGAGAGTGGGCATAGACACGGTCTTTCGCATAACCCCACAAAAAAAGTCTAGCGGGTTCAAATCGCATGATCTGGACGGCCAATTGGCATCACCAAAACGCGAAATTATGCGTCCCTCAAATTTCGTTCGCAATATGGCCATGTTCGGTCGTGTTGTGTGGCACGTGGCGCCGTCCTGCTGAAACCACATGTCATCCGTATCAATATCTTCAAATGTTGGCAAAAAAAATCGGTTAACATGCGGCCATAGCGCTTACCATTCACAGTTATCGTCTCGCCGTCCTCATTTTCAAAGAAATACGGCCCGATG
Source organism: Toxorhynchites rutilus septentrionalis (assembly GCF_029784135.1). NCBI lineage: Eukaryota > Metazoa > Arthropoda > Insecta > Diptera > Culicidae > Toxorhynchites > Toxorhynchites rutilus. The sequence continues at coordinate 193,327,669 of NC_073744.1, forward strand.
ACTCCACCAGACCATAATGCGCACCAAACAGTGACTTTTGGCGGATGCAATGGCCTCTCAACAATCACGTGTGGATTTCCTGAGCCCCATATACGGAAATTTTGGGTGTTCACATAGCCACCGAGCTCGAAATGTGCCTCATCGCTGAAGAAAATTTGATGCGAAAATTCAGCATTTTGCTGCTGTTGTTTGTTCACCCAATCGACGCATTCCATGGACACCACGCTCTAATTTTGGTACCAGTTGGACTTTATATGGATGTAGGTGCAAGTTCAAATGCAAAATTCGCCACAATGATGTGTTTGACAAGCCCCATTGCTGAGCACGCCGTGGAATCGAAACATTCGGGTCATCCTCCACACTGGCAACAGCAGCAATATTTTCGGCCGGACGCACATTACGATGATGCACAGGTTTCACAATATCCGCTACGGATCCAGTTTGTTCGAATTTACGCACTACATTAGCGATTGTGTGCTCTGTAGGCCGTCCATGACGACCAAAATCCGTCCGTAATGCTCGAAAAACATTTGCCGGTTTTTCATCATTTTTATAGTATAATTTAACAAAATTAACACGTTGTGCGATGCTAAAACGATCCATATTGTAAAATGGCAGACATTCAACTAACGATATGACGCTTTGGTTGACAGCTATGTCAAACGGTTGTCAGCGCAGGGCTGTATACTTTCGGAAGCCAGAAATGGAAAACCCTGTACTATGCTCTTTCAAATTCCGCCAAGAAACTTTGTTTATGTTTGTCCCAGAAAGAATGACAAACAATTGCAGATAGCGAATTTTTTGGGAAGAAATATCAATAACTTTGAGTGAAGTTGAGATTTAGACAAGTTCTGCATCGCAAAATATTTGTATTAGTAAGCTCTAAAAGTCTTTCGAAGATAGTTTGCATGTAGAATTTGAAATATAAAAGTCAGAGCAAAAAAAAACAGTTTTTTTCATGGTGACCCTAACGCAACATGGAAAAAAAGCGCTACATCGGTTATTTAACACTAGAACTACCGACGTTTGATATATACCTAGTTCTACCGCACCCGTCAAATTGACGGATTTCTGATAAGCACTTTTGTTGTATTTTTGACTTAGTTTTCGTTAATAAAAGAATGTGATTTGACAAAAATAACATTTAATATAACACTTTATATGTTTATAATAAAAAAAATAAACAAAAACGGTTTATATTTACATTTATATGTCTACAAGAACATGTTATTCTGGATGAACACTTGCCACAAACGTATTTGCTGAATGTATTGCAAATATACATCGCTCTGTTTTTGTTGCACAATTGTGTTTGGCAAGATTTTCGTTCTTGTGGTCTTATAGTTGAGTTTTCTGTAGTACAATCCATTGCTTTGTTTGGTTGTTTTTTGGAGGAAGCTTGTTCTCTGCAGTCTGCAGCACTTATATTCGTTGGAAAATTCTTCTGCCAATTGAAACAAGAATTGAATCCTGGTTATGTTCCCATCACAAGTCTCTTTGTATAAAATCCACGAATTAATTGCTGCCAAGTCCAAAATATTGTAGAACACTTGCAATGACCATCTACGAGACCCTGCTTTTACGCTATATTATTGGTCAACTACATCTACTCCAAACTTGGTTTTATTGTAAAACGATACAATTTCAGCTATTTGTTTTCTATTGGAATCTATTTTTACGGATTTATGCTTAGAGCTATGAAGCAGTACTTTTTTTGCGAGGTTTATTTTTATAAATTGTCAGAATAATATTATCTGATTTGTAGGGTTTTGTAGAGTAAAGAGCCATGTTATCTTTCACCACTTTAGCTGTTCCTGACAATTCTATTCTATTTGATCGCACAGTTCCATATTTGTAAAAAAAAATATCTGTAGTGATATTTCTTTCACAGTTCACATAATTGCTTGGTAGATTCAATACTACAAATTCGCTCAATGGTACCCCTGATGGTCTAAGTTCATCTTTATCTAAGTAGGGGAAGCCATTTATAAGGTATTAACTCTTCACGTCTACAGCTAAACAAGATTTGATTCCGAACTTGTCCGATTTATTAGACATATACTGTTGAAATCTGCATCTTGCCCTTGCAGGAAACAGTTGCTCGTCTATTGTTTTATTTTGATCAGGTTTGTAACAAGCTTGGCTGTTCTCAATAAATGATTTCCACGATTCAGAAACTAATCAAAATTTATCAGTTTGTAATCGAGCATTCCGTTCGCTTTTTTTGTCCCCATTTTTTTGGACACAAAAATACACGTTATAACAATGGAATAAAATTCTATTTTTTTTAATCTCTTGGTTTTGCAAACTCAAAGAGGAAAGAGTCTGTCTTTTATTCTCAGTTAGACTCCTATTCAATACCATCCTGTGGAGAAGCCTTATTTACTCTTTTATAACAATTTTGTTATCATAGGAGTGTTAATGGTCTCGAATTCTTTCTGTCACTACCTCATTCAACCCGTTTGTAGTTCAATTCATACAACAAACGATTTTTCCAGGGCCATAATTTGGTATAATGAATGAGTTGAATTTACGGGTTTCAGAACAGTTACAAAGAAGATTTAAAGGCGTTTGTCCCCAATAACCAAAGTCCTACATCAAGCTACCGTCTGTGCTTTCACTTTTTCATGATTGAAAAAAAAAAGATCAAGCTAAGAGTGTATAGGGTCACAGTAGGCATTGGTTGTCAGTATAAGTTCATTTGTTCACATCATGACTTCACCGGAGTATAAGGGTGATGCCAGAGTGAACGCGACATGCGATGCGATGCGACACTACGTAATTTTTGACAAGCCGCGTGTTGTCGCGCGACCAAGCTCCGTTCATTCAATTCTGGCAAACAACTATTTCATATGCCAGAGTAAACGCGATGCGATGCGACGCAACAAGCGAATTTCTGCGCGACACAAAATCAATCTCGACATGCACAGCTTTTTCGCGCGATGAACACGCGACAAGTGAATGTCAGTTTTATATTTTGTTTACATCATGGCGGAAGAAGATGTGTCTGTGGATGTAAAAGCACTAATCGGAGCTATATTTCAAAGAAGTGCACTTTGGAATCAGCAAACTCGAAACTGCAGGAACCGGATTCTTGTTAGTAAGTGTTGAAAAGAAGTTTCGGATGAATTAGGAATCACTGGTAAGTGAGACAAATAAAATTGTTTGAATATATATTGAAATTTTTTTTCGTATCTCAGAGTACGATAATACGATAATACGTACGATAACCCCGTTGCAAGAAACCTAGAAAGCACAGAAAAAGGGATCGTGAAATAATGCCGGAAAACTGCGTGAAGGGGAAAGAGATTCAAAATCGAACGTAAAGATTATTCATGAATATTTTCTTACCTCAGTGTGATCAAAAGTTTTTCGCCAGGCTCAATTGGAGTTTTAATAAAGTTGGTCCACTTTTTCATGAGAACAACTTCAATATGTCCTAAAATATATTCGAAAGTTTCGATGCTCATACGGGTATAGTTGCGAAATTTGTTCGGATCTTTAACCAGGTCTTGATATTGATTGAATGGATTCCGAAGTCTTTTTTGTTTCCGAAAAAAAAATTACGTACGCTTTCGGACATTAAATATTCTTCGTCAGAATCCATTTCGAAACTTGAACACAAAATGAAAATAACACCTCTTGTTTACATCTGTCGCATTCAATCGCGTCCACTCTGGCCACTATGTCGCTTTAAAAATCGCATTCTTTTCGCGTCGCATCGCATCGCGTATCGCGTTCACTCTGGCCTCACCCTAATGATCTAAATCTTGCATTATTTCTTGGGCCGTGAATCGGCAAATTTACCAGTAACAGACTACTGCCTTTTCTGGAGCAGTGTGAGCTGGAGTTGTCAAGCTGCTACTATTCAAATTACTCCAGCGAAAATGGCGTTGCAGTGATTTCCAAGGAAATAAAGCCGGCCAATACTCTAGAACTGAGGCTAATTGAGGAATGCCGGTCCATTGTGAAACACGTACTACACAAAAATGAAACTGCAGAAACTGCAAAAGAGTTGGAGGATTTTAAGCGGAAATGAAATTTTGCATGTTTAAACCACAACAATTCCGAATTTTACAAGTTCAACCTCTAAACAACAATGCAGAATGCAATAGAAAATCAAGGATACATCCAATCGTGCGATGAGATTGACTTATCAAATCATTCGATAGTTCAGGAGTTTCATTTTGTGCCTAATTCCACGTCCTGCTGGCTCATGAGGACTTTAAGATACCTATAGTAACTCCAGAAAAGAGATATACCATTGTTATAGTTATAAAACCACGATCGCTCGAGGAGGCTTTCGACGTAGAACTACGTCTTTCAGGAACCCTTCCCAAATCAGAAAACAGGTCACGTTTTTATGAAACAAAGTTAACGCTAAAAACTATTTTCACTGTGAACGAATTCTCACGATTTGCGAATCGGAGAATTCTCTAAGATTTGTTTGATATGCTATACGTTACAATTCGCTAATCTCTAAACGGTTTAAATTCATGAAAACTGGAAGAACTTCCTTTTTTCCCATACATTTGTTCTGCCGATTTGTGTGCTAACCCTACCCGTATTTCGAATGCTTATAACTCGAACATTTCTTAACAGATCGGAAAGATGTTTGCATCAATTGATAGGAAATATATCTACGCGTCTATCAAAATTAATAAAATGTTATATTTGATGAGATGAACAATTAAATAATTGCAAAATGTCAAGCGTTATCTAAACGCCCTCACTGCCAAGTTTTGATTGGCCCGATTTACGGTTTCCCCAACACATACTTCAAATCGATGTACCTGTGGAAATCCGCTTTGCACATATACATGCAAGTCGGGGCTATTTTTGTTCCCACCGAGATGTGTTTCTCTAACACGGACTTCAAAATTAATGTGCCTGGGGGAATCCGCTTTGCAAATACATGCAAGTCGGGGGTATTGGTGTTGGTGTTGAGTACTTTTGTACTCGTTTGTCGTTGTGCAGACTGGAATATGTTTCCCTAAAACGTGCTTTTAAACTGAGAAGCCTGGGAAAATAGTCATTTCAGATACTAGAGGTGAATGAACTTTCGCATTTCGAGAACTACGTAAACATGAGATGTGCAATAATTTCAGAGGAAAATGTAAAATACAATGATCGTTTGAAAATTCTTCCGTTCACATATTTTGCTAGTCCTAGGCATCATATCGAGGTAAAACGACGTTTATCACATTCATTTGTAACGAAGAACATAATTTATTACAAAAATTTCGATGCATTCTAAAATAATATTCGAAGTGGTAAACAAGTGGATTGCATAATGTAATTGCGCAGTTCTTCGTCGAAAATATGCGGTCGTGTCCTAGATACAACCCCTTACAATTTTTTACCATCGAAAGACGTCTAGTTTTGGGGATACCAATATGCAATCGACCATGCGGAAAGTCGGTAAATCGGTAATCTGCATCTGCATGCAAAACATACAACTAAGTGTGAACAAAGTTCAGTGTATAAGTATATAGAAAAATTATTATAAACATTCGAAAATAAAAATGAAAATAAGACAATTGTGAAAATTTATCAATCAGAAAAAGAAGCGAGATTTTGTGTAATGTGCTGAAGTCAATCCTGGCCAGCAAAATAAAGCTGGGACCTTGTGTTTCCTATACATTGGGAAGAGTCTCTTCTTGAAGCACTCGTCCAGGTAAACTGTCTCTGGCATTAATTGCCCCTTTTTTATAAAAAAAATAGACGATCGTAGATCACATGTACAAACAGCTTGCCAAATTAGCACTTTTTGGTCAAATTTTTCCATAGTAACGTTAATATCTGCCATTGGCGCCGACTCAGAGCAGAACTGGGGCCCGGCATCATCCTGGAATCTTTCTTGACGTATCATATGCGTGATAATGTTCACACCATCGTACGAACAGGGCTCCTATTTCACCTGTAACCATGGTTGCCAACTATAATTTTAGAAAATCAGGGAGAAGGAAAATAAAAATCAGGATAAATCAGGATAGCTCATATTGGGTTGTCCGCAAAGACAATGTCGATTTTTGGGAAACCAAAAACATAATTTTCAATTAGAGCCTTATATTTTAGTTTCTTATCCATAGTTCTGTTTCATAATCTTTCGTCATCTTTCACACAGCTTAAATATTCTATCCTCCCAAAACATGTCTGCTTCTGCGAGCCATACATGTGAAAATGCTAGTGTTTCGCCTGACCTTTTGATCGTTCATATTTTTCCCGAAAAAACTACAAATGTTCACTGAATTCATCGGCCATGCTATGTAATGCATCTTTACTCAACAAATGAGTAAAGCATATCAGCAGTGGAAGACTTGTTGAATTTTTCCTCATTTTTATGATATTTATTATGGTTATAGATATATTTACCATAGTCCCATAATTAAACTTGATTCTTCTTCGAATCAGACAAAAAAAAATTATATATAAAATCTCTTTACATTGACTGTGGATTCAAAAATTTTCTCTTGAGTAATTTTACACTCTGAAACGTATTCCTTCATGAATAACTCTGGGGATACATTTACACATTATCCTCAATAAAGTAATTTTGTTCCTCAAACTTAATTTCGTTGTAATTTCATAAATTCGTCAGACAATCTGGTTTCATAAAATTTTCTAGCACTGTTTTGAAAAGCCATGAAACAATTGAGGGTAGAGATATAAAAAAAGTTAAGTACAGCTTTGCGTCTAGAGAATTTAACTAATTGTAAGATATATTCATGTGCGAACCGCAGAACTATCTAACAGAAAACTTTGGCATGGAAACCAGTATATTTATTACAAATAAAGTAAAGAGTACAAAAATCAGGAAAAATCAGGATAAATTGAGCGTTCGTCAGGATATCAGGGAGCTTGCTAAAAAGACTGGGAAATCCTGAAAAATCAGGCATCTCTGCCTGTAACACAATGCTTAGGTTTTCTTTGCATGGACTTAAGCTATAGTTCATATCGTAATAAGCTGCGAGTGAAAGAAGTCGATTTCCTTAGTTTGACAGTTGCACCATGACGAAGTGGCAGCGTATTCATGATTTGTCCCACGCGCAAATGTCGCAGACACTTGTGGACCGTGGACCGTGAAAAGTGTCTTAGACCGAGAAACGAAATGACAACTATCTGCGACGTAGGAAAATCTTGTACTTCCTCAAGCGAAGTAAATCGGTGATTCTGTTCACCGACGAGAGCAGGACCATCTGCTGTTTTGGGCGAAGGATATGTGGTCGCCATCGAGCCCCGATCTCAATCTGCTGGATTACTCAGTATGGCGCGTAACGAAAGCCAGGAAAGCGTGAAGAACTTTTTTCTAGCTAATTTCGCTTGCTGATGCATTTTTCATCATTTGTTGCGTTTATAAAACGAGTCAAAGATGGAGATGGGATTCATCAAAAGTTTTTCGGTCGAATTTTGTGGAACCCATACATCGTAGCGATTCATGGAACCAGATGCTCATGATCAGCGGTCTTAGATATCCACAGTAAATCTGATCATCCATGTGTCATGGGCTGAGGATTCTTCTTGATCATCGTTTTGATTTGTTAATCGTCATTGGCGATTCTAGCTATCTGGAGATCCCCGATAGATCACTAATCACCCGACGAAAAAATAGGCCACTTTTGCTTACGTTGAACCAAGACCGCTATGAAAACGTGGGCGGCTTCGTTGGGGATAAACTGAAGTGCTGACAAAATCGTCAGAGCGAAAAATAATCCCAATGGAGATTACGGTCAACGAGTATCATTCATTACCAACAATTGCGAAGCAGAGGGAAAATGATTGCAACTGATGTTACTTTCATTGGACATGAGTGGCGGAGGAAAGAATAAACAACGTCCGAAAATTCAATAACAATCCTTCGCACAAGCGATATTTCTTCAGCTGTGTCACTGGACTTGTTACGGACGTCAGTAGTCGATTCGTGTTTTCGCCAAAATGTAACTATGATCAGCGCGGGTGATGTAGGGTGGAAATAGGGGAGAGTATAAATATTCATTTTCAGTTTTTTATATCTTAGTTTCTGTGCAAGTGATAGTGATCACTGTTCATCGGTCATCTTATCCCGTCATAACCATCATTCACACATGCTGGAAAGCCAATAGTGGAGCATTTATGTTCTTCATAATGAAGTCCAACCCCGTGAATGTTCAAAACGGCGAAATAAAATTGATTCCTCACACGATCGATCGTGATCAACGTCTCAAAATGGATTTTCGTATAAAATCTCGATCAACGATAGGTGGCCGTTGAATCATGATTTTTTTTTTTCTTTTCGTTTCGCATTTCTCACGTACCACCCCGAATTATCTTGACACATGATTAACGGGATGTAGATCGGAATATTTATGATCGCGCCAGACGAACCGCGAGCAGAGGGCAGGTGCGTCTTTGAACACGCGCTCGGTGTGATGTACGCGAATTTTCGCTCGCGCCGTGTTTGTTGGTGCTGAGTTGATCGAATCGGAACGGGGATGGGCTGCGATACTTGCTTCTCTGTTCGCAGCCAGAAGGAGGCAGGTGAAAATTGCATCGGTACTGTGGGAGTATGTGCGCTGAACTACCCAGATCTATTTAATGGACTTCGTTTCATGGCTATAGTACCAATGTATTTTTTTTTAAAGAAATTACAGAGTGTTTTCAAGGGGCAGAAAATTTTAAGTTGAAATTACACAGATGAATGGTGTTAATTGTCATAAATTAGGTTTTATTTTAAAGATATTTCTTTGTCATTTTTACTCGGATATGATTTCCAGACTAATTCGGAGGAAATTCAATTTTAGATCACATTTATCTGTAACAACGTGACAAGTGTTGTCTTTCAGAGGCGAATCCCAAACTAGGCAAAGACTATAAAAATAAAAATAAAAATTGTCTTGCAAGAAGTCAATCGTTTGCGGTTTATAGCTGTAGACCAAAAACTTCACCAAGCCTCACTGAAAAAAAAAACAGTCCAAAAGTAATAAATAGGATAATTTTGTCTACTAACTCACGGGTTTATTACGCCAAATTTTTCGTTTGTCGAACGTCCCTTTCAATCGGAATCTCAACTGGAGAGATAGAACGAATCTACCAGTATACTGATATACTGATTGACCTGCCAACATTAGCAATGAGACGATCACTTCTTCAGTGATTACTCGTCTTTGATGACCTGACTAATTACATTGAGATTTTCCCCGCCGACCGAATCACCGCACCTATGGAATGAACAATCCACTGGACGTCTGTTGTAACAAGTTCAACGAAATGGCTCGTGTGTTTGACTTTGATGTATCCAAAAATGTGTTTTGACTTAGACATAATAGATGAAAATGTCTGTACGATTTTATGCCGAAGATAAATAAATAAATGAATTAAATGCAGCGTGGTATGTTACACCAACACGTTGAAACCACAGCTTCTTCACATTAAGAGCACTGAATCATGGTACAAAAAAGTCGGTTATCATGCCCATTTATCAGTGATAATTGACCGTAACGGCTTCTATTTTTAAGGAGAAAAACTAACCAATGATTCCACCGGACCATAAATCACAGCAAACACTGACTTTTTCAACCCTTTTCCCAAAATCCAAACACGAAACATGTGACAGTAGTCAAAATGTCGCGCATATCAAAAAGTATTACCAAAATGATGTTTTGTACCTCTATGCCAGCGGTTCTCAAGGGGCCACAAACACGTGCTAGTCACGGTGTCGCGAACGGCGAAAAAAAAAAATAAAGATGCGTGATGTCCAAGACACGACCGCATTGTTAACATACTACGGAATTATTGCCGGCGAGAACAAACATTCTATCCTGGATTCCTCGAGTCGAGAAGACGCACCACGTTAGATATGGGGTACATACTAGGGGGGCGTTGCTGATTAATGGTCAGCTGCATCCCAATAGGAAGCATCCCGTGTCGGGCACACGTACAGAGCATTGGAGACAGCAACATCCCAATTACGAGAACAATTGTAATACTAACCTCGAGCCGACCGCGAGTAATCGGTTACATATTACTAACATAGATAATAAGAAAAACTGTCAGAATATTGAACTCCGGCCCCGTCAGGCTAACGCCATATGAGCCTTGATAAAAATATATATTTTGGAAAAAAAACAAACATTGAAGAAATTTAATAATAGAATTCTGTTGGAGAATGATTCTCGGGATGCTGGACTGTAGTCTTTGCCTCATTTTTCGCAATCAAGGATTCCGATATTTGAATGGAAACACTCAATGTTAAATAACCACACCGTCTATTTACAACACTACACTACATTACGAAATTTATTACAAAAAATTATAATAACATAAAAATAAATATAAATGTAAATGGCTAGGCTTCATGATGTAAAATTGATAATAATAAAATCAGTCTAACTTGTACTCTCTGTGAAACCGGTCTTTCCTTTTTAAAAACTCTTCGATATCCTCATGTAACATAATTTATATGATGACCTATTTTTGCCAGGTAGTTGGGTACATAATTCTTCCTACTGTATACAGGAATTTTGAGACTTTTCCAATAACTAGTACTGAAACAGAAATATTGAACTTCTTGAAGTAGTTTTTCAGTTTTTCTTAGCAAAATAACATCTTCAACGCCGAACAGAACATCTTAGAAGACGTAGAGCAACAACAGAACACGACTGTCAATCCTGAAAAATACCTTACGCTGCTTTCAAATACCAATACCAATACCAATACAAACACAAACACAAACACAAACACAAACACAAACACAAACACAAACACAAACACAAACACAAACACAAACACAAACACAAACACAAACACAAACACAAACACAAACACAAACACAAACACAAACACAAACACAAACACAAACACAAACACAAACACAAACACAAACACAAACACAAACACAAACACAAACACAAACACAAACACAAACACAAACACAAACACAAACACAAACACAAACACAAACACAAACACAAACACAAACACAAACACAAACACAAACACAAACACAAACACAAACACAAACACAAACACAAACACAAACACAAACACAAACACAAACACAAACACAAACACAAACACAAACACAAACACAAACACAAACACAAACACAAACACAAACACAAACACAAACACAAACACAAACACAAACACAAACACAAACACAAACACAAACACAAACACAAACACAAACACAAACACAAACACAAACACAAACACAAACACAAACACAAACACAAACACAAACACAAACACAAACACAAACACAAACACAAACACAAACACAAACACAAACACAAACACAAACACAAATAAATATTCCACGCCACTAACATTAATTTATACATTTCGTTCAACAATATTCTAGAATATGAAAAAAGGCACTTGTCCAAAAAAGTTACTCCTATACTCGCGTCAGTGTGTCAGACCGAAAGTGTTAAAAAAAAATGAGTGGGTTATATCTATGATATAACCGCAAGGTTCACGTGGAACTACCTTAGCTTAGCAATCATTCGTTTGTATTGATTAAATTCTTGATTGAATAAAACAGTTTCCAAATTCAATTGAGTTCAATATATTTGCTCTGTGAGTGAAAAAAATGAACAAATGCCGTGTAAAGTCAATTCATTTATTGTGATTGATTGTTCTTCGTTACAAGTAAATTCAATGACGGACCTTTTACGTTTGGTATGATGACTAGAACAAAATATATGTACGGAAGAATTATCAAACGTTTGATGAATCAGCCTAAGGCTGAAAATCTTTCCAATAAAGACAAAAAAAAAATTATCAAACGATTATTTTATTTTACATTTCCCTCTGAAATTTACATCCCAAAAGTGTACATACTTCTCGAATCTCGAATTTGCTTGAAACTGGGAAGTTCATTCGCTTCTAGTGGCTGCACGATTTTCCCAGGTTCCTAAGTTTAGAAGATCATGTTAGGACAGACATATTCCACTCTGCACAAAGGCAAGCGAGGACAAAAGTACTCGCAGTTTGCATTTATTTGCAGAGCCGATTTCCCCAGAAACCTCGGTTTTGAAGTCTGTGTTAGGGAAACACATTCCAGTCGGAACAAAAATACCTCCGACTTGCATGAATTTGAAATACCGATTTCTCCAGGTACCTTGGTTTAGAAATCTCTATTAGGGAACACATTTCGGTGGGAACAAAAGCTCCCCCTACTTTCGTGTGTTCTTTTTCTTCTTTTTGGCTTTAAGAGGGTTTAAACTTTTCAGTTCACTCGCCTCTAGGCTCTTTCGTGTGCTTGCAATGCCGATTTCGCTGCTTGGTTTTAAAGTCTGTGTTAGGGAACATTTTTCGATGAGAACAAAAGTCCCCCTACTTTCATGTATTTGCAATGCCGATTTCCCCAAGGCTGCTTGGTTTTGATGGCTGTGTTAGGGAAACCGTAAATCGGGCCAATCAAAACGATACAGTTAGGGCGTTTAGGTAACGCCTAATATTTTACAGTTATTCAATTGTTTATCTAATGAAAAACAACATTTTGTTAGTTGCGATAGATGCGTAGAAATATTCCCTATCAAGTGATGCAAACATCTCTCCTATCCAGTACGAAATGTTCGAGCTATAAGCATTCGAAATCTTTCATTTTTTCCTCCATGTTCTGTGTTTAGGTTTTCATTTTACCCTCCATATATTCCGGTTAGACGTAGTCCCACGTCAAAAAGTTGTACACGCCCCCTTTGTACCAACACATGCGATACGCTAAACGATGACGAACGGCGAATAACGAAGCTAGAGAGAATCGCAAAGTCGTAGTGTTGATATTTTCTGAGAAATGAACGAATTATTGATTTCTCGGTCTGACAGACCAATGCGCGAGTATAGGAGTGTTAAAGCCTCTATGACTCAAAACATCAACATCATCATCATTCGTGTCGTCAGGCAGCAGTCTTTCTCAATGCTGGTTATTTATTGACCCAAAAACTTGTTTCAATAGCTCAAAACTGCTTCGAAAGCGAACTATTGAAATCAAAACAATCTATGTTTTTCTTAATGTTTTGAATCATAGAGGCTTTAAAATCCATCCGTTCATTTGTCTCTAGTCTTGAAAAAGACCAATTTGAAAAACTAAATTAAACACTCAGCCTTGAGAAAGATCGTTTCGAAAGCCTCGCTGCTGTCTGGTCTCTAGCTATATGACTGATAAAAAATGACTGTAAGATTACTGTAATGTGAAATCGCGAATGGCTTGTTCATACTCACTGAATAGAGTACGGCGGAGCATAGAATACAATATTTTTCCTATCCACATTGTTCGTCGAACGGATTCTGCATTTGCATTTCGAGCGACCGAGTAGCAGTGCAGTGATATTTCAATAATGTACCTCGCTGATACATACTCGGTCACGGGAACGAGATAAGGAAATGTGTGTTCTTCCAATTTTCGGTAATTGAAATCATTTATGGGTTAAGATACCGTAATGTGTAACGTATCGAAAAAAATCAGAGAGTTTTCGATTCGATTGCAATGCAAACTATCAAAATCCGTTCAGAGCAACAAAAAAATAATTTCATTAGAAAATGTTACCAGTTTTCTGATTTTGTACCATTTCTGAAAAGCGTAAGTTAAAAAATAAATGAGGATTTACTTAAATGAGAGCGAAGCTCCTCGTTTATTCTACACTAAAATGGGACTGGACATTATGTTTATGCTAGAGACTTTATGAAATCTGGCTCTAGCATTATCGTTCTTATCGTGTCTCTTTCGTTATCTCGTTCTAATTCTCATTCCGATGTTTCTGGTGGTAAGCATAATCACGGCAAGGATCTGGTTTTTATGACTTATCGTTATTCCAGGATGCGTGCTGATGACATGATACAGTACCGACTGCTGCGCTGTGTGTTAACTCGTAGTCTTATGCCAAAAAATAGGTAATAATTACATATTCATATGTTCATATTCAAATTTTCATTTTCACTCTCTAACGTTAACAGAATTAGCTCTTAAAATATATTTAATCTACTAATACTGCTTAACTATACAATTGACTAGTTTGTAAAAATGTGTAATGTGTCAAACTCCATTATTCTCATCTCATGTTTCCTACATGAATTCTTAAGTTTTCGTGATTGTTACCCATACCAAATTGTAACAGGCCAGACGGGTCAACCAGTAAAGCCCGGTGGGCCGCAGGTTGAGTTTAGCTGCTCTATACGGATCACCAACTTAAATTGGAAATTGATGAAACATCGAAAAAAAAGTCCTCTCTCAGTTCATATCTTGGTACTAGAATCCGTTTGTCCGTTGTTCTGAACTATATGAACAAACAAACCCTATTAACAACACGTGAATATCTAACTGCCATTGAAAAACAGGAAGTGGGTTATATCTATGGTATAACCGCAAGGGTGACGTAGGACTATCGTTGATTTAGAGATCATTTGTTTGAAGTTGAATCTAAATCCATCCTGAATGAATGAATAAATAAATATTTGGGTGACTTCAAACGAGAGTGTTACGTTGGAGCATCAAGGTTTTATGCATCCAATATTGGATACAAAAAACCTTGTTCTGAAGAATAATCTTCAGAAGCTTTCCTGCTAACTGCACTTGATTGACAAATCACAAAACCAAATGTATGTGGTCGCAGTATTATATGGATCTTCTTCTTGAATGGCGTTAACGTTCCCTGTGGAACTTTTGCCGTCTCAACGTATTCATTAACTAGCGTCGTTCATTAATACTTGGTTGAGATTTCTATGCCGAATAACACGCCTTGAATGTACTCTAAAGTGGCAAGCTCTAGAATACGCGTGACCACAGTGCAAGCCGGAAGAATTTTCTTTGACGAAAAATCCCCCAACCAGAACGGGAATCGAACCCGAACACCCGGCATGATAGTGTGGAACGCTAACCACTCGGCCACGGGTGCACATATTATATGGATAGAAAACATTAAAATAAACTCGCTTGAATGTAATTTTCAATTCCAAGGGGAACTGGCAGATTATTTTTCAGCACCAATCATTTCTTTCCAGGTTTCCTCTCGATAACCAGCAAACGAAAAGAGTTGCGCACGTGTATGTGTGTGTGTGTGGCGGCTGCTTCTATGTCTTCCCGAGGAACCGTATTTCGATGCTGATACTCTCTTGGTCACCTTCTCTTCTCCTTCTGA
This sequence comes from Toxorhynchites rutilus septentrionalis, assembly GCF_029784135.1. Classification (NCBI taxonomy): domain Eukaryota; kingdom Metazoa; phylum Arthropoda; class Insecta; order Diptera; family Culicidae; genus Toxorhynchites; species Toxorhynchites rutilus. The sequence goes on from NC_073744.1 coordinate 193,342,788, forward strand.
TCGATCGGCTTTTCTGCGCTCCCTCACAGTTAAAACAATCTGATTGCATTTCAGGTCAGTTCAGGCCAGGTAATGAATCCCTCGATCCCTCGCCGTTCAGCTCGTTCAGTAACGATGTTGTCTTGTCGATGTCCTCAGGCGTCGTGCACAAATTACGTAACGCTAAAAATCCGAATTCTGAACCACCTCTCCCCCACCCCCTTTCGTAACGCAATTTCCTATCTCTAATAAACAGAAAGTAACGCAACATCTACCCCCTCCCCCCTTATCGCGTTACGTAATTTGTGCACGACGCCTCACGAAAAATGAATCGGTTTCACCACCACAATATCATTTCAGTATGCTTTTCGTGCGTGATTGAATCGAGAGAAGGTGTGGTTTACGATGGCAATTTGGAAGGCGAACTAGAGGGGAATGAACTCTCTGAGTATGAAAATTTCGGCGACTGAGCAATAATCGATTGAAAATTATATAATTTTCGCGATACGAAACATTTTCCGTTTTTCATGTTATGCATCCATTATTGGATACGAAAATATCCTACTGATGGGAAAGAATAATCTTCAGAAGCTTTCCAGCTAATTACACTTGATTGAAAAATTACGAAATCAAATGTATTTGGTCGCTGTGTTCGCCATATAATTAGAAAACATTAAAATAAACTCTTTCGCATGGATGTATTCTTCAATTCCCAGGGAACTGGCAGATTATTTTTCAGCAACGATTAGATCTTTCCGGAATTTTCTCGATGCTGTATGGCATCCAAACGAAAATTTTCGTTTCAGTTTGGCCTGCAAAAAACCTGAAAAGGGCCGTTGATTATATGCTAAGCTAATATAGCACCCTCTCCTTGGATTCGACGGGCCAGCTGAATGTCCTTGGGCATGATGTGACGCGTTTTACGTGGATAGCACACAAATTTGTATCTTCGAATAAGCCTCCTGCAGCGTCATAGCCGCGGAACTTTGGAAGCGCAAGTCGGTTTTGAAGTCCTGAGCAATTCCACGAACCAAATGCTGCAAAGGTAGCTTGCGGATCAGCAATTCGGTCGACTTCCGATAGCGATGAATTTCACGCAAAGTTCCCGGTCGATAGCGATGTGGCTTCTTCACCTATCCTGCGGCTGGTGCGCTTATCCGAGCTGCTTTCGTGTGCCTTACCACTGAAAGACTAACTAGCTATCTGCTTGGTCCCAAACAAACGAGTCGTCACGGTGCGAGAGTAGAGTAAGAAATGAACGAAAGCAAAGGAAGCGTCATTTTATAAACCATAAAAGTATAGAATCTAAACCCCACCCTTATTATATTCGTTGCTTACCCTGAGAGAGAAACGAATAACATCGAAGTAAGTATACAGTAATGTATTTGAATCCGGACACTTTGCGTTACATTTAATACCATACCGCAGCCACAACATTGTCTGCATGTTGAATTAATGCGATTGATTAGTAACTATCAAGAAACTATCAGTAACTATTTTAGCAACTATTAATCGCATAAATTCAACATGAAAAAAATGTTATGGCTGTGGTATGATATTGAATGTAATGCAAAGTGTCCGGATTCAAAAGCATTACTGTAAAAAAGAGTTAACTCGACTGAAATTTTTTCGGTTCGGCCTGCAAAAACGAAATTAAGAGCCCCCGCCGACTGCAGACTGACTTGTCGACCGATAGTTCGGTCGGCTTCTTAATCAGTACGGAGAAAAAAAGTCTGTAGTGTACAGCATAATGCATAGACGTAAGTATGAGCTTCCCCATCTCACATTCCAATAAGATTAATGGGTTTCCAAGTGGGCGCGCTACATACGGATACGAATGATTTCAATAACCTGTTTTCGAAGCTATCATTAAGCTATTGAAACAATTTTTCGACTCAATAAATAGCAATCATATAACTCTTGGACATTTTATCTTTTGTATGAAATGATTATCATACTGTTCCGTTGATCCGAGGCAGAATGAATCACGCTTAAAGAAGGAATGGATTTTTTCTTGGAATTTAGTCAGCAGAAATAATGCCCTTTCCCAACAATTAAAAACGACAAACGGTAAACAGTTTCATCAAAGTGATTTCTTCGATATGGGGATATATTCACTACAACATGTCATATATTTCATATTTTTCATTATCAAATCCATATCCATGGCACCTACCGGTAACGAATTATTATCGAAACCACGATTTTCGCTAAATGCTCCTTTCAGTTTGGCCTGTACAAAACTTTTCTGTACTCTAATCCATCAAATTTGGAGCCCTGAAAAGGGCCGTTGATTATATGCTAAGCTAATATAGCACGCTCTCCTCGGATACGATGGGCCAGCTGGAGGTCCTTGGGCATGATGTGACGCGTTTTGCATGGATAGCACACCAATTGGTATCTTCGAATAAGCCTCCTGCAGCGTCATAACCGCGGAACTTTGGAAGCGCAAGTCGGTTTTGAAGTCCTGAGCAATTCCACGAACCAAATGCTGCAAAGGTAGCTTGCGGATCAGCAATTCGGTCGACTTCTGATAGCGACGAATTTCATGCGAAGTTCCCGGTCGATAGCGATGTGGCTTCTTCACGCTTCCTGCGGCGATGCGCTTATCCGAGCTGCTTTCGTGGTGCCTTGCCACCGAAAGACTAACGAGCTGTCTGCTTAGTCCCGATGAAACGAGTCCTCACGGTGCGAGAGTAGAGTAAGAAATGAACGAAAGCAAGGGAAGTGTCATTTTATAAAACATTAAAGAATCGAATGTAAACCCCACCCTCTTTATTGTATAAGCTTACTGTATACTCACGAATATAATAAGGGTGGGATTTAGATTCTATACTTTTATGGTTTATAAAATAACGCTTCCTTTGCTTTCGTTCATTTCTTACTCTACTCTCGCACCGTGAGGACTCGAGCTCGTTAGTCTTTCGCAGACAGCTCGTTAGTCATTCGGTGGTAAGGCACACGAAGTCAGCTCGGATAAGCGCACCAGTAGCAGGATAGGTGGAGAAGCCACATCGCTATCGACCGGGAACTTTGCGTGAAATTCATCGCTATCAGAAGTCGACCGAATTGCTGATCCGCAAGCTACCTTTGCAGCATTTGGATCGTGGAATTGCTCAGGACTTCAAAACCGACTTGCGCTTCCAAAGTTCCGCGGTTATGACGCTGCAGGAGGCTTATTCGAAGATACCAATTGGTGTGCTATCCATGCAAAACGCGTCACATCATGCCCAAGGACATCCAGCTGGCCCATCGTATCCGAGGAGAGCTTGCTATATTAGCTTAGCATATAATCAACGGCCCTTTTCAGGGCTCCAAATTTGATGGATTAGAGTACAGAAAAGTTTTTTACAGGCCGAACTGAAAGGAGCATTTAGCGAAAATCGTGGTTTCGATAATAATTCGTTACCGGTAGGTGCCATGGATATGGATTTCTTAATGAAGAATATGAAATACATGACATGATGTAGTGAATATATCCGAAGAAATCACTTTGGTGAAACTGCATTATAAAATTATTTGTGTACGAATGCCGCAATCGATAGTCGACTCTAATTTGCGCTGGGTAATTTCCTCGGAGGACTCGATTCCTCCTTTGAGCATTAATAATCTCTTTCTGGCAAAACGATGTGGTATCAATCACATTATTTGAATGATAGAATGAAGAAGTTTTCTGCCAATTTCCTTCAACCTCCAAACGTATCTTTCTCCCGTTTGTCGTTTTCGCGTTCGCTAATCCTTTCTCACAACACCCATTTCTAGTTTGAGAAATTGTTGAGTAAACATTGTTTGTCAGTGCACGTAGAGCGGGAATTCCTAAAGATTCATTGCACCTCTAATAAATTGCCGAAAGACGTGGTCTTACGTTGATCACACGTGATTGAAAAAATCAAAAACGAAATGTATTTGGTCGCAGCATTATATGAGTAGAAAGCAAATAATCGCTCGAAAATGACTTGATTTTCGCGATGTGAAACATTTTCCGTTTTTCATGTTATGCATCCAATATTGGATATGAAAATTTCCACTGATGGGGAAAAAAATATTCAGAAGCTTTCCTGTTAATTGCGATTTTTTTTTTTTTCCCCAATATATATTTTTATAAAGGCTCGTTAATTGCGATTGATTGAAAAATAACAAAACCAAATGTATTTGGTTGCAGTGTTATATGGATAGAAAACATTAAAATAAACTCTTTCGCATGAATGTATTTTTCAATTCCCAGGGGAATTGGCAGATTATTTTTCAGCAACGATGATAGCAACGAGAATTCCACGCGTGTATGTGTGTGTGTGTGTGGCGGCTGCTCCGATGTTTCAAGCGGAACCGTGGCATCACTCTCCTCCTGATGGATTCCCTTTTGGTCTTAGGTGCACAAACAGGCTCTTGGTGACACCGTTCATCAGCGTTTTCATGATAAACGAAATTAGCTTCACAACAACAGCGACAACATGCTCCAATCGCTGTTCAATCATAACTGAGTGGGTTTACGAGCGGCGCTCGCTTATATACCGATTGGTGATTTCAATAGCCTGTTTTGAAAGCAATTTTAAGACTATTGAAACAAGTTTTTGGATGAAAAAGTAACAAGTATATGACGCGTAGACATTTTATCTTTCAAATGAAGTGTTTATCATACCATTTCGTTCAGTTGTTTAAGAGCTATTAACGCTCAAAATCTCGGTCTCCGGCGTAACGCTTTCGTTCTCGAAAGTTTGGTTTTACACCCCGGTATAGAAATGAAAGACGTAGTCCTACGTCAAAAGGTGTCGACAACGATGATGGGGGAGTGCTGGATGATCGGGTTTCTATTTCTGGACAGAGTCAAAGTCGATCTGAAGCGCAAGCTGCCTTCTATCCCACTCATATTTTCCTTGCTCAGAAACTATTTGCAGTGACATTGAACTAGAATGTAACGGGGAAAGTCATTTCATCCTCTTGACTTGATCCAGTTTAGGGAAGGCGACTTCTATTCGAATTTCGTTGGATTAAATTTTGAAAGTTTTAGTCTGTAATGAACATCAAAATCCATGTATTGTACAAATCTGAAAAACTTCTTAATCTAAATACTAGTCACAGACGCATAAATCAAATCGTCATTAGAATCATTTCAGCGAAAGTTAATAATTTTTCCTGCAATGGTTTTTCCTAATAAAACCGTTACCATTAAGAAATAAATCTCTCTCACTTAGCATTTGATGGATTCAAATAACCTGAAGTGTGTCGTCGGTTCGTTGGCACTATCCATCAGCGGATGAATGCATTAAGTGCAAATGCAAAGCATTTCTTCGTGAGAAAGCGTTTCCAACCGGTTGAAATCGGACAGAGACAAAAAAATATGCCGTATGCAAGCTTGGGTTGTACCCGTGACCAGTGAATGCGTGAGCAGGTGACTGGCTCATTGCAAGAAGGTGCATTCAGTTGGAAAATGTACTAATCACTCATGCAGATTGGGTTCGACTAATAATGCGAGCCATTCGCATTTATAAATCCAAGATGGAATCGAACCTCTCGGGAGAATCAAAGAAACATTAAACTGGTAAACTAAAAATGTCCATCAATCGCCGGTGATGGTATTGAAATACATGAATCGCCACTTAATTAAATTGTTATTTCTTTCCGACCGAAATCAGATCGCAACGGGGGGAGGGGGGAATCGATTTATCAGCCGATCTCCTCCCCCGCTCGATTGGTCGGTATTTGCTGGAACATTTTATTTTTCTAATCGCGATTTAACACTCACTGCTGGCCCTCTGGTGCGCAATTTGCAGTTAATCAAACCCAAGAGTAAGTGATTAGTATCAAGTGAAGGTTGCAATTAATTTCGCTTCACGAACGCATGAGTCATGTTCTTTTTTGCTGGTTTATCTTCACGCATTGATTGAGTGCGAAAGTGAGAGTTACGCACAGGAAAAACAAGCCGGTCGCGTGCGAGTGCGTCAACCACTCAGGTCCTATCAATCGACCACTGGCGGCTAGCTTTGTTGAAATGCTGATGCGCTCCATTGGGGGATGCAAAACATTGTTATGCGTCCAGTGTACCGAGCCGGGGCACAGAAATGCAATAAAAGTGATAATCCACATCACAATGGTTGGTCTAATTGTAGTTACAAGAAACCAGAGCTACGTTTCATACAGAGGAATAGATTAGTCGCGGCTAATTAATGGATAGTTGATGTGAAACATCAAAACAAACATCATTTGAACAGGGGTTTAAAGTTGTTGAATGGAGTCTGATCATCATTAGCTCTCGCCCCAAGTTTTTAAATCACATACCCCCCATGAAATCATGCTATTCCAATTGATATCTGGTATTGATTAAACATATCACAACTTCTCAATTCTTTACAAACCGAACTGTACGCATTTTGAGCTGCAATTTTAACTTCAACCTTTAGGTTAGTTCGTTTGAATCATATCTTTTAATTATGCAAATCGAAGAAAAACTTTGTTGATTGTTTATTGAGGAATTAGACTCCGGCTAAATAACAAAAATTACAAGAAATAAAGGACTACAATTAGTCAAATCATCACTCATTTTCTTGAATTTTCTCTCCGATTCCGCATGTGCGCACTTTTCTCTTAATTCCAACCAACAAATTTAATCTATCAACTATCCCACTTTTTCAAAAATATCCATCCGTACTTGCACCAGTTCCAACTCCGGTTCAATAATTGTAAGATGCTTACAAAGTGCTGTGTTCATGACACATTCTGTCAAATACATGGTGACGCATAAGTCACGCAACCGATTTCGAAAATATTCGTATAAAAAAAATTGTCTCACGAAACAAAATTTTTATTCTAGAATAAAAAACGATACAAAGTCGACAACTGTACCGCTTAGGAACCAACACGCAAGATAGTTGCAGCGCGATCGTTATTCTGCGTGCGTGACTTATGCGCCACCCTGTATATTCCGATAATTTGTAATTTTAAATCACCCTGCTAAACATTTTTCATTTTTTTTAAGTTGGTACTAATGTTAGTGGTCTAAATGTCAATTTTGAACGCCATCAATCATTCACTTTGTTTACAGCGTCATTAAGAACAAGTTGACCTTTTTTTTTTTTTGATATGGATAATTCTATTGGTCAAAGATATCGAGTGAAAATTGCATGTGCTGATACATTTAAAATGTTGCCGAATTCATTTGGTGAATCAAATATCACAGGTGTAGGATTGGCATAGGGCGTTCAAAGATGGCCGAGAATACATGAACAATTTGTCACGTCAAGAACGACCTCTTCAACAAATGAAAAAAAAACATCGACAAAATTAAAGAAATTATGCTCGGTAATCGCCATTAAAGCTTGAGGGAGATAGCCCGTGAATTCAATATCTCTCACGAGACCGTTCGTCATATTTTGGTTGAGGTTTTGGGCATGAAAAAGATCGCAGCACGACTAGTGCCAAAAGAGATCATTTTTTTCAAAAAATTAATCGTGATCAAGTGGCTGAAGAAATGCAGGAACGATCAAGTTCTGATCCTACGTTTTTCCAACGCATAATTACTCTCCAGCTATTGCCTCAAGTTACCGGTTCATGGGACTCTTTTTGAAAGTATTGAACACATAAAAACAAATTCGCTGCGTGAACTGAAGACAACACCTGAATACAGCTATTGAAAGTGTTTCGATGATTGGATTGTTCGTTGGAAAAAGCGTATTGCTTCTTAAGGCGATAATATAAATTTATTTGATAAATAAATGGCCCCTTTTTATAATTTTCATATTACTTCTAACTAAACATAAATTTATTTTCAGACACAATTTTCGCTCAAGATTTTGATTCACTTCCCACTCTACATTGTTGTGTCGAATTGGTCCCAACAAACGGTGTCGACAACGATACCGATATCGTGCCATTTTGCAACGATTTTGTCGACCTACCTCTCGTATTCGACAACCAATTTCGAGCCAAACCTGTGCCAATCTGGCACCGCGTCGACCGATTGCAGTACTGCTCAACCGTTTTTATGGCTGTGTGTTTTCAAAAAGTTTAATGTTAAGCAAAAAAAAAACAAAAAATTGCGTTGTTTACAAATATTTATTTATAATAAATTCATACAATTGTGCACTGTTGCTATTCGTAGCGATTATACCGTCATCAGTAAACTCCCGTCAGCTACAAATTTCTTCATCGGAATCGCAGTCGGCTCAATTATTTTTGTCCCTTTCGTTCCCTCTAGCAGACACACCTAACTGCGTGGGCAATCATGACTGTTGAGATGGATGAGTTTTTTATTCTGAAATGAAATTAAGAGATCAAAATTCATATCATAAGTAAAAATTAAAACCAGTCATACTTACGGGTATTCAAATTGGTTACGTTCGTGTTGAAGTTGTTGTTGGTGATTATGGTGAGATGAGCGCTTTGGTCTGTTCCCAAAAACAATACTTTACCGAAGCTGCAAACTCCGTTTTCATTCCATCCAGATCACCGCTATTCTTTCATTTTCATTTATACATTTCTGCTGTTGCTGCTGCTTTCCTTCCTTTGACGCGATATATTAACAAAGACTAGCTGCGTTCACCACAAATTCGCCTGTATTTTGTCTCCGTGTTGTTGATATTGTTACTGAAATTAATCAAGGAAACATCATTTATATTTTATAATTAAATATCTAAATTATCCTTACTTACAAAATTTAGTTCTCGAGTCATTCTCTGTTATGTTTTAAATGACAATTCAGAGAGAAAGAGAAAAAGCAATCTCTACAGTGATGCCGTTTCGCTCAGTACCAAAAAATTGCATACAATTATAGTTCAACTATAGACAGTGCTGCCTGCGGGGGGTAAGGCGGAGGTAGATTCCAGCACTTTTGTAGCATGTTACTTCGTTTCGGTCGACATCGGGCCAATGACTGCTCGATTATGTTTGGAACTGGGTTGTCATCAACATGTTTCTCCGTTACATGGAATACATGTTTGATACAGAAAATAAATTTAAATTGCCATTTTCGCTTCAAATGGAAAGTTTTTTCCAACCTACTTTCCGCTTACCAACACATTTGGCCTCCCCTTTTTTATTTATATAGATTTCTATCAAATCGGTCATTTTGATCAGTTGTCAAAATATTGAAATTTCAATGAAAATAAACTATATTTAGGAAAAGTCATAACGTTATTGACGAATTTCATGCCAGCTCGACTGGCTTTTGACAGTAACATCTCAGTTAGCAGTGAATCGTTGTGTGAAGACATTGGTCATTTATTTTTTTTTTTTTTAATTTGCCAATTTTTTCTTTATTTTTTACAAAAGTTTAAAACTCAAAAACTATAACATCTACAAAATTCTGATCAACGGATGGAAGGCAAAAAATTGTTTAAATTTTCATAAAAAATATAAAACTAATCTTTTCTAGTTTCTGGAATACATAGCATTTTTGTATGAAGACTCCTGAAAAAATAATGTTTTACTCGTAACATTTTTGTGTGAAAAACTCTCACGTTTGACATGTTCTTGACATGTTTCTAAATAGAAGAAAGTTTTCAAAACATATAAATCGCGATAATTTATACATTAAATGTAATTTAAAGTTAAGCATTAAAAGTAATTCAAAACAAAAACATGAAAAAGTAGTTGTTGGAAAAACTCGTTCCCTGTAAAAGTGCCCATCTTCCGATGAATAGGTGATTTATTGGAAATTACAAGAGCTATTCATATGTATTTTTTTCAGAATTTTTGAAAACATATTTTTGAGAAAAATTAATATTGATTTTCAAAATATTTTTTCCAAAGAAATTTTGTTTTAAAAATTTGTTTTATATTTTTTAATGAACACATAGATAATTTCTCACATTTCATTCTTTAACTAACATTTTGTAGATCTTTTAGTTTTTGTGCTAAGATTTTGCGAAAAAAAAGTCAAAATTTCAAAAAGATAATTCGCTCAAAAACTGTAAGATCTACAAAATGTTGATTAGAGAATGAAATGTAGGAAATTGATCATGTTTAAAAAAATTGTAAGCGAACAAGTCACTCATACAACGGAAGATGGGCACTTTTACAGGAAACAAGTTTTTCCAACAAAAACTTTTTCATGGTTTTTTTTTGAAAAATTACTATTAAATTACTATTAACACGTGACATTTTTGTGTACAAATAATAGCGATTTGCATTGAAAAATTTGGTATTTTTTCATGAAAATATAATCTATACTCTACATTACATTTTTTGATCATAATTTTGTAGGTATCAAATTTTTGAGTTATAATTTTTTGTAATAAAGGAAGAAAAAATGTTTGACCCTTTTCAAAAAGTAATCTAATTTTTTTAATATTTCAATTATGCAAAGTTACTCAAATGGCCCATGTCTTCACACCCACAACATTTCACTATCTGAGATGGTGCTGCATACTCCTAAGACGAGTTGACATGAAATTCGTCTATAAAGGGGTCGGTTTTACCTAGACAGAGTGTCGAGCTTACCCGCGCTCTCATTTATTCAATCTAAAAACAGTGATATTTTTTTGTATTCTATCAAAATTCAAGTTCTACTCAAAACAGATACTGTAAAATGGTTCACGACTAGTTTAGGATAGATTCCTGAACGATTTGGAGTCGAAGAAACATAGGAGATCTTGGAAATTTGTAGTAATCCTTAGGGTGTCGGTTTTATCCTGATTTCCTCTAATTATAATAATGAATAAACAGAGATATAATTCGAGATTTGGAAAGATGGCTAGAAAAGCCTTTATGCTGCTCAAGTATTGACGTAGGATTATGTTTTTCGGGAACATATTGAGGGTACAAATTGGAGAACGAAAATCGATCGCACCGTGACAATTTTTTCGCGTTAATCGATTTGGGCACCCCATAACAACTTATTTCATTGAAAAAAACAAAAAAAATGGGTAGGTTATATCTATGACATAACCGCAAGGTTGACGTGGGACTACCTTAGTGTAGCAATCATTCGTTTGTATTGATTGAATTTTTAATAGAATGAAACAATTCCCGAATTCAATTGAAATCAATATATGCTTTGTGAGTAAAAATATTGTATAATTCCATATAAGGTCATTTCATGCATTGTGATAGGTTATGTTCTTTGTTACAAGTAAATTTAATGACAGTCCTTTTTACGTTTGGTATGATGCCTAGGAAAAAATATGAATCATCAAGAATTATCAAACGATTATTTTATTTTACGTTTCCTTCTGAAGTTTACATCTCTCAAGTGTACGTATTTCTCGAATCGCGAATTTGCTTGATTTGATGAACTTCAGGCACTCGCACAAAGGCAAGCGAGTGCAAAAGTACTCGCAGTTTGCATTTATTTGCTGTGCCGATTTCCCCAGATATCTTGGTTTAGAAGTCTGTGTTAGGCAAACACATTTCAGTCGGAATAAAAAGGCCCCCAACTTGCACGAATTTGCAATGCCAATTTCCCCAAACACCTTGGTTCTGTGTTGGGGAAACACATTTCAGCCGGAACAAAAATACCCCCTGACTTACATGTATTTGCAATGCCGATTTCTCCACGCTCCATGGATTTGAAGTCTGTGTTAGGGAAATACATTTCAGTCGGAACAAAAATGCCCCCGATTTGCATGTATTTGCAATGCCAATTTCCTTAAGCTCCATGTATTTCAAGTCTTTGTTAGGGAAACACATTTCAGTCGAAACAAAAATACCCCCGACTTTCATGTATTTGCAATGCCGATCTCTCCAACGCTGCTTGGTTTTGAAGTCTGTGTTAGGGAACTCATTTCGGTGAGAACAAAAGTCACCATACTTTCATGTATTTACAATGCCGATTTCCCCAAGGCTACTTGGTTTTGATGGCTGTGTTAGGGAAACCGTAGATCGGGCCAATCAAAATGAGGCAGTTAGGGCATTTAGATAACGCTTAACATTTTACAATTATTCAATTGATTATCTAATGAAAAATAACATTCTATTAATTGCGATAGAAACGTAGAAATATTCCCTATCAATTGATGCAAACATCTTTACGATCCAGCAAGAAATGTTCGAGTTATAAGCATTCGGAATCTTTCATTTTTTCCTGCATGTTCTGTGTTTAGGTTTTCATTTTACCCCCCATATACTCCGGTTAGACGTAGCTCCACGTCAAAAAAAAAACAATATATATCATGAAACTAACTATCGAGCAATTGAAAAATCTCAACCATTATCCGAACGAAAATATACTTCTGATTGATCGAAATCGATATGAGCTTCCTTTTGTACTAATAAATATTACTCAGTCTTTCCTGATGGATTTATTTTTTGCATCAATCGATTTGGGCACTACACATTTTGTACGACATTTTGGACAAGAAAAAGCTATCCGCGCGATGGGTGCCGCGTTTGTTGACCGTGAACCAAAAACAACGGCGTGTTGATGAATCAACAGCCGGTTTGGCGTTGTTGAAGCGTAATCGAGTGGACTTCTTCCGACGTTTTTTGACAATGGATGAAACGTTGATCCATTACCACATTCCTTAGTCTACAGGCAGTTTGCAGAGTGACTCACAAGCATATTTCGAAGAGGTTTCGTACTACAGAAAGAAAATCGAAAAGTTGGAAACTCGCTATACCATGTGTATTGCTCTCGAAATAAACTATGTTGAGGAATAAATACAGCTTTGTCCAAAAAACGATTGTCCTCATTAAAAATCTTTTCAGCCCATGTATTATATGGAACTAGCTGACTCGGCAAACTTCGTACCGCCCAAAATCTGTTCAATATCAATACATCTGTTTTTTGTTATCAATACCTTCAAACATTCATGTTTTCTCACTATGAGCAAGTTAATGGGTTCAATCGCAGAACTGTTAATTTATTGATCTTCTATTCGTCTCCGTTGAGTTTACTTTTTACTAAAAAAAATCCTAGTATTTCATTATATCATTATATGATCATATTATTTTCAGACACAATTCTCGTTCAAGATTTTTCAACCACTTGTAAATAACATGTTTCTCCGTTACATGGAATAAATGTTTTATACAGAAAATATGATAGAATAAAGACAGCCCTATATCGGACAATTCCTTCCTCAAGTTCTGCTCTTTTCAACACATCTGGCGATCCTTTTTTTTTTTTTGTATAGATAGAAGAAGATATAGGAGTGCGTTTCGTCACATTAAAATCCATTTCCAGTTTCGAACAAAAATGAATTTCACTAGCGCAAACATCAAATGGACTAACATCACTTGTCACTATGATATTTTAGAACATATGGGAATTTAATTTTCCGAATTTTCCCTTTTTCGTTCAGAGTTTTCCGAAAATTTTCGATTGTCATGTTTTGCTGGAAAATTTTTGGTTGAAATATGTGTAATATTTTTATGGGACCCCCTCTCCATTCCAGAGGAGGGAGGGGTGTCATACCATTATAGAAACATTTCTCATACCCAAAAACACTCACATCCCAAATTGTGCTTGATTAGCTTTCGAGTTATGCAGAAATTTGTGTTTCATTTGTATGACAGCCCACCCTTAGAGAGTGGGGTGGAGAGTCTAACCGACATAGAAACATTTATTGCACCCTAAAACCTCAATATGCCTAATTTGATTTCATTTGCTTGAATAATTCTCGAGTAATGCAAAAATTTGAGTTTCGTTTGTATGGCAGCCCCCCCTTACAAAGGAGGGTGGAGAGTCTAACGATCATAGAAACATTTATTGTACCCTAAAATCTCCATAAGCTTAATTTGGTTCCATTTGCTTAATTAGTTCTCGAGTTATGCAGAAATTTGTGTTTCATTTGTATGGCATCGCCCCCTTAGAGAGGGGGGTGGAGATTCTAACTACCATAGAAACATTTATTGCACCCTAAAACCTCAATATGTCTAATTTGATTTCATTTGCTTGAATAATTCTCGAGTAATGCAGAAATTTGTGTTTCATTTGTATGGCAGCCCCCCCTTAGAAAGGAGGGTGGAGAGTCTAACGATCATAGAAACATTTATTGTACCCTAAAATCTCCATAAGCTTAACTTGGTTCCATTTGCTTAATTAGTTCTCGAGTTATGCAGAAATTTGTGTTTCATTTGTATGGCATCGCCCCCTTAGAGAGGGGGGTGGAGATTCAAACTACCATAGAAACATTTATTGCACCCTAAAACCTTAATATGCTTAATTTGGTTACATTTGCTTGAATAATTATCGAGTAATGCAGAAATTTGTGTTTCATTTGTATGGCAGCCCCCCCTTAACGAGGGGGGTGGAGAGTCTAACCACCATAGAAACATTTATTGCACCCTTGAACCTCAATATGTCTAATTTGGTTCCATTTGATTGAATAATTATCGAGTAATGCAGAAATTTGTGTTTCATTTGTATGGCAGCCCCCCCTTAACGAGGGGGGTGGAGAGTCTAATTACCATAAAAACATTTATTGCACCCTAAAACCTCAATATGCCTAATTTGATTTCATTTGCTTGAATAATTCTCGAGTAATGCAAAAATTTGAGTTTCGTTTGTATGGCAGCCCCCCCTTACAAAGGAGGGTGGAGAGTCTAACGATCATAGAAACATTTATTGTACCCTAAAATCTCCATAAGCTTAATTTGGTTCCATTTGCTTAATTAGTTCTCGAGTTATGCAGAAATTTGTGTTTCATTTGTATGGCATCGCCCCCTTAGAGAGGGGGGTGGAGATTCTAACTACCATAGAAACATTTATTGCACCCTAAAACCTCAATATGTCTAATTTGATTTCATTTGCTTGAATAATTCTCGAGTAATGCAGAAATTTGTGTTTCATTTGTATGGCAGCCCCCCCTTAGAAAGGAGGGTGGAGAGTCTAACGATCATAGAAACATTTATTGTACCCTAAAATCTCCATAAGCTTAATTTGGTTCCATTTGCTTAATTAGTTCTCGAGTTATGCAGAAATTTGTGTTTCATTTGTATGGCATCGCCCCCTTAGAGAGGGGGGTGGAGATTCAAACTACCATAGAAACATTTATTGCACCCTAAAACCTTAATATGCTTAATTTGGTTACATTTGCTTGAATAATTATCGAGTAATGCAGAAATTTGTGTTTCATTTGTATGGCAGCCCCCCCTTAACGAGGGGGGTGGAGAGTCTAACCACCATAGAAACATTTATTGCACCCTTGAACCTCAATATGTCTAATTTGGTTCCATTTGATTGAATAATTATCGAGTAATGCAGAAATTTGTGTTTCATTTGTATGGCAGCCCCCCCTTAACGAGGGGGGTGGAGAGTCTAATTACCATAAAAACATTTATTGCACCCTTGAACCTCAATATGTCTAATTTGGTTCCATTTGATTGAATAATTCTTGAGTAATGCAGAAATTTGTGTTTCATTTGTATGGCAGCCCCCCCTTAACGAGGGGGGTGGAGAGTCTAATTACCATAGAAACATTTATTGCACCCTTGAACCTCAATATGTCTAATTTGGTTCCATTTGATTGAATAATTCTCGAGTAATGCAGAAATTTGAGTTTCGTTTGTATGGCAGCCCCCCCTAAAAAGGTCTCAAACTATCACGAAAATCTTCCCCGGTCCCTAAAATCCCTACATACCAATTTTCATGTCGATCGGTTCAGTAGTTTCCGAGTCCATAAGAATCAAACAGACAGACAGACAGACAGAAATCCATTTTTATATATATAGATATATCAGTTATACTTTTTCTAAGCGAATTTTAATGTCTAGTGAACTTGTTGCTAAATAAAAATGCTCCCGTTAATGATATTATATATAACGGTAGTCAGTATAAACAAATGTAGGCTCAATTCTTAAATTTAAATTAGGATTGGTTTTATCATTATAATAAAATGAGATTTTCGAAATTTTAAAGGCAAATCTGTAAATTTTCGATTCAATGTATTTTGTTTTCAATTCAAGTTTTCAAATATTATATACTTTCTATGTATTTTCCAATTCCGGTGGAAGCTAAAATGTTTCATGAATTAGTTATACAAACAAAATCTTCTAGTGGAAAAGCACATTGAAAATTGTTTGCGTATACGTGTTATTGAAAAAAAAATTCGAGATTAATGGAAGGAATCGTTTTTCAACATGATTTTTGGTCGAACCAGGTAAAGTCCCAACAGATTTTTTTTAATAATGTAATGTTTCAAATATATCCAATATCAATGTGATACAAATAGCCTAACGTAATCCTACGTCAACTATGCGGTCGTGTCTCAGACACCCCGTTAGCAGTACATCGCTAGCGCTCCCAGTTGCGGTTGTTTGCTATCCGTACACATTGCACCGAGCTCCTCGTGCCTTAAACTAATGAGTAAGGAAAATTACGAGCTCTGCTGACGCTTTGCTCAGCTTCATAACATGCACGAAGGCTAGTCCCCCGTGCGTAAGCGTTATTTTTACAGAGGCACAGGTCGTCCCCTAGAAGTTGTTCTGCCTACTTTGCAGAATGCTCGGGCGTGTTGCGATCTGCCTCACTCTAAACAGTCTTTAGAGAACACATTTCCTTCTCAGCTTCGGCTTTTGCACTTTTTTCGAACTTCTCTTGCAGTTTCACTGTAATGCAACGTTAGAGAATCTTTGATTCCCCTTACTCTGATCAATTCGCTCTGAGCGAAACTAAATTTTCTTCAAACCTGGAGCGTTTTGCGAAACGCAAAACGATTATATTACAGGTCGAGTTGGAACATCGACTCCAATTTTGCTGGATCACGTGCTTGATCGATGACGAAAAGACCGATGTGATAGTGATGCGTATCGCTCATGTTTTAGGCTGGATAAGAAAACATACATCACGCGAATATTATGACCTACAACTAAACAACCGCCTGCCTCTTACTATGCCAACTTTATGACGAGAGCTTTCATTCGCGTTGACGGCGGAATGATGTCGACATCTGGATATGACTTTAGTTTGTATGAGGTCAACTATTCTCAGATTAGTCGGCCCTAAGGCAGTTTTAAATTGCTAAAATTTGTATGATTTTTTTTCTTTGCGTTATTTGCCTGCTGTTCATTTCCCCCATTCCGTAATACGAAGCTCAATGCCGTCAACGCGAATGAGAGTAAGTAATTGCAGGGTACGTGTATAACAAGGTAGTCTAAACTGACTAGTGCATCAGTAGTAGTGAGGCTGTGACGTGTTAGCTTTGCAAGTAACATGGGACGGTATTATAAATTTGTCTAAATTAGTTTATTTCTATTGTAGTTTTGCTTAATGTATATATTTATTCTTTGCAGCATGAATATGATACAAATAAGTTTTCTTTTTAATCAAAACCTAGGGGAAATTGTGGATCGGCAATCCGGATTTAAGCTTCCTGAAGCTTTCTGTAGCTCTCTTATACCTCTTGCCACAGTGCTTGAATTGAGCTATCAGAACCGGCCGAATCGCTAGGTTTCTCAATAGAGATGTTCATGGTGCTGCTCCCGATTTCCTTTGACAGAATATCCCTCTCGGGATAGTCATGTTTCCTCCCATTAGAAAACTGCACCGATTCTTCGGATGTTACGGATGTTTTGAATGGGTTCAACTCTTGCTTTATGACAATCAAGACCGTTCGGCGAGCCTCCGGTTTTGTTTTCCCGAGGCATGAGAATCGTTGGTCTTTCTAACAGTAGAAACAGCTAAAAATAAACTATTTTGTGCACTAATTGTATAATCTGGATTTGTTTAAATTTACCTGTTCGTATCAGTTTTCGACGATATTGCACATCCAAGCCATCGATACGCATGAAACAATCTGGACTGAAGTGAAGCGAGCAAATGTACTTGTTTTTAGCATTGCTGTTCAGGTCCTGTCCGAAGAATCGAAGCCATTTCTTCCGAATGGTCACATCCCTCGGGAACGATGAATGATAATTTGTGGGATATGTTTTCATATTTCGAGTTGGACTCGAGTCATCAATGAGCGAAAGCTCACGCATCCGGGTGCCAAACATCGAGCCATAGAGTTGTTTGAAAATGGAAATATTTTATATATATTCCTTCACTGTCGAGCCGCCGTAAAAATACCAGTTTAAAAAAATCAGCACAGAAACAACACATCCTGGGTACTAGTACCGTTATTTCAACTTTAATGGTTCAATAACTCCTCTATCTCACGTATTATTGACGCATTTTCACAAAAAAATGGTGAAACACGTGATATTCACAACAAAAAAAAACACTTGTTATGAATTGCGATCGCTACATTCCATCAAAGCTAAGATGTCATAGTTGAGAGTGTATAAGTCCAGATTACCTTGTCATAAACGTACCCTGATGTAATTGAAATTATGTATGGTGGATAATAACTCACATTTTCAAATTGGCAACGATGGGTTAAACGGGCAAAAATCGGTCAAACAAGATTGTGTGTGCACTGATTATGTTATTCTATAAAATATCAAACTTAACAACCTTCTACTAAACAAATGTACATGGTCGGTTCGTTAAATTTGATAATTATTTTTTTCCATACCTTCATTGCCTCTCTGACCAAAGGTCTGAGACCCAAAAGGTCGATTTTAAGCCAAAATTTTTTTTTCGAGATGACACCAGATATCGACGTTTCATGCATTTTTAAGTCATTTGGCATAAAAATGAATCTTCGATTTTCCAAATTTCCTTCTAATCTTACAAGGGGGGAGCTTGGAAGATTTTCGAGGGTCAAAAAACCAATACTTTGAGCGCTTTGAGGCACCCCTAAATCATGTCCGATTGAGCTGAAACTTCGCACAGGTCATTATTTTGGGCCAATAAACAAATTGTCCATAGTCGGTTTTTGAAATTCGGTGATGATTTTTTTCCCATACATCCATTGCCACCCTAATCCTCATATGGTCGGGGTTCTGCCAAAACGAACCATGCGCCTAAAACATTATTTTGAGATATTTTAATTTGAAATTTGGCTCCCACTAATTGACTGTATCTGATTAAATCTATCATTTTATCGCTCACGTGTTACAAACAGGATGTCAAACATAATACTCCCTTTCATGCTGTAAGCACACATCTTCTTCAATTTCTGATTTAGAACCTTTCTGAAAATGCAAAAAAAAACAAATTTCGTTGCTGTTAGACTCGCAAAACTTCGTTTTCTTTGCAGTAAGAGCGAACCAAGGTCATGCTAACTATTAACATAATATCATTACACATTAGTATTTTGTAACGGCTCTGAACTAATTTCTTGAATGGTATATATATTGACTTAATGTTGCCGTTTTTGGCGAAATAATATCTCAATAAATAAAAATAAATTGATTTAAGAATGCATTACACTTGGTTCGTTGTATATGAACGCAATCTTGAAAAATGCAAACCAGCCTCTCAACACGCTTTTACACTTCATGGCAGTCCTTTGGCTGTCTTACTTACCAAATCCCGACGACATCTGATTCCAGAAGCTGTCCGAAACAGAAAATTCTGTTAAAGGTTCGGATCTACCTTCTTGAAGATAACGATCACTATCGTCCGATGCCGTATTGTGGGTTCATGGTTCGCTTTGGTTGAATGCAATTTGGTTTTTTTACAGTCTACACAGAATTTTTGCTTTGGAACTGTTTCCCAATTGTCCGAATGACATGGTCATTTCACAGTTGATAGATTATTATTTTCTGCATCCAGAGGTGTAGGTAACTCAAAAAATGACGCTTGGTTCGTTTTGGCAGAACCCCGACCATATGCCAAAACTATAAAAATTCAACGAGTCCATAATGGTTGAGGTTTGATGACATGCGTAAATGGTTTTTAATCAAACATAATTTTCTATACATTTTGTAATATCTCGAGAACAGTTAGTCTTAGGATAATAATGTCTGTATAATTTTTCATACAGAATTGCGTGTAAAATCATTTTTCCATAGTATTTCCATGTAATTAATTTCTAGGAATGAATATTTACGTTTGCATGAGATTATCCATGCATCACTAGTCGTCATCTTAAATCAATTGAGCCAGTGTTCTGATAAAAATATACATGCAATTAGGTAGCCGATTCGGAATATTTTAGGAGGTGATAGAGGATCATAGTTGATGAAAAAATCCTACGCATATGGTCAACTCTCAACAAGGATATTGTTGAACCTTTCTTGGGCCTAATTTTATGTCTTGAACTGGCTCTCATTAAGAAAGCACACTACTAGAATAATTCTACACTGTTCATTCGAAAGATGAGGAAATTTTGCGTAGAATGCTACTTAGGCACTCAAGTACTCCGAAGTGGGCAAAGAACTAAACTCGACAAAAAAAAAATAGAGGAGCAAAATGCGACACCGAAAGTTTGGAGTGATTTTTGAAACGTTGTAGCTCTGTTAGAAAATAATGCATTCGTCAAAGCAACAAATGGCCCTTGTATAAAATATTTTCAAGTTTGCGATGGGCAGATTTGACTATCATTTTGCTGTGCGTTCATTATTCCATGAAATATTCTCAATTCAAAATTAAAGAAGAATTTTTCATTCGATAGATAATACCTCTGTAGTAAATATTTTACTGAACTTTCTATGAACCAAATGGAAGCGAAATAACCAGGTTGATTGAATTGTTATAGGGAATACATTTTCAAAATCTATACATGCTTTGGAAGCAAACCAAAAACGCTTTATCTTTTCTTGAAATTCTTTTCAATTGATACAAAAAACTATGGATGGGTTATACCTATGATATAACCGCAAGGTTGACGTAGGACTACCGTTGGCTTAGTAATCATTTTGTATTTTTTCAATTAGCAATAAACGCACTTCGGATGTTCCTCATTGGGTACGATATCGCCACTGCGCAAAGCTATTGATTAAACTAGTGAATGAACGTAACAATTTACGAATTCAATTGCAAACAAATCCCAATTTAGGTCAATTCATGCATTATGGTAGTTGTTATCGCAGCAAATAGTTATCAACATTTTACCTAGTCGTCAAACGGTATGCGTAGAAGGTGTACCCGCTTTTGTAGACCGTGTTAACGAAACGAATTCCGGAGTGTAAAACTGCTTGGAAGTATAAAAGTACCGCCAAGATCTGCAATGCCAATTTTCCCAACTTATTGGTTTCGGAATTTGTGTTGGGAAAACACATTCCGGTTTGCAAAAATGCAAGCGAGTACAAAAGTACTCGCAGATTGCATCTCATTTGCAATGCCAATTTCCCACGCTCCATGGTTTTGAAATCCGTGATAGGGATTTATTCCGATTTGCAGAAACGCTAACGAGTAAAAAGTATCCACAACTTGCATCTATTTTGCAATGCTAGTTTCCCCAGGCTCCATGGTTTAGAAATCTGTATAAGGGAAACGTTCCAATTTGCAAAAACGCAAACGAGTACGAAAGTACCCGCTGATTGCATCTTATTTGCAATGCCAGTTTCCCCAGGCTCCATGGTTTTGAAGTCTGTGTTTGGGAAACATCCATTCATTCCAGCGATGGTATCTCAATCGTTGCGCAATCATAACTGAGTGGATTTCCGAGCGACACTCGCTTTTATACCGATTGGTGTGATTTCAATAGCTGTTTTGAAAGCAATTTTAAGGCTATTGAAACAAGATTTTGGATCAAAAAGTAACAAGCATAGCACGCGTACACTTTTTATCTTTCGAATGAAGTGTATATCATACCATTTCGTTCAGTTGTTTTGGAGCTATTAACGCTCAAAATCTCGTTCTCCTGCGTAACGCTTTCGTTTTCGAAACTTTGAACTTACACCCCAGTATAGAAATGAAAACGTAGTCCTACGTCAAAAATAATCTATGTATATGAAATTGTTCTGTTCGTTACAAAAACTCGAAAAGTTCGGCACTGATGGATTATGACACAATATACAATCCACTTCAAAGATTGTTGCTGCTATTACCAGCGTCTCAGGAAACTTTAAGATTTTCAGATTGAATAAGCACAAAACTGTGAAAGTAAATTTACTTTCTAATATTGAATATTGTGATATCTGATAATGATTTTAAATACTTTCATTTTTATTCGATTGGCGTTGCTCAAGTATGTCTTCAGAATTGTGTAATTCATATTTGGATGCGGATTGTTCAACTGTATTTTGCACGTTTCCGTGTTGGCAAACCAGATAGATAGAAAAACAAAGTATTACAAGTATTTCAAAATTAAACTCATATGAAACACATGCTTCGTTTTGCTACCTCAATGTGCCACAGCAAAGCATTGCAGGGTACTGCTAGTAAAATTTGAAACAAAATAAACTTAAATAGAATTAAAATTTATTTTATGCGCAATCATGTCATTTCCCAAATTATTCTAATAAAATAAGGAAAAATGTTCTCGCTTGTCGACGGAGGGGTAAGGGGGAGTATAAAATCGTGCTTTTTCTGTCCACGTGGTATGTGTACAGCCCCTAACTGGTAATCAAGGCGCTTATATCAATGTAGAACAGGTGAAGCAACATCATCACTTCAATAAGAAGGGGTATTACGGTTTGTGGAGTGGGAGTTGTTTGTTTTGTTATTGCTAGGATACGCCATTTTTGCATTTTCACATGCGAGAGTAGAGGAAAGGAGAATGAAATTCTACAAAATCGTCCCTTCTTTTTCACATACATTCGCGAAAGCCGAACATAGTAGGCATCGTTCGAATAAGCGTCGTAACAGTTTGTAGAAATCCGCCGGCAGCGTTCTGATGATTTTTTCTGTTCTTCCGACCGGGTAGAGATTTTCACCAAAGCTGTTTGTAAACAATACCGACAGCAATTCCAATATGGCTGAAAGTGCATTTCATATGATTGTTTCACCTGGTATATATAGAGGCGCCTTGCTGGTAATTATGATTTTAAATTAAACTTACCTAGTACTCAAATATACCTTGGTCAAAAGCTTCTTGCGCTCAGAGAGAGCGAATCAACTTGCATTGGTGAATTGAGCGAGAAACTTTACAAATGTTGTCAGTTGTCAGTGCACTGGTTGGGAGGGAAGTGAATCAAAACACATTTGCCGGCTGAAAAGATCGTTACGAAAAGTATTTATTCAACGGAAGCATAAATAATTTAAGCAATACAAGTGATAGTTACGAAGTTTTCCCTCCAACATTCCGCCTAATGTCTGTCTCGACTCAGAATGCGATCACCCTCAAGGGTTCGGCTGCCATTATTGTGGAATACCTGAGTAAGTAAAATAATGCCCTTGTCAGCAGCACAAATCAATCCTATGGCCGCTTTCAGACTACGGAATCAATTCGATCCTCTTCCAGCGGGGCATTTATCCACCCGAACAGTTCACCAGTGTTCAGCAGTATGGCCTGACTATCCTGATGTCGAAAGACGACAAAATAAAAGTCTTCCTGCAGAAAGTGCTTGACCAGGTGCAGGAGTGGCTCGCCCGGAATGAGGTGGAGAAGGTCTCGATGGTGATCACTAACGTACACACCAAAGAAGTGCTCGAGTGTTGGGACTTCAAGGTACTGAACGAAACCAGCTTTGGACCGAAAATGGATCCGGATAATCCCACCTCATCGAAGGAACTGAAGAAGATCCAGGCGGAGATACGCGACGTGATGCGACAGATTGCGGCCACCATCAGCTATCTGCCGCTGATCGAGCAAATCTGCACCTTTGATGTGTTGATACACACGCTGAAAAACTCGGAAGTGCCGGAACAGTGGAACGAAACGGCGGAGGTGCGAATCCAGAACGCCCAGACGGTACAGCTGAAGTCGTTCTCCACGGGACTGCACAAGATGAGCACGATCGTTAATTATAAGATGACTGATTGAAACGGAGAGAGAGTACTTTTGATTCCACAGCGTATTTAATGTAACAAAATTAGGATTATGGCGATTTCGCTGCTTAGACTATAAGACCTATTTAATATGTTTTTAAAAATGTTATTGTAAAATGAAATAAATGTCTGCCCTTTTATCAGGACTCGATTATGTCACTCTGTGTGATTTAATAATTTCATCTACAACTTCAAGTCTCACTCGTGGTTCACTTGTACAGTGGATCCCCGATTATCCACGAGCATCTCATTTTTAGTCCTTTATTGCGTTATTCGCGGTGATCTTGACAGACTATTCCGCGGATGATCGGGGTTCTACTGACATCATAGGGCGCTAAGACGCTCAACAGAGTAATGAAATTACTCGATTGTATGTCTTTCAATAGTGGACATTTAATCAACTTTATTTACAACTCCCCGTTCATGTCAGGAACAAACGGAGGAGTTCAGATTTTGTAGAGAAAGCAAAACAAAAAAGCCGTATCCAAAGGGTTTGTAAACCATTTTTGAATTTATGAGGACAATATGCTTTTCATTGCTTGAAAATTCATGGTGTCGGAACTCTATTAGAACTGTTGGATCTGTTTATGACCCATTCCAGCGTGACATGACAACGGTTTGACTCACTAAAAACAGGCTTCTTTCTCGTTTCCATGTATGAATCACATGATTTCCAAATGGTAAATTTTAAAGTGAAATTGAGAAAATTTCCTACAAGAATCTTCAGTAGGAGAATATTTAGCAGTGGAATTCGCTTGTTGCCAGCCGAATACTTTTGTGACGTGACAACACCTGTCTTTTTGCGGGTTCTGACTTTTGCACATTAATGTTGTATTTTCAGTTCCATTTCAAAACATGCAAATAAACTTTGTTCTATGATTCGTCAATGAAAGGTAAACGTAGATCCCTGTATACCCAGTTTAAAAAAAAAACTCGCAAGAACATGCATTTTGACGGTATGCATTTTATAACAGTCTCCACGAAGCGTTGTCACGTCACACAATCAATAAGTTGTATTGAATAAGAATTTCACCGTATTGTAGCAAGCGATATACTATTTTTTATGTTCTCTGAGATCTACCCTCCCTGAGATCTCAGAGATCTGATAGGGGAAGACGGTACTAACGCACCCGGTGGTCCTGAAACTACCCTCCTTTGTATCTTAGGGTGGGCTTAGACTAGGGATATATTCATGTGAAGAAATATGATGAAATCGCATCAATCGTTTACACTAGCGTGAACTTCTATAATGAATATATTCATATTTTCGGTGAATTTATTCACCTGAAGTAGAACTGCATCCAACTTTAGTGATTTCTCACCAGTGAGAAATTCACAAGCGTTTACATATGTTGAATTTATTCAAGTTATATATACCTCGAATAAGTGTATCATATTTATTCTCACCCGTTTACACCTATTTTCAGGTGAATAAATCCATCTATAGCTATAGATCTCCCTAGTGTAAACCCGCCATTAGGAACGGTGCTTCCTACTGAATTTTCAATAGGGTCAAATGAAAGGTGTCATAACGCTGACAATTTGATAATATGTTGACTTTTTTTCTAGCTCTCTCCATTCTAGCGTTTTAGCACCAATTTATGTTTTCATCCCTTCAAAAACAAAGAAACATATTCGACCTGTGTGCAAAATGTGTTCTATGTTCTTTTAGATTGTGAAACATTGCGAAACAAGACAATTTTAATTGTTTATTGTATGTTCGTCAAAATAAGCTATATAAATTGAAAACCTGTTACCTGTAATACACGGTATGTCTTTATTTGGGAAAAGTCGGGGTGGTCATAAACCGACCTCCAGTTTTTATATCGTGATTGTTTAACACGTTCACTTTTGCGCTTGCCATCAATGGCTAGCACAATCCTGGTTCATCGAGTGGCGCTCACGCATTTGATTTTGCTATCAGAAACTTTTGATAAACTCTTTGTATGCATCCGCGCACATAACCTGTGGAAGAACGTTTATGTTTGCGTGTTGAAGATGACTTTGACTTTGACGTTGGCTTTGATCGTTGATGTTTGCGTGTGCATTTGTTTGTGTACTTTTTTTTTGTATAACTCCACACATGTCGCTCTAAAGCTAAGTTCTTCCTACTCAAACATTATTTCCCTCTCACTAAACACTTTGCGGACCACTTACGAGATTTCTCGTGTTTCGCGTCCCATCCGTTGCGGACCGCTCACGAGATTTCTCGTTTTAGCCTCTCTTCTTTACGGACTTGTGTGAAATGAACGGATAAAAGTTTTTGTTGCGTGCAAATTTCTGTTCAATGTCTTGCTGGATTTAATGAATAATGAATTATTTCAACTGAAATAAATTGATTGTTTATCAACCCAGCAAACATTAAATCGTATAATTTTGCACTTGCTAAGTCTTACAAGAAATCAGAATAAATCATAATCGCATATAATATCAATCGAAGTATGTATCGTGTATATTTGAAATCGCATAAAATGTAAAAACTCGATTTTATATATCATTATCAAATTAAGTCGCAATTCGGTATAATAAACATCAATTTTATGATGTACATTGTCATAAAATATATTTAGTCCGCTTCATATGCGTATATTACGCTGATGCAGTTTGTGTGTCGTATAAACGTATAATTTAAATCGATTCAGTACTGCAGTAAATCGTGTTGCATGCTGAAGAAAATCATGAAACAGTAAATCATATTGGATCCTAATAAAGAACATATTACATCATATTGAAATGTCAATGAAATGCTTCAACAATGACAAATGATTTACAAAAATGGACTTCTGAATATCAGCACTCGAAATTGCTGATGTTCGATGAAAGTAACAACGCCAAACATCCCTTCTTATGAAACATGCAGCAAAACGAAGTGAACTATGCCATTGAACGCCAATCTTAGATATATACCACATCGAATTTGGCACATTGCATCGGATCGCTTTGCAAGATTGACAGATTGATTTATTATATTCATTATAATAGTATTCAGAATTTAGTTGGATATGATTGAGAAATCAAATTATATAGTGAAAATTGTAATAAAAATAATTTAAAATTGAGATAGTTTCATTGATATTCATTTTCATTATTCATTATTCCAGTTCAATGATATTATATATTTGATTTCTATAATAGGGAAATCAAAGATCCTTTTCTTAAATAATAAAATCGGCAACCAGGAATGACAGATCCTACTGCATAGAATATATTAGGTTATATCATATCGAATCATATGTATGAGTTTTAACCGCTGTTGAATTAAATTTCAGATAGCCGCGCGAGATAGCTGGTGGATGATAATCCAGACGACCGAAGTTCGAACCCACATCGGATCAGTTCTCACCAAGCATCAATCTGTGCCATTTTAAACATTCATATTCCACTCACAACACAAGTGAATTAAATTATTATTATTTCTACAAATATAAATACTCATATATAAAAATGGCGATTCGTGAGGATATAATAAACATTTCACGAAAATATTTTGCGCCATTTGTTTTTTTTTTCTATATCTGTAATAAATCGTATATGAGTATGGCAAAAGTCGTATTATACTTATGACAGACATACAGCTGTACTTGCGTTGTACTTCGAAAATTGTATGTCTGTCACCATGTACAGCGCTAGAACCATGCAAGCAACTCGGTACAATCGCTGTACCTGTACCGACCTGTTTTACCGCTGTACATGGCTACAGTTGTACTGTGCGCAGCGCCATAGACGGTTAGTGGTGGGTAGCATGAACAAGCAGAATCAAATCACTTGATAAACGTTCTTTTCATTGACTTTCTTTTAAGTTAATAACTCAGATTGGAAACTTGTTTGTTGTGTTTGATAGTTTAGACACTAAATAAAAACCTTTTTCATTGAAATATGTGGTGGAAATTGGAAAAATATCTGATTGTCAGTTTGACATACGGTACAATGTACAACCAAAGTATGTCTGTCATGGTACGATAGTACCTGTACAACGCTGTACTCTTACAACGCAAGTACAGCTGTATGTCTGTCCCTGGTATTAGATGCGTTGACAATTCAAGAATATATTCATATTAGATCGCAATTCAATTTCAACATAATCGCTATTATAGCCGATCAAAGTTGCATATTCATCCAAACAAATTCGGTAAGCATTTGCCATGTATGTATATGGCCTCCACTTTTGCATGCATATGCCAGTTAGGCGCATTCTATGCCAACCAAATTTAAAGGCATATGGTGTTATATATATACGCTTGTTATGCGATTTAATGTTTGCTGGGAAGTAACAACCTTCTTAATTATGCTCATTAGATAGAGAATTGAATCATTCATCTTTCCACATAATTCATTTTTTTCTTGACCGTTACAGAGAAAAGTTATCCCAGCAAACATTAAATCGTATAATTTTGCACGTGCCAAGTCTTACAAGAAATCCGAATAAATCATAATCGCATATAATATCAATCAAAGTATGTATCGTGTATATTTGAAATCGCATTAAATGTAAAAACTCGATTTTAAATACCATTATCAAATTAAGTCGCAATTCGGTATAATAAACATCAATTTTATGATGCACATTGTCGTAAAATATATTTAAGCCGCATCATATGCGTATATTACGCTGATGCAGTTTGTGTGTCGTATAAGCGTATAATTTAAATTGATTCAGTACTGTAGTGAATCGTGTTGCATGCTGAAGAAAATCATGAAACAGTGAATCATATTAGATCCTAATAAAGAACATATTACATCATATTGAAATGTCAATGAAATGCTGATGCACTCGAAAGTATTAACCGCTGTTGAATTAAATTTCAGATAGCCGCGCGAGATAGCTGGTGGATGATAATCTAGACGACCGGAGTTCGAACCCACATCGGAGCAGTTTTCACCAAACATCAATCTGTGCCATTTCAAACACTCATATTCCACTCCCAACACAAGTCAATCAAACAATTATTATTTCTACAAACATAAATACTCATATAAAAAAATGGCGATTCGTGAGGCTATAATAAACATTTCACGAAAATATTTTGCGCCATTTGTTTTTTTCCTATGCCTGTAATAAATCGTATATGAGTATGGCAAAAGTCGCTATTATAGCCGGTCAAAGTTGCATATTCATCCAAACAAATTCGGTGAGCATTTGCCATGTATGTATATGGCCTCCACTTTTGCATGCATATGCCAGTTAGGCGCATTATATGCCAACCAAATTTTAGGGCATATGATGTTATATATACGCTTGTTATGCGATTTAATGTTTGCTGGGATATAGACTGAAACGTGAGCATGGGTCAATATAGGAAAATACACAGAATTTTGAAAAGTTGTTCAAATAGAGTTATCGAAGTTATTCAATAGAGAAATATTTTACCTATCTTCTAGCATCAATTTTATCAATCGAAGAAGGGTATGAGAAAATTTATAAGCCAAGTTGTATAGAAGAAATTAATTATGAGAAAGAAAATTGAAAAAAATATATTTGAAAAGACTTAAAACACATTCTCGAGACAGTACTTATTCGATATAGAATATTTTTATCTATCTTTAGTAAAATTTCCATTGGTCGGAAAAGGGTCTAAGAAAAGTTGTAGCCCAAAACATATTCAACTTGTGTGGGGAATTAACTAATTTTAATTTAAATTAAATTTAAAAAAGTTATTTGAAAGGACCCAAAACACATTTTTGAGATAATACTTATTGGATAGGAATACTTTTTTCCATATTCAGCCAAATTTTCGTTGGCCGGAAAAGAGTCTGAGAAAAAGTATGGTCCAAAATGTATACAATTTGTAGGAGGGAAATTAATAAATTTATCGCAAATGGAAATAGAACTTTTTAACACTCGAATAAAAATGAAGGAACAGAGTGCGAAGTCGAAATTTTTAGGCGATTTTTGAAGTGCTTTAAAATTGTGAAATATCAACGCATGAAGATGGTATATAAATCTCTTTAAAGCATAATTTACATGGATTTACACGGAATATTTTACAGAGAAATTTGTATTTCGATGTATGTAGATGTAGTGGACAAAAATATCGGGAAGAAATGAGAAATCGATTTTTTCCTGTTTGTTCAAAGATAGCAAATCCAATTAATGTTATCAACTATCTTTCATTTGATTTCTAGAACGTTGTTGTGGATCATTCAGTACTGAGATATTATTGTAAGAACGAAAAATTTCGAATCCGTATTCGATAATAAATAGTTCAATATATAACCATCGAAAAACAGTTTTGAAATAAATTCTATACACCCAGGATTTGTTCTACGCGAGGGATAGAGTTTTGTTATAATTTGTCGCAGTACAGCATAGCAGATGTACTTTGAGTATTTTCTCAAATTTTCATTTCCAAGCCTGTTGAGAATGGGGAATAAAGAAAAACTCAGTTTTTCACTATAGCCATATACGAGAATTATCTTATTATTATCTGAAAAAAATCACACATATCTATAAAAGGCGTACGAACACATTTAAATACGAATTATAGTAATACTCAATCTATAAATCCTCAAAAAAAATTCAATATTTCAAGATTTATTTTAGTACTTCAAATGGTGAATTACATAGGGATTCCAAAAATAGGCAAAATATCTATACAATAGAATTGACGTAGGACTACGTCTTTCATTTCTATACCGGGGTGTAAAATCAAAGTTTCGAAAACGAAAGCGTTACGCCGGAGACCGAGATTTTGAGCGTTAATAGCTCCTAAACAACTGAACGAAATGGTATGATAAACACTTCATTCGAAAGATAAAATGTCTACGCGTTATATACTTGTTACTTTTTGATCCAAAAACTTGTTTCAATAGTCTTAAAATTGCTTTCAAAACAGGCTATTGAAATCACCAATCGGTATATAAGCGAGCGCCGCTCGAAAATCCACTCAGTTCTAATTGAACAGCGATTGGAGCATGTTGTCGCTGTTGTGGTGAAACTAACTTCGTTTATCATGAAAGCACGGATGAACGGTGTCACCAAGAGCCTGTTTGTGCACCTTAGGCCAGACATGAATCCATCAGGAGGAGAGTGATGCTACAAACGGTTCCCCGGGAAGATCTCGAAGCAGCCGCTACACACACACACACACACACATACACGCGCGGAATTCTTTCCGTTTGGATGCCATTCAGCATCGAGAAAGATCCGGAAAATAATCTGCCAGTTCCTCTGGGAATTTAAAAATACATTCATGTGAAAGAGTTTATTTGAATGTTTTCTATCCATGTAACACTGTGACCAAATACATTTGGTTTTGTGATTTTTCAATCAATCGCAATTAACAGGATAGCTTCTGAAGATTATTCTTCCCCATCAGTAGGATATTTCCGTATCCAATATTGGATGCATAAAACCTTGTACCTCCAACGTAACGCTCTCGTTTTCGAAGTCCCCCAAATATTCATTTATTCATTCATTCAGAATGGATTCAGACTCAACTTCAAACAAAGGATCACTGAATCAACGATATTCCTACGTCACCATTGCGGTTATACCATAGATATAACCCACTTTCTGTTTTTTTACTTCCTTTTTACTTTTTACTTCCTTACCCAGCCAGATCTTTTCCCCCGTACAACTCGTGAACGTTTTGTCCAATAACTTTTCTCATACCATTTTCGGACCAATGAAAAATCGGCTAAAGATAAATAAAAATATTCTTTATTGAATGAGTACTATCTCGAGAATGTGTTTTCGGTCTTTTCAAATAACCTTTTCCAATTTTCTTTAAAATGATTAATTCCTCCCATACAACTTGGCCTATAACTTTTCTCAGACCCTTTTCCGATTGATAAAATTGTGGCTGGAAGATAGGTAAAATATTTCTCCATTGAATAACTTCGATAACTCTAATCGAACTTTTTTCGATTTTAAAAATTCTGTATATTTTCCTATATTGACCCATGCTCACGTTTCAGTCTATAACTTTTCTCTGTCACGATCAAGAAAAAATGAATTATGTGGAAAGACGAATGATTTAATTCTTTATCTAATGAGCATGATTTTGAAAATTATTACTTGATAAACTATCAATTTATTTCAACTGAAAAAAATCATTATTCATGAAATCCAGTTGTTAAATCCAACGGAAACTTGCACGCAACAAAAACTTTTATCCGCTGAACTTTCATCCGCTAACTTCACACATAGAGGCGAATGAACTACAAAGTTTAAAGCCTCTTAAAAACTAGCAAGCAAAGCAAGCAACTTCACACAAGTCAAAACGTGCGGTCCCAGGCGTATGTTATACAGATTTCTACCCGGTCCTTAAAGTGTTAAATCCTATCTCTCACTATCAAACATTATGTAATACCCGGTCTTTTATATCCGTTCTTAACGAACCGGAAGTCACCATCCTCGATTCCAAAATGGCATCGGAATACGACATTCGACTTCTGCTGGTAAGCCCATATCGTATGGGGTTTCCATAATTTGTTAGCATTCAATACTACCATCAGCAAACCGGAAGTTGAAATAAGATTATATATTATATTATGGAATCTACGTTCATATATTGTTGATAAAACATAGTAGAAAGATCATTTGTATGTTTTGAAACGGAACTGTAATTAATTAAATTAATCATTAATGTTCAACTGCCTGAACCAGCAAAAACTCAGGTGTTGCCACGTCACAAAAGTATTTGACTTACAACAAGCCAATCTAACTATAAAATATTCTCCAACTGATGATTCTTACTGGAAATTTTCTTAATTTTACTACAACATCGTTTAATTTTGTGTGCTTTATTCATGAAATTCATGAAAAAAAAATGTTTGTCGTGAGTCAAAATGTTGTTACGTCACACTGGAATGGATCGTATACTTTTCGCGACGTGACAACAACTTCTGGAGACAGTTGATACTCCTCTGTTTGGGGACCGATCTCGACCAAATTTCGTGGGTTGTTGACCTTCATTGTTTGCTCAGAGAAACCCAAGTATAAAAATGTTGGAACCAATCTTCATCTGATGAACTAAAAAATGCTCTTTTTTTGTGACGTGACAACGCTGCAAAATACCTGTTTTTCAAATGCTTGTTTCTCATAAATTACAAAATGAAACATAGATCTACCCACGGCTCTTCAAACAAGCATTTAATCTCCCATTCAATGATATATACACATTGAAGTTTGGTTAAGCATGTGCAGAGATATCTCAAGAAACATAAAAATAGTGAAAACCTAAAATATTTTAAAAATAATTATGTAGTTTTTTAAACTCGCCTCTCTCAAAGGTTGGTGCATACAAATAAAATTTGTTACAAAAAATTTATGGTTTAACAATTTTCAATTTTTTCAATTTTCTCCTAAAACTAGATTTGAAATTTGGTTCTCTGGTGCACCTCATGAAATGGGTCTTATTCGTTTTGACGTAGGATTACGTCTTTCGGGAACATATTGGGGTACAAATTGAAAATCGAGAATCGAGCACATCGCGAAAATTGTCCAATTTCAAACGCTTATTGCTCAGTCATTTCATGATGGATTGATGAAATTTTTGCGTCAATCGATTTCGGCAGTCCATAACAATTTTGTTATATTGAATAAAATAATATATATCATTAAACTAACTATCAAACTATTGAAAAATCTCAACCCCTATCCTAACGGAAATACCCACTTCTGATTGGTCGAAATTGACGACACATGCGGCGGTTCCCTAACAGAGACATCAAAACCAAGCTGCCTGGTGGAAATCGGCATTGCAAATACATGAAAGTCGGGGTCATTTTTATATTGCAAGTAAGAAGAGTGATACGAATAATTCTAGCAAATAAAATTTTAATTTGGAACTTTAATGATGGTTGCTTCGTGAAACTCCATATCAATGTCCGATCGTGTATTGTGAAAAATTCAGCACAAGGGTAGGTGTAAAATTTTATACGATAGCTGTTGTGTTAACCCTTTCCCGTACATCATAGCGTCTCACTACATATAGTACATACAGTATTAGGTGTACATATAGTATTAGATATTGTTAGTCCAATTAAAATTCGCATTGGGTTGAATAAACAATCAGAAAGTAAAAATTATAAAAGAAAATTACCTTTCCCATTTTAAATATATTTTTCCTATATTAAAGTAACATGTTTTTACTGATAAGAAAAATTGATAATTGTGTTCGGTATTGATAATTATCTTATATTACATAGGTGAATTTTTTTTCTTTATTTCATCAATACATATCACAAGAGGCATCTCGTCTAGGATCATAGAGGGCGGTTCTCATCATATCTCGTTCCACTTCGGTATCCTTTATCTGATACGCACCATCCAACGACTGTTTATCATCCTTCTGTCATCATCACCCGTTAAACACTGGTGGAATGAACAAACAATACCCAACAACCAAACAAAACGGTCCTTTTCAGGTCCACCTAATCATTATCAAAGAGTTTAACGATGTAATTATCCAAAATCAACAGATAACCAAACGGAATCCTACGTCAATTATGCGGTTGTGTCTCGGACACAACCCTCCTGTGACTTTTTTTTTGCTGCTTCGACTCATCGCTGAGATATGCTTCTGAGCCTCGCAGTTGTCGCAAACTCGATATTGTGCTCATTATGAAACCAATTTATGCGAACTATGATGGGCAGATAACAGCCAATGATGTAATACGCGACCCTGACGAGACTGCCTAATGTCTATCTCTAGGAATAGTGGTGGAAAATATATATAGAGGCATTGGTTTTTTTTTTCAATATTTGATTAATTAATTCAATGTTTTCGAAATAAAAGTGTTACTATCTGCCTGAGAAAGCGAGAATAATCAGCTACTTCTTGAATGGTGTTAACGTTCCCTGTGGAACTTTTGCCGTCTCAACGTATGCATTAACTAGCGTCATTTATTAATACTTAGTTGAGATTTCTTAAGCCAAATAACACGCCTTGAATGTATTCCGAGGGGCAAGCTATTGAAGCCGCGCGACCACAGTGCAAGTCGAAGGAAATTTCTTTGACGAAAAATCCTTCGGCCAGAATGGGAATCGAACCTGAACACCCGGCATGATAATGTGAGACGCTAACCACTCGGCCACGGGTGCACGCCAATCAGCTACACTGCGTTTCATTTATAACTCGATGATAGTTTTAGAATATCGAACTATAAGGGGCTGTCCACATACCACGTGGACAACTTTAGGGAGGGTAGGGGTTATGAAGCTGTCCACGTTTGTCCATGGTGAGGGGGGTGGAGGTACTGTGGTGTCCCGAGTAACGGACGTGATATTTTGTATTTAAAAGACTCGACTGCACGTCTCCGCAGTTGGAGTTATTCTCTATTATATTGTTTCGCTTCTCTCTTC
Source organism: Toxorhynchites rutilus septentrionalis (assembly GCF_029784135.1). Classification (NCBI taxonomy): domain Eukaryota; kingdom Metazoa; phylum Arthropoda; class Insecta; order Diptera; family Culicidae; genus Toxorhynchites; species Toxorhynchites rutilus. The sequence continues at coordinate 193,377,710 of NC_073744.1, forward strand.
GTACGGCTAAATCGTGTGGTGGCTACGTGACCCTTTACGCTTACTCAGCACACACGCGTTCATCGCCTGGGTGGCGTGATCGCGTTATTGCTGATCATTATGTTTGCATAAATATGATGCTTATTGCTTCTTTCGGAAGGGCCGTATCCACCACACGCCCTAATTAGTAAAATAAAAAATTTAAATGATAGGCTTACAATTTTTTACCTCATAATCTTGTTCTTGTACAATAAAAGTGTTTATGATATTGTTTGTTTGCAGAATAATTATTAACTATAACTAATTATGTAGTATATATATATTCGTTTGTTTTATTCTATTTTTTATTATTTTATTTCTTCAATCTCTTACTTCTGTTCCGTATCCACCACACGACCAACTCTATACCTTTTTATTCTGTCTTTATGCACAATATCTGATTTCTTATTTAATTGAATCTTTACATTTTCACCCAAATCATCAAGTATTTTAAATGGGCCTCTATATTTCGCTTCCAGTTTTTTGGAATTTTCGTTCTTGATGAGAACAAGTTCTCCTACTTTAAAATCAGTTTGTTTTTTATTTTCGTCATAATTTGCTTTTCGTTTGCATTTTTGGTGTAATAATTGTTTCCTTGCAGCATCATGAGAATGTCGTAGCTTTAATCTCAAATATGTAGAGTAGTCATCCAGATTGTAGTCAGGTTTTTCTGATATTTCCGTTAAATTTGTGGGTAAATTTGCTAGTTTTCCATACACCAGATAAAAGGGTGTAAATCCTGTGGCAGAATGTACTGTGTTATTGTATGAGAATTCATAGAACGGTAGCCATTCAGACCAAGTGAATAGTTTCCCGTCGCATTGTATTCTCAGATATGTACTCAGTGTTTTATGGGAATTTTCTAAAGCTCCAATGGATTGATGGTGATATGCCGTTGAATTAACTTTCTGTATTTCAAGTATCTTTGCAATATTAGTGAATAGCTCCGACATAAACTCAGTTCCTCTATCAGATGCAATCACTTTTGGTACTCCGTATTTCAAAATTACATTAGTTACAAAAGCGTTCGCAACAGTTTGAGTGCTCTTGTCAGGTATTGGTGTTGCAGTAATGAATTTTGATAATTCGTACTGCGTAGTCAGAATGTATTCAAATCCTTCTGATTTAATCATTGGACCTACTATGTCCAGATAAACTTTTTCAAATGCAGTTTCTGCAGTCGTTGTGATTTTCATAGGAATCTTTGTATTGGTTAGTTTATTCATTTGACATTGTTTACAACGTTTTACAAATTCCTCTATATCTTTGCTCATACCTCTCCAATAGTATCTCTGTTGGATAGTGTTGAGCGTTCTTTTGATTCCTGCATGGCCTGCAGTTGGCAATAAATGAAAATCATTCATAATAAGTAATTTTTCATTTTCGTCCTTGACTTCTTTCATGTGTTTTCCAATTATATATATTTTCGGCATGCCTTTTAATTTTAATGCATTGATGTTTTTTATTAATTCATTTATCGTTGCAACGTTATTTTTTACAATCAATGCTCCTATTTTTTCTTTTTCAGTAAATTCAATGATTCGGTTCATCATTCCCCATCATTCCCCGTGAATTGATGTCGTCATCAAAGGGATTACTATTTTGTTTTTGGAAAACTTTACGTCCTTTGTTTTTTGGTCTATCTCAAGTTCTACACTGTCTATGACGGATGGTGAAGGGTGATCAATCCTTTCTTCACTCGTCATTTCAGATGAACTTTGTTTCGTCGATCGTTCCATAGAACGTGTTGTTATTAGACAATTCTTGTTATTTAGTGATTTAAGTTCTTGGATCGAAATTCGCGATAACGCGTCCGCTATCACATTTTCCGCTCCACGTTTGTAAATCACCTCGAAATCATATTCTTCTAAATCCAATCTAAATTTTGTTAATCGGCTTGAAGGGTCATTAAGAGAAAAAAGATATACTAAAGGTCTATGGTCAGTATATACTATAAACTTCCTTCCCCATAGGTAAGGTCGAAAATGTCGTATACCCCATACCATAGCCAATAGTTCTTTCTCAATAGTAGGATAATTTTTCTCTGCTTGATTGAGCATTTTACTGGCGTACGCAACCGGTCTGTCATTACTATTAGATAGAACAGCTCCAATCGCAATACCAGATGCATCAGTGTGCAGAGAGAATGTATTGTCATTTGAAAAATTCGGAAAATCTAATATCGGTGGGTTCATAAATCTTTTTCTAAGTTCATTGAAAGATGTTTCGCACTCATTCGTCCAGACAAATTGCATATGTTTCCTGGTGAGAAGATTTAAAGGTGCACACAAGAAAGCAAAATTCTTTATATGCTTTCTATAGTAGTTTGCAAATGCCACAAACCTTTTCACTTCGTCAGCAGTGACAGGTCTAGGCCAATTTTTTATAGCGTCCACTTTAGCAGGATCTGGTTTGATTCCGTTCGCTGAAATAAAATGTCCTAGATAGACTAATTGTTCTTGTAGAAAGTTACACTTCGCTGGGTTTAGCTTTAAGTTAACTTCCCGTAATCTTTCAAATATCGTGATTAAGTTCTTGTTATGTTCCTCAAATGTATTACCAAATATAATAAGATCATCAAGGTAAACTAAACATTGTGTTCCATTGAGACCTGACATTGCAGTCGTCATGAGTCTTGAAAAAGTAGATGGGCTTGTTTTCAATCCCATCGGCAATCTGGTCATTTTGTATTGTCCAGTTGCTGTAGAAAATGCCGTCACAGGTCTATCTTCTGTTCTTAATTGACATTGATAGTATCCTTGTGACAAATCTAAGTGCGTAAAGTATTTAGCTCCTGCTAAGGAGTCGATCACTTCTTCAATATTTGGAAGTGGAAACTTGTCATTCTCGAGAATATTGTTGAGTTTTCGATAATCAACAACCAGTCTCCATTTTTTAGAATCATCATCCGATTTTTTGGGTACAAGTAAAATCGGGCAGTTCCATTCAGAACGAGTTTTTTCAATAATCCCGTCTGATAACATTTTCCCAATTTGTTTATCAATCTCCTTCTTTTGAGATTGCGGCAACCTGTATTGTTTTGAATATATTGGCTTCGCATCTTTTTTTAGATTTATTGTTGGCGTAAATATATCTGTTTTTGTTAGCTTATCATCCTTTAAACAAAAGATGTCCGCGTACTTCATACAAATTTTATCATCTGCTTCTCCTTAGTTTGCAGATGTGTCATATTAAGTTCCTTGAGCAATTCGCTTGCCCTATTTGTGTCATACTTAGGAAAATTTATATTTTCGATTTGATTATAATTCTTCAAAGGTTTGACCTCAATGTCTAATGATTTGATACATGTTGGTTTGTCCGCTATATTCACTAACCTTACTGGTATCTTACCATGTTTAGGTGTAGCTAGTGAGTTAGCTATAAAAACTGAAGTTGTGATCTGTTTATTTAAAACCAAACAGTCTTCTTTATATTTAGTCATTACATATGTGATTATTTCTGAACGAGGAGGTATAGTTACAAAAGCACGATTATTAGATATGAAGGGAATTACTATTGTTGTGGGATTGTTTCTCAATTCTAAAGTTAAAGAGTTGAAATTGATGATTGCGTCATTTTGTCGTAGAAAATCTGTACCGAGTAAAGCTGGAACGCTTTCTGGTAGTTTCTCTATAACATGTAACGTAATAGGAAATTTAAATTTCTTGTGTCCTAAATTCACATCAATTGTTCCAATGGAACAAGATGTACCATTTATGCCATTAACTTTCAATGAATTATCCTTACAAATTGGTATATTATCTGGCACAAGTCTTTTTGATATTATTGAACAACTTGCTTCAGTATCAATAATAAAATTAATTGGATCATCTAGTAAGTTCAACGGTATTCGTAGTAATCCATTACATGAGTTAGTCACGAAAAAGTTCGCCAACCACATTGACTTCTTCTTCTTCATTCCGCTGTTGCCTAGTATTGTTCTGTTCTGCTACATTCACGTGAGCATTATTTTGTCTGTTGCGGTTGTTAGTGTTACTATTATTGTTATTGTTGTTGTAATTGTTGCCTCTGTTCCCATTGTTATTATAATTCTGAAAATTTCCTCTGCGGAAATTTCCACGTCCCCTGAAAAATCCGCGGCCTCGCCTGAATCCAGACGCGCGACCTCTCCAATTATTGTAGTTTTCTCTCCAATTATTGTTATGTTCTCCTCTAGTGTATTGCTGAAAATTGCACCATAAAGCCATTTCATTTCTTGGTTTCGATGTACCTGGGTTGCACTCTAAGGCGTCAGAGATAGCTTTGTTTAGGTTAGTGGGGTTTCTAGCCCTCAGCAGAAATTGCGTAGTCGGATCGTTAAGTCCTTCCACAAAAGCTCTGACTGCTATCGGTTGAACAATATTCGTAGCAGCCGCTTCTGATACAAATGTGCCTTGCGACACATGTGCCGAAGCTAATTTCGTTGCCAAATTCTCTATCTCTGTCCCGAAATCCGTAATATTTTTATTCTGTTGCTTTTTTGAAAGCATTTCACTTTCCACGGCTCTTGGTGTAATTTTTACTGCAAATTTATTTTTTAATGTTAAAAAAGCTTCATCTACCGTTTTTGTATTGTCTACGGTACCGTGAGAAGCACCAGATAAAGTAATTTTCATGAATTTTATTATATCTGCCTCTGGTACTTCGGAGGAATAGTCTTTTAAGAGTTGAACACTCTCTATGTAGCTTGCTAAAGTGTTTGCCGATCCATCGAAAGGTTTAACTACTTTAAGGGCTAGCACTAAATCAAGTTTATTCGCCATCTTATTATTATCTTCAAATAAAACGGAAATATTTACATCTATCTGGTTGTCAATGTCTTTATCTAATTTTAATAACTGAAAACTCTCTTTTATAATATGACCCAAAAATCTTATTTTCTCTATAAATAATTTGTCTTTGCTTAGATCTTTGTTCTTATAAATCAATTTATTAATATCTTCACGTATTTTAATTAGTCGATTTCTCTTTAAAATTTTAGTCTCTTTTTTGTGTTTGTTGAATTTCTTCAAGTTGCTGTGCAATCTGACAACTTCTTCATACAGTATAAAAAATTGTTCCATTCCACTCACCAACCTCTCTCTACGTATCAAAAATTTATGTTCCATAATTTTTCAATTCCAGCCTCCGATGCCAGTCCGATGTGAAAAACTTTCATAGCTGCATCCTCTCCTTCCAGTTGAAGTATCTTTTGGAATTCCTTGAAGTGACGAGTCTGTTGACTATTGTTGAATTACCCTCGTTTAATCGTACTATTTCTATCTCCAATCAATCGCTCACTGTATGCACAATTTCTAAACGGAAATCACAATTTCTGTATCCTTGCTTTGTCCATAACTGCATAATCACAATTTCTGTATCCATGCTTTGTCCATAACTTCACTTAGTCCATAAATCTTCTGATTTACTATTGGCTCTAAATTCATATCATCGTTTAGTCCACAATTTTCCGCGTTTTTCCGGCACCCACTACTTTCATATTTGCGCTGATAGTTGGCGAGCGGCTCGTTCAGCTACTCTTTCCGTGTGTTGCCGATTCATTTTAATCACTGCAGCACAATATATCCGGCGAAGAATAGAGCCAACACACATAGCGCCACCGTTTGTGCTGTTTGGTGGGCCTCGCTACTACTCGACGAGGTTGCCGCTACAACCTCATCGGCACTAAAAAAAACCCATTTTTCTATCACTTTAACTTATCACAAAATTGGCAGGATCGCCATGTGGTGTCCCGAGTAACGGACGTGATATTTTGTATTTAAAAGACTCGACTGCACGTCTCCGCAGTTGGAGTTATTCTCCATTATATTGTTTCGCTTCTCTCTTCGTACGGCTAAATCGTGTGGTGGCTACGTGACCCTTTACGCTTACTCAGCACACACGCGTTCATCGCCTGGGTGGCGTGATCGCGTTATTGCTGATCATTATGTTTGCATAAATATGATGCTTATTGCTTCTTTCGGAAGGGCCGTATCCACCACAGTACAGATAATTTCCACGTGGACACATAAAGTGATTTCTTTCAAATACTTTACGTCTGATCTATAAGTTTCTCGTTTCTAATTTATTCAACCAATTCAGCAGTTACTGGTACTGTGTAGAGATGCTAACAAACTGTTAGTATTGTTTAATTAGAAATGCTCCACATTGTTTTCTTCAGCTTCCGTTTGCCGTTCTTGTTGCAAATCGTGACAACAATTTTAAGTGGAAAAAATTGGGGAAAATCAACAAAAACCATCAGCTACTCGCAAAGCCGGCTTTTCTCGAAGAGAGCCATGTTCTGTGTCTGGTGGTATTGGAGTAACGTGCGACCAACAATTTTGGAATTTGGCTGGAATGCGCTTTTCCACTCACCGTATTCACCGGATATAGCACCTTCAGATTATTACTAATCCAGACATGGGTCATGCGGACCCAAATGAATTTATTTTTCAAGTTTACCTTTCCTTGAAAAAAAAAATATCTTTCCTTGAAAAAAAAATTCGCAACTTTTTTCCCCATACTATCTGTTTTTCCGATGCTGTCAAACGTTTCTCCTTTAGAAGGAGCAAACGTTTTCTTGACTCGGGCTTTGTTTACTTACCTTTTGTAAACGAACTAGAAATTAAATAAATATTTTAAACTGGGTAACTCATATTTTTAAGTTGTTTTAATGAAAGAAAATAGTTCAAATAATATAGTCTTAGTGTTCAGAATCATAAAAAAAACATAAAAACATTTGGCTGGAAGTAAAATTGAATTAAAATTAAGTTTAGAGAAGTTTAGAAGTCAACAATACTGAAATTTCAGTATCTATTAAAATGTCTTGCTTTTATCATTTTAACGCTAGCATTAATTGACCAAAAAATGTAGCTAATTCATTTTATTTAATTCGATTTATTTTGCCTTTAATAACAATACTTTCTCTATATAGTGGATTATTATAAGAAAAGAACTTTTTATAAAAAAACACTTTTTTCCCCTCCCGACATTTCTATTTGATTCTGTTTGACAACCAATTTGATTCTATCCGCATGACTCAGATTCAGACTACTGCCCAATTCTTTCAAGCGCAAGAACTCCGATTCTTTGGATAGTATAAAAAACACAATGATAGTTTTTTGACGAAAGATTGTAGAAAATATGTATAATTAAGTTTTTCCTTAAAACCGGCGCGAGCTTCCGACCAACCAAATATTTCCCACGCAATTACACAGGAAGATCATTGGTACACTACCCAGCCTAGTTTTGTTTTCTGTAGAGGTGGGTTGTATCATTGTTGATAAGACGATACCGAATAGCAAATATCAATTTCAAACTTATGGGGTGATGAATCTACGGATCAGCTACGTGAATGGGCTCTGAAATTGGCCACTGATTGACGACTTTGAGATCAAGCGACAACTTGGGTGTTGAACGATCCAAAATTACATCACATTACGAAACTTTTGCATAACTTGAACAGCGTGATGGCAATTTTGCTATTGCAACCATGTAATCGTGACTTTTCGAGCCAGCGAAGCTGTTGGGAAATTGAATTCCTTGCAGAGAGTGTGCGTGATGCAGTTTGTTTGAGAGCTACAATGTAGAACGGCTCGACACACATGTGGGCGAAGCTATCGAATACACTTATTGTAGCATTTTTAGATTATCGACTAGAGTGAGTTAAAAGAAATTGTGCTTTGCGATCGTGGGATCTGATATTGGAATGGTTGAAAAACGGGAGCTTCACGCAAACGAGTGTGAAGCAATTCCCTGCAGACCTTTTCGTAAATTCATAACGAAATGACTGAACAACTTTGAGATGCAGGATTTACACCTATGTCAGAAAAAATTATAGCATTTTTCATGCACAGAAACTAGCCGAAGACAACATAAATGGAATTCGAAAGGAACTGACGAGCGATACAAAAAATCTCCCGGTTAATGTTTAAGAGGTCAAAGAATAAAGAACAAATCACTACTATGGCATTAGGCACCAATGCACCATAACGCTAAAGAATACGGATTTTGTCTCTTCTAATGTAGCGCAAAACATACTCATAAAATATTACAAGTAACATAACCTCGGCCCGTGACTATTTCAATCTTTGAACATCATCAATCATATCTTTACTCATTGAACATCATCAAATATCTTTATTTATTTATTTATTTGTCAATTCATCAACGGGCTTTAAGGGCCCCAATGGTGTACTTAGAAGTATATAAGAATCTAAATCTGAACATGAATCAATTACAATTAATTACATCAAATTACAGTCATCACATATTGAAAATACACATAAAAGTAGTAATCACGTGGCAGTTTGTTCTGTGAAAAAAGAGCTAAATCTCCGACGAAGAATCGTTCGGGATAGATGGTAATCGAACAGCCTAGCTACCCTGTTGAAAAGTCTTTGCAGACAACTTAATCCACCGAACATGCCGTAGTTTGTACGTTGTGTGGGCAATCGTAACATCGAGTTATTTCGGAGAGCGCGAGGTCGAACGTTGAATTTTATTTTTTCCAGGAGAACGGGACTATCGATGCGTCCTTGTAAGGTATCGGCTATCATCAAAGCTCTGGCTGTGTTTCTACGAACCGACAAAGGTTCCAAGCTGATCAGCTGACGACTCTGGTAACTCGGTAATCGGAGGGGGTCAGTCTCATAGTATCTTATAGTAATCCTACGTCAACTATTCAGTCATGGTTCGGAAACAACCCTTAGTTTGCTTTTTTGTTTTTCAAAAAAACATAAAATAGAAAATAGAAATGAAATGATATTCAAACGCAATTCAATTATTTTCTTGAAAATAGAATTGTCCACGTGGACAAAAGGGGAGGAGTATAAGAAATGTCCACGCTTGTCCACGGAGGGGGAGGGGGGTGTATGAAATCGTGCTTTTTCTGTCCACGTGGTATGTGGACAGCCCCTAATGGGAAAACATGATGTAAATTAGAGATGAAACGGATATCCGGTAACTATCCGGTATACGGCCTATCCGGTCAATATTTGCTAGCTGACCGGATACCGGATATTAGAAAATATAAATAATTTCTCATTAACATAAGATAAACCACAAAAAAAAAGCTCATTAACATCATTCATAATATATATAAATAAAAATGGAAGGCCAATTGTGTTGCTAAGCGCAAAACCCGAAGACGGGAAGGTCCATTTTGAGCCGTCTTAATTTTGTTGTATTTTGCCCATAGAACAATATTATGATGAGAATAAGTTTAGAAATTTGTTCTAAACAATTCATAACAAAACAATAAAGTTCGCCGGGTCAGCTAGTTAAAAATAATATTTGATTACTGAGATGCCAGATTTTTGACGTAGAACTACGTCTTTCAGGAAGGGTGCCAAATCAGAAAACAAGTCACGTTTTTATGAAATAAAGTTAACGTGAATAACTATTTTCACTGTGAACTAGTTCTCATGATTTGCATACCAATCGAATCGGAGAAATTTGGAGCGAGTCAGCAGTCGTGTAGTTCGATGTCCCCCTTCAATCTCACCAAGTTTCGCGGTCCCATCAGTACTTGTTCGGTTTCCTAGCAACGATAAAGTTCGATCTGTACGAGAAGCGCGTGTCAACTGTTACGTTATTCAAGTGCAGGAAGAACACATCTACGAGCTGCTCAAACCGTCTTCTATCAATAAACGATTCGTGAATCCTCCTCAGAAACTAGGGGCCAAGCTGGAGGAGCGTGCCTGTGGACGTTCTCATTGGAATTATCGTTAAAGAAGTCTATCGAGAAGCTGATGCGATTGACGATTGGACTTAGCTTTTTCGACTCTGCATGAAGAAGAGATGGTCGAATAATTTTGCCAAAAAAGTTAATTCTGGATATTTTTATGCCACTAATAAAAGTTTCGGGTTTTTTTTACTCATTTTGTTCTCGAGTTATGAATTTTACAGGTATAGAACTGAATGCTTTCTAATTTGAAATAAAAAGTGAGTCAAAAGGTACCAGTTAAATATGTATATTTTACATTTAATTATGGAAAGTAGTGGGAAAAAAATCATTGCGGGCCGCGGCTATAATGAAAGTTCTAATACGGCCCGAACCATGTGTATACCTGGCCATCACTGGGTTAGAGGATATCACACTCTATACGACTTGAATGGCCACATGATTCACCCCACCCCGCCTTACCCCACATGACTTCAGTATCAGCTTTTTTATACTTCTTTTGATTTATTATTTAACGTTATGAAAAGAAAAGTAAACATTCTGAAAATATCCTAGAAATCAATGCTGACATAATGAATTGCTTCAATACGGGAGACTTTGGGAAATTATATAGAATTCAGAAGCATATGACGCTTTGTCGTACAAATTTATTTGTCATAATCAAATATTTAATGTATTTGTCTTCAGGCAAAGTCATCATTAAAACGTGTAATATGTAGTTACTCAAGCATAGCCTTTATTTCTGCATCAAACGCGACATCCCCGCATGTATCACCCTCGTCATCTTTTACGGTTCGATCGGCGCCAGCATCGATTAGCAGCTTCAGACAGTCCCGGTTTCCACAGCTGGATGCGTAATGCAGAGCAGTCTGTCCAAAAGAATCGTTCAAATTAATCTTAACCTGTGGAACATCGAGTATTAATCGTAGGATTTCAACATTCCCCCGATCGGCAGCCCAGTGAATCAGTCCCAGTCCTTCGTCATCCAGTTCGTTAATCACCGCATCGATTCCATCCTCCCGTAAAGCATTCCGAACATTATCCGTGTCGCCTTCCTTAATGAAGTCAACTATTGATTTATCTTCCGATCCGGATCCGTCTTCCTCCAGGGCGAACGTTGAAACGGAAACCCACGAAGCTTTCTGCGGTTTAAACGTATCGTCATCCTGACCTTCGGGATCCCAATCCGGGTTCAGCTTGCCCAAATGCTGAACGTAACTCTTCATGGCGTGCTCTTTCGACATCTCACCCAGCTCGCTCCAAGCGGTCCATTTGGCCCGACCGCTCATATTAAAAATCCCAGGTTTTGGAATATCGCATTTCCCAACCATTGCTTGCTTATAGAAACCATAAAATCGAAGCAATTCTTTCTGCTCAAGCTGATCATGGCCACGTTCGATGAATTTAGTTGCTCGCGTGAACTCCTCCTCAAGCAGATCTGCTTCATCTGCCTCCAAATCTGACATCTTACACCTTAAACAATATTTCTACTAACGTACGAACTAACGATAGACCACGTCTATTCCGACTGCTGATAGAAGATAGTGGACTGCTCTAGAACGTGTTTCTGCTTCTTCTCCAAGTTCTCCAGCGCAGAGCGCTTCTGGAAGACAATGAATCCGTACCCCTTGGAGAGACCGGTCTTCCGATCGAAGATAACCTGAGACCACGCGATCCGACCAAACTGGGCAAAGTAATTACGCAACTCGCGATGGCCCACCGTCCACGGAATGTTACCAACAAAGATCTTGAGCGAACGAGAAACAGCAGCGCCTGGGGCCATGTCCGCTGAGTGCCGTTAGAAAGGAAAGCTACCGAAGAAAGGACATATTCATTCAGATGTTTTGATTGATTGAAATAGGATCAAACTGCCGGCAAAACTCACCTTTGCGATGAAGTTTGCAGAAACACACGCGAGCAGCACATTCGGTTTTGTTTACTCAGAATGATTTCTTTTCCTGAGATTCGATCAGTGACAGATATTGGAACGCCCTTCGGGAACATACACAAAAATCTGCTTTACCGATGAGTGAGTTGCCAAAATGGAATTGTTGCACTGTAAGGGAATTTTAAAAAATTAATTCTGGAATCCGATCGGATTTGACATAATTTAATTGGGTTTCTCGATTTCCTTCCAATATGCATGATATACATGATTTTTAATGTATAATTTTAAAAAAAAGTTTACCAATTTGAAAATAGTTTAACTAGTATAACTTTAAAGCACTTAATGTTGAAAAAAAAAAATCAAACAAATGGAACCGAATCAAAATAAAATATACATTGTCACTATTGATTTGATCCCTATAATTCAATAATCTTTTGCTTTGTATACCAAGTATGAAGGTGATAATTCTTCAGACAGCCCCAAACCTCACGCATTGCTGAAAAATACTTTTTTAACAATTGTTCGAGATCGCGAATAAATTTGATTCGGCCATTCTTCGAGCTTTGTGCTGCTGGAACAGAAAAAAAGCAAACGTTTTTGACGTAGGATTACGTCTTTCCGGAACATATGGGGATACAAATTGAAAATCGAAAATCGAGCACATCGTGAAAATTGTCCAATTTCAAACGCTTATTGCTCAGTCATTTCATGATGGATTGATGAGATTTTTGCGTCAATAAATTTCGACACTCCATAACAATTTTTTACATTGAATAAAGTAAAATATGTCATGAAACTAACTATCGAACAATTGAAAAATCTCAATCCCTATCCTAACGGAAATACCCACTTCAGATTGGTCGAAATTGACGATACATGCGGCGGCTCATGTACTTTCAATTATAAGTCAGTTATTTCCTGATGTACTTACGAGATATTTGCACCAATCGATCTGAGCACTTCATAACAATTCACCACAATGGATAAAATAATATATCATATGAAACTAACTATAAAACAATCGAAAAATCTCCAAATGCATATCCATCCACCTCGTTCTGATTGGTCGAAATTGAAGATACGGAGAAATCGGCATTGCAAATACATCAAAGTAAAGGGAATTTTCGTTCCCACCGAAGTGCATTCCCTAACAGAGACATCAAAACCAAGCTGCCGATTTCCGGCATTGCAAACACATGAAAGTAGGGGGAGCTTTTGTTTTCACCGACATGTATTCCCTAACAGAGATTTCTAATTCAAGGTACCTGGGGGAAATGAGCATATAAATACCCTCGTGGTCGATAGTTTAACAAACGACGCCCACAAATAGAAGGTGCTCATTGTAACTAGCGTGGGCATTGCTGATTGCATACGGGAGCAAGCAAGTTGGGAGCGATGAGCGATTTTTTTTAAATTTTTGTTCCAATAAGAATCTTTTGATGGATTGATTGAAGAATGATGTTTCAATCAACTGATCGTAGAAAGAACATAAGTAAAATTTAAATTTTTGGATCTATGTTGGTTGCTTCGTGAAATTTCATATCAATGACCGATCATGCATTGCAAAATTGTATATGGTAGCGGTTGTGTTAAATTGACTTGAAATATGAAACGATTTTTTTTCTCCCAAGGAAAGTTCATGCGACGAGAAAAAGTGGGAAAATGAAGGAGTTCCGTGTCTCGTTGGGTTTAAAGCGAAACTGAAAATGGATTGAATAAACACTCAGAAAGTAAAAATTATAAATGAAATTATATTTTCCATTTCAAATATATTTTCTCTATAATAAAGTAACACTTTTTTTCTGGTGAGGAAAATTGATAATTGTGTTCGATAATGATAATTATCTTATATTAAATGTAATGATGATTTTTTTCTTCATTTTATCCATACATAACACAGGAGCCATCTCGTTCAGGGCCACAGAGGGCGACTTTCATCATATCTCATTCCTCTTTGGCATATTCTATCGTGATACGCACAATCAAATGACTGATCACCATCCTTCTATCATCATCACTCGGTTGTGAACACTGGTAGAGTGAACAAACGATACCTAACAACCCTTTTCCGGGCCACCAAATCATTATCGAAGAGTTTAGCAATGTGATTCTTCAAACATAGCCAAACAACAGATACCCTAACTGAATCCTACGTCAACTATGCGGTCGTGTCTTAGACACAACCCTCCTGTGACTTTTTGACGCATCTTTGGAGTCGTTATCTCACGGAACATTTTAGTTACGTGTAGGATTTGGGGCAAATTCTCAACAGCAGAACGTGGGAAACAGTTCCAAACCAAAGCATTTCTTTCGTCGTCATGGTTGCACGCGTCTGTATAGCCTTTTTGCTTCGTTAAGTGCGATTCACATACAACATCCCCCGGCCAGAACGGGAATCGAACCCGAACACCCGGCATGATAATGTGAGACGCTAACCACTCGGCCACGGGTGCACGTATTGTGTATCAACGAAATAAATAAACGGTTCCCGATATGAAAACTGCTTTATTAAGTTCCACTCTTTTTTTTTTTTTTATCCCATCCGTTTATTAGACTCATTTAGCAATTCAGCTGTCACAGAGCCGAATTTATTCGTATACATTTTTTATGTTAAGATAACTATTGTTGTATATTATTTAGGCTTAAGATTCCTATCCATCGATAAACATTTGTTTTTTTTTTATGTATAACACAGTAGCTGTTTAGGCCTAAGAATATTCCAATTCTATCGATACACAACACATGCCGAGTATTCCATTTCTATCGATACACAACACATGCCGCCTTTTTTCGGCGTTAGAATATTCCTATTGTTCGAATGTTCACAGTTGGACTGTTCACAACGGGACTGCTGATATGAGGCTTCCATTGCTGTGTTAGAATTAGCACCAATTACCGATGCAGCAGATCGTAATGTGAGCGGTAAGGGACTGGGATTACCGACACATGATGATTGTTGCGTGGACGTAGTAGCTAGAATAACACACAAAGATGGTCAGTTGAGGGGCCCTGAGTTATTAGCTCATGATCGTTCGCTTAGTAGCGGACACGCAACCAATTAGGCTACGAAAACCCCCCAGTTCCACTCTATCACTACGTATTCGTTTTTTTATAAACTACAAAAGAGTGGAGAAAAAATTGGCATTCAAAGTATAGTTGAAAAACACACGGTTTGTTTACTTTTTCCTCATACATCCATAAAATCCGCTAGACAGCGACATCATGCCATCTATGTCGCGAACTGATAAATATGTGCAAAATATGCCAGAGAAGCTTTTTAAAAAAGTTTCTTCAACTGCAAAGCAGCTTTTGTACCTTTGGTACTTTGTTAAGCTCAACTGTTTGCTGAACTGACTCAAATGAAATCGAACAAATTCTTGACAAACGTTTAGAACGTTCTTCAGACAGTGGCATTTGCCAACGATTCCTTTAGGAATATCTTACTGTAGTAGTAAGATAGAAGGCAATCTTGCATTACATTTATAAGTGGTTTCACCGAGCAAATTGTTCGATAGAAGATCATCGATGCAAAGGCCACGGGTTTGAATCTCGGCCATTACATTGATATTTTTCAAAAACTCATCAAAATCTGTACAAATTTAAACACGTAACCATAGAAGACTCTAACAAGCGTCTAACAAGGTGTTAAACATCGAATTCTATCCATAAAAAATTGGTGAACGAGAATAATAATATCAGACAAAGATCATCTTCTTTTATTGCACTCTAAATCCACTCAGAAAATCAAAATATGGTCGAATAAACATTTCCATCACACCTTGTAATTGGATAATAGTTTTATAATTCACTTTAAACTGTGTTTAAAGAACAATATTGGCTACATTGGTTTGAATAGAGGTTTTGTTAGAGGCGAATGAACTGAAAAGTTGAAACCCTCTTAAAGCCAAAAAAGAAGAAGAAGAAGAGGTTTTGATGACAAATAGTTCATGTATTATTAAGCATTGATCTGAACGAAACTACTAGAAAACGTCACACTGATGAGGAATTGTTAGTTTGGTTCTTATGTCAATACATGCACTGTATTGGGTATTATAAATCAAGGTTGGTTAAGTTAGAATCCGGAATCACTACACTGGAGAAAAACTTTATTAAATGCAGCTACCAAATCTTTAGTAGTTGAAACATTGGTAAAATGTACACATTTTTTGTACATATTACCAAAATTCGGTAAAACTGATGTCAGATGCAAAGTTCATCCATACCAAAGATTCGTATGTTTTACTACATAGCATTTGTAACCTTGTGTGTTTTCATGCTTAGCAAAAGTGTGTATGCAGTCGTCATTTCTCTACTGGAATCGAAGCGATTTGGAGGTAAGCATTTTGTTTTTGCTCTGATTCACTGTATCTAAATATCTTTTTTTCAGCTTCTAATCGTAGATAACCATTTATTCACATAATATATGGCATGTTGGAGCAACGTAACAGTAACGAAAATTATCGAGTGGAAAAACTAAAATTAATCAACAAAAATAAAGTCCGTGCTCCGCTTGTTCGTAGTGATTTCGCCAACAGCACTTCCTCGCGATCGAATTTTGCAGGTAAACAGCTTCATGATACAATTATAAAGAAGCCCCTTCAGCTAAAATCCGCCACTTCTTTATTTCTACAGAAGTACTCTAGCGAAAACACCACACAAGAGAGTACCGAGAGACAAAATTCTTTCACTATTTTCACCCCTCAGGAAGTGGAGTGCAGCTGGGATAGCGAAATCTGCTTTCGAGGAGATTCGCTAGATTATGTTGTCCAGTATAATTGCTTATGTGCAATTTGGAATTCGGAGGTAAGAATTTTGTTTTCATTGAATATAAATTTGAATCCGTCTCCTCGGTCGAGAAACCTTGCATATTTCCGCCGGGGAGAAGCTATTTTTTTCTTTTTTTTTGCAGCTGGCAATAAAAACTAATATAAAATCATTAACATGTTTATGTTTCTTGTTTTCATCATGACATGGGAGAAAACATATGTAGGGAGAGTGCTGCGTTCTGGTACTGTCGACCCAGCAAACATTAAATCGCATAACAAGCGTATATATAACATCATATGCCCTAAAATTTGGTTGGCATATAATGCGCCTAACTTGCATATGCATGCAAAAGTGGAGGCCATATACATACATGGCAAATGTTTACCGAATTTGTTTGGATGAATATGCAACTTTGACCGGCTATAATAGCGATTATGTTGGAATTGAATTGCGATCTAATATGAATATATTCATGAATTGTCAAAGCACCAAATACGACTTTTGCCATACTCATATACGATTTATTACAGACATAGAAAAAAACAAATGGCGCAAAATATTTTCGTGAAATGTTTATTACAACCTCACGAATCGCCATGTTAATATATGAGTATTTATGTTCGTAGAAATAATAATTGTTTGATTGACTTGTGTTGGGAGTGCAATATGAATATTTAAAATGCTACAGATTGATGTTTGGTGAAAACTGCTCCGATGTGGGTTCGAACTCCGGTCGTCTGGATTATCATCCACCAGCTATCTCGCGCAGCTATCTGAAATTTAATTCAACAGCAGTTAAAACTTTCGAGTGCATCATTGACATTTCAATATGATGTAATATGTTCTTTATTAGGATCTAATATGATTTACTGTTTCATGATTTTCTTCAGCATGCAACACGATTTACTACAGTACTGAATCGATTTAAATTATACTCTTATACGACACACAAACTGCATCAGCGTAATATGCGCATATGATGCGGATTAAATATATTTTACGACAATGTACATCATAAAACTGATGTTTATTATACCGAATTGCGACTTAATTTGATAATGGTATATAAAATCGAGTTTTTACATTTTATGCGATTTCAAATATACACGATACATACTTTGATTGATATTATATGCGATTATGATTTATTCGGATTTCTTGTAAGACTTGGCACGTGCAAAATTATACGATTTAATGTTTGCTGGGGACTGTTTGTTAATACAGAGGTGAAATTTACAGAATTTCTTGCTGTTTTTTCCATCCCAACGAGTTCATCGAAGACAAGAAGTCATATTTACTGTAATCACGACGGCAGACAGTAGGCGCAGTACTCGGAATCGTGGCAAGGGTACAACGAAGGAACTATTACGACGAATTGAATGAGAAAGTAACTACATTTGGTTCCCCGTTTGTCATAATTTGAAATCTTAATCTCTCGTTTTAGTTCGTACGAATCACGAATCATCAAAAGCTCTAAATTGAAGCAACGAGAAAATGGTTTTATATGCAACGAAAGGCAATACTGGTGATCACACAAGCCAGCCGGATAAACAATCATCTGCTGAATTACTAAAGTGTGCCGATTGTCTGCTAATCAGCTGTCACTGTCCCCAAAGGAAGAAAAACAGATCGATGTAGTCAAGAACGGAACTATTGTTTTTATTATATTACAATGTTATGATTATTATTATGTAACTGTTAATGTAGAATTACTGCTTTTGTATATAGCATAAATTATTAGTTACATAGCTTTTTAAATGAATATAGTTAATTAGAAATATTGTCTCAACCCTTATATTGTTCCATTGGTGGACCAATAAATCTGCCATTATTAAACCGACGAATCGCTTCTGTTCGGCCAATATTGATCCAATATCGGTATAAAAAATCGTAATTTTTGCTTGACATATTTGTTTACCAATTGTTTTTCGTAAAATGTACCAATGATTAGTAGGGTCGAAAATCACTAATGAATTGGTAACATGTACCAAAAAATTGGTCATATTTACTAAATATTTCTCTCAGTGTACTCACTTTAAGTAGCGGTCATAGTAGGCATGTCTGAAATCTTTTGACAGTCATTTATTTGAAAAAGTTTTTTTTGTTTGGAAAAAGTTGTGCAGGATGGAAGCCGAGAGAAGAAATTTATTTTTGGACACCCACATTCAAAATGCGGCGTGATCAGGTACTAAAATTAAGAAAATCACTGAAAGTGGCTAGATCGACCAGGTATGATGTGCTGGCATATTTCTGTTGAACCTACAACTGTTGTTCGGCTGGATCAGGGAACGCGTTGTAGTGGAACTCACGACCGAAAGCTACGGAGAACAATTAAGGCGAACCCGGGACTCTCGGACTATGACATCGCCAAGAAAGACAATTCTAGCCAAAGTACCATCCGAAGAATCCATATGCGAGAATTTTGCGTGTAAATTTTGCGTGTAAACAACCAACCAGGATTCTAAAGACAGAATCTGGTAGCCAGAAGACGCACTCGAAAGTTGTACAACAAGGATTTGACGAAGTACGAAGGATACATGCTGACGGGTATATGTACGTGAAGATAGATTTCGGACAGCTCCTAGACATGAAATTCTATAAGGCCACTGTCAGAGTAAATGTCCTCAGCAAATTAATGTTCGTTTTCGCTGATAAATTTACCAGGGAGTTCTTGATTTGGCAAGGGATTTGGAACTGTGGATAGAAAATCAAGATTCTCACCATAAACAAGAGTACTTACGGGACGGATCACAAACAATTATCTGGATGTCAAGGAAACATGAGGTTTAACGTTGCCTAGATAGGATGTGACGCTTTTCGTATTGTCCAATTCTGGTCGTTTCTTCTGGATACTTCTGGTTTTCAATTCGTTCTGTTGCGAGAAATACACTATGATTATTTTTGATTAGTGTTCTGATTTGGTCGTCAGTAGCGACTCGAACTTTCCAGAAAACTCATACGATGATTCGTAAAGATTTAATTTTTAGGCGAAGCGACAGAGCGACAATTAATTTTTTTTCACATGCAATATGTTCCTATCGGATAGACAGCCACATGAAGAATGAAAAATCAATCCTGTTTTTATACCCACTATTGCCGTTCCATGCATCGATGGCTGTGGAAAATTAATCAATGGAATATCGACGCAGGCGCGGCTCCTGCTTGAAATTATCTGAATTTAAAAAACAACAATCACGTTGGATGGCGAAGCAGACTTCCCTCTCAACCAACTTTCATCCCAGAAAGTACGAATGCAACAGGTTCAGGTACCCTTTCCACAATCTCTGTTCATCGTCACAATAAACCGGTAGGGTTGGATTGGATTGATTTTTTTTTCCGTTAGCCGGATTTCCAGATGGAATGATATTAGCACCGGGAAGGGAAATATTTTCTCCCATCCCGTAGAACACGGAAGCGCAAAAAGTGTGTCTAATTTTCTCAATGGAAGATATTCGACTGTCTCATTCCCGCGCAAAGCTAGGATCTCAGGATGCTCGAGGAGGACTGCTACCTTACGCCCGAAAGCACACGTTCTCGTCTAGGATAATTCGTTGCAATCAATAGACAACTTTTTACCTATCGTCCTTTTGGACTCGCTTCATATTTACAACGGCGCGCGCACAAACACAGTTAAAAGCATTCTTCAAGTTCTCGATACGGAATCAATGAAAGGGGCGAATTTTGGTATAAAATTAGGATGGGCTATTTTAGTGCAATTTATGATTGTCCCAAAAATATTATAATTTACTCATTGCTAACAGCTGTTCGAAAATAAACATTCCGTTGATTCGGCTGCCTTCGGAAATGCTGCACTTTCCTTACTGAAACCAACCACGTGCAGATGATTCCAGCAATCGATAAATTGCATGATGCAGACGCCGCTCGCACAAAGCAGAAAGTAGAACGCTCTCCGCACGGAAAAGGGATGCTGTTTAACATAAAACCGTGGAGGTGCAGCTAAATCAATCCGTTTCAACGACTGAAGCGGGGGAAACAACTTTTACTAAGGGGTTCATAGATTATTTTCCATTACATGAGGGTGTGAACTATGGAATTTTCTCCGGTTGCTCGGGGTAGACGATACGCACACGCACACACAATTGATAGCTCCTGAAGAATTCTGAATCCTGTTCCGAAGGAATCCCACTATCGGAAAAATTCATCCTAAGAGGTGATCGATAATGGATTGCAATTAACATTGGAAATCTGCAGTAAGTAGTTTGAACTTTTCTCTAGTCCTTGGCAGATCTTCACACGACGTTACATTATTCACACGAATAGTTTTGAGGGTTTCTTGGGCAAGAAAAAAATTAAAATATTTCAAATGTATTCGTGGTTTTTCGTTCAATTTTCTTCATTGAAGATCCAATATAATCAAGTATATACCGTCTATTATTATTTACAACCTTTCGTCATTTTTCGAGTGATTTCATAAATGCATCTGTGTAGAATTTCTGTGGTTTATCGATGAGAAACTTTTTCACTTCTACTTTACAAACTTTTTCTTGTGTAGCACTGGTTTCGTCACCTGTCATTAAAAAGACAAAAGCGGTATAATATTATCCAGCATACTGAGCATACTACCCCTGGCCCGACTGGCTCAGTACTTTTTATTTCATCTTATGTTTACAATTACATTTTCTTATTTACTAACTTAATTTTTCGGGTCGCGCTAGAATCGTACGCACACGTTTCCGTGGTGCTGACTTTGCGCGAACCGCTGTTGTACAATCAAAACCGCTATGTTGAACTTGCCCCTGGAAATTTGACGAATAAACAAAACTAAAGTGGGGCCGGTTCGACATAAGCGGGACTTATAAATTAAATAAGGGCGCTACACTTGAATGGACCAAAAATCTTTACCAAGCTCCCTAAATATTTGGCGCGTTACAAATACGTGTAAGGCCTCGCTTTGTCATGATGAAAAACAAACTTTTCAGTTCACCAACTTTGGTATTTTTTTCTTAATTGCTTCGTGTAATCTATTCAATTGTGCATAGTAGAGCTCTGAACCAATCGTGAGATAGTAAGGCAATAACCTTATGATACACTTAATAAACTTTAAAATGGACGACTCCTTCCCTTCCCACCACGCACGACATCACCTAAGGGGAGATGGGGTAATACGGACATGTTAAGAAAAAACTTCAATTGTATCTTTGGAAACTCATGTTTCCCAGAACTTAAATGCAGTTTCATGCAATTCAATATACACTGGATTCTTTGTTACGCGATTTTTTTTGCGTGATTTTTTTTACGTGATTTGCTCAGAATTACACGATTTAATTTTGCGCGCCCGCAAATTCTAGTGGTAGAGAGTAGAGTAGAGAGTAGAGAGCAGAGAGAGTAGAGAGTAGAGAGTAGAGAGCAGGGAGAGTAGAGAGTAGAGAGTAGAGAATAGAGCAGAGAGAGTAGAGAGCAGAGAGGGTAGAGAGCAGAGAGAGTAGAGAGCAGAGAGTAGAGAGAGTAGAGAGCAGAGAGAGTAGAGAGCAGAGAGAGTAGAGAGCAGAGAGAGTAGAGAGCAGAGAGAGTAGAGAGCAGAGAGAGAGCAGAGAGTAGAGAGTAGAGAGTACTCTCTTCTTTCTACTCTCTACTCTCTACTCTCTACTCTCAACTCTCTACCCTCTGCTCTTCATTTTATACTCTTAATTTTCTACTCTCTACTCTCTACTCTCTACTCTCAACTCTCTACCCTCTACTTTTTATTTTATACTCTTAATTTTCTACTATCTATTCTTTGTTCTCTACTCTTACTTTCTACTCTATACTCTCTTCTCTCTACTCTACTACTAATCAATCAATCAACCAACCAATCAACTCAAACACACACACACATACATGCACACACTCACGTCCGTGCTTTTGGACACTTTTTTTGCGTTTTTACTTTGACCGATTTGCTCGAAATTGCGTGATTTTTTTTACGCGATTTGCTCGAAATTAAGCGATTTTTTTTGCGCGCACTCATCTATCCCGTAAAAAAGAATCCAGTGTATTGTTTTTCTACATAATTGGCCAAATGTTTCACTAAAAAGTGTTTTTCAATGTTTTTTTTTTACTGAAATTAAAACAAACCAAAATGTACAGCATTATTTCGATACTGTTAATATGGACATATAGTGGGGGGAATATGGACAGGTTTGTAATATACGAAGAGGCTATGTAATATACGTAGAGGCTTATCGCTCGTGAGCGGAATAATTTTATTCAACCATAGTCTGAACTCATCACGAGATCCGTTAAATGATGAAAAAAAATCTAATTAATCCTTCTGGAAGTGATATTGTGCTTTACAGCAGTGTAAACAGACAGACCCTCAACTATTTTACTTTTGGTTCCGGTCGGCTTCTAAACAGTTCACCTTTGACGATTTGATTTCCGTTCATAGACGCAGGGCATTCTCTAGGAATAGATTAAACAGACTTTTCACAGTCCATCCCACTCCCACTGGCAACTGTCCGTTCCACCCCACCAGGACAATTATTTGAAAATTTAAATTTTCACTCACCAATGAATTCACTTTTCCGTACATACCGAATATCGCTTCTCTGTTAACTCACAAACCGAAATATAATCAGCGAATTGAAATTTGATATAAAACCTCTCAAAATGTTTAATATCGGAGCCGCTAAAATTACATCCACACGTGGAATCATTTATGATTTTCGATTTTTGTTTTTCTTTTCCACTTTTTGATCAGTATGCATTGCCATAGGGTGGTTTAAGAATTATAGAATAACATGAACACCTTCATTAACAGAAATCTGAAATTCCAAATGTAACTATACAAATCAACCACCTGTCCATATTACCCCCACTGTCCGTACTACCCGCAGTTCCCATATATGGTTCGGAATATGGCTCATTTTTTGCTTTGTGTTTTGTTTATCTTTGCTTCATATAAACTGGCTGTCAAACACTAAGACAAGACGTGACAACTGGCTTCTTACTCTTCTCTCTGTATTTTCATCGACCAAGTGCTAGATAACGGGTGTTAAATAAAAAATGAGAATTTTTTCAATCACATATAAATATTTTTTTTTTCATCGATTTCAGTATTTTTTATTAATAACATAATGTATTTTCTTCAAAAAAATGTCAGTGAATGTTTAAGTAAGGGCTGTGGTCTGCTTTTCGACGCAACTTTGTCGCGATGCTCTCACAAGAACGTTGTACGGAACTTACGTCCATTTTCCGGATACAATTCCGGATTCTTGTTGTCAGTTGCTTCTTGTCCTTGGCCCTCTAATTGTTTTTATACACTAGGGCACTGAGTGAGCCAAAGAAATCCTCTATTGGGCGGCACTGGGGCAAGTTTGTTGGGTTACGATCTTTCGGCACGAATGGTATCTTTTTCTCCTCAAGATACGCCAGCGTCGTCTTCTTGGCGTAATGGGAAGACGCATTGTCCGGTCAGAAGACGTACTTCCCATCCGCGTGATGCTCGTTCTGGAACGGCAGCATCGGGGCACTCTTCTCGATAGATTTGTTGGTTGATTGCCAGACCGCTCGGCTTAAACCAAGGCTTTGAAATGCCCCGGTCGGAAATGGCGATGTACAACATAACCTTTTTTTCATCTTGAGGGTCCGATGGATCAATACGTGGGAGCAGCCATATTTCCGGCCGGCGTCACGCAGGCTGGTTGCGTCCTTGTTGTCAAACAGCTTCTTTAACGATGTCTTCCTCAGCTTCGTCATTATCGTCACCGGACGACCACTTCCGACCTTCCGCTCTACGTTCAGGGAACCCAGGATACGATATACCGTACTGACAGGTACATTTTCTTCCTTAAAATGTGCCACCGTGAACTCTTTTCCTTGCTGGAAATGCGTTTCGTTGAACCGTACAATGCGTTCGCGGAGCACGTGCTGTTTCGACGCCATCTTTGCTTTGACTAAATTCAAACTCGCAAAACCAAACACGCCTACTGTTTCTAGGGAGCCCAAAGAGCAATTTTCTTGGAGAAAGAAAATTTTACGCTCTTTATTTGAGTTACTGAAAGGTATTGAAAAAATTCTCATTTTTTATTTAACACCCGTTAACATCAAAGCGAGATGTGAAGGTTGCCAAATGTTATAAAATTTCGGAAGATCAGTTTCTCATGAAAAACATGTGTTCTTCGTATCATGTATGCACATTTTTTTGTATTAATTTCACATAATTTAAACAAAAAGTATTTTCCTGTTATTTTGGTTTGCAAAAAATTAAATATGAAGAGATAAAGAAAACTAAAAAACCTAAATTTGATAGTAGGAGTATGATATGTTGAAATACATGAATTAAATTCAAAGTTCATTTTATTTATCAAGAGATTATGAGCCTTACCGTTTACACTTCACGATGAAAACGAAATGCCACGACGACACGCCATTAAATTCCGTTTTACGAGTTAGAGATAATGATGGGTTTTCCAGGTAGAATGAACACTTTTCAAATAGAAAATTATGAATGAAAATTAACTTCTCCGTATTAAATTAGTGTTCAACGTGAATGGAAAAGTTTGCATTCTTCATTTGGTAAAATAATTTCGCACAATAATTATATACGAAGATAATTTTATATTATAATGATAAGTTTTAGTGAGAATATCGGAAAGTGTATAGAAAATAGGTCAAGTTAGGGTAAGAAAGACGTGCTTCAAGTAAATAAATAACGACAAGTAAAAATTTTCATTCAGATTTTAGCAATTTAAAAGTGCCTTCGGGCCGAGTAGTAAGACTTGTTAAAAACTAATTTCGTATCCAGATATCGACAGTGTATCGTTGTCATCGCGGATACACTTCATTTCGTTTTCACCGTGGAGTGTATACTGGAATAAGGCCTTATAATTCAACTTGGATATCGTTCAAATACTAACAGTACTGAAATATTGATAAAATAATACATGCCCAAATTATAACATAGCGTTTATTCAAGTTTTTTTGTTTGTATGTATGGTTCATTCAGGTTCCAACATGAATTTAAATACTTTTTCTGATGCCCTGGTTGTTATTTGTTATTTGATCCCAATTTGATTGCTAACTGCTTTACAGTTAGAAAATTGAATGCTCTTCTCTGCTATGCCGCTGCTATTATGCTATGCTAGATGGCAAGAGAATCCGGAAAAGATGTAGGGTGGAAATTCCGATGCAATGTTTCCTTCTCTTCGGGAACTGAACACCGGGCGTAATAGAAACGAAAATATACAAAAAATCCATTATAGAAATTATCGCAAAATTGAAATGTGAATGCAACTATTATTCAATTTTGAATGTTGTTTGGCAACACCGTGAAAATGTTGGAAATCCCATTTTTGTATATTTATCTTTGTAAATTATTTTCCTCATCAGCCAATCAGAAGCCGAGTTGCAAGAAGTCCGAGTTTGACAGAAAAAGTGATCCGGAATCGGCCCCCTATTGTCATGTCTCGTCTCAGGTCAAACTCAGCTTCTATGTCCCGAAATGGTTGAACAAAAGCTTCAATTTGATTTAGATAATGTTTTTGTGAACCGTTTCAACCGTCGTTGAGTGCTGACCGGTTTCACCAGCGCTCCAGTATATTTTTAAGTAACTTTTTTTTTTATTAGTAAACAATCTTACTTTTTTACGACGTGACCCGCGCGCTCCACTTTATTTATTTACATTTTTTTTATCGACGCGAGTGTAATGAAGTGCGGAATAGTGAATTGTGCGCTCAGCGACAATCGCTTTTTGTGGCGTTGCTATGGAACCTGCAACTGCCAATTTCATGCCGCCTGTGTGGGAGCGCAACGAAATCATGAAGAAATTTTGCGATCCTTCATGCTGCCTCTATGTCAGGACTGCCAAGAAGAATTCATAACTAACCTTCGCATGAAGTCGCTTGTGAAGCCACTAAAATCAATCAACGAAAACATTGGCATGACACTCGAAGCCAATCATAAATTACTAAACAACTTCAAATCGCTCAGTGCAACACACGATGAAACCCTCTCGAACATAGAAGAAATGCTGCAAGATATAAAAAAGAGCGTCTCCCAAGTCTTCAGCAACACAAAAACCAGCACTGCGGAAATCAAAAATGCCATAACATCGCTATTAGAAATAACCCCAACGGACAACAGCGCAGCAGTAGAATCAGCAGCGAAATTAGCGGCATCAGTCGCAGTTGCAGAAATGGAAATAAAACATTCAACAACAACAAACTCCATCGACCTTCTGCCCCAATTATTCGAGTCCCTAAAAACTGACTTGACAGACTCGCACATCACACTGGCGTGCGAAGTAAAAACACAAATGGAAGAAATGGTAAGTGCTTTGTCTTCCTCTAGTGTCACCCATACTATCAAGCCAACTGTAAGCTTAGAAGAGGAACTATCTGAAAGCCGCGCATCCATCAAAATAGTTCATACGAAGGAAGACCACACTTCTCCAGGATGGCGCCGCTTTGACCAGAAATGGCATTGGAAACCGGACTGGTCGGAATTCGATGCCAAACAACGAATTCGTAGGCTTCAAGAAAAAGCAGCCGACAAAGCAAAACTCAACAGAAAGCGAAGAAAGCAAACTGCACGTAACAACAGCCAGCACATTCGCAACAAGGCGAATAACAAAAATCAACACAGACGCGCCGATAAATCGGATAAGGAACTGCTGGCCTCAGCAAAAGTGCAGTTTGCTGGCCCACCATCAAATACCGACCATCCAATTGCTGACCTTTCGGTCCCGAAATACATCAATTTCAGGAAGGGCGAAACAATCAACCCGTACCGAGCAGAAAATCAGCCGCATTACAACAGCACCCAATCAACGTCAAACGCAAATTCCACTCCGCTAACACTTGTGGAATCGAATTCAGCACCTGGAGAAGGCTCTCCTCTTCTGGACCCAATGCGACCTCCTATAATAAGAATTACGGAGCAATCTGCTGCCGGCGACAGACGCTTTTTGAAGGCACGCCTACGGGACTCGAAAATAATGGACACAGTGAGGACGTATCTGTCCTTCCTCCACGACCAAACAACGGCTGTTTGTATTCGTGGAATTACAAGAACTAGTGCATCAGTAATGCTCGCAGCTGAAGGTCTACCAACAGACACAAACCTTTTGCGTGAAATTTTCCTGGAAGTACACGAAGAGCTGGGAGTTTCACGCATTGACGCCTTGGCAGACCTCACATCACACCGAGCATTCCTGTCCAGTGAACACACGCAACGGCTACAACATGCTAGGGAAGCATCTACAAAGTTCTACAGTCCGCTAAATTTTCAACGACGTTGACGCGCCCCTTAGAGGGAAATAGTAGTCGAAAAAATCAAAATAGTAAAGTAAGTAGAATTAGTCTTTCAAAAACTTCTCCGCCTTCTCAACAGAATGCGACTGAAATTTTGATATACTGTCAAAACTTCAATCGCATGAAAAGCCCAGCAAAAATGAAGGAAATTCATCAAAATCTTTTACCCGCTTCTTTCAATGTAATTCTTGCAACTGAAACTAGCTGGGACGAAAGCGTAAGAAGCGAAGAAGTTTTTGGAAATAATTTTAACGTATTCCGGCACGACCGCAACTTATCGTTATCTCAGAAGAAGTCTGGAGGAGGGGTCCTCATTGCCATTAATGCAAATTTCACTTCTGAGGAACTTATAACCGAGAAACATAAAGAATTTGAGCATGTATGGGCAAAATTATCTATAGCTGGCGAAGTACACATATTTGCTTCTGTGTATTTCCCACCCGAACATATTTGCATAGTCGTATGAATTATTTTTTCAGACGGCAAATCGAATTGCAGAAACACTAGAACCAGAAGTGAAATTGCATATCTATGGCGATTTCAATCAAAATAAAGTAGACTTCATTCCCGATAATGATAATGAATGCATTCTACTTCCAGTCGTCGGGGAAAATGAAACCCTACAATATATTTGACGAAATTGCACATCTCGGTCTTAACCAAATAAATCATGTAAAAAATATCCAAAAATATTATCTAGACCTATTATTCACTAACATCACCGACGACTTTTGTGTGAATGAGTCCATGACTCTTCTTTGGAAAAATGAAAAATTTCACACAGCAATTGAATACTCAATCTTTATACATAATAGACAATTGCCCATCGACTGGGAGTATGAAGAAGTACCGGAATATAACAAGACGAACTTTGAAGCAATCAAATGTAGCCTACAAGCCATAGAATGGCAAACTTTATTAAACAGCGAACGAGATGTCAACTTAACTGTACATATTCTTCACGAAATTCTGAATAACATAATATCAGAATTTGTGCCGAAGAAAAGAAGACGAAGATATTCAACCAGCAAATATCCTATTTGGTTTAACGTTCAAATAAGAAATCTAAAGAATAAAAAACAAAAAGCACATAAAAAATACAAAATAGACAAAAGTCATCAAAATTTGCTTGAATATCAAAATATTTCCCAAAAATTAAATTTTGCAATTAAAAGTGCACACGAAGAGTACAATAGAAAGGTCGAAACTGAAGTCAAATCATGCCCGAAGAAATTCTTTAATTACGTAAAGTCTAAGCTCAAAAGCAATAACTTCCCATCGCAGATGCATCTCGATGAGGATGTGAGGAATTCTTCGAACGAAATTTGTAATCTCTTTGCAAATTTCTTTCAGGAAGTATATACCACATTTTCCGAAGAAAATCGCGATCGGAACTACTTTTCATTTTTACCGGATTATCCAAATGACATATCGGTGAACTATCTTTCACAACAGGAAATATGCCATGCACTAAAAAAATTAGACAGAACAAAAGGACCAGGACCTGACGGAATAGCACCTATATTCCTAAAGAACCTGGCTGAGGAACTCACCCTTCCCTTACATTGCATTTTCAATATGTCACTACAAACTGGAATATTCCCAGAAAAATGGAAACAATCTTTTTTGGTACCTATCTTTAAATCAGGCGCTAAATCTGACGTACGTAATTATCGTGGAATTGCCATTATCTCTTGCATTCCTAAACTATTCGAAGCAATAGTCAACGAAAAAGTCTTCCAACAAGTAAAGAATAGAATTACGTGTATGCAACATGGCTTCTTCAAAGACCGTTCAACTGCAACTAATCTGTTGGCTTTTGTGACTTTTATTTTGAATGCAATGGAAAATGGCAAACACGTAGAAACTCTTTACACTGACTTCAGTAAAGCATTTGACCGCATCGACATTCCATTACTACTCTTCAAATTGCAGAAAATAGGAATGAAACAAAGACTCCTAAACTGGCTCAATTCTTATCTAACAAACCGTGAACAAATTGTTCATTTTCAAAATTCTCTTTCAAATCCAGTAAAAGTCACATCGGGAGTCCCACAAGGCTCTCATCTTGGTCCTCTTCTTTTCATTCTGTACGTTAATGACATCTCCTTCGTTCTCAAGCGTATCAATGTACTTGTGTATGCCGACGACATGAAGCTTTTCGCGGAAATTGGAAATGAAAACGACATCGAAGCATTTCGAAACGAAATACATGTATTCCATACTTGGTGTGATAAAAATCTACTAACACTGAATGTGAAAAAGTGCAACTCTATAACATTTAGCAGAAAAAAAACATGTACCAAATATTGTAATATGTCTTGGAAATCAAAATGTAGAAAAATGTGAAATAGTTAGAGATCTCGTCGTCCTGGACTGTAAACTCACATTCATAGAACACTACAACTCTGTAATAAATAAGGCGAATAGTGTGTTAAGTTTTGTCAAACGCTTCTCACATAACTTCCAGGACCCATACACAATAAAGCTTTTATATATTACATATGTAAGGCCCATTCTGGAATACTGTAACATCGTTTGGAACCCGTATATGGTCGTACATGAAGAACGCATTGAGTCAGTCCAGAAACAGTTTCTTCGATTTGCACTTCGTAAACTCAACTGGACCTCATTTCCACTTCCTTCATATGAAGCACGTTGCATGCTCATAAACATCCAAACACTAAAAGAACGCCGTGAATTTGCAATGCTTTCTTTTGTTAATGACCTAATTTCGCAACGAGTACAGTCAGCTGAATTACTAGAAAAACTAAATTTCTATGTACCTGGGCGTCAACTAAGAACGCGAAATTTGTTTCTAACCAAAACATCCAGAACAAATTATGCAAATAACGCCCCTATCAATCGCATGATGCGTATATACAATCAGCACTGCGAAATAATTGACACAACAATGAATAAAAAACAGCTAAAAAGAAACATGTACCGCAAAAATAATATTTAACCTAAGAAAACATTGTAACATTAGTGTATAAGTGTGTAGTCTACATTTGTTTGACGAAATGAATAAATAAATTAATATGGAAAATTTTGACGTAAATAAAAATAAATTAATAAATTAATATACAGGGTGGGCCATTTAAAGTGGAAGGATTTGTTTTTGCAATAGCAAAGTAAAGAAGTGGAATTTTAAATTATTTTTTTTTAAATTCATTTATTTTGGTCCAAGGAGATTTGTTCTAACTACTTTTTGATTATGATATCTCGTAAATGACCGCCTCTGGCCTTGACCGCAAAATGTGCCCTTTTTTCGGCATTTTCCATCACTTTGCCCAATATGGCAGAAATTTCTTGTCGGATATTGTCTTTCAGCGCAGCCAGGGTCCTTGGTTTACCAGTGTATACCTTGGATTTTAAATATCCCCATAAAAAAAAAGTCAGGAGGCGTCAAATCAGGTGATCTCGGTGGCCAGTCATAATCGCCGTTTTTCGATATTAATCTTCCGGGGAACATTTCGCGCAATAATTTGGTCGTGGCAGCCGCTGTATGGCATGTAGCGCCGTCCTGTTGGAACCAGTAATTGTCCAATTCATTTTCACGAACAAATGGCAATAAAAAATCGGTTATCATTGTCCGACCTGATGTCGATGGAGTCTCTGCAACACTGGCTCGAACGGCATTAATATTCTCGTCGAAACGTCTTGGTCGTTGTCTGGACAGATGACTGGCATTACCAACACTACCAGACGATATAAATTTGGCATATAATCGACGTATAGTGTTGTCTCCAGGCGATGTTTTAACTTTATTTTGATTTTTCCACGCACGTTTAGTTAACACAATTGAGAAGTTATTTTGAATGTACAGCTGAACAATTTCAGCGCGTTGTTTAGGTGTGTATTGTTCCATGGTTAAAATTGTACTGAAATGACGCTTCCAACGTGGTATGACATTTGTTAATCTGACATCTCTGTCAAAAGTTATGGGGTTGCCAGATGCTTCCACTTTAAATGGCCCACCCTGTACAACGTATAGCTAAGCATATTGTTTCGCTAAGCTCTCAATGCAATTGTCCAACCATTGTTCGGCTGACTAGTTTATTAACAGCTAATGATTGTTTGTTGGAAAAGTCAATTGCGACATATGATCTACTTGTGTATTGTTCTCGCTGGGGCAATAAAGAATTATGAAACGCACTTTGTAAATGGGCACTGAATCAGTAATCAATCATCGCCATGTCAGTCGACTCAGTTCAGAATTGAGAGAAGACAAACTAAACACAGAGAAAAGATTAGATATCGACTTTTTTTTTCAGTGCATAAATCCCGTGACTCATCCACCCGCATCAAACTGCACGACAACCAGATAGAACAACGCTACACGCAAAGCGGGAAACCCAAGAACGACCGACCGGTGGTGACACCGGAACGAACGCGACATCCCTCCGCGGACCGCTGCACTCCCGTTACTGTTCGGTGCGAGAAATTGATTCGAACAAAATTTCAGTGGGAGCAATTTTTTTCGGATTTTTCCTAACTATTCCCGATTCAGCGTGTGCGCAGCGAGCCGATGACACCCACTGCGAGAGCAAAACGCTTCCCGAAGAAACTCATCTGAGCCGATTGCTCTTGCGCAGCAGGGCACCAAACTTTGGTTGCAGCGATGCCAGGCGAGCAGGAAAAGACGCAGGTGATATTTCTGCTTCTGAGTGATGATCACGTGTGTACACGATCATCGATCATATTTGCCAGGCCTGCTGCCTGCCTGACCTACGCGAACAAGTTCTCGGTTGGAATCAGTTTAAAAGCTAGGTAAAACGTTTCGGACTCATCCGGGCGGCAGCTTTCGAAGGGGATACAATGGTCTAATTTCAAGTCGATCGTGGAACCTCGGGGGCTGATTTAAAAAACTTTAAGCGAGTCAAGTGAAAATTAAGTCAGCTTATGTATCGGGAGCGCACGCTCAGTCGGTGGTAGCGCGAGTGAGATTTAAGCCGACAGACTTTGGAAGCGTAGAAACTGATCGGCACTGGGAATTTCGAAATCGTTGGCGCAACGGAAATGGCAGTCGTACCAATCGATTTTTTGCCTCGAATGGAACGAGAGCGCATGATTTGAAGCAGAACAAGTTGTCACTCGGCTTAAGTGGAACGAGCCGTAATCATTTCGTTTACCGCGCAACGATTATTTTCGGTTGCGTTTTGTTGGTCGGCAACTTAAGATAGAAAAATCAATGCGCGTCAAATGTCTTCCAAAATAACAGGAATTAATGCTGGCGGGGATGATTTGTCTGTTGTCAATACACAAATACACAAATTCTGTTCACCGATAATAATCGATGACAAACGAAATGAGTGGAGGGCAACACTATTATCCATCAATTCGAACTGTCGTCGCCTTTTCATTCATCCACGTGTTAACACCCAATGTGGGAGTGCTTTTGGGCGATCAATAATCTGTAAAAAAAAACGCAAAACAAAAATCACGTTTTCACTGCGCGGACATATTATCGATCGCAGACGGTCTCCACGTGGTGAAGAAGGCAGCTCACAGGCCGGGTGCATCTTACCCGAATGGGACGGATGCGAACGAGAGATGTCCATCCGGCGGCGCTACTGTTCAGAAACCGTTGCCATGAAGATACGCATCGATTTTCGCAGCATCGCAGCACCTACACGAAGGGGTGTGGGGTCCCTCTTTGGTTCAATTCGGTTCAACTGTTATCGCACCCCAGACTTCACCACCCACATTTGTCTGCACTTCGATCTCACTGCTTCCGCTCGAAGCTAGCGGCTGTTGGGGCGAATGGTTCCGCGCCCTTCGGCTTTTCGATCAATAATTTGGTCGCGCATGGATGATGGCGTCGTGGTGCCGCTGTCCAGTGCTGATTTCCTGTTCGTCCACAATCAGATTTTATTGATATTGGTTTCCCGTGTGGGCACCCCAAACTTTTTCGGGGGTCGTCGTCGATGGCATATCCGAGAATCGTTGCCAGTTGGGGGAAAATAGGGTTACAAATGAACTTATTTATTGACGTCAGAATAAGAGAACTGTTTATACAGTATTTTATTAACTCAGCAGTAAACTGCAATTCTTTAACCGTCAATTCTGAAAAACAAATATGATTTTTTACGATGCTTCTTTGCTGGAAATTTTCGGTCATGTTCCCTGTGCACAAAAAAGGCGATAAGGCTGAAAACTGTCGCATGACTTTGTGTTACTTCAAAGACTTACAGCGCAACATATCCACATAAAACACTGGTTCTTGCCAAAGCGATCGGTCTCAACAAATATGGTACAATTCGTCTCCACAAGCCTATGTGGCATGAATTCTGTAGCTCTACCCGACGCGGTGTTGATCTTGAAACTTGGAATATTACTAGTGTGACTGACGAAATTTGGTACGTTTCCCGCTTTCATTACCTGGATGTACAGGGTTGTATGTTTTGGAGCTTTAAAGGATCGTAGATTATTTTGAAATATGATTTACTTATAATTTCATGACAGTTAGCATCTCAAAATATAATATTATTTTCTTCCACCGACAGACGAAACCAATTTTTCCGTTTCGTTTTTTCATTTTTGATTACTCTCTTTAGTTTATAAAGCAAATAGGTAACTTGTGTTTATTTTTAAGGTATCTGCCGAGTTTCGAGATCCTTTATGCCTACGAACTCTTTATTTTAACCTAATCACTAGGATGTTTCAACAGCAACTCTCTTAAATAATTCGGCCATTCTTGCAAAATTCATAATTATGGTGGCGTATGGTTCGTCAGCAAATTCCTCCGTTGGCTCCGATGGTAACTGGCGAAAAATGAAAATCCAAAAAGTAACAAAAATGAAAGATTTTGAGTGTTTATAACTCGACCCTTCCTTTACACAACGTAGGGATGTTTGCACAAATCGATTGGAAATGTTTCTACGCCCCTCACAGGACGATTGGGTTTGAAACACTACCGCATAGTTGACGTAGGATTTTGTTAGGATATTTGTTGCATTTTGATTCTTGACATGTTTGAAAAATTACATTAAGTAAGGGACCCTACTCTGGAAGGTCGAAACATAAATTCGAAAAGTTTCCAAAATCACGGCCATAAATGAATAAACTGAATTTTTATTCTTATTTATTAGCTGTTTTTTTCAACAAAAATAACTTTATAAAAATCTTTAAAAAAAAAATTAAAACAGAGATAGTTAAAAACGGCTACGTAACAGTTAAGATAATTCAATTTTACATGCTGAAAAATAATTTCAGAAAAGTCGGTCCCCTGGATTTTGAAATAAACGTACCACCAGTTTAAAAAACATGGTTTCGGGAAAAAAGAGTTCAAAGTTTCGTACAGCAATGCTGCTTCCCTTGGGGTGACATCAGAGTTTTTGCTGTAACTTTTCAACGAGACAAAACATCGAAAAATCCTTCCTACACAACATTTATGAAGGTATGAGCCTCCCGAAAATGCAAAAAAAAAAGTTGATGGGTCTGGGCCTAGGGGCACGGACGAGATCTTGACACAGGACTGTGATTGTGTGTAGTTTTTCAAAATCTGTATTTTTTAGTTTTTTTATTGATACATCAATTGGAAGCCCTGAAAAATATGCGTTAGTATACCCTTTCGAACTTCTAAATCAGTAGCCAGTTAAATTCATTAATTGCATTTTCTACATAACCACAACATGCTCGATATAATGGCACCATAATTACATAAAGTGTTAGTAGCAAGACCTACACTTTAATCGTGAATTGAGCACGAATTGATTGGACAACAACCTGAACTTCAATCTAATAAAATTTCTATCGACGTTTAACCTTTTGAGCCAGGCTCTCGTCAAATGTTTGGGGAGAATAGAGTGAAACCATCTAATAAAGGGTGTGTCACATCAAATTGCATCACGGAAAAAACGCTGTAGAAATTTAATTTTTAGGAATTATATCTTCAGCTTTCGCTTATAATCAGATAAGAGTGTATAGATCACGTTGGCCATGCTTCACTGTCAATTTTTCGTAAATTTGGAAAAATGTCGTCGAACGAAAAAGGGCGTCGTGAATTAATCCTGTGCACTCGTTTCGAGAATCCGGAGTTGTCACATCGGGACATCGGTAAGATGCTGGGAAGCGTCAAATCCACGGTCAGCAGAGTACTAAACGATACTTCGAGAATCTAACCATCGACCGGAAGGTGAAGAACGGCAAAAATGGATGCTCCGTCAGTGAAAAAGATCACAAGCGCGTAGTTAAGCAGTTTAGACGTGATCCGAGAAGTTCGGTCCGGGATGTCTCCAATAAGCTGAATTTGTCAAGTTCATTCGTCCAGCGGACCAAGCAGCGGTAGGGCCTGCGTACATACAAGGTTCAGAAGGCTCCTAACCGCGACGAAAGGCAATACATGGTGGGGAAGACGCGAGCCCGGAAGCTGTACACCGAAATGCTGACGAAGCCGCATTAACTGGTAATGGACGACGAAACCTACGTCAAAGCGGACTTTCGTCAGCTGCCGGGCCTGTTGTTCTTCTCCGCAGAGGACAAATTCAGCGTTCCGGAGGAGATTCGCAAGCAGAAACTATCCAAGTTTGCCAAAAAGTACATGGTGTGGCAAGCGATCTGCTCTTGCGGAAAGCGGAGCGCCCCCTTCGTGATGACCGGCACGGTAAACGGGCAGGTTTACCTTAAGGAGTGCCTACAGAAGCGCTTACTACCACTATTGAAGCAGCACGAGGGCCCGACCATCTTCTGGCCGGATCTCGCTTCGTGCCACTATTCAAAGGACGTGTTGGAGTGGTACGAAGCCAACGGGGTCACCTTCGTGCCAAAGGAAATGAATCCGCCCAACGCGCCGGAGCTTCGCCCAACAGAGAAATATTGGGCGATTATGAAGCAGGCCCTCCGGAAGAACCCAAAAGTTGTCAAATCGGAGGCGTACTTCAAGAGAAAATGGATTTCTGTTTAAAAAAACTACAACCTGACGTTGTACAGAACCTTATGGACGGGGTAAGGAGGAAGGTGCGAGCATACGGGCTTGGGTTCGAAGTATGAACAAAAAGAAAATGCCAAAAGTTGTTTAATAGTTTTTATTTTACTGTCTAAAATTTTCAAAAGGATCGGTCTACTGGGCGAATTTCTACAGCGTTTTTTCCGTGATGCAATTTGATGTGACACACCCTTTATAATCTTCAGGATCATTCTTAGATCATCCCTTCATTGATTCCCTTCATTGATTCTGCCGACAAATGCCTATTATCGGCCAATCGAGAATAATTCATAATACGCATCTAATCACATTGTGAGCTAACGCCGAAATATAGGCAGAAAGATTGCTCGTTGCGTTGTGGGGGAAAACGAGTGGCTAGTAGAATCGAAATACCATACTCATTTCAATATTCAAATTGTAAACTTTTTCACTATATTCACATGTCTTAGGAAAAATAAATGCTGGATAAATTTTCTGTATAATGGTATACAACAGAACATATGTCGCAATAACGATTTTGAGTAATATGCGTTTGAAAACACTGAATGAATCATTACATTTTTCGTAGAGTTACCCCCTATATGGAAATCAGGACATAGTCCTATGTCAAAATATTCTTTCGTAGCTTTTGTTTTGCTCAACAGAACAATTAATTGCCGCTTGCTCCATTTAGACGGCGAGGACTGGAGGAGCGCAAATTGGATCAATCAAAACGTCGAATTTGGCGCAGCAGAAAATCAAATTCAACGAATTTTGCATAGCACAGTTTCGTATGCGTATCGAATGAGCAACTGAGAGGGCGTGGATTGCTCGTACCAACCGACCAATCAGAACACGAGATTTATGCTTAGACCGGTAGTCCGATACGGCCACAAGACGTGGGTTATGCTCGCGGAGGACCAGTGTGCCCTTAGTGTGTTCGAACGGAAGGAGTTGCGCACCATCTACGGCGGAGTGTAGATAGATGACGGAACGTGGAAAAGACGGATAAACTCATACAGCGAACGGATAAACTCACTGCGGGTACGACCAAGTGGAAGCCGACTTGCGGATTCTACGCAGACTGCATGGCTGGCGACAAACAGCTATGGATTGAGGTGCATAGAGACGACTTTTGTGTACAGCACAGGCCACTGCGGCCTTTTGCTGATTAAGTAAGTAAGTAAGTTTTGCACGAGAGAGATATAACGATGAATTCATATATTTGAAATAAATCGTTTCAGTACACCTTGAGATATCGTTTACGCCAGCTTGATAAAGTGCGATTCACATACAACATACACGTCACGTCTACGTTCCGTCACGTCACGTTACGTCAGTTATTCTACCATGCATTTCTTATGGAAACTTTCACATACACCGGCAACGTAACGACCCGTCAGCATACGTTCAACGAAAACGACCGGCAGGATTTGTAGAAAAGAATAATTGACGGAGACGGACGGCTCGTTTGGTTTTTGTCTGGGCTTTGTGTCTCGGCTTTTGTTTTATTTGGTTGTACAGTAATTTATATCTAATTCGACATTAAGCTAATTGAACAGATCTGTGATGTAATACGTTTAATTGGAAATTTTTACCTGTTATTGGACATTTTTGTAAACATTGAGTTCGGAGCCCAAATTATGGCCCCACATTGAAAGTCACCACCAGTTGCGAATGTCCAATTACTGGTCAAAATCGACTCCAATGCGACACTGAATGGTGCCTCAGCATATCGCATGATAAGTAACTTACTGTACTTTTTATGCCAACATATCTCTTAGCTCCAAATTTCGGAGTGAAAATCATTCGCGAATAGCTGAGAGAAATATTCTATTTATTATTATTGTTGAATAAGGGTCGGACTACGGGGTTTAAGTAGTTAAATAATTGAATTCAATGATTTTCATTGAATTTTTCAAAATTTAGAACTGATTCTAGGCATGCTGCTTTGAAAGAGGGCATTGCAATTTAAAATTGTTGTAGGTGGCGACACCATGAATAACATTACATAAATCATTCGTTTGACATTTGACGTGACGGTGCTGGTGGAAGCATTGACTGCATGTGTGAATTGGTGGAGACGTTGACGGAACGTAGACGTTCTTCTCCGTAACGTTCTATGTGAATCGCACATAAAAGTAGTTTCGAGAAAAACGCGTTTGAAGATTCAAGACCCTGAAGGGTGTGTCACATCAAATTGCATCACGGAAAAAACGCTGTAGAAATTTAATTAGCGAATTAGGAATTATATCTTCAGCTTTCGCTTATAATCAGATAAGAGTGTATAGATCACGTTGGCCATGCTTCACGGCCACGGTCAATTTTTCGTAAATTTGGAAAAATGTCGTCGAACGAAAAAGAGCATCGTGAAAGAATCTTGCGCACTCATTTCGAGAATCCGGAGTTGTCGCATCGGGATATCGGTAAGATGCTGGGAATCGTCCAATCCACGGTCAGCAAAGTACTAAAACGAAACTTCGAGAACCTAACCATCGACCGGAAGGTGAAAAACGGCAAAATTGGATGCTCCGTTAGTGAAAAAGATCACAAGCGCGTAGTTAAGCAGTTTAGACGTGATCCGAGAAGTTCGGTCCGGGATGTCGCCAATAAGCTGAATTTGTCAAGTTCATTCGTCCAGCGGACCAAGCAGCGGGAGAGCCTGCGTACATACAAGGTTCAGAAGGCTCCCAACCGCGACGAAAGGCAAAACATGGTGGGGAAGACGCGAGCCCGGAAGCTGTACACCGAAATGCTGACGAAGCCGCATTGCCTGGTAATGGACGACGAAACCTACGTCAAAGCGGACTTTCGTCAGCTGCCGGGCCTGTTGTTCTTCTCCGCAGAGGACAAATTCAGCGTTCCGGAGGAGATTCGCAAGCAAAAAACTATCCAAGTTTGCCAAAAAGTACATGGTGTGGCAAGCGATCTGCTCTTGTGGAAAGCGGAGCGCCCCCTTCGTGATGACCGGCACGGTAAACGGGCAGGTTTACCTTAAGGAGTGCCTACAAAAGCGCTTACTACCACTATTGAAGCAGCACGAGGGCCCGACCATCTTCTGGCCGGATCTCGCTTCGTGCCACTATTCAAAGGACGTGTTGGAGTGGTACGAAGCCAACGGGGTCACCTTCGGGCCAAAGGAAATGAACCCGCCCAACGCGCCGGAGCTTCGCCCAATCTAGAAATATTGGCCGATTATGAAGCAGGCCCTCCGGAAGAACCCAAAAGTTGTCAAATCGGAGGCGGACTTCAAGAGAAAATGGATTTCTGTTATTAAAAAACTACAACCTGACGTTGTACAGAACCTTATGGACGGGGTAAAGAGGAAGGTGCAAGCATACGGGCTTGGGCTCGAAGTAAGAATAAAAAGAAAATGCCAAAAGTTGTTTAATAGTTTTTATTTTACTGTCTAAAATTTTCAAAAGGATCGGTCTACTGGGCGAATTTCTACAGCGTTTTTTCCGTGATGCAATTTGATGTGACACACCCTTTACTAGATTGAATACTTTGTCACTAAAATGGCCATAACGCGATAAATAATGGGCATTTCGAAAGATCTATCCAAAGGCATATTCTCGAATATATAACTCCAGAAATATGAAGAAAAAAAATGTTTTTTTTTCAAATTTTTAGACTAAAATGCTTCCTTAAGAACCCTATTCCATTCTTCGGATGCCGTATTGACAAATTCGGTTGCAATTGAGCAAACGGCGCTCTCCCTGTTCGATGTAACGGCATACGCACAGCAGCGAGGCCAAGTAAAAATTCAATACATTTGATTCCACTCGAAGCAGGCGAGCAAGAAGATCGTGGAGGTGAGCAATTTTCGTCTCGTTCGCTTGATTGTTTGTTTATTCTTGACTGAGGGAAGGGAACCAATCGATTCGATGGTGGCGTCAGATTGCACCCTCCCACCGTTCGAGTGTTTGTAATTCAATTCTAAATTGATCAATAAAATCTTTTACTGTTAGTGTCGTTGGATACAACAGGTCCTTG
Source organism: Toxorhynchites rutilus septentrionalis (assembly GCF_029784135.1). NCBI lineage: Eukaryota > Metazoa > Arthropoda > Insecta > Diptera > Culicidae > Toxorhynchites > Toxorhynchites rutilus. The sequence goes on from NC_073744.1 coordinate 193,418,203, forward strand.
CGATTCGATGTTCGAAAAAGCTTCCACGAAACCGTGACAGAATTATCCCGTGTCGATTTTTCACATCGATTGTGGGAAAAAGGACCACAGAGCCTTCAGCAGACAGGTCGATTCGGTCGATAAAGCTTGACTTCTGACAGATCCTGGAGAGCACAGGGATATCAGGGAAAAGCTCACTCGAAATTTGGCGAAGAACAAGAATGGCTTGATTTTCATCGATTGTTAGTAACGATTGTCATGGCAACGTTTCTCTTGTCTATCAGTATGTACCGTCCTAAATCATATTTGGGACACTTTGTTCTAATATCTTGAAATACTTAATGTACTGACGATATAACTATAAAATTAATATCACAATTGCTTCTTTAGAGTAATCTCTTGGTTTCACTATCACTTCATTTGAAAATTACAATTGAATTATTACATAGTAGGAAAAAATCCAAAACCACTACTTATTATCGTTTGTGTTTGACGTTTGCTTAGCGTGAGCACGTAGAATTTACCCCTACATCAATACTTAAATTTCTCTCGTGTTTCATCAGTTCTCATCATCGGTAACTATGATTGTTTGGTAAGTGTTTCGCAGTTGATTATGAAAAATAATCAAGTGTAATGTAATTTTCGTTCAAAAAAATAACAAAATAAAGTGTCCAAAATTTGAATTCAATCTGTCCGAAATTTGATTTTTTTTATAAATAGTGTCCGAAGTTTGATTCTTATTCGTTTGTTTTGAAAAGCATTTTATTCGATGATTTTTTTTATGTTTTCAAGCAAATAGGTAGTAGAAAGCTTAAAAGCATATTGAACTAATTTATTAAAAGTATAAATCAAATAATACCTGTGCATAAAGTTGAGATCTGCATCATGTGCCTTAAGCGTCCGAGATATGATTCGGAACGGTATTCTGAAAGCAAGTTCGTGGAAATTTTATGCTTCAATGCTCGTAACAATAAGAAATCTGAAGCTATTCTTAGTCTGAAGCTTCGAACGTTTTAATACACAATATGAAGACGTACTTTTTTTAAATGGATTCGTATACATCCTTCCATTAATTATGTTGATGTCATATTGTAAATCGATTAAATGCAAGCCTGCGCAGTGTGTCACTGAGGATGTTCATTATTAATCAGTGTACCGTTCTGAATCATATTTCGGACACCTTAGGCATATGGTGCAGAAAACAGATCTAAACTTCATGCACAGATTTTATTTGGTTGATATTTTTAATAATTTATGTTCAGTTCCACACCGACCGAACTGAAGTGACAGCATCTCGCGGCATGCAGAATTTGCACACCACACCACACACCACGAGTTACCCCTCCCACATTGCAACTATGAGCCAGCCATCGCTAAAGCACGCTGTGCTCGACGGCATAAAAATGCAATGCTTGTCGCGGCACGGCATTGAAACAAAGATGCAAAACAATGGTTGGTCACTTGAAATGTAACGAATATTGTATCAAACAAAATGTAAAGGTGGAATAAATATATATTTAGTTAAAAAAAAAAAAAAAAAAAAAAAGCGGCACGGCATTCAGTTTTGCGTGAGCCGTGGTGCGGTGAGCATTGGAGACCATCATCGGATAAGAAAAAGAACATCAGCAGCAGCAGTAGCAGCAGTAGCAGCAGCAGCAGCAGCAGCAGCAATGAAACTGCACTGTCGGCAGTAAGAAACTGCACCGCCAGCAAGAAGAAAACCGTTGAGAGAAAAACAGTGTAAATAAAAATGATAGTGTGAAAAGTTATAAGTCTCTGGTGTTTGCATCCGACCGCCGGAACATCCAATCTTCCACCTCTGCCGCAATAAAAAGAGTAAAGGTTTTCTAAAGGAGTTTTGGGAAAGCCTTTCTCAAGGCTCATCGAGTAAAAGCGGTTGCTGCTAGCCAAGCTAGTCCAGTCCAACTGCGACGTTGGCTTCATGAGGCGAAGCCAACCCAAGGAGTCTGGCCCAGTTGCCCTCCTGGGAAGGAACACAGCGGTTCCTGCTCCCACCCGGCTCGGTTCCCGCTGGGAACGCGAGCACCCTTATCGACCGGCGCATTACAGTCCACTGCAGCCCCAACATATTAATTGGTCCTTCGAACCGGATACTCAAGTGTGTCGAGTGTCCGGATGTGTCATCGTTCTGGTGGAAAAATCCACCATCGTTTTGGTTCGTCATCCGACGAATGAACATCGTTGCTGCGCAGTGTGGAGTGGATGTGAGGGATCGGAGCAAAAACAAATACTAAAAAGCGAGTGAAAATTAACGAACTGAACAAAAGTGAGTGAAGTTATTATCAAAGACAATAAGTGAGAAATTGGCAACAACATGAACGCCAATCAAGCCGTCCGCCAAGGACAACGAAGCTGCGGAAGCAACACTAAACATGTTGATCCATATGCGTGGCACAGCACAGGGCAACGTCACGCGTATCAAAAATATTTTGAAGCAAGTGGACCAGACTGAGCTCACTCCTGCTCAAGTGAAGGTCTACATCAGGAAGGTGGAAACTGCTTACACCGAGTACCACCAATATCACCAACAAGTTATGGCAAGTATTCCACCCAACCAGCGAGAGGATCAAGATGTAAAATTCCTGCATTTCGAAACGCTACACGAAGAGGTGTCAACCATTCTCGAAACCTGGCTTGACAATTTGACCGCACCTCCACCGAATCACCTTCAACAAGTGATGCCATTAGCTGTAAATCATCAACCCGTCGTGATCCAGCAGTCCCTTCCTCGTGCCATTCCCACGTTTGACGGGAGGTACGAGAACTGGTAAAAATTCAAGATCATGTTTCGAGACGCTGTTGATCGCACCAACGAAGTACCGCGAATAAAGCTGTATCATCTTGAGAAAGCTCTCGTTGGTGACGCAGCGCAAGCTCTCGTTGGTGACGCAGACGCAATCAGCGATGGAAACTACGAGCACGCCTGGCAACTATTGGAAGAACGATTCGAGGACAAGCGGAGAATGATTGACATTCATATCGCTGGCTTACTTGGTACGAAGAAATTGCAGGAAGAGGATTACGTGGAGGTCGAGTCCATCACTGGTCACGTGCAGAATTTGAAATTCCTCAACCAGCAGTTCACCGGAGTATCGGAGCTAATCGTCGTTCATCTGATCGCTCGTGCGTTGGATGCTACAACAAAGAAGCAGTGGGAGTCCACCATCAAGCGTGGAGAGCTACCTACCTACGAGACCACCATCCAATTTTTGAAGGACCACGTCTCAGTTCTGGAGAGATGCCACGGTTCTTGTGAAGAATTCGGATTCCAACGAGTCAACGCAGCAACAACGGCGGATCGATGTGAGATGTGTGGAGAAGCTCATCCAACGTTCAAGTGTTTGTGGTTCAACAGCCTCACTGTGAGTGACCGGCTGTCCAAAGTCAAGGAGAAAAATGTCTGCTTCAACTGCTTGAGGCGTGGACACAGCGTGAATAATTGCCCTTCGAAAAAATCGTGCTTCAAGTGCAACAAGAGACACCATACGATGCTCCATTTGGAGAGCCGTACCAGTTCACCGCGGCCTTCTAGTGAAGATTTTGCAAAGAAGTGCCCCCCAGCGATGCCGAATCCTGTGGTTCCGGAACCAAACAAGGTTTCACAATTCAACGTGGATGCCGATCATCAGCTCTCGGTAACAGCAGCACACTCCAACAACCCGAAGAATCCAGCGAGTCAGGTGGTGTTGCTCACCGCCCTCGTTGATGTTTTCGATCATCAGCAACGTCCTCGCGTGTGCAAAGCTCTGCTAGACTGCGGTTCCCAGGTGAGTTTTATAACCCAATCATTCGTCACCTCACTTGGCATCGATGTGGAAGAAGTAAGTGTCCCGATAACAGGCATAGGCAGTGTAAGGTCTACAATTAAGCAAAAATGTTCCGTACACGTCCATTCAAAATGCAGTGATTATTCCTTCATCGTGAATTGCTTGGTTTCACCGAAAATTACCAGTCACGTTCCATCGGTGCGAATAAATTTAGAAAATTGGGAACTTCCTCAAGGTCTACAACTGGCTGATCCATCCTTCCATGAGCCCAGTGAAGTCGATTTGCTTATTGGAATGGATTGGTTTTACGACATTATGAAACAAGGGTGTTTGAAACTGAACGACGACCTCCCTAGTCTTCACGACTCCCAACTGGGATGGCTGGTTGGAGAAATGCTGCTTGAAAGTTCCTCTTCCAATTTAGCGATACGTTCTTGTGCTGTTAGTGTTGATCCAGTCGAGAAGCTTATTCAAAAATTTTGGGAAGTGGAAAGTGTGTCACCAGAAAATATTCCATCGACCGAAGAGGAGCAATGTGAAGCACAGTTTGCTGCAACCTATCGTCGAGATGACAGTGGTCGTTTCATCGTTCATCTTCCATTAACAGACAACGCTTCTCAGCTGGCAGATTTTCGAACAGACCAGAACCCTGCGGATGCCGTATCACGAGAACAATCTGCCAGAGAGTTACGTGAAAACGAGTGCGAGGAACTCGGACATCGTCGTGAAATTGATGAGCGCAATGATCCTCCTGATTTGTTAAAGTTCCTTCCCCACCAATCTGTTCAACACCAAGAATTTGCGAAGGAGATCGAGTGTATCGTGTCAGAAGAGTCCAACCACCGTCTAAACAATTCGAGACCGTTTCTAGACAAGGGTCTGCTACAAGTAGGTAATCGAATCAGCAATTCTCAGCTACCATTCGAAATGAAACATCCACTAAGAACGATTCCTCCCAAAGAGTGTATGAGCTGGAGTAAAGAGTGTGAAAATAATTTTGAAGAAGTGTACTATTCAACGTCATTACCATTATTTGAGTTATCCACCCAGTTATACCATATCGAAGTTAAGAATAGTGGATATCCAAAGATGACCAACACACAAACATGCACCTTTGCCTATAGCCAATAACCTTACTTCCGAATCGTCCACTTTTTGCCTGGGGGAGAATGTTCAGTTCCACACCGACCGAACTGAAGTGACAGCATCTCGCGGCATGCAGAATTTGCACACCACACCACACACCACGAGTTACCCCTCCCACATTGCAACTATGAGCCAGCCATCGCTAAAGCACGCTGTGCTCGACGGCATAAAAATGCAATGCTTGTCGCGACACGGCATTCAGTTTTGCGTGAGCCGTGGTGCGGTGAGCATTGGAGACCATCATCGGATAAGAAAAAGAACATCAGCAGCAGCAGTAGCAGCAGTAGCAGCAGCAGCAGCAGAAGCAATGAAACTGCACTGTCGGCAGTAAGAAACTGCACCGCCAGCAAGAAGAAAACCGTTTCGGTGCCACATCATAAAAGTGACGCGCCAACTGCGGCGCGCATCATTCGTTACCCAACCATCGCGAAATGAACATCGATGTGAAATAGAAATTAAAAAAGAGAAAAACAGTGTAAATAAAAATGATAGTGTGAAAAGTTATAAGTCTCTGGTGTTTGCATCCGACCGCCGGAACATCCAATCTTCCACCTCTGCCGCAATAAAAAGAGTAAAGGTTTTCTAAAGGAGTTTTGGGAAAGCCTTTCTCAAGGCTCATCGAGTAAAAGCGGTTGCTGCTAGCCAAGCTAGTCCAGTCCAACTGCGACGTTGGCTTCATGAGGCGAAGCCAACCCAAGGAGTCTGGCCCAGTTGCCCTCCTGGGAAGGAACACAGCGGTTCCTGCTCCCACCCGGCTCGGTTCCCGCTGGGAACGCGAGCACCCTTATCGACCGGCGCATTACAGTCAACTGCAGCCCCAACAATTTACTTCAATAAGCTTTTAAGCTTTCTACTTTGGTACCTATTTGATTAAAAACATGGAAAAAAAATCATCGAATAAAATCCTTTTGAAATGAAGCGAATAAGCATCAAACTTCGGACACTATTTATAAAAAAATCATCTTTCGGACAGATTGAATTCAAATTTCGGACACGTTATTTTGTAATTTTTTGAACGAAAATACATTAAACTTGATTATATTTTATAGTCAATTGCGAAACACTTACCAAGCAATCACCGTAAACTGTTAACGATGATGAGAACTGATGAACACGGGAGAAATTCAAATACCGTTCCGAATCATATCTCGGACGCTTAAGGCATATGACGCAGAAAACAGATCTAAACTTTATGCACGGATATTATTTAATTGACATTTTTAATAAATTAGTTCAATATGCTTTTAAGTTTTCTACTTTGGTACCTATTTGATTGAAAACATAAAAAAATCATCGAATAAAATGCTTTTCAAATGAAGTGAATAAAAATCAAACTTCAGACAATAAATCAAATTTCGGACAGATTGAATTCAAATTTCGGACACTTTATTTTGTATTTTTTTGGACGAAAATTACATTACACTTGATTATATTTGAAGGGCTTAGAATGAAAGGGGTGTAAGTGATTTGATCGATTTCTCTACATCGACTCTCTCTTTTGGTCATAGCTTAGCTGCAAATACATTCCCAGCTGTATTTGACAATTTGGAAGATAGGTCAGAACCTCACCTATCAGATTCTATAGCAAACTTAAATTGGAACGTTTTTGCAATTGAGTTATTAACTAAAGAAAAAGTTGATGAAGAGAAATCGATCAAGTCACTTACACCCCTTGCATTCTAAGCCCCTCATTTTATAGTCGAATGCGAAACACTTACCAAGCAATCACAGTAACCTGATAACGTTGATGAGAACTGATGAAACACGAGAGAAATCTAAGTATTGATGAAGGGGTAAATTCTACGTGCTAACGCTAAGCAAACGTCAAACACAAACGATAATGAGTAGTGTTATCAGATTTTTGCCGATTATGTTATAATTCAAATGTAGTTCTCATATGAAATGATAGTGAAACCAAGGGATTACTCTCAAGACGCAATTGTGGTATTAATTTTATAGTTATATCATCAGTGCATTAAGTATTTCAAGATATTAGAGCAAAATGTCCGAAATATGATGTTGTCCGAAATATTATTCAGAACGATTACTTGAAACGAAACTCGTAGATTAACATCATCAATTTTTGAATCATCTTATGAAACTTAATCTTTCGGGAGGATCACCTATTTCTAACCCTCATTGAATTTTTTAAATATTTAGAGTGAACCAAGCACTTTCTTGATGTTTCTTTTAATATTTATATATAATACAATTAGGTTACTTACATTACATTCTGCTAAGACAACTTGCTGCATTTAAAAAGATCTATTTTTATTTTTTTTAAAACGATTTAGAATCGTTTCCGAAAACATAAAATATTTCAGCATTTTGATTTCCAATATGTGGTCCACTCTGTCTGCTTCAGAAATGCCATCTTTCTAATTAGCTTTGAAAAAAATTGTAGAAGGTTGTATCTAGGATACGACCACATTTCGGATTTTTCGATAATTGGTATGCGAATCGTTAAAATCTGTTTCCCGTAAATTGTAAACAAAACAGGTGAACAGAAGTAGAAAATTCGCTCGTGTTCCTCTCTCTCTCTCGGCCGTGTTATAGATGGTAAACTTTTGAATGTCATTCGCTTTTTTTTCATGTAAAAAGCCATTTAGAATATTGTGAATAGAGGATTCTAAGAGTGAGCCCACAATCAATTTCTCAGCGAAAGCGCATCCATTCATTCGCCTTTGTAATAGATGCAAACGAAGGGAGCTTGAACAGCAGTATCCGGTTTCTGCTCAGTGTCTGTAGAGGAATTATTACATGCTCAGCGAGAGATTCAAACGTTACTGTGATATAAAGTTGAAATGCGAGAAAATGCCATTGATAAAAGCTATTAACTAGGTGCTAGCTGGAACAAGATTTCGAACTGAAAACCGGGATTCGTTCCAACCAAATATAACCAAATAAGTTATCAACGGGATGAACTCAAACTGTGATATTTCGTTTCTCCACTGTATCCATAGAACAGATCTTAGTGGATTTCCGATTCGATTGATATACAAATCATTAAAATCAGTTCGATGAAAAATTTGTTATTTCCAAAAATTTCACAAAAACATGACTTATTTTCTGATTTGGCACCCTTACTGAAAAACGTAGTCCCACGTCAAAAAACTAATTGAAATCCATTAAAATTTCCTAAACATTTTAGTGTTCGTACGAGATGAAATTGTCCGGTTGATGTTGATGTCCGGTCAGAAGTTGCTAGCAGAGTTGTACGCATTTGTATGTATGCAATTTGACGTATCGTTTTGTCTCATATTCCGAACAGTCTCGAATTCCGAATACTTCATTTTTGAATGTAAACTTACTGAACTTTTATGTTATAAATAATTAAATAATAAAAACCCAGACATCCTTCGGGGTATAGATTTCATTTGAACTATATTTTTTAATAATAAGCATTTTAAACAAAGTGACAGTCAAAACCAATGATAAAATGTTAGCGTTAGTGAATTCTATAAAAAACAAGCTTTGTTAATTTTTCAGGTTTTGTAGTTTTTTGAACTATTTTGTTTGCTTCTCTCATGTTAAGCTGTAGAAAAGGTATAAATCTACAATAAATGGATGAAAAAAATGGTATTTTATGCAGAAATCTTCATTAAAATTAGTATTGAAGTAGTGCTCGGAATATGAATCAAGTTGCTACGCATGATTCAAATCCCGAACACATTATTTTAAAATGTAAATTTACTAAACTTTTATGTTATAAATAATTGAATAATGAAAACCCTGAGATTTTTTGAGGTACAGGGTTCATCTCGACATCATTTACAGGTATCAATACAGCCTATAATTTACAATATTAAACATTTGCAAAAAAGTGACAGTCTAATCCAATGATAAAATGTTTGCGTTAGCAAATTCCGCAAAAACAAGCATCGTTCAATTTTCAGTTTTTGCAGTTGTTTCAACTATTTTGTTTGCTGTTTTCATGTTAAGTGCTAGAAACGATGAGAATCTACAATAAATAGATGAAAAAAATGATCTTTTTTTGCAGAATACAATCAATAATTACGAAAACGAAATCCAATTTTTTGCGAGAATAATTTTCCAAAAAAGGCTATATTGGCTTTGATTTGATATATCGATCATATGAATCGGTGCAGTAGTTCAAAAGTTATGATTTTTTTTTTAAATTGCATTTTCGCTGTTCGGAATTAGAGACAAAGTGTCCGGAATATGAGTCAGTGACATAAATAGTGTTCAGAATATGAGACAAATGTGATTGATAATTTTTTTTAGTTTTTCGCCATGAATATGTGAATCCATGGATCCAATCCATGGACATTTTTGGTCAAATGAAAAAGAAGGCTGTATTGTATCTAAAAATCAAATTAACTTCGCAAAAGGGTACCATTTTGAGTAATGAGACACTGTTCAAAAAAGCTTAAGTGTTCGGAATTTGAGACAAAACGGTATACGTCTTTTTTCATTTGAGAATAAACTTCAACCCTCGACTTCGCCTTCTCAATCTGTTGTCCCTGCTCTCCGTGTTAAAATTTATTAAGACAATTCACCTGGAACTGGTCCGTTGGGTTGTTTTTTTCCGGCTAAACTGAATGGAAAAGTTCTTAGCGTCATTCAGATCTTGAAACATCTGGCAAGATAAAACTCCGCGTCTTAACTGACCGGGAGCGGGCAAACGCAATCGCCGAAAAAAAAACATTTTACTTTGGGATATCGCGTCTACATTCCCTGTAATGAAGTAACCTGCGGCTGGACAGGCGTTATTTTTATCGAAAATTAAACATGTAATGAGTAATTTCAACACTTATAACACTTATTACTTAAGCATCACTACAGAGAAGTTTGTATTAATTGATTGGGAATGTTTTTTCGCATCTATTACAATAAAGAAAATTAGATATTTATTTGAAGCAAACAATTAAAAAAGACGGGTGGGTAATGTCGGGAACATAACCGGAGTGACGTAGGACTATACAAAGGGGACAGCTTTTGTTAAATATATATTTTAAATATATTGTTTTATTTTCTTCTCCTACGTGAATACCTACCTATCTACTTGAAAAATGGATTAGTTTACTGTTTACTCTTTATGAATATGTTGATGGTTCTGAAAAGAACCTTTGGTGTTGTGTTTTTGTTATCACTCGATATTCTCATCTTGTTCGGTTAAACCTTCCTGTTTAGCTATTGCGTTTGCCACTCGCCACAGCTTTCACAGTTGGAAAATTTCTTCCCATCCAACTTGTGACATGTTGTTCAGTAAATTACATTTAATGCGACGTGCCGGAGAAACACTTTGCCACTCACTGAAACTAATTGTTGCCTTGATGAGCGCCGAACCGAAGCTACTCTGTTCTTGATGCGGGTTTTCTGATTGTCGTGAGCAGCTTTGCAAGCCAACTCGAGCACTCCGACGGCCGAAACTCTATAATCGCTGTTAGGTATACTGGTGCTCCGGCACCAATCCGTTCGGCCTAGTTACCCTTGCGGAGCAATCAGTGAATGCGACCAACAGAGAACTGGAGACCTGTACGGTTCGAGTGTGCTCCCGTGGCCGAGTGGTTAGCGTCATAACTAACATGCCGGGTGTTCGGGTTCGATTCCCGTTCTGGTCGGGGGAATTTTTCGTCAAAGAAATTTCCTCCGACTTGCACTGTGATCACGCGTATTCTAGAGCTTGCCACTCAGAATACATTCAAGGCGTGTTATTTGGCATAGAAATCTCAACTAAGTACTAATAAAAATGACGCAAGTAATACTACGTTGAGACGGCGAAGTTCCTCTAGGAACGTTAGTGCCATTGAAGAAGAAGACGGTTCGAGTGAGACTTTGCCTTTCCCTTAACTTGTCATCCTTTGTTACGTCCACGATGCCGATGCCGTACAACCACACGGGTTTACGGTTTGAAAGAAAATAAGATATTTTTTGGGGTCCGCGTGTTTCATGCTCTAGCGGTACACACTCACAGGATAGAGACAAATCGGCAGACTCAGCCAGAGGGGCGAGTCTAACGAGACGAACGAATGAGCGTTAAAAGGGAGCGATGGCAAAAAAATACATTCATTACGATTTGTTCGCTCGTTGGATTCACATGCAGGCTAAAAAGGGACTGGTGCACTGGTACTAACGCGCTCGGCCTAGCTACCCTTGCGGGGAACTCCAGATCAACACGGTTCGAGTGGGATTTTGCCTTTCCCTTCACTTTTGCTCCTTTGCCATGTCCAGACATGGCTGCTTGGGTTGGTTTGTTGATGTGTTGTGATGCGAACCGATGTGGTGTACGGTTTGAATGAGAATGATCGTTACGGAAGGAAGGAAGGTATTGTATTATAGAGACTTTAAACTTTTGCAGTTCATTCGTCTCTAGCCTTGAGAAAGGCCCTTTGAAAACTCTACTCTACTCTACTTCAGCGCTACCATCTCCACCCTCTTGCCTTGAGAAAGGCACTCGATCCCTCGCCGTCCAGCCCGTCCAGCAACGATGTTGTCCAGTCGCACACAAAGTTGTCCAGTGTCCACACAAAGAATGATCGTTACGGCAGCGGAGCGGGGATTTTCAAGCTGACTGACTGGCTCGAGAATTACGCATGTGTGAGACTGCGACCAATGTTTCCCTCATTTTTTTCTTTTTCCTTTCCAATCGTGCTTCATTCTATTTCGCTGCTGCTCTGGTTGCCCGTTTTGGTCGGTACGATTTGAGGAGCACAAAATGGACCAATCAAAAATGGGCACATAGTGCATTTTGACAATGCTTGATATTTCACAATTATTCAATTATTTATCTCAAGAAAAATGAAATGTTATTCGTTATGATAGATGCGTAGATATATTTCCTATCAATTGAAAACAAAAACCTTTGCGATCTATTGAGAAATGCTCGAGTTATAAGCGTTCCAAATCTTGCATTTTTTCCTACTTGTTCAGTACCTAGATTTCCATTTCACCCCCTATATCTTCCGGTTAGACGTAGTCCTACGTTAAAATAATTAAAATTAACTCCTTCGGAATCGCCAGGGGGAGACGTCCTAGTCCGCTGTCCAAAACGCCAAACTGCCGAGCTGAAAGAAAACGCGACCTTCTCGGTCGGAGGTTAAAATCAGTATGATGTTGTCTTGTCGATGTCCTCACGAAAAATGAATGTGTCTCACCACCAGAATATCGCTTAAGTATGTTTTTGTGTGTGATTGAATCAAGAGAAGGTGTGGTTTACGATGGCAATTTGGAAGGCAAACTAGAGGGGAATGAACTCTCTGAGCTCGGAACTTACGGCGACTGAGCAATAATCGATTGCGGGCGCATACAATATTGGATACGGAAATATCCTACTGATGGGGAAGAATAATCTTCAGAAGCTATCCTGTTAATTGCGATTGATTGAAAAATCACAAAACCAAATGTATTTGGTCACAGTGTTACATGGATAGAAAACATTAAAATAAACTCTTTCACATGAATGTAATTTAAATTCCCAGAGGAACTGGCAGATTATTTTCAGTAACGATTAGATATTACCACATTTTCCTCGATACTGGAAGCCCACCAGTGGTTAATGCCAACTCGATAACCTTCTGTTAATAGCACTTGATTGAAACATATTTGGTCACAGTGTTACATAGATAGAAAACATTCAAATAAACTCTTTCACATGAATGTATTTTTAAATTCCCAGAGGAACTGGCAGATTATTTTCCAGAAAAGATTAGATCTTTCCGGAACTTTCTCAATGCTGAATGGCATCCAAACGCAAAGAATTCCGCGCGTGTATGTGTGTGTAGCGATGTCTTCCCGGGGAACCGTTTGTGGCATCACTCTCCTCCTGATGGATTCCCTTCTGGCCTAAGGTGCACAAACAGGCTCTTGGTGACACCGTTCATCCGCGCTTTCATGATAAACGAAGAGCTTCACCACAACAGCGACAACATGCTCCAATCGCAGTTCAATTAGAACTGAGTGGAATTCCGAGCGGCGCTCGCTTATATACCGATTGATGATTCCAATAGCCTGTTTTGAAAGCAATTTTAAGACTATTGAAACAAGTTTTTGGATCAAAAAGTAACAAATACAGAACGCGTAGACATTTTATCTTTCGAATGAAGTGTTTATCATACCATTTCGTTCAGTTGTTTAGAGGCTATTAACGCTCAAAATCTCGGTCTCCGGCGTAACGCCGGTATGACATCTGACACAATTCGAAGAATTGTGTCAGATGCCATACTTCCAAATTTGCCCGAAATCATCCGTCAATGGCTTTTCTAACAGCGGCGCGTCTAACACCTTTCGTTCGACTCTTTTCTTTCGTTGCACTTGACTACTCCGGACCGGTCTCCGTCAGAGTTGTACGTAGTTTCGCTAAACGGTGGATTACGCTGTCCACCTGTCCAATTATGATGATTATAAAAATTGAACGCTTAAAACTCGAGCATTTCTTAATAGATTGGAGAGATGTTTGCATTACTGACGGTTAGAGCACAGTTTATGCACAGGGTGTTTTCTCCCAGTACGGAACATGTTTCAAAGTGCCCACAAACAGCTCAAGCAGAAAATTAAGGAACGAAACGATGCTCTAGCAGGAGCAGGAGGAGCGGTTATCCCGCGGTCCACCCACGATCTCTTCCAGTCGCGGAACTCTACAAAACATCCACTCGCGGAACTACAATGGAGAAGGCAATTTCGACAAACTAATCTAATGATGAGGTCGATTCACGTCTTGACCTTCTCACGGCTAAATCCATAAGAACTAGTCTCTCGTCGCGTATCCACCATCAGGACCCTTCGCCCCATCATGGCTGTCGTTTGCGGGCTTTCGCCGAGGAGAGTCATTTCACAAATGACAGCTGATGTAGGGATAGGACTGTGAACTTTAAGTTAGGGAATGTAAGGATAAAGAGATGGATCGGGAACAGTGGGATTTGGCTTACCATCACCGTCATGATTACTTCCTCGTTATACTCATGGATTGTGTTTCTAGCGACAGGATACAACAGGCCAAGTAAGTGACTTGCTAATAATCACGTCACTGATTCTGCACTGCAACGGGAGTTCTTCGTCGACCAGTAGTAAAACTAACCATTTTAAATGTCGAGGATAGTGGTAAACCTGGTTCAACGAAAACCGAAACTGAAGAAGACTCCCACAGATGGAGGAATGCGTCGCCGGACGTCCCGTGACAACAGCGCTGTGGGTACGAAACGCGGATTGAGCCATCATCTTTAACTCCGCAACAGTAATGTCGGAGAAACGCAGGATTATCCATTTAATTTTTCATTTTTCAATGTATCGGGCTTATTGTAAATTCGAACTGTCTTATGTATTTCATCGATTAGGCTAGTAGATGATAGAATCAATAAATTCTTTAACATCAAATCGATCCTTAAATGATGTTCATCTATATATATAAAAATGGAGTGATGTCTGTCTGTCTGTCTGATTCTTATAGACTCGGAAACTACTGAACCGATCGACATGAAAATTGGTATGTAGGGGTTTTTGGGGCCGGGGAAGGTTTTCGTGATATTTTGAGACCCCTCCCCCCTCTCTAAGGGGGGGCTGCCATACAAATGAAACACAAATTTGTGCATTACTCGGAAATTAACCAAGCAAACGAAATCAAAGTTGGCATGTGAAAGTTTTAGGGTGCAATAAATGTTTCTATGATGGTTAGACAGTCCTTCCCCCACTCAAAGGGGGGCTGCCATACAAATGAAACACAAATTTCTGCATTACTCGAGAATTAATCAATCAAATGAAACCAAATTTGGCATGTGGAGGTTTTAGGATGCAATAAATGTTTCTATGGTGTTAAGATACTCCTTCCCCCTCTCTTAGAGGGGGCTGCCGTACAAATGAAACACAAATTTTTGCATTACCCGAGAATTAATCAAGCAAATTAAACCAAATTGGGCATATGGAAACTTTATTTGTATGGGTGGCTGCTATACAAATAAAACACAAATTACTGCATTACTCGAGAATTAATCAAGTAAATGGGCGGGACGAAGTTTGCCGGGTTAGCTAGTAAACAATACAAGCTTAACAACGGGAATTTAGTTCAGAAAAAAAAAATTACAATTTAGATTCAAACGATATCACATAAACGTAGACTAATTCATAATATATTTTCGGGTTCCAAACCAGGAAAACGCCGAACAGTTCCGAGATGCTAGTTGCTGTTTCTCGCTCGGTTGCAGTGGTGCTCCCAAACGCGATTCGAGGTAATAGGAGCTCAAATGTTTGCTGGAGATCCACCGCCCCAACTGTGATGTGGTCTTTCGACTCAACCGTGACTGGGTTTCTACCTCTCAGCTCCTCCACTCTCACACGGTGCCCCCGGAAAAGGGGAGCTCGGAGTGTTGGATTTAGATCCAAAATGTGTCGACCCGAATGCGCAGGGTTTCAAACTTCATAGCCCCAAAGTCGTATGGGGAGCGAAGAAAAGCCGCACGGTGATTTGCGCCTGGTTTTTGTTCGCTTTCGGTGCTGTGATTAGGTTCGATTTTACTACGAAGAGGAGGACAAATCTTCTTCGCGAGCAAAGAAGCGGGAAGAAGGAACGATGACAGAAAATCGAACAAAACCTGTTTGTCGAATATATTGGATAGTGGATTTTGGTGTGCAACCATCACTAGGCCAACTTGGATGTTTCCAGAAGCGCTCAATTGGAAGCGGTACAATCAGAAGAGCAGCTTTTCCTACTTTCTATAGTGCTCTTCTTCAGCTGCGCCGATTCCGTTATCGAACTCCAAAGGGGAAACCCGGTGCTTACCAATTGATCGAACCGTTTACTGTATCAACTTCCTGAACCCCTGTTGGAAATCGAACGAATCGAAGAGTCGATGGCTTTAAATAGCATTTCCTATCGATACCCACTTATTGATTAAATTGGTTTTCGTCCCGCCACCCCTCTCGAATCCGCTGACTCCCTTGCCACAACGAACGAGTCAAATTGAAACTGAAATCGAGGGGCAATGAATGTCATACAACAAGCGCACTTTCAACGCGCGCTACACACTTTCACACACGCGCGTGTTTTGACGTAGGACTACGTCTAACCGGAAGATATAGGGGGTGAAATGGAAATCTAGGCACTGAACAAGTAGGAAAAAATGCAAGATTTGGAACGCTTATAACTCGTGCATTTCTCAATAGATCGCAAAGGTTTTTGCATCAATTGATAGGAAATATATCTACGCATCTATCATAATGAATAACATATCATTTTTCTTGAGATAAATAATTGAATAATTGTGAAATATCAAGCATTGTCAAAATGCACTATGTGCCCATTTTTGATTGGTCCATTTTGTGCTCCTCAAATCGTACCGACCAAAACGGGCAATCAGAGCAGCAGCGAAATAGAATGAAGCACGATTGGAAAGGAAAAAGAAAAAAATGAACGAAACATTGGTCGCAGTCTCACACATGCGTAATTCTCGAGCCAGCCAGTCAGCTTAAAAATCCCCGCTCCGCTGCCGTAACGATCATTCTCATTCAAACCGTACACCACATCGGTTCGCATCACAACACATCAACAAACCAACCCAAGCAGCCATGGCTGGACATGGTAAAGGAGGAAAAGTGAAGGGAAAGGCAAAATCCCGCTCGAACCGTGTTGATCTGGAGTTCCCCGCAAGGGTAGCTAGGCCGAGCGCGTTAGTACCAGTGCACCAGTCCACCTAGCCGGCGTTATATAGTTTCGGCCGCCGAAGTGATCGAGTTGGCTGGTAAAGCTGCTCGCGACGATAAGAAAACCCTCATTCAGAACAGAACACATCAAGACAACAACAGGCAGTTGCAGCGAGTGGCGAGTGGCAAACGCAATCGCAAAACGGCATCAGGTAGCAGAAGAAAAAAGTTTGTTCTTTATACAAACTGCTTTGGTGGGAAATCCAGAACAAGGCGGCATCGAGGGTGTTCGAAATGTTTTTTTTTCAAAACCACGAGTACTAAGTTTTCTAAATTGGAACCATTCCATAAAACACGGCGCTTATCAGGGCCATTAAACCTTTAAAAAAAGAGTTTACGAAATACAGTTCAATGCTTTCTAAAATAAAAGACGGGTGGGTAATGTCGGGGACATAACCGGAGTGACGTAGGACTATACAAAGGGGACAGCTTTTGTTAAATATATATTTCAAATATATTGTTTTATTTTCTTCTCCTACGTGAATACCTACCTATCTACCTGAAAAATGGATTAGTTTACTGTTTACTCTTTATGAATATGTTGATGGTTCTCAAAAGAACCTTTGGTGTTGTGTTTTTGTTATCACTCGATATTCCCATCTTGTTCGGTTAAACCTTCCTGTTTAGCTATTGCGTTTGCCACTCGCCACAGCTTTCACAGTTGGAAAATTTCTTCCCATCCAGCTTGTGACATATTGTTCAGTAAATTACATTTAATGCGACTTTGCCACTCACTGAAACTAATTGTTGCCTTGCCGAACCGAAGCTGCTCTGTTCTTGATGCGTGTTTTCTGATTGTCATGAGCAGCTTTGCAAGCCAACTCGAGCACTCCGACGGCCGAAACTCTATAATCGCTGTTAGGAATACTGGTGCTCCGGCACCAATCCGTTCGGCCTAGTTACCCTTGCGGAGCAATCAGTGAATGCGGCCAACAGGGAACTGGCGATCTGCACGGTTCGAGTGAGACTTTGCCTTTCCCTTAACTTGTCCTCCTTTGTTACGTCCACGATGCCGATGCCGTACAACCACACGGGTTTACGGTTTGAAAGAAAATAAGATATTTTTTTGGGGTCCGCGTGTTTTATACTCTAGCGCAATTTAAGAATTGGTGAAAATCAATAAGCTCAGAACAACTGCCAAATTCACATACTCATCATATCCTGGCAAACAAATTATGAAAAAATCAATTTGTGTTTTATTATTGTTTTGGATAATGTTTTAGAAAGCATTGAACTGTATTTCCTAAACTCTTTTTTGGAAGGTTTAATGGCCCTGAAAAGCGCCTTGTTTTATGGAATGGTTCCAATTTAGAAAACTTAGTACTCGTGGTTTTGAAAAAAACCATTTCGAACGCCCTCGATGCCGCTTTGTTCTGGATTTGCCACCAAAGCAGTTTGTATAAAGAACAAACTTTTTTCTTCTGCTACCTGATGCCGTTTTGCGATTGCGTTTGCCACTCGCCACTCGCTGCAACTGCCTGTTGTCTTGATGTCCACCGAACCGAATGTGTTCTGTTCCGATCACTTCAGCGGCCGAAACTATATAACGCCGGCTAGGTGGACTGGTGCACTGGTACTAACGCGCTCGGCCTAGCTACCCTTGCGGGGAACTCCAGATCAACACGGTTCGAGCGGGATTTTGCCTTTCCCTTAACTTTTCCTCCTTTACCATGTCCAGACATGGCTGCTTGGGTTGGTTTGTTGATGTGTTGTGATGCGAACCGATGTGGTGTACGGTTTGAATGAGAATGAACGTTACGGAAGGAAGGAAGGTATTGTATTATAGAGACTTTAAACTTTTGCAGTTCATTCGTCTCTAGCCTTGAGAAAGGCCCTTTGAAAACTCTACTCTACTCTACTCCAGCGCTACCACCTCCGCCCTCTTGCCTTGAGAAAGGCACTCGATCCCTCGCCGTCCAGCTCGTCCAGCAACGATGTTGTCCAGTCGGTGTCCACACAAAGAATGATCGTTACGGCAGCGGAGCGGGGATTTTTAAGCTGACTGGCTGGCTCGAGAATTACGCATGTGTGAGACTGCGACCAATGTTTCGTTCATTTTTTCTTTTTCCTTTCCAATCGTGCTTCATTCTATTTCGCTGCTGCTCTGGTTGCCCGTTTTGGTCGGTACGATATGAGGAGCACAAAATGGACCAATCAAAAATGGGCACATAGTGCATTTTGACAATGCTTGATATTTCACAATTATTCAATTATTTTTCTCAAGAAAAATGAAATGTTATTCGTTATGATAGATGCGTAGATATATTTCCTATCAATTGATGCAAAAACCTTTGCGATCTATTGAGAAATGCTCGAGTTATAAGCGTTCCAAATCTTGCATTTTTTCCTACTTGTTCAGTGCCTAGATTTCCATTTTACCTCCTATATCTTCCGGTTAGACGTAGTCCTACGTCAATATCCAAAATAATAATAAAACACAAATTGATTTTTTCATAATTTGTTTGCCAGGATATGATGAGTATGTGAATTTGGCAGTTGTTCTGAGCTTATTGATTTTCACCAATTCTTAAATTGCTTCTAGATTGAAAGTACAGTAATTTACACTTATCTCGACATTTAGCTAATTGGACGGACCTGTAATGCGACATATTTAGTTGGACATTTTTGTAAACATAGAGTTCGGGGTCCAAATTATGACCCCACATTGAAAGTCGACACTGTACCACTGTCATCGCAAATGTTCAATTACAGGTTAAAATTACCTCCAATCCGACACTGAATGATGGTAATGCGACATGCCATTGAATGTAATTTACTGTACAATATGTCACAAGCTGGATGGGAAGAAATTTTCCAACTGTGAAATCTGTGGCGAGTGGCAAACGCAATCGCTAAACAGAAAGGTTTAGTCGAACAAGATGGGGATATCGAGTGATAACAAAACAATAAACTCTTTAGATTGAAGATAATTTTGTGATCCTGAAAAGGACCCTTTTTAGCCTGCATGTGAATCCAACGAGCGAACAAATCGTAATGAATGTATTTTTCTTTCTTTCTTTCTTTCTTTCTTTGTTTTTAAGAGGCTTTAAACTTTGAAGTTCATTCGCCTCTAGCCCAGTGGAGAGCCACAATAAAACCAGCCCAGAGGGGACTGTCGAAAGGGAAACCAAAAAACGCAAAAACACAACGCCAAAGGTTCTTTTCAGAACCACCAACATGTTCATAAAGAGTAAACAGTACACTAATCCATTTTTCAGGTAGATAGGTAGGTATTCAGGTAGGAGAAGAAAATAAAACAATATATTTAAAATATATATTTAAAAAAATATATATATATTTAACAATATTTAACTGTCTCCTTTGTATAGTCCTACGTCACTCCGGTTATGTCCCGACATTACCCACCCGTCTTTTTGTTCGAGATCACTCCCGATGTGATAATTTTCGCGTGACATTCGAAACCCAAAACACTCATAAAAATTTAGAGTCTTTTAAAACATTAACAAGTAGTTTTCGTCACAGAACGTAACAGGGTCGCAGGAATGTCATGGCGGGCCGTCGAGCAACAGCTCGCAACGAGCAGAGTGCCAAGCGAAACCTTAACCGCCAATATAGCTGCACCCCTGATCAAACGGAAAAGTATTGCATAAAAGTATTTAATTTTTCGAAGCGGGTGCCGTGTTTGTGTTGCGCCGTCCTGCTTATTTGGCTGCATCCCTATCGGGTGCGGTTTCGCTTTTTCACCGTCGTTTCAACCGAACGCTATGCCATGCCTACTATACACGGTTGCAAACAAAGCACGGCGGCGGCGGTCGATCGAGTTCGAGGCGAGTTCGAATTTAAAATATTTTAAATTTTCAAATAAAACTTAACAAATTCGTTCCATGCGAGTGTAGCGGGAGCGCATGAATGGTGGGAGATGTGATTTTAAAGTGAGATTGCCGTTTTAAAGTAATGGTTTGGTACGCGTCCGAGGTGAGTATTGAAATCAATTATTTTTATTGGCTGCGCGGATGATATACAATATGATGGTAAAATTGTTCAAACATTAAGACGTTCGTTGTAAGAATCCGACACACAAATTTGGAAAAATTTATGATAACATTCAGAAGTATCTGTCTTCTTCTATAAATATTAAAATGGATTCTGGTCTGTCTGTCTGTCTGATTCTTATTGGCTCGGAAACTACTGAACCAATCGACGTAAAAATTTGTATGTAGGGGTTTTTGGGGCCGGGGAAGGTTTTCACGATAGTTCATTCGATAGCATTGAGACCCCTCCCCCCTCTCTAAGGGTGGCCTGCCATACAAATGAAACACAAATTTATTAATAACTTGAGAATTAATCAAGCAAACGAACTCAAATTCGGCGTGTAAACGTTTTAGTGTGTAATAAATATTTTTAAGCTGGGTAGACACTCTTCCCCCCTCTCTAAAGGATCGCTGCCATACAAATGAAACATAAATTTATTCATAAGTCGAGAACTAATCAAGCAAACGAACCCAAATTTGGCATGTGGAAGTTGTAAGGTGCAATAAATGTTTCTATGTTGGATAGATACTCATTCCCCCTCTCTAAGGGGGGCTGCCATACAAATAAAACAAAATTTCTTTATAACTCAAGAATTAATCGGCGTGTGGACGTTTTAGGGGGCAATAAATGTTTTTATGTTGGATGGACACTCCTTCCCCTTCTTTAAGAGGAGGCTGTCATACAAATGAAACACTAATTTCTTTATAACTCAAGAATTAATCAAGCAAACGAACCCAAATTTGACATGTGGAGGTTTTAGGGTGCAATAAATGTTTCTATGTTGGGTAAACACTCCTTCCCCTCTCTAAGGGGGGCTGCCATGTAAATGAAACACAAACGTCTGCATAACTTGAGAGCTAATCAAGCAAATGGAGCCATATTTGGGATGTTAGGGGTTTCCCCTCCCTCCTCTGGAATGGAGAGTGGGTCCCATGAAAATATTACACATATTTCAACTAAACACGACAATTGAAAATTTTCGGAAAACTCTGAAGGGAAATGGGGAAATTCGGAAAATTAAATTCCCATATGTTCTATAATTACATAGTAATGTATAAATGTATAAATTAATGTCAGTGGCGTGAAATATTTATTGAGTATAATGCATAGGATCATTACCAGATCATTCTTAATTGATTTTAGTCATATTTCCAATGGTGGATACGCATCATCCACCATTGGAAATATCTCTACCAGTACCTCGTACGTGCCAGTACAGTGACGGGTATCCTGTTGCCGATGAACACAACCCCGATTTCGGAAAAATCGACTACGATGCACTTGGTTATTACCTCCCCACTCTTGACTGGACATACCTCAATGCCTGTCAAAATGTTAATGAAATGGCCTCCGATTTCTGTTTCACCATTCAACGTTGGTTGCGGGAGAATGTACCCCACAGAAGATGTCCTGTTTCGCTTTCTTGAAGTACGGTTTTACTCCGACAGCTGAAACGCGAAAAAAAAACGCCTGTCAGCGGAAACATCGTGTTCTACAATCGTATGACAGCAAACTCAGATTTCAACTTGCAAGTAATGCGTATCGTAAGCTGAATTCAACTTTGTACAAGGCCCACGTCTTGAGAATGCAAACCAATCTGCGACAAAATCCGAGAAACTTTCGGAAATTCGTCAACAGTAAGAGGAAAACTCAACCCTCCCAAGCAACGTGCTCTATGACGACGTCGAAGCGAATACTCATACTGAATGCTGTGAGCTTTTCGCCAAATTCTTTACATCCGTGTTTGACCATATATCTGCCAGTGAAGCTCAAGTTAAGTTTGCCTCCTTAGGTGTTCCTTCGGACGTCATAAGTTTGACGACGTTCGTGGTCACTCCTGCCATGGTCATCTCCGCTGCAAAAAAAATAAAAAGTTCGCTTTCGCCGGGTCCTGACGGCATACCTTCGGTGTTGTTCTGCCGCTGCGCTGCTGATCTAGCCGAGCCACTTTCTGTCATCTTTACCCGATCACTCAATGATGGAGTATTCCCTGAAATTTGGAAGGAGTCTTCCATGTTTCCTGTCTTCAAAAACGGTGATAAGCGAAACGTCAGGAACTATCGTGGAATAACAAGTTTGCCGGCTGCGTCCAAGCTATTTGAGATCATCGTCAGTGAAGTTATTCTTACTCAATCAAAGAGTTACATCTCTACCGATCAGCACGGCTTCATGCCCGGCAGGTCGGTCACCACGAATCTGTTGAACTTCACCAACACCTGCATTACTGCTATGGAGAGCAAGGCTCAAGTCGATGCCATCTATACCGATCTGAAGGCGGCTTTCGATAGGATCGACCACAACATACTTTTGGCTAAACTGTCACGTCTCGGATCATCTGCAAAACTCGTGTCGTGGATGAGATCATACCTGACGGAAAGAAAACTGCGCGTTAGAATTCATGGCTGCGTTACAGTTTGATTACTGCATCGACGGTGCTTTGCTTGAAATAGTTGGAAAAGTTACTGACCTTGGAGTAGTGCTGGATCAGAAATTGAACTTCAACGCTCATTACACGTCAATCATTGCTAAGGCAATCCGACACCTCGGATTTATTTCGAAGATTGCGAAGAATTTCACTGACCCATACTGCTTGAAGTCCTTATATTGCGCTTTAGTACGACCAATTCTCGAAACTGCAGCCGTTGTTTGGACTCCAAATGTGATTTTCTGGAATTTGAGGATTGAGCGTGTACAGCGAAGATTCATCCGGTTGGCCTTGCGTTATCTACCTTGGCGCGATCCATTGAATCTTCCTGCTTACCCGGATCGATGCAGACATTTAAACCTGGACACTCTTGAGAGAAGACGCAGAATAGAACAGGCAGTTTTCGTATCAAAGCTGTTCAATGGGGAAGTTGATTCTCCTCGGCTACTTTCATTACTGGACCTTCGTGCTGCTCAACGACCTCTCCGACAGCGATCTTTGCTACAGAACAGATTTCATCGTACTTAATTCGGATACAACGAACCGCTGTCGTCGATGATTCGAACTTTCACATTGGTGGAGGATCTATTTGATTTCGGCGAGACATCCAGCCGCTTTAAAAAAAGATTAAATAGTTCGTCGATTGTATAAATAATTGTATTATATTATTATATATTTATTCATTAAGACCACAGATGTCAGATGAATCAGATTTAAATAAATATATAAATACGTGTTATGATTTTGCACGCGAGTACAGGAGGGTTAATAATGTTCTTGAATGGGCTCAAGTAGACACCATCGATCTTACCCCCGTGTATGCAGCGAGAAAAGTGCGTGAAATCATTATAAAGAATAGTATTCTGAACAAGTCATTATTTTTTTTGTTGTTTTGACACATTTTGTTACTCTAATATCTGCTTTTTGATATTTAATAAAGTTGAAACATACCTGAGCTGTTCAAAACCGTGAGGTTTGATATATAAATTAACAGCTCTCATAAGTTGTAACGTGACTATATAAATATCTACATAATTTCGTTAGATTCACGGTGAGTATTTTACCCTACAAAATCGAAAAAACACTGCCTTTTTGAAAAATTACCATAGATTTGACTCATGTTGGAACAAGTTAGAATTTGAACTCTTATAAGTGGATTAACACTTGCCGATTCATTTTGAAAACGCCTCTTTCTACGTCTGCTAAACATCGACGGCGTACAACTCACCTCCACCTATCGTCTACTTGCCTGTTCCAATCCAAAGTGTTTTTTGTTTTGTTTGCTAATTTTCGGACTCATCCGGGCGCACGTGCTTCTCGTTTCGCAATAAATACGCCGCGCTACCCAGCAACCGAACGGATGCAGCCGGTCTGATGCCCTGGTACGAGTTTCGGGATTTTCGATTGAAAATAATGGACGCAAATCGGCGTGTGGCGTCTCCGGGCGCGTGTCGTATCATTTGCCCGCATGCATGCAGTTGGGCCGAGATGAGTGAGTGGGCCTTTCGATGGCGGAAAGTATCCGCCCCAAAACGAAGGTGGCTGCCGGCGATCGACGCCATATTTCGTGCACCAGGGCGCGCGCACAGCACAGCGGCGCACTCTGGCAGCGTTCGCCATCTTTTTGCTTCCGCTGCCGGGGCGATTCCGGAATCGGTTTGGAACATCCAAGACACCCGAGAGAGAGTGTGTGGTTGCGGTTACCCCATCGGCCAGTACCTACCGGGACAAGGCGCATCCATTTTGCCCCTATCACAAAATGGCAGCGTAGTAGAACAAGAACAATTTTACGAAAATGTATCGGGGTGTCATGAGTGTGAGGCGGACACAATTCATCCGGTCGATGCGCGCCAAAGAAGCTGTCATTTTGCGCAGTTGTGTCGACCTGCTCCAACTGCTGCGGCCCCAGCATAATACCTGAAAAAAACCTTGGTTAAAAAGATCTTTGCTACTTCAGGTCACGAGTGTGTTGTTGACATACGAGTTCTGCCCCGACGGCGGCAACACGCAAGGACCCTCGGAAACACCGATGCTTCCGTGTCGATAGGAAGAGACGTCACATATGCGTTTCGACAACCACATGGCCGGGATGTGATTAGTGCGGACCTGTCTAGTCGGCACAGCCTGCCTCCATCGGTGTGGATCCGCGGATTCTTCGAATCCCGAACGACGAGGCACTACGGAATTGCGTAATAAAACTGATAGTATTCCGTCGTAGTGCAGGTCAATTTCTCAATCTTTGAACGGGAGCTCATGTTTGCGGGGAGATCGCAGTCGAGGCGGTCCGCCTGCTAGGGTGAGTGTGCAAAGTGTGTTTCAACGTGTTGCAACAATTTTTCTTATTTAGCCGAGGAACCCATGCTGTCGAAAAGTAGGTAACACCGAAATACACTTTGAAGCGCTGCTGCTCTGACGGTACGTGACTTTGTGCTTTCCGATTTCGGTAACGTATGTCACAACGAGGAACGCGTTTGTGTGTGGAGACGAGATTACCTTTTATGGTACGGGCAACTTTTGTGTGAAAATATTGAATAGGATTTCAGATTCTGCAAGACGCCAGCCTCAGTTACGGGGAGGCTCTCAGCCCGCGCTGCACGGAAGATTATGGGAGCTTCTGATGTTTGTAGGGATTTTGGTTTCTTGTTGGCACTGTCTGCAAGCTTGAGAGCTTTACAAGCTGTTAACCATTTCTATCCTGATTCGTCATTCTGATTTTCAACTGATTTTTGAAGCTCTCGCTGCTTGCAAACTAGTTAGAGTAACTGTCTGAACTAACTTATTGACACCATGACAAAAAATCAAAATCTGAATATTATTTATAGCTCAAAATAGCTTGCCTGGTTCGAAAAGAATAATATAATAAATCAAAAAAATAACCTACGATGTTCATCTTTCCTTACATACATTCCAAGTTAGAATACAAGATAATTTCCAAATGGATTCTTTCGAAATAAGAACATCTTATCAATTTATCAAAAGCCATTTATTTTATTCAGAATAGTTTCCATGTAGTTTAAATTCTTATATTGCCGTTCTACGCATAGTTGTCCCATGCTACTTTTTGACGATTTTCACTTTTCTTCATAAAACGTTGTTTTTATGCATAATCTTACGGAAAAACACAAAAAAAACATATAGGGTAGATGCTCCGGCAATCGTGGGTGTACCAATAATAATGGGAAAGCTACCGTCGTCGTTATTTACGCTAATACAGGCTCATTTACTATTTTTAGACGATTTGTGACAAATTTTCGGAGATACTTCTAAAATTGGTCAAACTGCATTGTTTTCTAAACTACAAATTATAATGTTTTTAAACAGATTAGTTGACTGGTGAACAAAACTCTATGCGGCTTACGAAATTTGTAACGCGATAGAAAATTTTCACAACGTGAAATACTTATAAAAACACTCTTTTGATGTAAAAATCGCATGATGAACATTTCTTTACGATTATTCCTACCTGATTCTGTATAAAAAAAGTAGTTACTATTAAATTTATATCAGAAAATTAAACTCCATTATAGGAAGAATTTCCGTGCTTTTGTTCTTATTATAATGGTACTTCTCGTGTCTACATTTTGGGGTTAGATTCGTTGCATAACATCAAAACGAACCACGGTATACATAAATACAAGGTATTATATTCCCGAAAATGACACTTGCGTGAGGTCACTTATATCGGTTTTGTAAACAAACGCTGGAATCTACCAGTGTAAAAGTGCAAGCGACTGTTTCACTCTACGAATATAATCGTTCTGTTCTGGAAAACAAATGGTTTTTTTTTCGAATGAATGTAGCCCGATAATGCTGACGTCATATGCTTACATCCAAATCGGTTATTTACTAACGGGAATAGACTGCCTTGTTTTGTATGCCGTAGAAACGAACGGTAGTGCAGATATAAACAAACCGTAGTGCGTACGTGAGTTACGAGCAATTTTCAACTTCCCGTGATATTTGTGGTCTTAACACCAACTACACGAAGGTAAGATATTATTCTACTTTAAGCCTATCGAACTAATTATGTTTTTGTTTAGGATGCAGCAGCAGAAGAAAAAGCGCAGCCGCATGCATCATGTTTACGATAAAGATGCTGTCCGCCAGTGCATCCGAAGTATAAAAAACGGTGAAAAAACGATTTATCGTGCTTGTAAATTTTATGGAATCCCTGAGTCAACCATCCGCTTCCGTTTGAGTGGTAAATGGAGCGGGAAAACTACGAAAGGGCCTTCAACAATACTCCTGCCGGAAGAGGAACGGAAAATCATAACCTGGTTGAAAAATATGGAGCGCAAGGGATTCCCAGTCGGGAAGCAATCACTTTTGTTCAAAGTGAAAGCGTTTTTGGATTCCAGCGAAAGACCTAATCCTTTCAAGAACAATATTCCTGGTAGGTGGACAAAATTGACAGTTAAATTAAAAATATTGTGAAATCCATTGCAAATTACAGGAAGAAAATGGTTTTCGCGATTTTTAGTCCGTCATGATAATATCAGCTTGCGCACCCCGGAACAAGTGACTGCAGCAAGTTCGAAGGTATCAGAAGCGGATATAAAAGGATGGTTTACGTGCGTTAGAGATTACCTACTTAATGAAGGATTATCTGATATCCTCAAAGATCCTCGGAGAATTTACAATGGCGACGAGACTTCATTTTTCCTTCATCCCACTACTAAGGCGGTGCTGGCTACAACGGGAAGTAAAAACGTGTATGAGGTTCAACATGCTGACGGGCACAAAAATGTGACTGTCATGTTCAGCTTTGGAGCTGATGGTAGAGTTGTTCCGCCGGATATAATCTTGCCGGTTCAGAGGATCCGTCCTGAAATACTGCAACAAATTCCAGGAGAATGGGGAGTTGGAAAGAGTCCTAATGGTTGGATGAATGTCGAGAACTTTATGCTGTACATCAGGAAAATCTTTTATCCAAATCTGCTCAAAAAGCATGTCGAATTCCCTATCATCTACTGTTGGCGAGTCTACGCCAACGCGCCTTCACTGTAGCTCCTTTTCGACCAGCACATAAGAACCCAGTATCGACAGTCGAGTCTAGCACAATTATCCCACAAACAATAGCGTTATAAACAATATTTGTCACTCTTTATTCTAAGTATTCTATAAGTCATAGAAAACACAAAATCTCAAAGAAAGAGCAAGGAAACCTCGTGAATTAAATCTAAAATTGAACCAAATTGTTCAAGCTAGTTCAAAACGTAACTACATTTAAGTTTAAAATTAATTTATAAAACTAATACACTGAATTAGTCTATTTGTTTCCACAGTGAATTCATATATATATAATTAAAATCATAATTATTGTTTAACGTAACCTATATTGAACTTAACTCTACATAAAAGGTAAAACTTAAATTATTATTTACTTAGTCATGCCTTAATCTATAGTACGGATAAATATTCATGCCTTAATATTATAGTACGGACAGATAGTACGGTTAGAGCAACATTGATTATCGTTCAACTTACTCGAAACTCCTAAATCCTGAATTGGAAGAGAATACATAACCCACAAAAAAGGGACTAAACGTAAGTCGGAAAGCTTGTAATTTATAATATAATTTGTAAACAAATGTAATACCATTTTCAGGAAAATAATAATTCCTCGCAGAACATAAAACCTTAGTTTTCGGTTGTTTGAATGTGGTATTATTATTTTGGAACACCCCGATCCGTGGATCTGTTGGCAATCTCCAACAATTTATTATTTTCGTTTACATACGAATAATTCATCAACTAGATCATGTCGAGTAGAGGTTTACGTTCGAAAAAAACCAATGATGTAGCGGAGAGTGAAACTGGTGGTCAAGATGGTACGCAAAAGGTGGTTACGGAGGATTCAGAAACACCCATTCCCAGAAGATCATGTCAGATATGTCATGGGGAAAATACAAACCAGATGGTGCGCTGTGATGTATGCCAAAAATGGCATCACTACCAATGTGTTGGGGTAACACAGGTATCTGAAAAACAACCCTGGAGTTGCGCCAAATGCAAAGCTGCAACCGGTGTCCAGGATACGTGTTCAAATACCATCAAACCTCCTGTGCTGCTTGGTAGTCAAAGTCAAAAGCAACCAGAAGCCGTTCCTGGAACTTCCTCTGCATCCCTCGTTCAACAAAAAGGCACTCAACAATCACAGGTCGTGAATTCAATCGGAAACAAATCAGCAAATGAGACCATTCCGAACATAACATCACTTCCACTGAAACAGTCAGCAAACCCTGTATTAAGTAAAACGATATCAAATGCAAAAGAGACGTTGCCAAGGAAACCTGCATCGAACGCGTCAGGAGTGTCCAACCGATCGACACAAACACTCTTAAAACTAAAGTTGCGAAAGCTAGAGGAGGAACGTGAATTGGAACGTCGACGAACTGCAGATGAGGCAGCCAAGGATAAAGAGTTCCTGGAGAAGAAGTACAAGATACTAGAAGAAATGGCTAGTGAAGGTGGTTCGAATGACGGCGATGCTATGAGCCGCGTGGAGGAGTGGATGGATGAAACGGTGAATCAAAACGGAAACCAACCAGGTAATCCGCCCCCTCTTGGCTGCACGAGCTGCAACCGTTCTCAAATCAATACACAACGAATCAACTGCGCTCCGCTACCACAAACCACGTGCGAGGTACCGAATCAGACTCTCGTTCCCGTTCCTCAACAGCAGAATAACTACCGTCCAGTGTATGATGATGATGACGTAGAACAGTGTCCGCTAACCCGGAAACAGCTGGCAGCGCGTCAAGCAATCTCAAAGGAGCTACCCACGATTTCCGGTAACCCAGAGGAGTGGCCTCTATTCTTGTCATCCTTCAACAGCACGACAGCGATTTGTGGATTTTCGGATGCAGAAAACATCATTCGGTTGCAAAAATGTTTGAGAGGGCGAGCATACGAAGCGGTTAAAAGTCGTCTGATGCACCCGACAAATGTGGTTGGCGTAATAACGACTCTAAAAATGTTATTTGGACAGCCGGAAGCCATCGTACACACACTAATCGCGAAGATCAACTCACTACCCGCGTTGAGGGAAGATAAGCTGGAGACCCTTCTAAATTTCGCTGTCAGCGTGGACAACTTTTGTGCTACGGTGGACGCCTGCGGGTTAGAAGAGCACCTCTACAACGTATCGTTGATGCATCAATTGGTCAGTAAACTGCCTTCTTCCATAAAACTGAATTGGGCCCAGTACAGACAAACGCTGCCGGCAGTTAACTTGGCTTCTTTTAGCCACTGGCTTTATTCCCTAGCAGAGGCTGCTAGCGCTATAACTATTCCGAATGATATTGGAGACATAAGAACAACGCGGAGCGAAAACCGTGGAAATAAAAAAGGTAACACTTTCGTGAACTCTCACTCCGAGGACGTCTCTCCGGAAACATACTCCCAGAAATCATCCTTTGTGAGGACAGCAAGCGAAGGCTGCATGATATGTAAAGGGATGTGCAAATCCATTTGTAAATGCAAACGGTTCCTAGAAATGTCGCGTGACTCACGTTGGGCAGTTGTGAGAGAATACGGACTCTGTCGTAGATGCCTGCGACGACACTATGGGGGATGTCAAGCAAGATTATGCGGTAAGAATGGTTGTCAGTTTAAACACCATGAATTATTGCATAACGACGAGAAAAAACCACCGAACGCTGAAGTTGTAGAAGCGATTACTCCTCAATCAAGTTCGAGTTCAAACCATCAGGGATGTCATACTCATCAAGTGAAGTCTAGCAGAACTCTATTCCGTTATTTGCCAGTACGTCTACATGGGAAGCACGGCTCCATATGTACCTTCGCCTTCCTAGATGACGGGTCAAGTTTGACACTAGTGGACAGTGATTTGGCAGATGAGCTGAGACTTGAAGGGGAAGTAAAACCCCTCTGTCTGCACTGGACAGGCGGCACACAGCGCCAAGAAGAAACCTCACGAGTCGTTAGTTTTGAAGTTGCTGGAATACGAGACGAATCCCATAAATTCAGCCTAACTGGAGTAAGGACGGTCAACGAATTATTACTTCCACCACAAACGTTGAACATAGAGGAATTATCTCACCTGTATCCACACCTCCGAAACCTTCCCATCCTCTCCTACGAAGCTGTGCGACCAAGAATCCTAATTGGGATGAAGGATCAACACCTCACTCTCGTCCTCAAGAGTCGAGAAGGAGGACCAAATCAACCGCTTGCAGTGAAGACCCGCTTAGGCTGGACAGTGTGTGGGGGCGCCAATGAAAATGATACACCCAACCTAGTACATTCGATTTTTCACATTTGTCCGTGTGAAAACCGTTCAGACGATGACCTTCATCAGGCGATGAAGAGGTATTTCTCTTTAGACAGTTTAGGTGTAGTTAAATCGGGAACATCTCTACTCTCCAGAGACGAACAACGAGCACAATCTCTTCTTCAATCTCTTACAAAATTCACGGGAACACGTTTCGAGACCGGACTACTCTGGCGCTACGACGAAGTCCGTCTTCCAGATAGTCGAGCGATGGCAATGCGTCGGTTTCAATGCCTCGAGAAACGCTTGATGAGAGATGCTTCGCTTGCAGCAGTCTTGCAACAGAAAATTTCTGATTATCTACGCAAAGGCTATATCCGAAAGCTATCAGAGGAGGAACTTATACGCCCAAACCGTCGCACCTGGTATCTTCCTGTGTTCCCAGTAAAGAACCCTAATAAGCCAGGGAAAATTCGCATCGTGTGGGATGCTGCAGCCACTGCTTTCGGAAAGTCACTAAATTCATTTCTTCTGACGGGGCCTGACCAGCTTGCATCGTTGTTCTCTATTCTCATCCAGTTCCGTGAGCGTGCGATTGGACTAACGGGTGATCTGCGAGAGATGTTCCATCAAGTCTCGATACGGAACGAAGACCAACTTTGTCAACTCTTTTTCTGGAGAGATGAGGATGGTCAGCTGTCAACCTATGTGATGCGTGTTATGACTTTTGGTGCTTGTTGCTCGCCAAGCAGTGCACAATATGCGAAGAATATGAATGCAGAGCGGTTCAGATACCAGTACCCGACAGCAGCAAACGTTATTCAAAAGCGTCACTACGTGGATGATATGCTAGTTAGCGTCGATACGGAAGGAGAGGCAATACAACTGGCAAAGCAGGTTACGTTCGTACACGCGCAAGGCGGTTTTGAGATCAGAAACTGGATCAGTAATTCTCAACGGGTACTGAGAGCCCTGGATGAGAACAGTACGAAGGAGAAGAACCTTGACCTCGCTCCGGAATTGGCCACGGAGAAGGTGTTGGGGATGTGGTGGTGTACCGCGTCTGATGTCTTCTCATATAAAGTTGGATGGAACCGATACGAGCGCCCCCTCCTGGAGGGTCAACGTTGCCCGACAAAGCGGGAAATGCTACGAATCCTTATGTCTATGTTCGATCCCTTGGGGTTAATTGCACAATTCCTGATGTACCTGAAGATCCTCATGCAGGAAGTCTGGCGGTCCGGAGCTGATTGGGACGATGAAATTAAAGGAGTACTCTTCTCCAAGTGGCAGACGTGGCTTCAGATCCTCCCACAAATCGAAACGCTCAAGATTCCTCGTTGCTATCGCAGTCGAATTCCAGCAGATTTTTCCGACGTGCAGCTCCATACGTTTGTAGACGCGAGTGAGGATGGAATGGCTGCAGCTTGCTATCTTCGTTACTCCCATGGCGATACCATCGAATGCACGTTAGTCGCTGCCAAAACCAGAGTTTCTCCGTTGAAATTCCACTCGATTCCTAGATTGGAACTTCAAGCAGCGGTGTTGGGTGTTCGATTGGCTTCCACAGTAAAAGAATCCTTATCTGTGAACATCACTCGGCGAATTTTTTGGTCAGATTCACGAGATGTGATCTGCTGGGTCAATTCGGATCATCGGCGTTTTACACCATTTGTAGCCCACCGAGTTAGCGAAATTTTGGACTCCACAGAACCAGCAGATTGGCGCTGGGTTCCTACCAAGCAAAATGTCGCGGACGATGGCACTAAGTGGGTGAAACTACCAGACATGTCTGCAGAAGCTCGTTGGTACACAGGACCACATTTCCTGATGTGCACTGAGAAGTATTGGCCGCAACAACCAACCGTGACTAGGACAACAGAGACCGAACTACGCCCGTATTTGTTGATGCATGTCCAGAAAACTGAGCCGCTTCTCTGCTTCAGTGACTTCAGTAGCTGGAGAAAGATGGTGAACACAATTGCATACGTTCTTCGGTTTTCCAACAATATCATTAAGAGGATGAAAAGGCAGGCAGTTACGAATGGCCATCCTTCAATGGAAGAGCTGACCGCCTCTGAATCCCATTTGATCCGGCAAGCACAAGAGGACGCCTACCCCGACGAATACACCCTTCTCCACCAGTCTGGTGGAGCCACGCTTCCAAAAACTAGCGCTTTGTATAAGCTCACCCCTTGGATCGACAAACACGGAATCATGCGGATACGAGGTCGTATTTCTGCCTGTGAGTTCGCGACCGAAGATGCCAAGAATCCGATCATTCTACCCCGTAACCACCACGTTACCAGTCTCATTGTTGCACACTATCACCAAAAATACCACCATCAGAATCACGAGACTGTAATTAACGAGATACGGCAACGTTACTCCATTTCTCGACTTCGAAGTACCTACTTACGGGTACGCAACAGTTGTCAACGATGTAAGAATAACCGGGCAATTCCGCAGCCCCCTATCATGGCAGATCTCCCACATACCAGGTTGGACGCATTCGCTCGACCGTTCACCCATGTAGGCGTGGACTACTTCGGTCCTATTACAGTCGTAATAGGCAGGCGATCGGAAAAGCGATGGGGGATGCTCGTAACCTGCATGACAATACGAGCCATCCATATGGAGATCGTCCATTCGCTGAGCACTAATTCGTGCATCATCGCGCTGCGCAACTTTATCTCGCGTCGGGGTACGCCCCGAACGATCTATAGTGATCGCGGTACCAACTTTGTCGGAGCATGTCGTGAGATGCAGAAGGCAGAAGCTTCGGTCAACATAGAAGAGATGATGAAGGCGTTCGTTTCATCGGAAACCAAATGGGTCTTCCTCCCACCTCTATCTCCACACATGGGCGGCTGCTGGGAGAGATTGATTGGAACATTCAAACGAAACATGACGGCTATTTTGTCAACGCAAAAACTGACGGACGAAGTACTGCGAAATGTTTTGGCCGAAATTGAAAACGTAGTGAATTCTCGACCACTTACTCATGTTCCGATCGATGACGATTCCGGCCCAGCCTTGACTCCAAACCATTTCCTCCTTGGATCATCCGATGGTACCAAACCTTTGTGCACTCTAGAAGACAGTGGTGCCGCATTACGGCAGTGTTGGCGTGCATCGCAGATACTCGCGAATAGATTTTGGAAACGTTGGCTGAGTTCGTATTTACCTGAGATCACCCGCAGAACTAAGTGGTTTATCAACACGAAGGCGATTGGAATCGACGACGTGGTAATCATTGCTGACCCTAAAAATCCCCGGAATTGTTGGCCCAGGGGGAAGGTCATCGGAATCTGTCCTGGAAGAGATGGACAACCTCGATCAGCAACTGTGAAAACAGGGAACGGTGTCTACGAGCGACCAGTTGCTAAACTGGCTGTGCTAGATGTACGGCGCGATGATTAGTAAGTCGACCTGGAGATCAACGTACCTGGGGGGAGTGTTGGCGAGTCTACGCCAACGCGCCTTCACTGTAGCTCCTTTTCGACCAGCACATAAGAACCCAGTATCGACAGTCGAGTCTAGCACAATTATCCCACAAACAATAGCGTTATAAACAATATTTGTCACTCTTTATTCTAAGTATTCTATAAGTCATAGAAAACACAAAATCTCAAAGAAAGAGCAAGGAAACCTCGTGAATTAAATCTAAAATTGAACCAAATTGTTCAAGCTAGTTCAAAACGTAACTACATTTAAGTTTAAAATTAATTTATAAAACTAATACACTGAATTAGTCTATTTGTTTCCACAGTGAATTCATATATATATAATTAAAATCATAATTATTGTTTAACGTAACCTATATTGAACTTAACTCTATATAAAAGGTAAAACTTAAATTATTATTTACTTAGTCATGCCTTAATCTATAGTACGGATAAATATTCATGCCTTAATATTATAGTACGGACAGATAGTACGGTTAGAGCAACATTGATTATCGTTCAACTTACTCGAAACTCCTAAATCCTGAATTGGAAGAGAATACATAACCCACAAAAAAGGGACTAAACGTAAGTCGGAAAGCTTGTAATTTATAATATAATTTGTAAACAAATGTAATACCATTTTCAGGAAAATAATAATTCCTCGCAGAACATAAAACCTTAGTTTTCGGTTGTTTGAATGTGGTATTATTATTTTGGAACACCCCGATCCGTGGATCTGTTGGCAATCTCCAACATCTACTTTATCGACGGACACTCATCGCATACAGCGGTTGAAGTAGCAGACTTATGCTTGGATTTGGGAATCATTCTGCTAGCGCTGTACCCCAACACAACACGTATTACCCAGCCGGCGGATGTGGCGATATTTAAACCATTAAAAAGTGCATGGAAGGCAGCAGTTTGTGACTGGCGAATAAACTACGGTGGAGATATATTGTCCTTGAAAATTTTTCCGTCTTTACTCCAAAAAGCCATTGACTCAGGTATTAAGAAGTCCAGTATCGTTAATGGTTTCCGCGTCTGCGGTCTGTATCCTTTTGGTCCAGAGAACGTCGATTTCAGTAAATGCTTGGCTTCTTCTAGTAAATCACCCTCCGATACCGCAGATTTGGATCAAATCACAATGGATACCAATGATCCCTTATCAGTTCCCGATGAAGAGTGCATCGCTTCACGGAATAAAGTGTTAATTTCAATAGATTCTATCAAGGAAGCATTTGATGACATAGGTGAAGAACGTCTGCACAGAATCAAGACTCAACCTGATTTAACCGAAGAGGAAAAAATCATTCGATCACTGTATGAAAAGCTACTTGCACCACACGTAGCTGAACGAGGCCATGACGATTTGAGTATTTCTGATGATACTGTTATGTGCACAGATGATAAAATGACATTCGCTAATGAAGGAAACACTGACAGTAATTGCGGTATTCTTTGTAAGGATGTGAGAGATACAGAAACGATGGATACAATGACAGATTGTTCCAATGCTATGCGCGATGGTAAGGCTGACGATATTGCAAGTTTTCTACAGACTCCCGAGACACCAATACGGAGCAAACATCATAGAAATTACACTCGAAAGTTTTTTCCAATACTGACAGCAGAAGAGCGCCTTAATGAAATCCGGTGTTTGGAACAGGCGAAAGAAGATGCTATTAAGAAAAAGAACGAAAAAACAGAACAAAAAAAGAAAAATAAGAAGCACGCTGATGATATGAAGCTACAGAAAGCTGCGGAAAGAGAGACAGTTAAAAAACATAAAGAGGAATTGCGCGAGCAGAAACACCTTGAAATATTGCAGAGGAAAAAAGAACGTGAATTAAATAGACTGTTCAAGCATTTGAAAGCCGATGGTATGAGAAGAGATAAATTGGAGCTTCTTCAAGCGTTGAAGCTCTCAAAGCGTTGATATTATTATTGGAAATGTTTATTAAATATGCTTTTTTGTTATGTGCAATAAAATGAAAATAATTTGGAAAAAAATTATGTGTGAAATCTATTCTTCATTAAGATAAATGATAGATTCTATAGGTTTAACTGCCAATAAGGTACATCACAAGTTTGATTCGCATTCAGTCAAGGGTTTTTGAGCCTTTGCATAAAATTCATAAAGGTATAAGTAGTGGTAGGGTATTCGTTGTCTCGAAATAAGATGTAGTAAAAGTAGGGCGTGGGGGACGTGTTTTAGTTTCACCTTACGTATCAGAATATGAAGTTTAACTCATTACCCTAGATTATGGAAGGAACACATAGGGTGCATTGTAATGCAATAATGAAGACGAAAAAAACAATCTCACTCATTCACAGAAACACTACTCTAAGAAAAAAATCCACTATTACTAGAACATGTTCCACTATTATAGGAATATTGGCTCTATTATTAGAACGTGACACTAATTCCGAATATCTAATTTTTTCATAAGATTTGTTAAAAAAATGTCAACATTCTAATGGCATTTGAAAATTTATTCACTTTTACATCATACACATACAAATCCTCAAGCAAATTCACAAAATAAATATCAAAATTTTAGTTTTTTTATAGCACTAATGCTTAGACCCACTATTACTGGTACATCTACCCTAGTATATTCCATACTTTAAAAAAAAAACATCAAGCTCAATTGTCCCGTGTTGATATTCTATTCATAACTGTCCCACCATGTATTTTTTGTGGATCCATATCGAATAAGTCGGTTCATGTACAGGAATTTCATGTAACACTTTCAGCAGGCCTGATGCACTCTTTTCTGGTTTGGAAGAACGAACTAATTCTCAAACAATATATGCGTTTTTCTCCGTTGCTGATTTTGGAACATGGGACAACTATGCGTAGAACGACGGTATAGGTCTGTGATTGAGTGATTTGACTGGAGAAGGCGCTCTTCGCAAGAGCTTGCTACGTCATCATGTCTCTGCTTTATGAGATTAAGGAATCGGTTTTTCGGTATCAATCATTAACGATTATATTGATGTAATACCGATAACGTCACAGAATCTAATCCTCAATGTTTTTAAACGGTTTTATTTTCTACATACAAAGCTTTCGATTTGTGATGCGATCATTATTTATTGAACAATTAATCATCAGAGACAAAGGGAATTTTTTTGACGTAGGACTACGTCTAACCGGAAGATATAGGGGGTGAAATGGAAATCTAGGCACTGAACAAGTAGGAAAAAATGCAAGATTTGGAACGCTTATAACTCGAGCATTTCTCAATAGATCGCAAAGGTTTTTGCATCAATTGATAGGAAATATATCTACGCATCTATCATAATGAATAACATTTCATTTTTCTTGAGATAAATAATTGAATGATTGTGAAATATCAAGCATTGTCAAAATGCACTATGTGCCCATTTTTGATTGGTCCATTTTGTGCTCCTCAAATCGTACCGACCAAAGCGGGCAACTAGAGCAGCAGCGAAATAGAATGAAGCACGATTGGAAAGGAAAAAGAAAAAAATGAACGAAACATTGGTCGCAGTCTCACACATGCGTAATTCTCGAGCCAGCCAGTCAGCATAAAAATCCCCGCTCCGCTGCCGTAACGATCACATTCTTTGTGTGGACACCGACTGGACAACATCGTTGCTGGACGAGCTGGACGGCGAGGGATCGAGTGCCTTTCTCAAGGCAAGAGAGCGGAGGTGGTAGCGCTGGAGTAGAGTAGTAGAGTAGAGTAGAGTTAGCCCTTTCTCAAGGCTAGAGACGAATGAACTGCAAAAGTTTAAAGTCTCTATAATACAAGACCTTCCTTCCTTCCGTAACGATCATTCTCATCGAAACCGTAGACCACATCGTTTCGCATCACATCAGATCAACAAACCAACACAAGCAGCCATGTCTGGACATGGTAAAGGAGGAAAAGTGAAGGGAAAGGCAAAATCCCGCTCGAACCGTGTTGATCCCCGCAAGGGTAGCTAGGCCGAGCGCGTTAGTACCAGTGCACCAGTCCACTTAGCCGGCGTTATATAGTTTCGGCCACCGAAGTGATCGAGTTAGCTGGCAAAGCTGCTCGCGACGATAAGAAAACCCGCATTCGGAACAGAACACATTCGGTTCGGTGGACATCAGACAACAGACAGTTGCAGCGAGTGGCGAGTGGCAAACGCAATCGCAAAACGGCATCAGGTAGCAGAAGAAAAAAGTTTGTTCTTTATACAATCTGCTTTGGTGGCAAATCCAGAACAAGGCGGCATCGAGGGCGTTCGAAATGTTTTTTTTTTCAAAATCACGAGTACTAAGTTTTCTAAATTGGAACCATTCCATAAAACAAGGCGCTTTTCAGGGCCATTAAACCTTCCAAAAAAGAGTTTAGGAAATACAGTTCAATGCTTTCTAAAACAATATCCAAAATAATAATAAAACACAAATTGATTTTTTCATAATTTGTTTGCCAGGATATGATGAGTATGTGAATTTGGCAGTTGTTCTGAGCTTATTGATTTTCACCAATTTTTAAATTGCTTCTAGATTGAAAGTACAGTAATTTACACTTATCTCGACATTTAGCTAATTGAACGGACCTGTAATGCGACATATTTAGTTGGACATTTTTTTAAACATAGAGTTCGGGGTCCAAATTATGACCCCACATTGAAAGTCGACACTGTACCACTGTCATCGCAAATGTTTAATTACAGGTTAAAATTACCTCCAATCTGATACTGAGTGGTAATGCGACGTGCCATTGAATGTAATTTACTGTAAAATATGTCACAAGCTGGATGGGAAGAAATTTTCCAACTGTGAAAGCTGTGGCGAGTGGCAAATGCAATCGCTAAACAGAAAGGTTTAGCCGAACAAGATGGGGATATCGAGTGATAACAAAACAATAAACTCTTTAGATTGAAGATAATTTTGTTATCCTGAAAAGGACCCTTTTTAGCCTGCATGTGAATCCAACGAGCGAACAAATCGTAATGAATGTATTTTTTTGCCATCGCTCCCTTTTAACGCTCATTCGTTCGTCTCGTTGGACTCGCCCCTCTGGCTGAGTCTGCCGATTTGTCTGTATCCTGTGAGTGTGTACCGCTAGAGTATAAAACACGCGGACCCCAAAAAAATATCTTATTTTCTTTCAAACCGTAAACCCGTGTGGTTGTACGGCATCGGCATCGTGGACGTAACAAAGGAGGACAAGTTAAGGGAAAGGCAAAGTTTCACTCGAACCGTGCAGGTCTCCAGTTCTCTGTTGGTCGCATTCACTGATTGCTCCGCAAGGGTAACTAGGCCGAACGGATTGGTGCCGGAGCACCAGTATACCTAACAGCGATTATAGAGTTTCGGCCGTCGGAGTGCTCGAGTTGGCTTGCAAAGCTGCTCATGACAATCAGAAAACCCGCATCAAGAACAGAGCAGCTTCGGTTCGGCGCTCATCAAGGCATCAAGGCTCATAGTTTCAGTGAGTGGCAAAGTGTTTCTCCGGCACGTCGCATTAAATGTAATTTACTGAACAATATGTCACAAGCTGGATGGGAAGAAATTTTCCAACTGTGAAAGCTGTGGCGAGTGGCAAACGCAATTGCTAAACAGGAAGGTTTAACCGAACAAGATGGGAATATCGAGTGATAACAAAAACACAACACCAAAGGTTCTTTTCAGAACCATCAACATATTTATAAAGAGTAAACAGTGAACTAATCCATTTTTCAGGTAGATAGGTAGGTATTCACGTAGGAGAAGAAAATAAAACAATATATTTAAAATATATATTTAACAAAAGCTGTCCCCTTTGTATAGTCCTACGTCACTCCGGTTATGTCCCCGACATTACCCACCCGTCTTTTTTGTTCAAACAACAGTATCTCTGTATTGAGAAATCCCACAGGAACGTTATAGGAATCAAATAAACGCTGGTTGATATGGTTAATATGATTTACTATTGAATTAGTTGGCAAAAATTGTGTTAGTCCACAAAATCTGTGAATAAACAGGAAGAAATTATTTTTTCATTTTTTCCGATATATTTGTCCGCTATATTTTAACACACCAAGATAAAATTTGTTCGTAGAATATTCCAAAATATTTTAGTTAAGGCTTTAAAATAGTGCACATCCCATCTTTATGCGTTAATTTTATGCACAAAACCATTGTATTTTATTTTTGATTAAAAAAAATCGGCAATTAAAGTCTGCTTCATTTAATATTGGAACAAATTCTTTTGCTCATTGTGGCGCTCCTAGTGGACGGATTTGGAAACGGCATCTAAGCTAGCTAAACAGCTTAAAATGCCCAGAAATACCGTATGGCGTGTTATCAAGCAGTACAAGGAAACATTGACGACGGCTCGGAAG
This sequence comes from Toxorhynchites rutilus septentrionalis, assembly GCF_029784135.1. Classification (NCBI taxonomy): domain Eukaryota; kingdom Metazoa; phylum Arthropoda; class Insecta; order Diptera; family Culicidae; genus Toxorhynchites; species Toxorhynchites rutilus. The sequence continues at coordinate 193,459,201 of NC_073744.1, forward strand.
CCGCATTCGAAGCGTCGGAGTGGAACTGTCGACCGGAAACTGCGTGGGAAAGTCATCAAGGCCGTCAAGAGGAATCCCAATCTTTCAGACCGCGATTTGGCCAATAAGTTCGAATTCGTCTCCGGGAAGGAATAAGGTCATTCCGAGCCAGCAAACAGCCAAATCGGGCGCTGAAGCAGAACAATGTGGCCAGAATCCGTGCTCGAAAGCTGTACGACCAAGTGCTGACCAAGTTCGACGGATGTATTCTGATGGACGATGAGACCTACGTGAAGGCGGACTTTGGGCAAATCCCAGGTCAAAAATTTTATTTGGCGACGGCTCGGGGGGATGTACCTGCAAAATTTAAGTTCGTGTTTGCGGATAAATTCGCCCGCAAGTACATGATTTGGCAGGGGATATGCAGTTGTGGACAGAAAACCAAAGTCTTTCTCACTGACAAGACAATGACATCAGAAGTCTACAAAAAAAAGTGCCTACAGAAACGGATTCTGCCGTTTATTCGTGCCCACGACCGTCCAGTAATGTTTTGGCCGGACCTCGCAAGCTGCCATTACAGCAAAACGGTTATGGAATGGTACGCAACGAACGGGGTCAGCGTAATACCGAAGGACCTCAACCCCCCAAACTGCCCCCAGTTCCGGCCGATAGAGAAATACTGGCAATCACGAAGCGGAGGCTTAAGGCAAAGGGAAAACTTGTTAGGAACATGACTCAACTGAAGAACTGGTGGAATCAAATCGCCAAAACGGTGGACGAAAAGGGTGTGCGCCGCCTAATGTGCCGTATTACGGGAAAAGTACGAGAATTTCTTCGAAACAGCAATGAATATTTTTTTAAATTTTTTTTAATGAAAGAGTAAAGAAAATGCTACATTTGTATGAAAAACAAATTATGAATTCGTTAATAAATGACTGAACTACACGCAATTGTTTGTGTTCCATTATTAAATGAAGCAGACTTTACCTTCAGGGTAACCCAATAGAATAAGACGAAATTTGACAATCAACGCAGCGGAGTTTTCACAGATACGAGGGTCACTATTTATATTTCGGGAATAGGAACAAAAACAAATAGTTAAGCTGCGAATATATTTTTATTGTTTTTCAAAGTACTCGGCACGATGATCGATACACTTTTGCATGCGCTTAAACCAATTTTCAAAGCATTTATTCCAATCGACACGAGCCTTTTTTTGAGCGATTGTCAAATTATGTGGGATCCAACGTGAACATAATTTTCGCACAACTAAGTGTTCATGTAAAATCGCATATATGCTGGTGGAACTAATGCTTAGGGATGCCTCAATCTCACAATAGGTTACATGACGATCTTGCTTAATCATTTCGTGCACAGCATCGATGTTTTCTGGCACTACAGTCGATTTTGGACGACCTTCACGAAACTCGTCGGACAGCGAACTACGACCACGATTGAATTCACTATACCAGCGATACACAGTGGTTTTTGATGGAGCTTCATCGCCAAAAGTCAAATTAAGTTGATTGACGCACTCTTGTTGTGATAATCCACGTCGAAAGTCGTAAAAAATCATCGCACGAAAATGTTCACGATTCAGTTCCATTTTTTTGCCGATACCAAACTTTCAACTGAATATAAAATAAACAAATAGCGTCCGTATGACAAAATGTTCTGAGTACGTATATCGTCAAAAATGTCAAACTTTACGATGGAACCGTCAGATGAACTCACATGACATCAGTGCTGCCAATTCCCGAAATATAAATAGTGACCCTCGTATTATAAGTTATATATAAGTCAAGTGCAGACCGTGATTCCATGAAGGTACATGGAGCATGAACCAAACCTCAAAATTGGCCGTTGAAGTTTTTTTTTCTCACTCACTAAAAAGGCATACAAACATACACATATGCAAACAATCGGAAAATCAAAACCAACTCATTCTCTTGGCTTTCAGAAAGGCAGCTTGGAAATTAAGTTATTTCCAAGAACCCATTTATGCATTGCGATTAGCTGATCTGACAATTAAACGGGTATCAAGAAGCAACAAACTTGAATTCCCAATCTAATTCATTTCAAATACATCCGTACAGGGTTGCCAACAATATTTTTCAAAAAACTGAAAGATTGTTCTTAAAAAAACTGGATCCTGTAAAACCGTTTTATTTTAATAAGATTGGCTATGATTTACCTAAAATGATTTTTTTCCATTCCAATGATTGAGGCATAAGGTGGAAACAGAATGCCGCGTTGTGCGTTGCTTCTCATCAGCAGTCATCGCTTGCGTTTTGTACTAAAACATTCGCCCGACGCAGTCTGTTGATTTGCAGTCACAATCTAGCATTCGCGTCACCACTTTTCATGTAAACAAAAACAAAATAAAGTTCGTATGAAAATCTTATTCTTGTTGTGTCCAAGGATCAATTGAATGTGTTTTAAAACAACACATTGACATATCCGCGCTGGCGGCATTGAGCTTCGTTTACTAGTTTAGGGCAGAGCTGCAATTTGTCATTGTCACTGCATATATTTGGGCTACTATGACGACCATTGCAACATTACCACCAAACGACGTGCAACAAAATATAAACCGACAAAACAAATTCCTCACTCTTCGATACTAAATAGTTTGTCAGAGTGTGTTGACGACCAAAGCATGTTGCAAGTCAGTGCCACATGATCGTCAAGACGGGAAATATAATACTATGTCACTTGATGTAATGGAAGTTTACATGTTTACCAGGGTGCATTTGTTTACGTTGGGCTACCTGAATACCATTCTTATACGTTATGGCGTGTTCGACATAGTATTTACTTCAGTAAATATCAGGAACAATAACCGGAACGAAAATCGAACATTTGCTCGATGAGAATAAAATGCAGTCTCTGACAATCATCAATTCGATGCTGACAATTTTACCGCCTACTTGGTCGGTCAAAACATATTGACGAAGCTCAGTAACAGGCAAGTTGTTGCATCGTACTCCGTCAGTCACCATTTGACCAACATTTTTGTCAGTAGGATGTGACTAACGAGGCTCGTCAGTTGTCAGTGACATTGATGAAAAAATGCAGCTCTGGTTTAGGGGAGAGTGAAAGAATAGCTGATTTTCAGTTGGAATGAACACGTTTTCAAAATTAAAATTATGAATGAAAATTAGCTTTTCTATATCAAACTAGTATTCTATTTATGTGAAAAACATTTTTGTTTGCAGGTGGTGAAAAAGTCTCATACGAAAAAGACGGGTGGGTAATGTCGGGGACATGACCGGAGTGACGTAGGACTATACAAGCTTTTGTTAAATATATATTTTAAATATATTGTTTCATTTTCATCTCCTACGTGAATATCTACCTATCTACCTGAAAAATGGATTAGTTCACTGTTTACTCTTTATAAATATGTTGATGGTTCTGAAAAGAACCTTTGGTGTTGTGTTTTTGTTATCACTCGATATTCCCATCTTGTTCGGTTAAACCTTCCTGTTTAGCTATTGCGTTTGCCACTCGCCACAGCTTTCACAGTTGGAAAATTTCTTCCCATCCAGCTTGTGACATATTGTTCAGTAAATTACATTTAATGCGACGTGCCGGAGAAACACTTTGCCACTCACTGAAACTATGAGCCTTGATGCCTTGATGAGCGCCGAACCGAAGCTGCTCTGTTCTTGATGCGGGTTTTCTGATTGTCATGAGCAGCTTTGCAAGCCAACTCGAGCACTCCGACGGCCGAAACTCTATAATCGCTGTTAGGTATACTGGTGCTCCGGCACCAATCCGTTCGGCCTAGTTACCCTTGCGGAGCAATCAGTGAATGCGACCAACAGAGAACTGGAGACCTGCACGGTTCGAGTGAAACTTTGCCTTTCCCTTAACTTGTCCTCCTTTGTTACGTCCACGATGCCGATGCCGTACAACCACACGGGTTTACGGTTTGAAAGAAAATAAGATATTTTTTTGGGGTCCGCGTGTTTTATACTCTAGCGGTACACACTCACAGGATAGAGACAAATCGGCAGACTCAGCCAGAGGGGCGAGTCCAACGAGACGAACGAATGAGCGTTAAAAGGGAGCGATGGCAAAAAAATACATTCATTACGATTCGTTCGCTTGTTGGATTCACATGCAGGCTAAAAAGGGTCCTTTTCAGGATCACAAAATTATCTTCAATGTAAAGAGTTTATTGTTTTGTTATCACTCGATATTCCCATCTTGTTCGGCTAAACCTTCCTGTTTAGCGATTTGTTGCCACTCGCCACAGCTTTCACAGTTGGAAAATTTCTTCCCATCCAGCTTTGTGACATATTTTACAGTAAATTACATTCAATGGCACGTCGCATTACCACCACTCAGTATCGGATTGGAGGTAATTTTAACCTGTAATTGAACATTTGCGATGACAGTGGTACAGTGTCGACTTTCAATGTGGGGTCATAATTTGGATCTCTATGTTTACAAAAATGTCCAACTAAATAAGTCGCATTACATGTCCGTCCAATTAGCTAAATGTCGAACTAATTGTAAATTACTGTACTTTCAATCTGGAAACAATTTAAGAATTGGTGAAAATTGAATAATCAGGAAAGTCGCTGAGCTTATTGATAGTTAATAAGCTCAGAACAACTGCCAAATTCACATACTCATCAGATCCTGGCAAACAAATTATGAAAAAATCAATTTATGTTTTATTATTATTTTGGATAATGTTTTAGAAAGCATTGAACTGTATTTCCTAAACTCTTTTTTGGAATGTTTAATGGCCCTGAAAAGCGCATTGTTTCATTGAATGGTTCCAATTTAGAAAACTTAGTACTCGTGGTTCTGAAAAAAACCATTTCGAACGCCCTCGATGCCGCCTTGTTCTGGATATGCCACCAAAGCAGTTTGTATAAAGAACAAACTTTTTTCTTCTGCTACCTGATGCCGTTTTGCGATTGCGTTTGCCACTCGCCACTCGCTGCAACTGCCTGTTGTCTTGATGTCCACCGAACCGAATGTGTTCTGTTCCGAATGCGGGTTTTCTTATCGTCGCGAGCAGCTTTGCCAGCTAACTCGATCACTTCGGCGGCCGAAACTATATAATGCCGGCTAGGTGGACTGGTGCACTGGTACTAACGCGCTCGGCCTAGCTACCCTTGCGGGGAACTCCAGATCAACTTTTCCTCCTTTACCATGTCCAGACATGGCTGCTTGGGTTGGTTTGTTGATGTGTTGTGATGCGAACCGCTGTGGTGTACGGTTTGAATGAGAATGATCGTTACGGCAGCGGAGCGGGGATTTTTAAGCTGACTGGCTGGCTCGAGAATTACGGATGTGTGAGATTGCGACCAATGTTTCGTTCATTTTTTTCTTTTTCCTTTCCAATCGTGCTTCATTCTATTTCGCTGCTGCTCTGGTTGCCCGTTTTGGTCGGTACGATTTGAGGAGCACAAAATGGACCAATCAAAAATGGGCACATAGTGCATTTTGACAATGCTTGATATTTCACAATTATTCAATTATTTATCTCAAGAAAAATGAAATGTTATTCGTTATGATAGATGCGTAGATATATTTCCTGTCAATTGATGCAAAAACCTTTGCGATCTATTGAGAAATGCTCGAATTATAAGCGTTCCAAATCTTGCATTTTTTCCTACTTGTTCAGTGCCTAGATTTCCATTTCACCCCCTATATCTTCCGGTTAGACGTAGTCCTACGTCAAAATTGTTTATGAAGACAACTCTATATTATGATGAAAAAATTCAGCAACAATGTTGGGATTGTTTAGCCATATGGTTGAATGAAAGTCAGAAACACGTGTTTGAAGTAATCAAATAACATGATGTGAAAATTTTCATTAAAATTTTAGAATTTAAAAACCGGCTTCGTGTCTTCTAACCTGATAGAGATTACACTAATGAGTTTGGGACCCAAATTATGGCCCTAATTTGAAATTGTCACCAGACGTCGACACCATGCCACTGTCATCGCGAATTCTGCGCATGCAGTTTAGTACAAATGTTAGCGTTTAGTACAACGATGCTAATGACGCAACGCATTATTGTGTTCGACTAAATGGAAACACACATATTTAAAATGAAGAGTCAAAGCACAATTGTCGCAACGCGACGCATGGCGCGGCATTCTGGTCCCACCTATAGAATTTCCTTTGATGTTTCGTACAAAAATCATATCATTCGAGCAGAGCAAAATGGCATATCCCACAACTTGAACAATGCTGTGAAACCATATTTGAGGATCTTTTCCATACGGTTTTATTTGAGTAAAACTTGAAAAATCTCGTATTTATTGCTTCATATCCATAAAATCGGTGATAGATGATCGTCGCAAAACTGTGCCGATAATGTGAATCATTTTGGTACATAGGGACAATTTTCTGGTTATAGATCACTGCATCTTCCATCTTCCGTCATTCAACGCAATTTACCAAACCTTACCTTTGGTTACGAGTTAAAATGCAAGAAAACTCCACACACAATATTATTCCAATACACAAATAAGCACATTCAATGCTAAAACAACACTGCTCAAATATTACTTTGGTATTTAAATTATCAAATTTTGGTATTGAGATTTTCTATTTCCCTAATTTTTTTGTATTATTCATTGGTATTTTATTTTTATATCAGGCTTTTCTAAACCAAATTTTGATGATCAAGATGAAAATGAGATATCCTTAATTATTTCCTCCTGTTCGAGAAATTATTTTGAAAACATATGCATAGTATGCATACTTGTAAAACAAACACTACGGTGCATGCATTCTATGCAAAGTATGCATTAGCTCTTCAGAAGAGTTTAGATCATACGTAAAATTAATGCTATTTAGAACTAAAAATTCTTCGAGTGACCATGAGAAACTAAAATCCTATTAATGCAAATGGAAGCATGGTTATTTGGGTTGTATGTTAATATCAATTGAATTCAATGGGGTACATTTACTCTATGACATTCTGAACATGAGAATGATTTTTAGGATCTATAACATCTGAGGTTTATACAAAATCGAAGTCAGCACGCGGGGTCTATGAGTTTTTTTTTTTTATCTGTATTATAGTGACTTTCAACTCATTTGGCTGGTTCGTCACTTTTACTTCCATTTTTGGAAGAATGTCGGGGGTGAGAATTGAACTCATGACCTTTAGCGTGAGAGGCATGGATGTTACCACTACGCCAGATCGCCTCCACGATGGGTCTATGAGTTATTTTGGGTAAGTTTTTTTTTAACATTGTGCCAGTCTTGAATGAAATGGTAGATCAATGGGTCTGAACTTCAGAAAGGTTTGGTGGACCTAGAACATCTTATATATTTTTTATAAATTCAAAGACACTGTAGCACGTTGCTGCTTGGGTAGACTGTCAAATAAGATAAAAATCGAGGGATATCCTGTTTTTGAAGTAATTTAATAAGTTTCCAGCACTCGGGAAAGTTCTTCGCTTTCGGTATTTTCAACAAAACACCGACAGATTGAACGAAATAGGATGAACCAAATTACAGCCTCACCTGTCGCAGAAATCCACGAGGTAGATGAAACACGGCTAAAAAAACATATTTTCAACACACGCACTGCACGCTAACCGTATTGAAATCGGAAGTGTAAACAGGGGATAGATAACATTAAGTTGAGTGTGGAAAAAAATTAAAGATCGATCCAAAGTAAATACACCTTGGATCGATAAAACTATAATTAAAAATAAAATTGGTCAAGCGACGGGAAGGTAAAGAGAGGGATAATATTTATCATTGTAATTTTTTTTTTACATAAAACGGGTAAAACTGAAGCACACATATAAAAAACTGGATAAAACTGGACAATATTTTAAAAAACTGGAAGATTTTAGGGTTCGTCTGGGAGACTGGATCGAGAAAAAAAAACTGGAAGAATCCAGTTTAAACTGGAACATTGGCAACGCTGCATCCGTATGTGACTCGGACACTAACTTACACTTGGTGCTAGCTGTTGATTGCTCGGTAGCTGCAGCGGAACTAGAATGAAAATCGCAAATTTGAAAAAAAAATAGATGAAAAACGCTAAGTAAGACCGTATTCGTTTTTGAAAAAATTGTAATGGGTTGTATCTAGCACACGACCGCAGTTTTCGACGTAGAACTACGGAATTATTTTATTCAATCCACTTGTTTATCACTTCCGATATTATTTTAGAATGCATCGAAATTTTTATAATATTTTTCTAGCTATTTAATTTGTTTTTATACTTTGGTACTCGACTCGACTTGAAAGAAATTCCGCTTGAGATGTGATCGAACCCCATTACATCCAACAGTGAGGTTACCCTACTGGAATTTGAAGCATACTTTCATGAATTATACGTTTATCTAAATAAATGCAGTGTATATCTATATTCCAAAATTCTGGATACTCTTCCATATTCGCACTGGCCCAAAAAATTCTCGTATGCTGCTTTTCTTTGTCGTAGTACACCTCGATACAGAGGGCTTCCTCTCCTTGTATCGAGCTGTGTGTGTATGTGTGTGAAATCAGCATTAGGCATGAATGATATCCGCTCGTTGTGTTATGCTAGCTCACTCGCATCTGTGTTTTCGTTCTAGTCTATTTTTGGTTTCCGCCTCTAGCCCCGAGAAGGGCCCTTGTGGAAACAAACTCTATTCCATACTCCTCCTTCACCCGACAAGAAAACAATTCTCTCCCGCTCGACGCTCTGCGGCAACCATGTTGCTTCGATGACCACCAAACTAGAAGTGGTGTGGCTTCAAATCGCGGATGGCTTATTTAAAACAAATATGTTGAAAACGGGCAAAAACTAGTGTATCAGTTGCTCGTTGTTGACAGCTCTGTTCGGGAATGCACACAAATCGGCAGAACAAATGTATGGGAATACGAGAATGTTTCCAGTTTTCATTAATTTAAACGGTTTAGGCATTAGTGCATTGTGCTGTATAGTATATCAAACGAATCTTAGAGAATTTCCGATTCCATTGGTGTGCAAAGTATCAGAATTTGTTCGCTGTGGAAATAGTTATTAACGTTAACTTTATTTCACAAAAACGTGACCTGTTTTCTGATTTGGCACCCTTCCTGAAAGACGTAGTTCTACGTCAAAAAAATCATACGCACTATCATCAAACTTGAACATGAACTCACAACTGGTCGTAATTTTTGACGTAGGACTACGTCTTTCATTTCTATAATGGGGTGTAAGTTCAAAGTTTCGAACAAGGAAAGCGTTACGCCAGAGAACGAGATTTTGAGCGGTAATAGCTCCTAAACAACTGAACGAAATGGTATGATAAACACTTCATTCGAAAGATAAAATGTCTACGCGTTATATGCTTGTTACTTTTTGATCCAAAAACTCGTTTCAATAGCCCTAAAATTGCTTTCAAAACAGGCTTTTGAACTCACACCAGTCGGTATATAAGCGAGTGCTTCTCGGAAATTCACTCAGCTATGATTGCGCAACGATTAAGGTACGATCGCAGGAATGGATGGATGTTTCCCTAAAAACCATGGAGCCAGGGGAAATTGGCATAGCAAATTAGATTCAAGCAGCGGGTACTTTTGTATTGCCTAGTGATCCCCGATTTTTGAAATTGATCGTTCATCAGCTAATCGAATACTTTTCAGCAGTTTGTTATTCGTTACGATTAATCGCCCCAAATAATCGATTAATCTGTTAATCGTCACACTGAGAGAAACAATCAGTTAGACTAATATTTCTCATTTGTTAGAATGCCACCTGGAATAAAAAAAATGGGTGGGTTATATCTATGATTTAACCGCAAGGTTGACGTGGGACTACCTCAGCTTAGCAATCATTTGTTTGTATTGATTGACTTTTTGATTGAACAATTTCAGAATTTAATATATTCGGCTTTGAGTAAAAAGATTGAATAAATGCCATATAAGGTCAATTCATGCATTGTGATAGATTATGTTCTTCGTTATAAGTAAATTTAATGACATTTCTTTTACGTTACGACAAAATATGTGAACGGAAGAATTATCAAACGATTATTTTATTTTACATTTCCCTCTGAAGGTTGCATCTCTCAAGTGTACGTACTTCTTGAACCGCGAATTCGCTTGATTTGATGAATTTCAGGCACTCAGTTTCGATGTTGATATGTACGTCGAACGCATATTGTTTAATCATCGTTTGAAAACGGAGATGGAAAATCAAAAACAGAATCCGAGAGTATTGGGTACATCCCATTCTCAGTGATTCGCACGGCATGTATGTCGGATTCCAAAATTGAGAGCGAATTGAACTATCCATCAATAAACAATCGTCGTATGCCCGCAGGTCAAAACTAGCCAGTACTGATTAAACAGACGGCCGATAGTTTGCCGACAAAACAGTTTGAATGCGGTTTGCCGATACTGAATCGGTGAAGTGTGCGCATATGCATGTCGCTTTGTACTGATTAAGTCGGCCAATCAAACTATCGGCCAACAAAAGCCTGCAGTCTGCGGGGGCTTTTAGGGAAACACATTTCAATCGGAACAAAAAATTGTAAGGGGTTGTATCTACGACACGACCGCATTTTCTACGTAGAACCACGGAATTGTATTATTCAATCCGCTAGTTTTGACGTGGGACTACGAGTGTGTAGTGAATGTAGATGAAATTGCATTGCCGTTTTGCAATATATTCCATTCTTGCATCGATCTGTGTGTGTTTATCACACACAATCAACATTAGGCATGGGTGATGTTCGCTCGTTGTGTTTCACTTACTTACTCCTCGCTAGCAACTGTGATTTCATTCCATTCCATCAGTAGAAAGAAACTCTTCTCCATACTCCTCCTTCCCTTGTCTTTCACGACAGGAAAAGAGAATTCATTCTCGCTCGATGTTCGCCAGCAACGATGTTACTCCGATGACCATCAAACGAGAAGTGGTGTGGGTTCAAATCGTGGATGGCTTATTTATACCAACTAAGTCGGGAACGGGTAGAAACGAATGTATTAGTTGCTCGTTATTGACGGTACGGTTGCGAGAAGTACACAAATCGGTAGAACAAATGTATGGGAAAATGGGAATGCTTCCAGTTTTCATTAATTTTAAACGTTTAGAGATTAGGGAACTGTAACGTATAGCATATCAAACAAATCTTAGAGGATTTCCAATTCTATTGATATGCAAATCATCAGAATCCGTTCGCTATGAAAATAGTTATTAACGTTAACTTTATTTCATAAAAACGTGACCTGTTTTCTGATTTGGTACCCTTCCTGAAAGACGTAGTTCTACGTCAAAAAAAACCCCGACATGCATGAATTTTCAATGCTAATTTCCCCACGCTCCATGAATTTGGAGTCTGTGTTAAGCAAATATATTCCAGCCAGAACAAAAATACTCCTGCCTTGCATGAATTTGTAATGCCAGTTTCCCCACGCTCCATTGGTTTCAAGTCTACGTTAAGGAAACACATTAGAGTCGCAACAAAAATGCCCACGACTTACATGTATTCGCAATGCCAATTTCCCCACGCTCCATGGATTTAAAGTCCGCGTTAGGGAAACACATTTCAGTCGGAACAAAAATACCCCCGACTTTCATGTATTGGCAATGCCGATTTTTCCAACGGTGCTTGGTTTTGAAGTCTGTGTTAGGGAACACATTTCGATGAGAACAAAAGTCCCCATACTTTTATGTATTTGCCATGCCGATTTCCCCAATACTGCTTGATGTTGATGGCTGTGTTGGGGAAACCGTCAACCGGGGCAATCAAAGCGAGGTAGTTAGGGCGTTTATATAACGCTTAACGTTTTACAGTAATTCAATTGATTATCTAATGAAAAATAACATTTTATTAATTGCGATAGATGCGTAGAAATATTCCCTATCAGTTGATGCAAACAACTTTCCGATCCAGTAAGAAATGTTCGAGTTATAAGCATTCGGAATCTTTCATTTTTTCCTGCATGTTCTGTGTTTAGGTTTTCATTTTACCCCCCATATACTCCGGTTAGACGTAGTCCCACGTCAAAAAGTGTTCATTTTGCCTAAAAATCAATTATCATCTTTTACGCTCTTCTAAACTTGTAAACGAAGCCCAATTTGTATTGACAGCATTGAACTTCGTTAACGAGTTTAGGGAAGCGTCAAACATAATGATTGATTTTCAAGATGAAACTGCAGCGGCCGTAGGTTTTTTGTCTCTGGATTTGGATCGATTAATCGACGTAAATTATTCGTTCGCTTCGATTATTGGTTGCGCAGTATTCGTTCGATTAATAATCGATTTCTTTATGAAATATTCGATCAATCAATTAATCGAACGATTATCGGGGATCACTATACTCGCCTGCATTTTTGCAAGCCGGAATGTGTTTTCCCAATACAGATTCCGAAACCAAGAAGTTGGGAAAATCGGCATTGCAGATACATTCAAGTCGGCAATACTTTTGTACTCCCATAATAACGTTTTGCTAACACGGATTATTCAAGACTGCATTGGAGGATATCTCTTCATGTCGCCAGCTCACTGAACTTCTACGCATAGATGCAAAATTTTAGCCCAATCGGACTTCATTTAGTGTCGCAGACTTCAAAATTTAAGTTTTTCGAAAACCGAAAAATCACCCAAGTACATGAAATCGGGGTTTTCGAAAAAAAAATCTCTGCAAATGTTCTAAAATTGCATGAAACGTCGAGATTTACGTTGTTATCTAGAGAGAGAACTTTGACGAACCTTGACGGCTGGGCGATACTAGTAAATGAAATTCGATTTCACTGAAATTTTGCATAGGTCAGTTTTCCGTTGGAATAAACATTTTTGAGAATGCCCCGTTTGAAAATGCGAAGGTCTCTTTTTCCCATATATCCATTGACACTCTAATCCACGTAGGGGAAGTAGGAGAAATTATCTGAAGTCGTGTTTTTTCTATTCATGGACTGCCCCTAAGTGAATAGTTTATATAAACACAGCGAGGTCATGTTATGGTATTCCGGCGTCGGATATGTTTGATTCATATTATTTTTGAAATCTAAAATTCTGGAGTCTAGCGTTTTCATTGCACAGCAAGAGAACACAGTTCACAGTTTATTAAAGAATAGCAGTTTTACAGAAGTAATTTGCGCTCATCAGTGAAATTGATTTTCTCCTTTTGAACCAGTTGAATAAAATAGCGCCCGGTTCTCAATGCATCCATCGTCGGCATCCGGCACCCAGAGTCACAGTGCGCATGTCAGTGACCTCCGTATCACGTGCTAACCGGATTCCATCACACGAGAACCGGCGGATGAAGCTGAGCAAAACGTAAACACAGATCCTCTTCTCGGGACATCATCTCCTGTGCCCAAATAAGTTTTGTATCATAATACTTGTTTATTTATTTACTTTAATTTATTATTACAATAACAAACAATCAAAAAAAACATACATAAACACGCATACACACACCCGTGGCGAGCCGTATTCACTTGTTTGGGTAATTGCATTTTGTTTAACTTTTCTGCTGCCACCAATCGAGCGAAGCGAAGGAACTTGTTCAAAGAGACGACGCGTGCAGCCACATGTATTTATCTTCCTCCGTCTCATAGATACCTTCCTGGTAAACGGAGGAGATTTTTCCAGTCACAGGCGATCAGCTAATCATAGCATGCGAACCTCGAGGAGGAGCTTTCTATGCTTCTGAGGTGATCGAATGTCTCGCTCTCGCTGAATCCTCCGAGCATTAAAGTTATGCTGCTCTATTGCTTGGGTGTTGTTTTTTGTTAGAAAAATGTTTGCCGTCGTCTGCATCCCCGGGTGCAGCAGTGGCAAACGCTTTCGGATGTTTTGGTTTGCTTAGATTCCCATGAGATGCGTTTGTTCGTTTGAGGCACACCACATATGGCCTGCTTAGATGTCTACTGTTTGAGAAGTGCGGGGCATTCGATGCGAAAGTTCCCATATGCGGGGCCACATATTTCACACATGTGTGTGATATGTGAATTAGAAACCTGAACATGTGTATTTCTTACTAGGATAGCATACCTTCAGGGGTGCACGTTTCTAACATACGGATGTTTTCCGCAGCAGCCGGGTTTTCTCTGGCCCCACAATCAACTGGGAGAACCATACGCGACAAACGTGGGGATATACACATGTTGGATCGTTTGTGCCCACGAGACAGTCAGCTTCCATCTCCAACGGAGCACCACACCACCATACGAACACATAACTTTGCGCAGCACACGCGGTCTGTTTTCTAATGCCGTATTAGAAAACGGGTTGAGCAGATTCAGTAGGAGAGCAGGATCTCACGGAGCTGGCTAGCCTGGCAAACATAAAAGCTAGACCTTTCGGATGCTCTCTCTAATGCCACCGTCAACGCGGGCCAAGAAAAGCAACATACATCATCCCTCACCGCCGCGCATCGGGCAGAAAACAACACACACATATGGTGCTGCGATGGTGATGCTGCAGATGCACAGCTAGAGCACAGCCCCTCGGATTGGTCGTCGCGCTGATTGCCCAGCCGCCTCGGTGGTTGGGAAGTAGGAAAACGTGGTCTACATGGAGTTCTCCTATGGTGATGTTCCCATTTCGAACATAGAAGTTCAGGCACGGGAGAAGAAAATGGAAATGATAACATGTGACGGGAATAGTGGAATAGCCATACCTTCTTTCAACCATATGTTTTATCAGATTCATGTGCGCAAGGATTTTGAAATAAAAAATTGTTATATTTCATAACCAATACTCGTTGTTTGTACGACATAAAGGGTGTGTCACATCAAATTGCATCACGGAAAAAACGCTGTAGAAATTTAATTTTTAGGAATTATATCTTCAGCTTCCGCTTATAATCAGATAAGAGTGTATAGATCACGTTGGCCATGCTTCACTGTCAATTTTTCGTAAATTTGGAAAAATGTCGTCGAACGAAAAAGAGCGTCGTGAATTAATCCTGTGCACTCATTTCGAGAATCCGGAGTTGTCACATCGGGACATCTGTAAGATGCTGGGAATCGTCCAATCCACGGTCAGCAGAGTACTAAAACGATACTTCGAGAACCTAACCATCGACCGGAAGGTGAAGAACGGCAAACATGGATGCTCCGCCAGTGAAAAAGATCACAAGCGCGTAGTTAAGCAGTTTAGACGTGATCCGAGAAGTTCGGTCCGGGATGTCGCCAATAAGCTGAATTTGTCAAGTTCATTCGTCCAGCGGACCAAGCAGCGGGAGGGCCTGCGTACATACAAGGTTCAGAAGGCTCCTAACCGCGACGAAAGGCAAAACATGGTGGGGAAGACGCGAGCCCGCAAATTGTACACCGAAATGCTGACGAAGCCGCATTGCCCGGTAATGGACGACGAAATCCTACGTCAAAGCGGACTTTCGTCAGCTGCCGGGCCTGTTGTTCTTCTCCGCAGAGGACAAATTCAGCGTTCCGGAGGAGATTCGCAAGCAGAAACTATCCAAGTATGCCAAAAAGTACATGGTGTGGCAAGCGATCTGTTCTTGCGAAAAGCGGAGCGCCCCTTCGTGATGACCGGCACGGTAAACGGGCAGGTTTACCTTAAGGATTGCCTACAGAAGCGCTTACTACCACTATTGAAGCAGCACGAGGGCCCGACCATCTTCTAGCCGGATCTCGCTTCGTGGCACTATTCAAAGGACGTGTTGGAGTGGTACGAAGCCAACGGGGTCACCTTCGTGCCAAAGGAAATGAACCCGCCCAACGCGCCGGAACTTCGCCCAATAGAGAAATATTGGGCGATTATGAAGCAGGCCCTCCGGAAGAACCCAAAAGTTGTCAAATCGGAGGCGGACTTCAAGAGAAAATGGATTTCTGTTCAAAAAAAACTACAACTTGACGTTGTACAGAACGAATACGGGCTTGGCTCGAAGTATGAATAAAAAGAAAATGCCAAAAGTTGTTTAATAGTTTTTATTTTACTGCCTAAAATTTTCTAAAGGATCGATCTACTGAGCGAATTACTACAGCGTTTTTTCCGTGATGCAATTTGATGTGACACACCCTTTATTATTAGGCTTTGAGCAAACGATCGGCAGAAAAGTTTTGAGGCAAATCTTGTGTGGCATCACAAATGAATGCTTTTCTGTAGAAGTTACCCGTTGCAGCAAATCCTGAAAATTTTCCAATGACTAAAGCTAAGAACAACAACAACAAACATTAATCGCATTATAACTGTTCCGTACCGAGAAGTGAGTCCGTGGTAGCAAATGCAAAAATGTTTCCTACATTACATAGCAGTATTACTTCTCGGTACAGAACTATTTTTCATGCAATTATAATGTTTGCTATTTTCATCTTTTGTTATTGGAAATTTTTCCGATGGCGCGCCAGAAGTTCCAAAAGTTTATATAGTTTTTGTGTTTCTAGAGTCCCACAAAAATCCCACAATTTCGTGAAAAATACATAGGATTTTTCTTGCTTCTTGGTTGTCCGAAGAGTTCATGCCACCATTGGTGATTACTACATGGGATGATGATCAAGAATAATACTCAGTACATGACACACGAATTTTCCGATCAAATCCAAACTAAAACTAATTAAAAAATTTCGAAAATGCAAAAAATTCAAGAAAAAAAGAACAACATGTATGAAGAAACATGAAAAAATCGGAAATAAGAATATACAGAAAACATCAAACGAACTCAAAAACTTTAGATGAATTCGGAAAAAATCGGAAAAATCAGCAAACACAAATTAAAAAAAAACAAAAAATAAAAAAAGGAAAAAAATTAAAAGCAAATCGAAAAAAACCTAAAACATTCGAAAAAATACAGGAAAATACAGGAGATTCCTACGTATCTATCGCAATTAATAAAAAGTTATTTTTCATTAGATAAACAATTGAATAACTGTAAAATGTTAAGCGTTATCTAAACGCCCTAACTGCCTCGTTTTGATTGGCCCGATTTACGGTTCCCCCAACACAGCCATCATAACCTAGGACAAATCGGCAATGCAAATACATGAAAGTATGAGGATTTTTGTTCTCACCGAAATGTGTTCCCTAACACAGACTTCAAAACCAAGCTGCCTGGGAGAAATCGACAGTGCAAATACATGAAAGAAAGGGGAGCTTTTGTTCCCACCGAAATGTCTTCACTAACAGAGACATCAAAACCAAGATGCCCAAGGGAAATCGGCATTTCAAATATATACAAGTCGGGGGCATTTTTATATTGCAAGTAGGGTGTGTGATTCGATTAATTCTAGCAAATAAAATTTAAATTTGGAACTTCAATGATTTATTTCGATTTTCATAAATAAAAACCAAGTATGTTCCCGCTCAAGAACGGGTCGTTCGGTTTAAGCTGTCTGTTTTGTTGTGTTCATTTTCACCCAAGGAAAGTTCATGTGGCGATAAAAAATTGGAACAATGAAGAAATATTCGAGAAAGTGATTTCCCATATGCTCTACATGAAGTATTAGGTGTTGTTAGTCCAATTAGAATTCGTATAGGGTTGAATAAACACTCAGAAAGTAAAAATTATAAAAGAAAATTACCTTTTCCTTTTCTAATATGTTTTCTCTATATTAAAATAACATGTTTTTACTGATGAGAAAAAATGATAATTGTGTTCGATATTGGTAGTTATCTTATATCACATTGGTAAGTTTTTTTTCTTTATTTCATCCATACATAACACAGGAGGCATCTCGCCTAGGGTCACAGAGGGCGGTTTTTCATCTTATCTCATTCCATTTCGGCATCTTCTATCTGATACGCACCACCCAACGACTGTTTACCTTACTTTTGTCATCATCACTCGGTCAACACTGGTGGAGTGAACAAGCAATACCCAACTACCAAACAAAATTGCCCTTTTCAGGGCCACCAAATCATTATCAAAGGATTTAACTATGTAATTCTTCAAACATATCCAAAATCAACAGATAGCCTAACGGAATCCTACGTCAACTATGCGGTCGTGTCTCGGACACAAACCTCCTGTGATTTTTTTTAACAAAAGCCATTGGTGTAAGTTTGATTATTGGCGTTACAGAAACCCCAATCTCTAAGAATTATTTTTTTCCATTCTTCCGTTTTCCGGAAAATGATAAAAATATAAAAAAGCGCCAAACAAAAACATTGGCCAAAACCTACCTTTTTGTTCATGTAGGTGGTTCAATCCAATAATTTTCAATATTTTATCAAAGTAATATTGTAGAAAAGTTTGCTATTTTTAAAGTTTTGTGAGGTTTTGTTTTTTGTTTGGTTTTGTGAGGTTATGTACATTATGTCTTATATTTGCTTTATACTTTTATTCAAAAGGGTTTTATTCATTTCTCGTCACCCCACGCGTGCATCCGCGTCGAGTGTCATACAAGAACTGTGTTAATGCTAGTTACATGTGTCTTAAGCTAACTTAGCCAACAGTTTGTGGAGAGTTTCATTGGGAGGAGCCAAGTCGATTTCAAAGGGGAATAGCCAATCAATCGAATGCAGTGTTCGATGTGAATGGTGTCAAGAAATAAAATTGCTTACTGCGCTCATAAGCGCGCATATCGATTTCATGGGAAATCGTAAAGTGTCACGACGACTTTGTGTACGGTCGCGTATTTAATCAGAATAGAACTGGGTTTGTTTTGGTTTCTGGTTTATTGCCTTTAGCTGCGCGCGACATGATGTAAGGGTGCATTCATATCGCCCGCGCATGTTGGCATGGACGAATGTGGGAGAAAAACAATTAACGAAATAATGCAGTTGCGCTTGAGGAATGTTTCGTGGGAATCGTAAATTGAAGTGACCACGCATGAGTCATTTATTTTGAAACAATCAACTGCTTATGAGGAGAAGGATAATTTGTATATTGGGAGTTTTAAGATGGACTTTGGAACGGGGTTTGAAATCATACTACACCATCCCTCTTTAAGAGAATGATGTAATGCAATGGAATCATTCTTAGTATTCAGATTATGGATTAATTATTCCTTGGCTTCTCTCAATGTTACAAATATTTTATAGACTTTTTATAGGTTTCTAAACTTTTATTTTCCAAAGCTGTTGGTATATTGTAAACAATGGTATGTGGTTTTGTATAATATTGGTAATTTGATATATTTCTAAAGATTTCTATAAATAATTGTAATATAATTGGTTTTTGCGAATGAAGTAACTTCTCTAAAAATGAATGTTGTTTGATTTTATATTTTTATCAATCTGTTTTTGTGTACTGTCTGTGTATGTTCTGTTTTGGGGTTCTGAATCCTGCAGTTTGTATCTAGTATTTCTTGAACTATATATGGTCCGTCATAGAATGGATCAAGTTTTCTTCTGTTTTCTATTTTTAGATAAACTTTGTCGTTTACTGTTAAATGAATTGGATTAATGACATTTTCTGAGTTTTTTGCTCTTTGAATTTTCTGCTCAATTAATTTGGTTCTTGCTATTTCATTAGATCGTTGTAATTTAAATTTTAGTTCTTTACTATATTGTTCAAAATTATATATTGGTTCAGTTCCTTTTTCAAATAATTCTTGTGGTAATTTAGCTTTAGTTCCAAAAATTAATTCATGAGGGGTAAATTCATGGTGTGAATGTGGGGTTGTGTTATAATTGAAAGCATAGAATTTTAACCATTCATCCCAATCCGATTGATGTTCGTTAACGAAAGATCTCAGGTATTCATTTAAACATCTGTGATTTCTCTCCAAAGAACCAATCGTCTGAGGGTGATAGGCTGTACTAAATTTTTGTTCAATTTTAAGCATTTCACAGATCTGTTCAAAGACTTCGTTATTATACTCAGTTCCTTGATCAGAACGTAAAGTTAAAAATGTTCCGTAAGTTAAAATAAAATTGTCTACTAATGCTTTAGCAATTACGTTTGCTTCTTTAGTAGGTACTGGAATTAATACGACATATTTCGTTAATTCGCATTGAATACTAACTACATATCTATTGTTGTTGTTACTTTTTGGTAATGGTCCAACTGTATCTATTGAAATACTTTCGAATGGGTGATTTGGTGTTGTAGTAACTACTTGTTTTTCTTTTGTATGCTTTATGACTTTGTTTCGTTTGCATAATTCACAGGCCTTGATGAATTCTGCAATCGATCTTTTCATATTGCTCCAATTATACACTTCTCTAATTTGAAGGTACAACTTATGTTGACCAATGTGACCTCCTGTAGGGGTGTTATGGTAATCATTCAATACTTTTTGGATGTCTTTTATTTTTGTTAAAAACATTGGTGGATTGTAAATAATAATTTCTATTGAATACACTTGAGTATTCGCTAATATTTTAAAGTTTTCAATTGATATCATTTTAAATATTTCGTCTTTTGTCGACAGCGCTAATTTCTTTTGGTTCATTTTAATCATTGTTCCTTCTATTTTCAGAAGTGCAGATTCTAATGTCTGACTTCCATGTAAAATTTGTTGATGCACTTGGGCAATAATTTTATTGTTTTTCTTTAAATAAAATATCATTCCATATTTGTCGACGCGTGTTTCGAGTTTAATTAATTTCTTCGTTTCTGATGGATTATTTGTCATGTACGTAGAGAAGTGATCAGTTTCTCGTGGTACAGAAATTTGATTATCAGATGTTTTCATATTTGAATTATTTTTCGAATTACGAGTCATCGCTCTTGTGCTTACTCCTAATATATTTAAATTTTTTAATTCATCAGAGGAGGTTACTATTCTTGATAAAGCATCTGCTCCTACATTTGATTTTCCTGCTATGTATTCAATTGTAAAGTCATATTCTTCTAAATCAAGACGCATTCTAGTTAATTTTGAAGTTGGATTTTTCATACCGAATAAGAAAACTAACGGTCTATGATCCGTTTGTACTAAAAATTTTCTACCGTACAGGTAAGGTTTGAAGTAATTAATAGCCCAATGTATGGCTGTTAATTCTTTTAGAATCACTGGTTTATTCTTTTCACCAGGTGTAAAAGTTTTGCTTGCAAAAGCTATTGGTAAATTTCCATGTTGTGTTTGTTGAGACAATACAGCTCCACAACCTATATCTGAAGCATCTGTTGTTAATATAAATTGCTTCGTAAAATCTGGATATTGTAATAATCTTGGTGACATTAATGAATTTCTTAGGGTGTTGAATGCATTTTGACAACTATTGGTCCATATAAATTGTGAATTTTTCTTCAATAGTTGATTAAGGGGATTTGCTATTAATGCAAAATTTGGTACGAATTTACGATAATAATTACAAAATGCAACGAATCTTCTAACTTCGTCTGCATTTTTAGGAACTGGATAATTTTGAATAGTTGAAAATTTGGAATCATCTGGTAACATGCCATATTCTGTTATTTTATGACCTAGAAAGGTAACTTCAGTGCTAAAAAATTTGCATTTCTGCGCATTTAGCTTCAAATTGTAATATCTTAATCTTTCAAAAACTTGATTTAGATTTGAAATATGATGGTTTACAGAACATCCTACGACTATAATATCGTCGATGTAAATGAAAGCTAATTCTGGGGTTAAACCAGCCATTGCAATTGTCATCATACGTTGAAAACTGTTTGGACTTATATTCAATCCAAACGGTAATCTTGTATATTGATAATGTCCGTTTTGTGTTGAAAATGCCGTAAATTTTCTAGACTCATTGTCCAAAGGTATTTGATGAAAACCTGACATGAGATCTAATGTTGAAAAATATTTTGCTCTGCCAAGTTGATCTAAAATATCGTCAATTCTTGGTAGAGGAAATTTGTCTGCTAAAATTTTTTTATTTAGTTGTCTAAAATCAACGACTAAACGCCATTTTTTGTCATTATTTTGGGATTTTTTCGGTACTAGAAGTATAGGAGAGTTGTATGGTGAAACTGAAGGTTCCACTATATTACTCTCTAACATTTTGTTTACCTGTTGATTAATTTCGGTTTGTTGCGCATGAATCGTCTTGTAATTAGGAATATATACAGGAACTTTATCACTTAGAACAATGTTCTGTGAATAGAAATTGTTTTGAGTAACATCCTCCTCTGGAAGACAAAATATGTCTTGATAATCATTAATTAATTTTTTAAATTTATCTTTAGCATATGGAGGAATTTTGTCCGTGTTTATGCTTTTAAAAATCTCTTCGGATCTCTTATTATTAATATTTTTGGTATTTACATTAAGAATAGAATAATCGTTTAAAATACTTAATGTAGGCTTAAATTTAGAATAATGTATGTACAAAGGTTTATTCGTAGTATTTACAAATTTTACATAAGGCTTTAAAGGTGAAATTATAGTGTTACCACAGAAAACTCCTGGGTAAATTTCTTCTGAATGGACTACCATATCCTCTCTAATGTTTAAATATGGTATCCTTCTGATAACTTCACTACGACTTGGTAGCATGAAGCCTTCATTTAAGTTGTCTTCTATTGGTACTGAAATTTGTATATTGGCTATATTAAATGTAAGTAGCCAATGTTCATAATCTATTAAACATTTATAATTTATTAAAAAATCTCGACCTAGAATACCATCAGCCGTAATTGGTAAGTCTGCGGTAACTAGGTGAAAATCGTGATTTAAAGTTAATGTATTATTAAAGCATAAAGATGTATTTGTTAAACCTAATGTTTCTACACTATTTTCCGTAATGCCGGTTAATTTAATCTTATTGTTAGTATTTACATGTTGATTTGGGAGAATATTTCGTGCTTTGAACAACGAAATATCTGCACCGGTGTCAATGATCAAGTTGCATATTTTATTTCCAGTCATGTGCACTTTGACTTGGATAAAATTTGATGCATTTAAATTTAATGTCAAAATCGGTATGCCTGTCCGTAACAATTGTTCAGTTAGTCGACATCTGTTAGCAATTGTTACTGGTTGGCTAAAAAATAATCGGTATTTGCTTGATTGTTCCCATTATTTGCAATATTGTTGTTGAACGGTACCATAGCTTGGCAAGTATTATCTGATTCGTTTTATGGGTGAAATCCATTATTGTTTGCATGATTATTCAGTCGAGGAATGTCTTGCTGATTTACTACGTACATTCTCGCTGGTACATTATTTCTATTGAAATTTCTGTTAACGTTTCTGTTTTGATTTTGATTGAAATTTCGTTGAAAAGGGTATTGTTGTAAATTTTGATTGAAATTTGGTTGTTGTCGGGAATTTTGGATTGAATTTCTATTAGTAGGATACTGATGGTTAATGGGATATTGTCGGTTGAGGTTTCTATTGAGGTTATTTGGATATCTTGCTTGATATCTTCCATGGAAATAATTTCTTTGATTATTTCTTTCATAAACCATAGGGTTTCTGTAATTGAAATTTCGGTTTGTGTTATAATGATTTGGTTGTCTAGCCTTAATCGACTGCAGTACGACTGCGTTTGAATCAGTATTGTCCTTTTCATTTTCTACCATTACGTTGATGGCCTCTTGTAAATTGTCGAATTTGCCAATTTTCAGCATCATTTTGGTCTCTCTGTTGGGTGTTTCTTTGATAAGTGTTTTGATCGCTACCTTTTGAGACATTTTCCTTGCGACTGTGTCGGGAATTTGTTCTCTTATATAGGTATCTTTGAGCTTATCTGTCAATTCATCGAGTTGTTTAGTGAATTTCTCGATTTCATTTGTCGATTTGAGTCTCAAATTCATCAGATTAGCTAAGGCTATGTCTGAATTTGATTTCTCTTCGCAATTTGTTTGGATTTTTGCGACTATTTCGTCATAATCCGTTGGAGATATTGAGAATAAATTTCTCGCTTTTCCAGTTAATTTTGTTAGTATAATTTGAATTGCGGCTGCTTTGCTTTCGATTGGAACTATGGTCTTTGCCAAGTTCACCGCGTCTATAAATGATTTAACACCACTTGCGTTTCCGTCATAAGTGGGTATCAGCGTTGCTAATTCAGCGGCTGTTTTAATATTAAGAGCCATGTTGGATACTTTGTGTATTTTAATATACCAAATTAAAATTTTTGTCAATATTTTAAATTTAATTTTTCTTTGTTTTAAATTAATTTCACTTTTCACTCTCAATAGTGAATCGTCAGTGCTTAATTTATAGGGTTTTAGTAAACCACTTGATTTACCAAGTGTCTCTGGTTCACTATCGTATTCCCTTTGTATTACTTCTGATTCATCTAAAATTTTGATGGCCTTCTGATATATTTGTTTCAGTGCACCATAAGTTTCGACTTCGTCATTCCAGACTGAAGCTCCAAGTCTATACTCGAAAGATTTTAGTATTGTTCGATATTTGGCTAAGTTTTCTTGTAACTGTTGCCTTTTGACTTCAATATTATGTAAAGTTCTTGGTCTGTTTTTATTTTTGTTCAAATTCTGATATCCCTTTTTCAGATATGATTCAATTTCTTTGAGTTGTTCCATTTAGGAAGACTCATTTTTATTCATAAATTCTCAGAATTTTATCTTTTCGGACTAATGGTAAGAACAAATTTGCGAAAAAATATATATATTATTTTATTGATTATTTTTCATTTGCCTTCTATTCCTTTTTGCTTCGGCCAATCTTTGTCGTCTTCTCTCTTTCTGGCCGGGAAGTTTTAGCCACGTAATCGGATCACATCCGGGTAATTCATCTATTCTGTCTAGTAATTCTTCATACGATTCGAGTTTAGTATTTTCTCCAAATACTACTATATCAGGTGCGAAAGCTCCTTCGCCCTTTCCTTTGCTTACATCGGCTAATAATTTCAGAAAATCTTCAAAATCGTCTTTAATCATTTTTATAAGATTTTTGAAGTAGAGGTAAAAAAAAATAATATATAATTTTCGTTATATTATTTTCTTATGATATTATTTCTTTGCTGTAATTTTTGTATATTAAGTTATTCTATTAGCGGCCATTCATATATAGTCTAAAGCTTTAGGCAATTGATGCCATAGTTTGTGCCGACTGTGCAGCTTTCAGTGCTTCTTTACGTACACACTGCTTATAATTCTTGTATAGTTTAATGAAAGCAAATATTAATAAAATCGCAAGTATAATCCATAATAATAACTCTTGCGTTTCGTGGAATAAAGTGTGTTGTTCCACGTGGTTTAGGATATTTACTTGTGGGTCTCCTGTATTTTGAATAGTTTTCTTGTCAAACAGGCCCATTTCTACTTTCTCGAAGCATATTCAATTAATTACATGCATTGTTTTTCATTATGCATTATACATTATAGTCATTGGTAAATGTATCGAAATTTATTGTTTCTATACCGAATATATTATTATCAAAACTCATTATTTGGAAATAATTTTTATAAATACTTTGTAACCGAGGGTATGTAATTCGAACACTTCATAAAGAAACATATAATCATTCTAGCCTATGCGTTCAGTTCGATAAGTGCTGTACGTTTTATTTTGATATACATCAGTTTCAATTGCTTACTTCATATCGTCGGTTTCATTCCAGATTTAGCTCCTTCTGCTCTCTGTTGGTCCCGCCTGTCAGTTCCTTATTGCTGACAATGGTCTCGCCTTCCGATGTTCCTGCTTCTGTTCATTTATCTTCGCGTTACACTTTCCGCTGCTGCTCTTGCTGTTTCTCCTTATTAAGGTTAACTTTTCATTTTATTCACATGGGAAAATAAGTTGTCTCTGTTGATTTTCTCCCAGCACTTTTGGTTTGATCTTCATTGAAATTATTTTCGTAAGGAGTTTTTTTTATTTTGTTTCCCTCCTATTCAGTGTCAGTATTTATATTACACCGCTTTTCTGGCACTTTTCCGATCACATTGTTTGTAACACTTTTTGAATTTCTCCCAGCACTATTTGTTTAGATTTCGCTATTGTTCCAATGTTTGCTGTTCGAATTATCACTCGCCTGTTGGCACGACACTTAATATTCACTATTTAAGCTTGTCCAGTTGTCCATAATAAATATATATTTCATATATATTTTTTTTTTCAGTCTGCGCTAAAGTTGATTACACAAACTTCGGGGATTTTTCTCCCTTTCCTTAACTTTTCTTCTCATACTTTTATTTTGGCTTTTCCATTGAGCTGTGGCGGTAATTGCACTCAAGTTCACCACTCGCCATGTAATTATATAGTTTATATTGTAATGCCAATAATATTGTTCACATCACCAATATTGTTCATCACACGCGGCCTTGTACTTATTTTCAATATTCTTCACATAAATCACTTCCGAAGATTGCAGGTTTAATTTCACGGTCGCCATGTCTTATATTTGCTTTATACTTTTATTCAAAAGGGTTTTATTCATTTCTCGTCACCCCACGCGTGCATCCGCGTCGAGTGTCATACAAGAACTGTGTTAATGCTAGTTACATGTGTCTTAAGCTAACTTAGCCAACAGTTTGTGGAGAGTTTCATTGGGAGGAGCCAAGTCGATTTCAAAGGGGAATAGCCAATCAATCGAATGCAGTGTTCGATGTGAATGGTGTCAAGAAATAAAATTGCTTACTGCGCTCATAAGCGCGCATATCGATTTCATGGGAAATCGTAAAGTGTCACGACGACTTTGTGTACGGTCGCGTATTTAATCAGAATAGAACTGGGTTTGTTTTGGTTTCTGGTTTATTGCCTTTAGCTGCGCGCGACATGATGTAAGGGTGCATTCATATCGCCCGCGCATGTTGGCATGGACGAATGTGGGAGAAAAACAATTAACGAAATAATGCAGTTGCGCTTGAGGAATGTTTCGTGGGAATCGTAAATTGAAGTGACCACGCATGAGTCATTTATTTTGAAACAATCAACTGCTTATGAGGAGAAGGATAATTTGTATATTGGGAGTTTTAAGATGGACTTTGGAACGGGGTTTGAAATCATACTACAATTACGCATATACTTGAAACCGATTTTATGTCCAATAAAATGATACAAATTTGAATGAAATTGATAGTAAGTGGTAGCTAATCGACTAAGCTATCATTTGATGCCAAAATCTTATCATATGGTTGCTTTCCAAAGCCATGCAAAATTTTCGAAGTTGCTGTCCGATTTTCCGAACGCTTGGCATAAAACGGGTTAAATCATGCATTGCGTTTCGTGCTCATAATAGTAATTTTCTTAGTCAATTTCATTTCAAAGTCCTGGATTCTTGAATACTTCCTTCTTTACAAAATTTTCTTCCGAAAGTGTACATTCAGCGCATCACAGCGTCATGAGCCTAAACATAAACACCACCATACAAAGGGAGGTTAGGCTCTCAGTGCTGTAATCCCCATCGCATGCTCGCACCTCTTGAAAACCTTGCTGTGTATAGGTGGGTGGGTGGTTGGCACCGTTCAAAGCAACCTGCGTACGGCACACGCGGTATACACACGTTGTCAAACGTAAAGATAGACACAGTAGGTGAGTGAGTGAGCGAGATGGGGGGAAGCACCGTAGAGTGAGTGAACGTGAGCCGCCACCGAAGCGTGTCCGTGTCGTCGTCATCAGCTGCTACGATTGCTGCGCCCCGGTTACACGTGAACTGATTTGAAGATCATTTCGTTACATTGTAATGGTACACGGTCAACCGAAAAGGCCATTCGAAACGCCGGCAGCAGCGGTGAATACACTCGCGCGGTGTGCCGGTGTTATTTGCACACGTTCCATGGCCGGCTCCGATTACGGTAGGCAAGATTTTAAAATGTTGCACAGCCTTGGCCGTCGTTCACACGTGGGTCACTGTACCGCCTGCATAAACTGTTCCTGCTATCATGCCCACCGCTGCTTGAACCGATGTGCGACGGAACACGATGAGATGGAAAGTGTTACGATTGGTTTCGTTGCGCTTCTACGAATGGAATGGAATAAATTGTTTCAGCGTGTTAAATGTACAGGGGTGCCAGTATGCTGGTTTTGGGCACAATGATTGTTTCAAAGTCTAATAAATATATGATTCAAATATTCTGCAATTTTCTGTTGTGATTCGTATTTTAAATCAATAATAATAATTCTTTTTTCTATTTTTTCTTGTTTTTGGTAACGAAATACACAGGATTTTGTTTTACAATTACTTTCATTATTTTATTTTCTGAAAGTTTTGTGGAAATGTATAACGGTACTAGCGTATTAACCCCACCAGAGCGCAATTGAATCGTTTGTTTGAGAATTTCCATAAACGTCACAAAATTTACTTTTTGACATTTTTTGAATCCTTGAGGGTACCTACATTGGCTATCAAAATTTCAAGAAAAGTTAATTCTACGAGCATCCTTTTATTGGAGTTTCAAATAGTCGTTTGTTTAAGAGCTTGAGCTTGAGCTTGAGCTTGGGTAGACTGTACAATTCGTAGTTGCTCTCCGTGATTGACCTGAACCAACCAAATTGCACAAAGAACACACAGAATGACGCTTGGGACTAGCAAATCATTCTCGTTGTGCAATTTTCGGTGATTCGAGCTTTAAATGGTCAATAACGACGCCGGCCACGTCCTTACAGTCACCAGGGGAAGGAAAGGAATGTTAGTATGATATTCGCCGCCCGAAGGCCAGAAGGGTCGCCTCTATAGCGTGGTTCCCTAGCGTTTATCAAGGAAGGGATAATTGTTAGTGGGAAGTGGTAAGAATCAGGATTCACTGTGGTAAGTGATGTGATTATGTAAACGCAATCTATTGAATGGAACTAATTTTGAAAATCTCATATCTCAACACGCGGCAGAGATCTTTAGGTATCCTGAGAAGGAAAACTTGTAACATTAATAAGATTTTAAATTTTTCTGCACAGTTGCGCGGTTGCGAAGTTTTAACTGTGGGGAAACCTGAGAAGGTAACCGAGAGAACTCATCTAGAAACAATCACCCTCAATTAGAGTATAAATTAACACACTAAAGCTACTATGTTCATACTAGTTCCATATTTCGGTTAAATTTGATGAACCTCTGTGCAAAAATGGTGCCACTCGAATCGTATGCAATCGCGAGAAGTAAACAGCTACACAGAATTGCACCGGTGCGGCTGTCAGTGTCCCCTCGCGCCACCCGAAATCGGCCAGACCAAGCGAACAAAATAGCTCGTCTCCTTACCTTAGCTATCGTACAATCAAACCATATGTACTCGAATTCAACATAACTGCACTCAAGGCTACGTTGACAGTGGATCCGAGCTCACACAAAAATTAGACTGCACAACTGACAAAAAAAAACAAACCACTCTGCCCGCTCGAAGCAGCAAGTCCGAACAAAGCGAGGGAAAGCAATGCATCCACACCAATATCATTCAATGCAGCTGCAATCCCACGACCTTAACATCTCGTACGGCCACCTCTCGCACACAGTCGCATCCACCATCACAGTACACGAGAGTGTGTGTATGAACACTGAATCTGATTTTAAAATCCGAGTTCCTCGACCCTTTGAAAAAAAGGCTCAACATAGAATCGACGAGGAAAGACATTTGAAATTATAATTCTGCAACCACCTTATTTGGAATCCAGAATTTAAAAAAAAACAACATAGTTTATAGTACAGCAGAAACTTGAAAAAAAAAGAAAAAAATAAATACAAATACATACAAACACATATACAAACATTTGCGAACAGTAGGGTTGAGTGACCAAATCCTTCTCCTCCATTTTCCAAGTCTTTCTGTACGCAGAGAATAATATTTGTTTTGGCAACAATACAAGCTAATCACAATCTACACAAACTACTTTAAATACGCAACATAAAGTGAATTCTGACAACTCCATAATGTGAGGCACATCCTGGAGTTCAGAGTCAGTCATTTCAAGATGAATTCAAATGGCAGCTTACATTGCAACTGCTGCAGCCCAGTTAACGAAACCGAACATTAGGACGCACTCGCTAGAGAGGATGATGAATCTCACTCTCCGGATCAATCCGCCACTCGCTCAGAAACACGCTACACACACACACACACACACACATCCGCCCATCACCTCCACATATTCGAGTCACTGATTGCAGCGGGAACTCCTGTTTTGCCTATGATTGTACTCAAATATGGAACCGTTAACACACAGCTGCTATATGAAATGAAATGAAATCGTAAATCTTTACCCACACCCAATTAAACCCACAATAAATTAAATGTAATGTTTATAATATGTATGAGATAGGAATGAAAAATAAAACTTAGCTTGTATCCTCAGTCCAGCGATGTCAGCGCTTTCTTTCGATGTGATACGTTCACTACGGCGGTGCAAAAAAAAAACCAAAGAACATCTTCATACTCGTTAGCAACTCCAAATCAATCACATGAAGCTAAGCATAGATTTTCCCATAACATATATTTGTAAACAGTCTTCCCGAAAAAGATTACGCGACGATAAGAACACAACACGCATTTGAGAGCGCGAGAACTGAGAGAGACACGAAACCGAGAGCGTGACGAACAAGAGCACATTGCGAGAGTGCCGACAATCAGGAGCACAACGTTAGAGAAAATTCTAACTAACAAATAATTACGAGCCGAAAAAAAATGGCTTCTCTCGATCTGATGTCACTTTTTATTGACGTGGGACTACGTCTAACCGAAATATATGGAGGGTAAAATGAAAACCTAAACACAGAACATGCAGGAAAAAATGAAAGATTTCGAATGCTTATAGCTCGAACATTTCGTACTGGATAGGAGAGATGTTTGCATCACTTGATAGGGAATATTTCTACGCATCTATCGCAACTAACAAAATGTTGTTTTTCATTAGATAAACAATTGAATAACTGTAAAATATTAGGCGTTATCTAAACGCCCTAACTGCATCGTTTTGATTGGCCCGATTTACGGTTTCCCTAACACAGCCATCAAAACCAAGCAGCCTTGGGGAAATCGGCATTGCAAATACATGAAAGTAGGGGGACTTTTGTTCTCATCGAAAAATGTTCCCTAACACAGACTTTAAAACCAAGCAGCGAAATCGGCATTGCAAGCACACGAAAGAGCCTAGAGGCGAGTGAACTGAAAAGTTTAAACCCTCTTAAAGCCAAAAAGAAGAAAAAGAACACACGAAAGTAGGGGGAGCTTTTGTTCCCACCGAAATGTGTTCCCTAATAGAGATTTCTAAACCAAGGTGCCTGGAGAAATCGGTATTTCAAATTCATGCAAGTCGGGGGTATTTTTGTTCCGATTGAAATGTGTTTCTCTAACACAGACTTCAAATCCATGAAGCGTGGGGAAATCGGCATTGCGAATTCATACAAATCGGGGGTATTTTTGTTCCGATTGAAATGTGTTTCCCTAACACAGACTTCAAAACCGAGGTTTCTGGGGAAATCGGCTCTGCAAATAAATGCAAACTGCGAGTACTTTTGTCCTCGCTTGCCTTTGTGCAGAGTGGAATATGTCTGTCCTAACATGATCTTCTAAACTTAGGAACCTGGGAAAATCGTGCAGCCACTAGAAGCGAATAAACTTCCCAGTTTCAAGCAAATTCGAGATTCGAGAAGTATGTACACTTTTGGGATGTAAACTTCAGAGGGAAATGTAAAAT
Source organism: Toxorhynchites rutilus septentrionalis (assembly GCF_029784135.1). NCBI lineage: Eukaryota > Metazoa > Arthropoda > Insecta > Diptera > Culicidae > Toxorhynchites > Toxorhynchites rutilus. The sequence continues at coordinate 193,490,511 of NC_073744.1, forward strand.
AAAATAATCGTTTGATAATTTTTTTTTGTCTTTATTGGAAAGATTTTCAGCCTTAGGCTGGTTCATCAAACGTTTGATAATTCTTCCGTACATATATTTTGTTCTAGTCATCATACCAAACGTAAAAGGTCCGTCATTAAATTTACTTGTAACGAAGAACAATCAATCACAATAAATGAATTGACTTTACACGGCATTTGTTCATTTTTTTCACTCTCAGAGCAAATATATTGAACTCAATTGAATTTGGAAACTGTTTCATTCAATCAAGAATTTAATCAATACAAACGAATGATTGCTCAGCTAAGGTAGTTCCACGTGAACCTTGCGATTATACCATAGATATAACCCACTAATTTTTTTTTATATCTCGAGAATGGCTACATATAGCAGGAGATTGGTAAAGAGCTTTTTTATTTCAGGATTCAGGATTTCAGGATTCAGATAATGGTTAAAAATTATTGTTAACTTACAAAAATTCGAAGTTTCGAAAATTCATAAAAATTCCACAAAGTTTGTCAAAACTAGTTTTACCACATCGTACCCATTTTTCAAATTTTCTACATGACTTCTATTTTATATAAAAAAATTTAAAAAATATATTTTAGATATTGCAAATTAAAGTTTGTTTTTTGGTCATAAAAAAGGGTATACAACTCTATAACTCTTTCTAAGACACTATTTCGATACGACTCATAGTTTTTGTTTTAGTTTTTGATACACCCTTTTCAACAGCTACACTTGAGTCAAAAAATTCCCAAATGCTGTAGAAAACTCATATTTCCTCCAACCTAAACGGAATTAAAATTTTCATTTCGATCAAAAATACTCATGTTTTGTCATTTGTCGATTCATTTGGAATTGTTCTATAATGACCCAATGTCCTGGAAAAAAGGTAATGAAGATGGTAGAGTTTCGAGCGACATAGCATGCGCTACCATAACTATTTCTCAAATAGTGACGTCAGTCGTTGTGTTTATCTTTAATTGCCCACCGCATCCATGTGAAAATGCTATTTTCAGGAAGTATTTTATCAATTAAAAACGTACATTTTTTTAGAGTTCCCGCTTAATATGAGGCAAATGTGCACTATGCGCAGTGAATATTTGTGAAATCACGTCGAAAAAGACGGATAAAAGTGATATTTCCATGTGCCATATTCACATCCTCACGTTCATAGAAACAAACGAAGTTTCATTATTTTAACTTTATGTTACGATTGCTCTGTATGTTTCAGAGGCTCTCAGAAAACGCTTTGTATGACGACCGCTTATTATGACGCGTTTGTCAATTCCCTTCGATGTAATTCTAACCGCATTCCACTGTATATAGTACAGGTCGGACTCGATTATCCGGAGTATTGATTTTTTTTTCACTCCGGATAACCGAATCCTCCGGATAATCGAGTCAAAACATTTTTTTTTCTTTATTTGTTTTCGTGCATGTATTTTTCGTTTTTTGAAATTAAGAGAGGAATTTTATTTTTGATTTATCACCTTAAAGTCAGAAAACATCTTTCTCACATGAAAATAAATAATTTATCCAGATTCTCTCAGGAGGTGATAGACGATCATATTTGATGGAAAAAAATTCTTCTACGTATATGTTCGAATTTCAACAATGACAGAGTTACAGAACATTTTTTTTGTTTCGGACTCTGTTGCCTCAAACTGGCTCTACATTAAAAAGTACGCTACGGAAGACGATTCTGATGCTTCCATTTGAAAGATGAGGAAATTTAGTACAGGATTCCACTTTACATAGAGTAGTGAAACAACTAAATTAGTGAATTTTAATAACATTTTGGAAGTAAAACACTTAAAAGTTAATAATTTTTAATGTGTTATTATGAATTTTATCCTAAAAAATTATATTAAACTAGATTGTTTCTATCAAATAAAATGAAGTTCTTTAACCGCTCCACAATTTGTTCTTTGACGCACAACTTCTATCTTTCTTAATTTGGCTGCAATATCGATATAAACAATTCCTGGTGAAAATACAAGCAAAATCTTCAAAAATCACGATTTTTACCCCACTGTGCATGTAATAGCCACTTAAACTTCACCTTAACGTTGAAAGGTTACATTTCTTCATGAAATATGCCATATGAGATACATAAAAAAATTATTTTTTCCAAACTGAATATAATCGAGTCAAAAATTGTATATAATCGAATCACATATAATCGAATCTGTATATAATCGAGTCCGACCAGTACTGCATTCTATTAGTCAAATCATTTCATTTGATACCAATATTGAGGGGATTGCAAAAAATACATAGTCGATCATTTTGTGGCGGCGACCTTTTCGAATTTATGTTGTACTATTAGTGTGGGACAACCCAACAAACATTCAAACATACATAGAAACAGGTCAAGCTGAATGAAACCACTCAAAAAGTAATTAGTTGTTTGGGGACTGCGACCATCTTGAAATTGGATTTTTCATTATCTGCTATGTTCTACTAGTCGAGAACTTTCTTTTGATACATGTTTGGGCATTTTTCATAATTAACTGTGTTCTACTAGTCAAGCCCTTTCATTTGATACCCATATTGATGGGGTTGTGAAAAAAATATATTTTGTATATAAATATATATTATATTATATTTAAATTTTTCATAAATAACTGTATTCTACTACTTTTTCATAAATAACTGTCAAGCCCTTGATGGGGATCTGAGAAAATATGTAATCCGCCATTTTTGTAGTAGCTGCCATCGTAGATTTGCATTTTTCATAAACAACTGTATTCTACTAGTCAAGCCCTTTCATTTGATACCCATAATGATGGGGTTGTGAAAAAATATATATATATATGGCGCCATCTTGCGATGGCGGCCATTTTTGATTTGCATTTTTCATAAATAACTGTGTTGTACTAGTCGAGCCCTTTCATTTGATACCCATATTGATGAAATTCTGAGAAAATATGCAATCCGTGGTCGCCATCTTGGATTTGCATTTTTCATAAATAACTGGATTCTACTACTACTACTAGTAAAAAAAGACCAGTGCAATATCACATCTCCCCCTCAGCTCACATTTTTCTCTTATGTTTCCTCAGAGCATATTACGGTAATTAGTGCTTGTAACGGAGCTTAGCGCTTATGAAAGAAATTAGTGCTGCACCTTGTCACGATTCTTACGTGGATTTTAGGTGTTAGGTAACGGGTAGCTCAGCGGGCTGTACAACGGGGCGGGGTTTTTACGGGCAGCGATTCGTGAATGGATTTCCCTGTCTACTTAGCTCTGGGCGGTCCAACAGTGGTACTGCACGTGCATCGGCAGTAGAGTGTACAAATCGCAAGGGAATCTTCTAGCAACAGCAGATGACCTCATTCGTGAGGAAAACCGAACTATAGCTACCAGTAACCAACGAAATTGCAGGAAAAAACTACGGGTTTTCGGAAGCGAGTAACACTCAACTTTTTAGTTCCGTTCTACGTAAGAATAGTCCCATTTGATATCTATCATTAGGTGACATGGATGAATGTGAGTGTGAACATTGTCAACATATCCTTATATCCCATCCTTTTCCTGAAACAAAATGTCACCCTTCTAAACTCGAGCAAGCCGCGAGTAATCGGTTCTCTACTTCATTAACATTAGAATTAATAAAAAATGTTTATGTATACTTGTAACTATACAGATGGGAGTTTGGCTCCTTTAAACTTATGTAACTGAGCCTGTAAAAATAAACGATTTAATAAAAAAAAAAAAATTAGGTGACATGATTTTTTTTACGCGGATTTTCCAATTAAAGGTAATATTATATTATCAGGCACGTAGCGTGACCGGCACGGCACGTTTCATGCAAGACAAATATTATTGCGTGTGTTTCAAATGTGTATGCGTATATATAGCGGAACGACTCCGGACTAGAGATGTGCCATCCGCTCATGAGCTGTTCATTCGAATCGCTTCATCATAGTGAGCGGATTCGGATCGGCTCGCAATCAAAAAAACGCAGCTCATCAGCTCATTACGGAGCTGGAGCTGATGAGCTGTTGAGCTGTTGAGCTGTTGAGCTGATGAGCTATTGAGCTGTTGAGCTGATGAGCTGTTGAGCTGTTGAGCTGTTGAGCTGTATAGCTGTGGAGCGCAAAAGCTGCAGAGAGTGTGAATTGCGAGACGCGAAAGGATTTTTCGTCTCCCGCGCTTCATGGCATGACGTCAGTTTGTTTTCGTGTATCCCTCTTCGTACTTTAGCTTTAGCAGAGATGCCAGATAGGAAAAAAGGTTTTTGTTTTGAAGATATTCAATCGTTCGTTACATCATTAAATTTATCTTATATGGCCAAACAAAATAATACACATTATTATATGCTTGTAAATAAATTTAATATATTACATTGTTATTTAAACATTACTGTGGAAACACATACATTTATTTCCGCGTGCTGAATCAAAACAATTTAGAAAACCATCCGGCATAAATGTTGATGATTGATACTGGTCCTTTTGTGACCTTTGTGATCGCGAATAATTATTTCTCGTTGCACCTATTAGTGGATTTATTTTTATATCCTCGGATGCAAAAAAAAAATCTCGATGGTTTTTTTCAAAAAACGTTGTCTCGGCCAATATTCCTGGAGGCATTCTATTTGGCTACTGCTGGTTTTTCTGTTGTTTAAGTTCAGCATATCCTAAGCATCTTCTATGTTGGATTTCAGCATTCAGCATTTGTTGTATATTATATTATTAGAATTCATATCAGTTTTAGTTTTTGTACAATTACGAATTGAATTCGTTTATTTTTTGCTTTCCGTCTATTAAAAAAATGCACACTATGCAATGTCCCATGGTGATTACGTTTTATATGCAATTGTGTGGACAACTGCAAAATTCAACTGAGCTGAAGAGCTGTTCCAAATGAGCAGCTCACTTGTATGAGCTGAACGGCTCTGAGCCGCTCACCATGATGAGCTGATTTGCCCATCTCTACTCCGGACATACACAGCACGCTTCAGGCAAATGCATGAAGGAATTCTCGAAAAGAATATTTTGCCGGTGCCGGGCACGAGCTACACGGGCGAGTAGCACCATACATACAAATCAAACCTCGATGTTCGTGGCAAGACGGGTCTATGGTACTAGGTGAGGCCGTTTCGTCACTAAGTTGGTTAGGGGAGCGGTATATGAAAACAGTACGGAAGAAAGCAGAAGGGGAATTCTTTTCTTGAAGCGTGAAAGAGACAGACTGATCACGAGCGAGCTTGGGCACAAGCGAATTGTGTTTTGTTTACAAACAAAACACAGTAGACTTACACGATGGCTGAAGAGTGGTTTTAGCAAATTGGCCCACCTTAGGATATACTTCTACGCGCCTTGGTTCGTGGTATGATTGCGATCGTCGCTCTTCGGTACAGGGTTGCCAATAATATTTTTCAAAAAACTGAAAGATTGCTCTTAAAAAAAACTGGAAGAAAACTGGATCCTGAAAAATGTTCTTATTTCAAGAAGTTCGACTTTGATTTATTTAAAATCTTTTTTTAACCTACTTTTTTTTTAATCTTAACCTACTTTCGAAGCTTCGTGAAGTATTTATATGTAAAGTGGAATCCGATGTCATTATATCGAAAGGAGGCGATAATAAGCGGACGTCATGTAATTACGTGTAATTACGTATGAATAGGCGGTAGGTCAGTATAAGCGGAGCCATAATAAACGGATTCTACTGTAGTTCATGAAATATCGAAATAAACCATTGATCAACCATTCGAGCAGATCAAAATAACGTTTCCCACTACTCGAACATTACTGTAACACAATATTTGAGAATCTCTTCTTCCTGAACCTCTAAAAATAGGTTTTATTTGGATAACATTTTAAAAATATCGTATTTATTGCTCGACAATGTGATTAATTGAGGTGCTTGGGGACACGGCTTCTGATTCTAGATCACTGCATCAAATCTAATCTCAATCCTCTATCCTATTCCTCGAGTTTTGATATTTTTATAGTGTTTCTTTTGACCATCTTCGCTCCATTAACCCTTTTTTAATAGATATCTTGTTATGAACATTGCACCATTCGTTGTTGAAATGGTAAATCAATTGGTCTTGACTTTAGAATGTTTTGGAGAACCTAGAACATATAATATTTATATAAACTCAAAGACAAAGTAGCGCGTTGTTGCCTGCGTAGTCACCACACGCACTACGCGCTGAAAATAACATTGAGAGTATGTAAGAAAATAAAGATCGATCCAAAGTAAACACACCTTGGATCGATCGAACGTTAATCAAAAATGTCAAAAAACAAAATAAATCAAGAAAAAGGAAAGGTGAAGGAGGGATAATATTTGTGCATTGTGACTTTATTTTACATGAAATTGGTAAAACTGAAGCACACACATAAAAAACTGGATAAAACTGGAAAATATTGGAAGAAACCAGTTTAAACTGGAACATTGGCAACGCTGCTTCGGTACGACATCGGTTCAATCATCAGTAGCATTTCTCCGCTCCGTCTGCGCTGCCGGTCCTTACAGAGAAGATGCTATGCCTGATTATATGAATAAAGGGTGTGTCACATCAAATTGCATCACGGAAAAAAACGCTGTAGAAATTTAATTTTTAGGAATTATATCTTCAGCTTTCGCTTATAATCAGATAAGAGTGTATAGATCACGTTGGCCATGCTTCACTGTCAATTCGTAAATTTAGAAAAATGTCGTCGAACGAAAAAGAGGGTCATGAATTAATCCTGTGCACTCATTTCGAGAATCCGGAGTTGTCACATCGCGACATCGGTAAGATGCTGGGAATCGTCCAATCCACGGTCAGCAGAGTACTAAAACGATACTTCGAGAACCTAACCATCGACCGGAAGGTGAAGAACGGCAGAAATGGATGCTCCGTCAGTGAAAAAGATCACAAGCGCGTAGTTAAGCAGTTTAGACGTGATCCGAGAAGTTCGGTCCGGGATGTCGCCAATAAGCTGAATTTGTCAAGTTCATTCGTCCAGCGGACCAAGCAGCGGGAGGGCCTGCGTACATACAAGGTTCAGAAGGCTCCTAACCGCGACGAAAGGCAAAACATGGTGGGGAAGACGCGAGCCCGGAAGCTGTACACCGAAATGCTGACGAAGCCGCATTGCCTGGTAATGGACGACGAAACCTACGTCAAAGCGGACTTTCGTCAGCTGCCGGGCCTGTTGTTCTTCTCCGCAGAGGACAAATTCAGCGTTCCGGAGGAGATTCGCAAGCAGAAACTATCCCAGTTTGCCAAAAAGTACATGGTGTGGCAAGCGATCTGCCTCTTGCGGAAAGCGGAGCGCCCCCTTCGTGATGACCGGCATGGTAAACGGGTAGGTTTACCTTAAGGAGTGCCTACAGAAGCGCTTACTACCACTATTGAAGCAGCACGAGGGCCTGACCATCTTCTGGCCGGATCCCGCTTCGTGCCACTATTCAAAGGACGTGTTGGAGTGGTACGAAGCCAACGGGGTCACCTTCGTGCCAAAGGAAATGAACCCGCCCAACGCGCCGGAGCTTCGCCCAATAGAGAAATATTGAGCGACTATGAAGCAGGCCCTCTGGAAGAACCCAAAAGTTGTCAAATCGGAGGCGGACTTCAAGAGAAAATGGATTTCTGTTAAAAAAAACTACAACCTGACGTTGTACAGAACCTTATGGACGGGGTAAAGAGGAAGGTGCGAGCATACGGGCTTGGGCTCGAAGTATGAATAAAAAGAAAATGCCAAAAGTTGTTTAATAGTTTTTATTTTACTGTCTAAAATTTTCAAAAGGATCGGTCTACTGGGCGAATTTCTACAGCGTTCGTGATGCAATTTGATGTGACACACCCTTTACATCATGTATTTGTCTGTCGGTGTCGGTACGTGCCGTTAACGCTTCGTGCTGGATAATATAAAACGGCCTTAACGCGGTTTTTACGCGGTTTTTTTACGAGGTACGTATCCTCAGCGTAAAAAAAAACCCGGGTGTACTCCGGATAATCGAGTATAAAATTCCGGATAATCGAATCCCGGATAATCGAGTCCGACCTGTAACTGTAAGTAACTGTTGGTATTATTTATGATTTAGAAATTATTATTATTCCACTTGATGTTACCAAATAACTCGTAAGTTTTAGGGATTATTCATCGAACTATGAATGTTTTGTACAAACATTCTGAAAATAGTTTGTGCTTCCAGCACTTATTCTGTTTACGATGGATGCGACGCTTCGCTCCTCGCACTAACATAACAAAATCATGCTGTCCCTGTTATGTTTCTCTCGTTTCCACGCTTCATCGCATCTCTCCGCCATCCACCTCCACCACCATTCATTCATCTACCGATACATCCGACAGCAACTAAAAATGCCGGAATCGAAAGCACGTGTGCATGAGCTCCTCGCCGATATGACCGCCTAGTAGAAATGAGCGATTTTAAGACACTGGCACACGAGTGCTGCCGCAGTTTTTCTTCTCGCCACAACGATCTCCTCACGAGATGGCACCGAATGCCTTATCCGATGCGTCGGAAGAAAATCATCGTGGCCCCCCAAAAAAAAACTTTGCGGTTCGCGGGCCCAAAGTCGTCGTCGTCGTCGTTTCGCAGCATGCAATCGTCTTCTTAGCGATTCATCGAAGCGATTGGAGCGAAGAGACACGGATTGAATGAAGAAAAAAAAACACAACCGCCATATCATTGAGCATCATCGAGCGTCGTCGTCGTCATCGTCTTCTCCACACATGTGCCAGGGGAGGTATACGCACCGTAGTCATCACAAAAAGATGAAATCGGAGGGCCAAGACGCATACTCGCACTCGCGCGAATCCCGGAGCCTGTGAAGCTGCTGTTGCTGCAGTTGTGTAGTGTGTGCACACGCAAAGGTGCGCGCCGCCGTCGACACGATGCGATGCACCGTTGCGCGAGAGGGCGAATACGACGAGTTCAAGAGTTGGTTCGATCCGGTGGCAACGAGGGGAGCATCCGGTGTGGTTCCACTGAAAACATTTCATCCTGGAGGACTCCGCTGCAGCAGCTATTGCAACAGTTCGCTGAAAGTAGAGCTCGGAGTATCCGCGGCGAAGAGTACCATCCATGTGTATGTGAATACGCAACTGTTGGTGTACGATTTATTTATTTTTCTGTTTGTAATTAATTTCCAATGGAAACAACGAACGAATTCAATAAATTCGATAACGGTTGATACACACGTTTGTACCGAGTATCGGGAGTACGAGCATGTCGAATGTTATTCGCAGGACCGAGCGAACGGTCCATCGAGTTCGCGAGAATAGCGAACGGTACCGACAGGAACAGGTTTGCAGTCCACTCTGTTCTTTTCATCTTTCCTGGTTTTCCGCGCACGAATGGAATACGTCAATTGTCGAATCAGTCGATGGTGCGGTTTCCTGTAAACTACTTGATGAGGTATCTTTTCTAGATAAGAGGCTGTTTACACACAACGTGGACAACTTCAGGGGGGTAGGGGTTACGAAATGTGTACGCTTGTCCACGGTTAGGGGGGTTGGAAGGGGATATTAGTAAGGTTCACGTGGACATTATATTTCAGAATTTTCTATAAGGTAAACCGGGGCAAGTTGAAATTCGGGGTAAGTAAATACGGAAATCATAACTTTTACTAGGAATGATGGATTGACGTGACAAAAATATATATAGTAAACATTATCTTTCAACCCACCTTATGACAGCCATTACCAGAATATTGGAATGCATTAACATAATCCGCGCGTTTGTTTATTTTTGCTTGTTTCGTGAAATCAAAACAAACGTTTTTGCGCGCTGACTCAATCGGTCCGAAAACATTGATTTTTTAAAAAAATTATGGGAGGTTGTGTCCAAGATACGACCGCATTGTTGACGTAGAACTACGCTGTTATTTTATATAAGTCGACTTATATAAGTCACTTATTTATACCTTACTTATACCATTTATATTATTCTATATAATGCTGTGAAATTTTAGAAACAACTTCTTAGTAGAATAATCTCTGAAATATTTTTTTTCATTGCAGAATCAGTTGATGATAATTAATTGATGATTCATTCTTGCCCTCGCAAAACAATACACTAGCTGATCGTATGTCGCAATTTATACCTCGAACGTTATTCCGGTGGCCTTTTTTGCAATTGACATAGACTCGGCTACAGTCGATTGTATACATGTTGCATCAGCACCATTATTCCACATCTCATAACTACATCAATATATCTTTGGCACCGCATGGAAACAACAACAATTACACAACAATGACAATAACACTTGCAAATATCAAATATGCTACATGTTATTTAGTATTGCCTCAAAGGAATCGTACCTCTAGGCATCGTTCGTACAACGTAAACCAAGCGCCAAACAAGCGTTCGCCATAGCATGCATACAGAGCCATACATTGGTGGCTTGAAACTACTAGGAATATAAACACTTCTCATCATTTTGCGCTATTCTCAAAAGAAACGCTTCTGTTAATATTACTGGCCTCGAAAAAAGTTGCATTACTTTCTCATGCTCGAGAGAAGCGCAGCTGTCACACTTAGTGGAGGAGGTTTTGCTACTGGCAAGCGAAACCTAATCACATACAAAATTTCAGAACGACATCTACTAAATAAACTCTTTTTGTTAACTAACAGTAGCAATACTTCATTATGATCGATATTAGCGCAAATGCAATCCTAGTTGAAAGCAGTTTTGCGACTGGCACGCGAACCCAAATAACTTATAACATTCCAGTAAGACATTCAAGATGCTTGGTATGCCCCAAATAATTTTTTGGCGCACAACCTTAACGCCTGCTTCGTCATATCGTCAGTTTAATGCATTGATGCATTCTCAAAGGCACCAACGAAGCCCTTATGATGACGGAAAACAAACAATGTTAACTGCTTGGAAAAGACTGAATTATGCCACACAGCTTGTACTCTGCTGTAACACCCATCGATGCGAATTCGCTGATGATTTTGTCAAGAGCGACCGCCTTCACCACCAGCGGAGGGAGCTTGATTTTGGTTGCTGCCTGGGTAACGGCGTTTACATTTTCGACCGACGCGCCGAAATCGCCTACTTTGCTGTTGTTCGATGCGGTGTCACACTCGCGAAGGCTCGGTTCAGTGCGAGCGCTTTTCACTGCACCAACAACGCGTGCATAATTATACTTATGACAGACATACAACTGTACTAGCGTTGTGCTTCGAAAATTGTATGTCTGTCACCATGTACAGCGCTAGAACCATGCAAGCAACTCGGTACGATCGTTGTACCTGTACCGACCTATTTTACTGCTGTACATGGCTACAGTTGTACTGTGCGCAGCGCCATAGACGGTTAGTGGTGGGTAGCATGAACAAACAAAATCAAAACACTTGCTATACATTCTTTTCATTGACTTTCTCTTGAGTTAATAACTCAGTTTGGAAACATATTTGTTGTGTTTGATAGTTTAGTCGCTAAATAAAAACCTTTTTCATTGAAATATTGGTGAAAATACAATGCAATAAATTTAAATTTCTGATTGTCAGTTTGACATGCGGTACAATGTACAACCAAAGTATGTGTGTCATGCTATCGTGGTACCTGTACAACGCTGTACACGTACAACGCTAGTACAGTTGTATGCCTGTCCATGGTATTAGATGACGCTTGCCTCGAAATTTTATTGCCCCTGGCAATGCGTTCGTTTTGTGCAGGGCTCGAGCCTGCCTTCCTCTTCTTCTTGCTCATCACACACTACGCGAAGCGTCCAATTTATGACGCGGAAAGAAAAACACACGATACGAATAACGCGAAAAATGAACTGAAAACACCACACGACGATATCCAAGTTGGATTACCACTGGTGGGGTCCAATCTTAGATCGAAGCGCAACGAAAGCAAAGTGAACTGGATTGCTCAACAGTCCGATGCCGAATGAAAGTTTGCCTCAGCGAGATCCACTGTTTATACTCTAGGCAAGTATTCCCCTTCATCCTTCTACTTTTCCTTTGTTCACGGAGACTTTAAATCCTACGATTTCCCTTTCGTTGGTCGTCGATAAGTTGCTCGTTCTTGACAGCTCTGTTCGGGAAAGCACACGAATGGACAGAACAAATGTATGGGAAAATGGAAACGCTCATGAATTTTAGCCATTTACAAACCAAGGGATTCTAATGTATAGCATATTAAACAAATCTTATGGAATTTCCGATTCGTTTAGTATGTAAGTCGCCAAAATCCGTTCGCGGCAACAAAAGTTATTAACGTTAACTTTATTTCATAAAAACGTGACCTGTTTTCTAATCTGGCACCCTTCATGAAAGACGTAGTTCTACGTCAAAAATATGTATCTTCGACCGAATAGCATTCTTAGGAAGCTCAACTTTTTCATTCTTAATTAAGGAATATATGCTCAAAATGGGCGAACATTATTGAAAATGCAGAGCAAATGTCTTTCATGCTTGCATATACACCCAAACTAGCGTTGGCAGAAAACATGTCATCTTTGGCAGAAATGATGCCATTCCGTGTGCTGGAGAGTCAAATGCGCAAATAATGAGCTGTTTTAAAAGCTTAAAAATAGTTTGTATGTGTGCGTGCAGACGTCTCTTTCTGTTTTCTTTTCTCATTTCATTTGGGATTGTGCCAAATAAAAAAGTCCATACGACGTCAATGGGGATCGAACCAAAACTGGCTGGAATGCAAAACTATTTTACTCGACCACGCTATCCACATGGCTAATGGTGCTTCAGCAGTTGTTCAGCAAATACGTGATAATATTGCACCTGATTATAAAATGAAGTTGGGAAGTTTTTTCTAAGAGTAAAAAAGGAGCACAGGAAGGAGAACAATATCTATCTCGGTCTGTCTTGTATGAGGCAAAGTATACGGAAAGCTTATTTGTCTTTTGTTTCGCTCGCTCGTATTAATCTTATATTGGTGTACCATGTACATTATACAAATGCTTACCAGTATTTGAGAGTCATGACATTTTCTGTTACGTTATGTCTCATTTAAGGTGAAGGTGGAAGCTAGCCAATGTAGTACAGGGTTTTCCATTTCGGGCTTCCGAAAGTATACAGCCCTGCACTGACAACCGTTTGACATAGCTGTCAACCAAAGCGTCATATCGTTAGTTGAATGTCTGCCATTTTACAATATGGATCGTTTTAGCATCGCACAACGTGTTAATTTTGTTAAATTATACTATAAAAATGAGGAAAAAATGTTTTTCGAGCATTACGGACGGATTTTGGTCGTCATGGACGGCCTACAGAGCACACAATCGCTAATGTAGTGCGTAAATTCGAACAAACTGGATCCGTAGCGGATATTGTGAAACCTGTGCATCATCGTAATGTGCATTCGGCCGAAAATATTGCTGCTGTTGCTGCCAGTGTGAAGGATGACGCGAATGTTTCGATTCCACGGCGTGCTCAGCAATTGGGCTTGTCAAACACATCATTGTGGCGAATTTTGCATTTGGACTTGCACCTACATCCATATAAAGTCCAACTGGTACCAAAATTAGAGCGTGGTGACCATGGAATGCGTCGGGCATACGTCGATTGGGTGAACGAACAACAGCAGCAAAATGCTGAATTTTCGCATAAAATTTTCTTCAGCGATTTCGAGCTCGGTGGCTATGTGAACACCCAAAATTTCCGTATATGGGGCTCAGAAAATCCACACGTGATTGTTGAGAGGCCATTGCATCCGCCAAAAGTCACTGTTTGGTGCGCATTATGGCCTGGTGGAGTCATCGGGTCGTATTTATTTGAAAATGAGGACGGCGAGACGGTAACTGTGAATGGTGAGCGCTATGGCCGCATGTCAACCGATTTTTTTTGCCACAAATTGAAGATATGGATACGGATGACATGTGGTTTCAGCAGGACGGCGCCACGTGCCACACAACACGACCGAACATGGCCATATTGCGAACGAAATTTGAGGGACGCATAATTTCGCGTTTTGGTGATGCCAATTGGCCGTCCAGATCATGCGATTTGAACCCGCTAGACTTTTTTTTGTGGGGTTATGCAAAGACCGTGTCTATGCCAACTCTCCGCAAACTCTTGAACATTTGAAAGACAACATTCGTGAAGTTATGACCGAGATACCGCCCCATATGTGCCGAAAAGTCATTGAAATTTACCTGTTCCGGATCAAGGTGTGCGAGGAAGCCCTAGGTGGACATTTGAATGATGTTGTATTTCACACATAATGGCATAAACCAAACTTTAATTTGAAATAAAAGTTTCATCGAAATTCGAATTCTAAGTGTGTTTTATTTTAATTTACTTTCGGAATTTAAAGTTGGAAAACCCTGTGGTATAGGTAGACCCAAGACGGGTCTATGGTACTAGGTGAGGCCGTTTCGTCACTAAGTTGGTTAGGGGAGCGGTATATGAAAACAGTACAGAAGAAAGCAGAAGGGGAATTATTTGCTTGAAGCGTGAAAGAGACAGACTGATCACGAGCGAGCTTGGGCACAAGCGTATTGTGTTTTGTTTACAAACAAAACACAGTAGATTTCCAAGATGGCTGAAGAGTGATTTTAGCAAGTTGGCCCACCTTAGGATATACTTCTACGCGCCTTGGATAGACCCACGTGTAAAAATTGGGGAAATAGTGTTTGTGAGAGTAGAGCAAAGCACACGTAAATAGATCAATTCACTTATCAGACTGTGTGGCGCTATATTGACACGAGTCTTTGAATAAATAATTTGAAAAAAAAACAATTCAATACTAAAGTAAAATGTAAGAACGATATGTTCCGATGAACAATTGTAAATATAAATATATATAGAAGGTGCATTTGCATATAAATTAAAATTTTGATTATACGCGAGCGTAATATGAGCAAATTTATAACACACGCGAATTGGGGTTCTTTTGGTATTAACAAGTTCTTCCGCATAGTAACTCGATTTTGATAATTCCTTAATATTTTCCTTCGTTGATCGTATTTTTTTCATATATTCACGTTGAAGAGCCTTAACCCTTCTCTTCGTTGGCCGAGGCATTTTGATTGAATGTAATACTTTTCCGTTTACTGTTTTTGAAAGCATAGGCAGCCGTGGCAGTGTTCCGAGCTCTGCAATACAATTTTCTTACCCAATGTTAAGGTGAAGGTGGAAGCTAGCCACAAATGGCTGCCACAATGGCGCTCATTTCTTTCATCTCCCTCCCTCACCTCTCGCCAGAAAATCAATAATTTTGCGAAACAGTGTGAAGAAAATGATCGTTTTCGCACACTTCCCATCAAGTAATATCAACCAAACTCTAATCGATTACTCACAAGATATTAAATTTTCATCTGCTTTCGCACTGTATAGTGAAAAACGTCGGAAAACTCGAGCAAGTGCTCTGAAAGTTAAATTTTCGTTTTTCAATCTTCTGCAATGGTTTTGTTTGTATTGGTGGAAGCATCGTTATTTTTTCGACACTGATGCCAAACAACATCATCGAAACAGCTATAAAAACCACTCAATAAAATGTTATTCCGAAGTCATAGCGTCCCATGCCATGAAAATCAATAGAATAAAATTGTGTTGATATCAATACAATTATTATTTTTACGTTTAATGGGTCTATAATGTAAGTTTTAGCAACTTTAACATTGGGTAAGAAAATTGTATTGCAGAGCTCGGAACACTGCCACGGCTGCCTATGCTTTCAAAAACAGTAAACGGAAAAGTATTAAATTCAATCTAAATGCCTCGGCCAACGAAGAGAAGGGTTAAGGCTTTCCAACGTGAATATGTGAAAACAATACGATCAACGAAGGAAAATATTAAGGAATTATCAACATCGAGTTACTATGCGGAAGAACTTGTTAATACCAAAAGTGCCCCAATTCGCATGTGTTATAAATTTGCTCATGTTACGCTCGCGTATAATCAGAATCATATGCAAATGCACCTTCTATATATATATTTATATTTGCAATTGTTCATCGGAACATATCGTTCATACATTTTACTTTAGTATTGAATTGTTATTTGTTTTTTTTTTTTCAAATGTATTCAAAGACTCGTGTCAATGAAGCGCCACACAGTCTGATAAGTGAATTGATCTATTTACGTGTGCTTTGCTCTTCTCTCACAAACACTATTACCCCATTTTTACACGAGGGTTTACCTATACTACTACAATGGCTAGCTTCCACCTTCACCTTAAAGTTGCTAAAACTTACATTGTAAACTCATTAAACGTAAAAATAATAATTGTATAGATATCAACACAATTTTATTCTATTGATTTTCATGACATGAAACGCTATGACTCAGGAATAACATTTTATTGAGTGGTTTTTATGAAAAATGAAATTTAAACTTTCATAGCACTAGCACGAGTTTTCCGACGTTTTTCACTATACAGTGCGACAGCAGATGAAAATTTCACATCTTGTGAGTAATCGATTCGAGTTTGGTTGATATTACTTGATGAGAAGTGTGAGAAAACGATCACTTTCTCGCAAAATTATTGATTTTCGGGCGAGGGGTGAGGAAGGGAGATGAAAGAAATGAGCGCCATTGTGGCAGCCATTTGTGGCTAGCTTCCACCTTCACCCCACGATAGATACAATACGGTAGCGCGACTTATGAGGAAGGCCTTTCAGCCATCTTGGATTTTGTATGTAAACAATCTGCAATATTTTGCAATATCTTTTTTTTTTGCTCTTTGTGTGTGGTATTGTTTTGGTGGGAATAAGAGCATTGAAAAGTTGAAAGGTAAGTCTTTTACGGTTAAAGTTAGGTTTGTAATATACTCTATCTTATATGTTTCAGCTCAAGAGAATAAATCGACTTTCGGTGTCGGTCGGTGATGGAGGTATTTTTCCCGCGTTTTGCAGTTAGAGACGTCAGTTAATTATTCGATTATAAGGTTTCTGGAATTTCAAGTTTTCCTATATCTAATATTCTTTGTTTCTGTGTTCTTGGTTAACAAAAACCTAATGCCTGTTTTTGATGGGGCATAAAAAGATGATATAAAAGGATTTCTAGGAAATTCCTGCGATTTGTTTTATCGTCGATATTGTTCAGCTCATATATTATAGAAAAAAACCCGAAGCTGTAACTGTAAAAATAATCATAAGCAACCGATTAATTTATAATTTACAGTTTACAATTCTTCCGCAAGTGCATTTATTTCACAAGTGTGTATATGCGTGACCATTATATTTAGTGAACAACTAAACGAATGTCAAACATTTGTACTTTACTTTTGCACGTATGAATCTAACGACGAGTATATCGACGAATAATATATGAATCCGTTCAATCCGGTGACAAAAGGACTAAAATCAAATAAGAATAGTCCGAAAATGATATTATGCATTATATTTAATAAATATTTCACGCCACTGACATTCATTTATACATTTCATTGAACAATATTCTAAAATAGGAAAAAAAAGTCACTTGTCCAAAAACGTTACTCCTGTACGCGCGTCGGTGTCTCAGACCGAAGGTGGTGAAAAAGTGATATACGTCCCCTTTGTACCAACTTATACGATACGCTAAACGATGACGAACAACGAATGACGAAGCTAGAGAGAATCGCAATGTCGTAGTGTTGATGTTTTCTGAGAAATGAACGAATTTTTGATTTCTTGGTCTCTGAGACCTATGCGCGAGTATAGGAGTGTTAACCGTCATGGTGTTTCGTCGAAATTCTTCGGATATGCTAAATCATTTACGGTTGAACCATAAAAATGATTCCCTGGTGGTGGAGGAGACTGAGAAGAAGAATTTAGGGTCTGCAGGAGTAAAATGCGGACTTAAAGAAGGTGGTCTCAGCTCCCGTTCTAAAATAGTAGTATTCAAATTCAGAGTGCCGAGGAAAACATACCATACTAGTGATCAATGATTCTATAAATGTACCTCTTTTGAACTAGTAGCTATGAGGACCAAGCAGAAAGATTCAAACAAATCAGCTATTTCATTCAACATTCAAAGAACATGTAATTTTGAACAGAAAAAATTTTATGTTGGTACAATAATAATATTGTGCATCATTCTCATTGTGTACTTTTTTTCAATCGTCCTCAAAAAATCATGAAATGGTAAATTTATCAATATACTAAAATACCATTTCATTCAAAAACAATTATTCTGCACCATGTTAATTTCAAAATTATATTTAATGTAACTTTTAAAATTATGACATCATACTTTTTTATTACAAATATGTCTGTTCTTTTTTATTACAAGAAATAAATATTCGCTCGGTTAATCGAATACTGAAAAACAATTATTCGAATGAATCGAATATTTAAAAATGACCCCACGATTAATCGACAATTGAATAAACGAAAAATTTAGACATCTCTATTTGCAGTCAAATCCCTTTCCACAGTCCTCTGTATATTTATACCGTTTCCCCTCGCACACTTATTGACGACACGGTCACACCTTTATTCCACACATCTTGCTTCACCCTAATGTCATAAATCGGGATGACAAAACATGAGCTAGAAATCAATTTTTTGGTGTAGGTAGATGTGATTTGATAGAGATAATCATCTAATGTTTCCACGTGGACAATGTTTAACGCAAACAACATCGTTTTTCCCTCAACAACAGAACCGATGACTGTGGAACAGTTCATCGGTAGACTAAAATCGTAGACGCAAGCGGAACAGTAATTTGGGACATAAATAGGACAACGTAAACATCGATCCGGGCTTTGAACCAGACGAAACAACGCGACAGTTGTCCTCGTGGTATGTGGACGGCCCTTTACATCGCGCCGTCCGATTTGCCTGGAAGTATGCTTTCAACATACCTTGGAGTGTCATCCAACGAGGCGCAACTGTACAATGTGTCTCGCGCCAAGAACACTGGACCAAGATCAAAGTTTCTCAATCCAACGCCACTGCACTGTTTGAAAACAAGCGTCACTCGAGCGGGACACGCGGATGATTACTCTATCCGGGAGTACCAGGATCATCGCCATCAAGCTTGCGGCGGAGGAAGCAGCTAAAACTCTAATCAACGGTGCTGTGAGTAGCAGACGGCGAGTGCCGAGGAAGCGATGCCGCCGCGGTCGCCGCGTTTGAGTGCTGTGACAGTTCCCGGCGTTCGCTCGGTACACATTTCTTACGTATTTTCTTGTCGGAAGGTTATCAGGAGAACATGCTTACATTTGTTTGCTTTTTTTTTAAATAGAAAAAGCGCCCAAATGCAAAAAAGCAATGGCGATCAGTTCGGGTGCTGCTTCTTTCGCTGAGTGGCAAATCGTCGAAATTTTAAAGTCGCACCACCCATCAGGGGAACATGTCCGATTTGGCAGTTTTGTTGGCATGTGCCATTCCCGAGGGCTTTTTTCTTTCTTTCCTTTGATCGTATCTCATCGTTTCTATCGACGAAGAGGAGGTATATTTATGGCGGTCCGTCTCAGTCGTCAATTTTAAAATGTTGATTTGTTTTGTTGTTGCCTCTTTTTCTTTTTTTCTGTTTGTTCTGCTAACAGTCGAGCAGGACTGGGTTAGGGTGAAACACGGGAGAACTTAGCTCAATCATCGTTGGTGCCTTTCGGAGGGGTCCGTCCGTAGGTTGGCTTTGACGTGTTTTCTTAATTTGAATATGCGTTCCTGCTATCATATTATGCGTTTATATTTTATCACGGCTGCGTTGCTGAGTGAATGAGTGGAAGACAGTGTTCTGAGATGAACCCTACTTCAAGAAGAACGTTCCGTTTGTGATGAAACGGTCGAGTTGAAGTACAGATCATTGAAAAGAGGGACAAATTTAAATAGGTGTATCGTTTTGTCTCATATTCCGAACACTTCACTTTTAAATATAAAGGGCCTGGCCGGGTAAGGGAGTAAAAAGTGCCACCAAACCAAATCACTAGCTGTATGGCAAATATTGTAAAGGATATTAAATAAGAAATTTTGGCGGTTTATTTGAACCCCTATGTGGTTTGACGTAGGATCTATAGCGAAAACGTACTTTTTCGTTTATTTCACGCCATCCTCAATAGATCCGAGATAAAAATTTGAAAAAAATACTGAATGTGCATCCTACCACGGTGTATCAAGAAAAATTATCAAAAAAACATTACATCAAAAATGTTAGTACTAAAAAAAATATTTAAATTTTGAAATTTTTTTTTGGGATTTAGAGATTCAGTACTACTCTAATTCATATTTATATGTGCTCTTACGGATTTTCTAGATTGATAAATATCTTCAAGCTGTTTTTTTTTCAAATATCTAATAATAAAAATAAAATAATAAAAAAAAACAGTACAAAAAATGTTATAGATTTTCTGGCATTCCGAAATTTTGAAAAAAAAAGACGGGTGGATAATGTCGGGGACATAACCGGAGTGACGTAGGACTATACAAAGGGGACAGCTTTTGTTAAATATATATTTTAAATATATTGTTTTATTTTCTTCTCCTACGTGAATACCTACCTATCTACCTGAAAAATGGATTAGTTTACTGTTTACTCTTTATGAACATGTTGATGGTTCTGAAAAGAACCTTTGGTGTTGTGTTTTTGTTATCACTCGATATCCCCATCTTGTTCGGTTAAACCTTCCTGTTTAGCTATTGCGTTTGCCACTCGCCACAGCTTTCACAGTTGGAAAATTTCTTCACATCCAGCTTGTGACATGTTGTTCAGTAAATTACATTTAATGCGACGTGCCGGAGAAACACTCAGTGTCGCATTGGAGGCGATTTTAACCTGTAATTGAACATTTCCGATGACAGTGGTACAGTGTCGACTTTCAATGTGGGGTCATAATTTGGACCCCGAACTCTATGTTTACAAAAATGTCGCATTCCAGATCCATCCAATTAGCTAAATGTCGAGCTGATTATAAATTACTATACTTTCAATCTAGAAGCAAATTAAGAATTGGTGAAAATTGAATAATCGGGAAAGTCCCCAACCATCAATAAGCTCAGCACAACTGCCAAATTCTCACACTCATCATATCTTGGCAAACAAATTATGAAAAAATCAATTTGTGTTTTATTATAATTTTGGATATTGTTTTAGAAAGCATTAAACTGTATTTCGTAAACTCTTTTTTGTAAGGTTTAATGGCCCTGAATAGCGCCGTGGTTTATGGTGGCTGCTTTTGTCACCAAAGCAGTCTGTATGGACAAACTTTTTCCTTCTTCTACCTTCTGCCGTTTTGCGATTGCGTTTGCTACTCGCTGAAACTAATTGTTGCCTTGATGAGCGCCGAACCGAAGCTGCTCTGTTCTTGATGCGGGTTTTCTGGTTGTCGTGAGCAGCTTTGCAAGCCAACTCGAGCACTCCGACGGCCGAAACTCTATAATCACTGTTAGGTATACTGGTGCTCCGGCACCAATCCGTTCGGCCTAGTTACCCTTGCGGGGCAATCAGTGAATGCGACCAACAGGGAACTGGAGACCTGCACGGTTCGAGTGAGACTTTGCCTTTCCCTTAACTTGTCCTCCTTTGTTACGTCCACGATGCCGATGCCGTACAACCACACGGGTTTACGGTTTGAAAGAAAATAAGATATTTTTTTGGGGTCCGCGTGTTTTATACTCTAGCGGTACACACTCACAGGATAGAGACAAATCGGCAGACTCAGCCAGAGGGGCGAGTCCAACGAGACGAACGAATGAGCGTTAAAAGGGAGCGATGGCAAAAAAATACAGTCATTACGTTTTGTTCGCTCGTTGGATTCACATGCAGGCTAAAAAGGGTCCTTTTCAGGATCACAAAATTATATTCAATCTAAAGAGTTCATTGTTTTGTTATCACTTGATATCCCCATCTTGTTCGGCTAAACCTTTCTGTTTAGCGATTGCGTTTGCCACTCGCGACATCTTTCACAGTTGGGAAATTTCTTCCCATCCGGCTTGTGACATATTGTACAGTAAATTACATTCAATGGCACGTCGCATTACCACCACTCAGTGTCGGATTGGAGGTAATTTTAACCTGTAATTGAACATTTGCGATGACAGTGGTACAGTGTCGACATTCAATGTGGGGTCATAATTTTTACCCCGAACTCTATGTTTACAAAAATATCCAACTAAATATGTCGCATTACAGGTCCGTCCAATTAGCTAAATGTCGAGATAAGTGTAAATTACTGTACTTTCAATCTAGAAGCAATTTAAGAATTGGTGAAAATCAATAAGCTCAGAACAACTGCCAAATTCACATACTCATCATATCCTGACAAACAAATTATGAAAAAATCAATTTGTGTTTTATTATTATTTTGGATAATGTTTTAGAAAGCATTGAACTGTATTTCCTAAACTCTTTTTTGGAAGGTTTAATGGCCCTGAAAAGCGCCTTGTTTTATGGAATGGTTCCGATTTAGAAAACTTAGTACTCGTGGTTTTGAAAAAAACCATTTCGAACGCCCTCGATGCCGCCTTGTTCTGGATTTGCCACCAAAGTAGTTTGTATGAAGAACAAACTTTTTTCTTCTGCTACCTGATGCCATTTTGCGATTGCGTTTGCCACTCGCCACTCGCTGCAACTGCCTGTTGTCTTGATGTCCACCGAACACATTCTGTTCCTAATGCGTGTTTTCTTATCGTCGCGAGCAGCTTTGCCAGCTAACTCGATCACTTCGGCGGCCGAAACTATATAACGCCGGCTAGGTGGACTGGTGCACTGGTACTAACGCGCTCGGCTTAGCTACCCTTGCGGGGAACTCCAGATCAACACGGTTCGAGCGGGATTTTACCTTTCCCTTCACTTTTCCTCCTTTACCATGGCTGCTTGGGTTGGTTTGTTGATTTGTTGTGATGCGAACCGATGTGGTGTACGGTTTGAATGAGAATGATCGTTACGGCAGCGGAGAGGGGATTTTTAAGCTGACTGACTGGCTCGAGAATTACGCATGTGTGAGACTGCGACCAATGTTTCGTTCATTTTTTTCTTTTTCCTTTCCAATCGTGCTTCATTGTATTTCGCTGCTGCTCTGGTTGCCCGTTTTGGTCGGTACGATTTGAGAAGCACAAAATGGACCAATAAAAAATGGGCACATAGTGCATTTTGACAATGCTTGATATTTCACAATTATTCAATTATTTATCTCAAGAAAAATGAAATGTTATTCGTTATGATAGATGCGTAGATATATTTCCTATCAATTGAAAACAAAAACCTTTGCGATCTATTGAGAAATGCTCGAGTTATAAGCGTTCCAAATCTTGCATTTTTTCCTACTTGTTCAGTGCCTAGATTTCCATTTCACCCCCTATATCTTCCGGTTAGACGTAGTCCTACGTCAAAAACAGGAAGTGGGTTATATCTATGGTATAACCGCAAGGGTGACGTAGGACTATCGTTGATTTAGAGATCATTTGTTTGAAGTTGAATCTGAATTCATTCTGAATGAATGAATATTTGGAGAACTTCGAAAACGAGAGCGTTACGTTGGAGGCACAAGATTTTATGCATCCAATATTGGATACGGAAATATCCTACTGATGGAGAAGAATAATCTTCAGAAGCTATCCTGTTAATTGCGATTGATTGAAAAATCACAAAACCAAATGTATTTGGTCACAGTGTTACATGGATAGAAAACATTCAAATAAACTCTTTCACATGCATGTATTTTTAAATTCCTAGAGGAACTGGCAGATTATTTTCCGGATCTTTCTCGATGCTGAACGGCATCCAAACGGAAAGAATTCCGTGCGTGTATGTGTGTGTGTGTAGCGGCTGCTTCGAGATCTTCCCGGGGAACCGTTTGTGGCATCACGCTCCTCCTGATGGATTCCCTTCTGGCCTAAGGTGCCTTCATCCGCGCTTTCATGATAAATGAAGAGCTTCACCACAACAGCGACAACATCCTCCAATCGCTGTTCAATTAGAACTGAGTGGATTTCCGAGCGGCGCTCGCTTATATACCGATTGGTGATTTCAATAGCCTGTTTTGAAAGCAAATTTAAGACTATTGAAAAAAGTTTTTGGATCAGAAAGTAACAAGTATAGAATGCGTAGACATTTTATCTTTAGAATGAAGTGTTTATCATACCATTTCGTTCAGTTGTTTAGGAGCTATTAACACTCAAAATCTCGGTCTCCGGCGTAACGCTTTCGTTTTCGAAACTTTGATTTTACACCCCGGTATAGAAATGAAAGACGTAGTCCTACGTCAAAACAGCGCGACTAACGAACAGTGATTGGATATCAGTCGGGAGAAGTGCCGAATGAAGTCCCGACTGGAGTACAGACATTTGAACCATGACTTGAAGCTAACATTGGGAACAATCGAGTTGAAGACGTTTAGACACTGATAAGAATTCTAATAAAACCATCAAAATTAACGGAAATATCAGTGACAGATAGATCGTCTCTTTCAACAAGACGAATAAATGTTTGAAAGGTCACTGACGTCTCTGGTTGAAAGCAACCATAGTTTTAAGCATCGGTTTTCAATCAAATATCGTAGTACAACAGGACACTTTTCTTGTGAAAGAAAATAGGAGCACAATCCTTCAGAAATACTATGAAATTTCTCGATAGAAGGTCCAAGAGAAAGGATTGCATGTTGAAGACAGTTGTGTGAAATCTCTGCTAAAACAATTTGTACGTCCCAATGCATTCATCAGATGTTAATTCGAATAAAATTATTGAAAATAATGACAGTGGAATATAACGGAATATAAGAATTTTGAGTATACTAAAAATACGGTACAAATTGATAGAAAGACGGGACAATCAAAATCGGCCCAGTGGAGCCGATCTGGCGTGGAGGTAACATCCATACTTCTCACGCTCAAGATCACGAGTTCAATTCTCACTCCCGACAATCTTCCAAAATGGAAGGTAAAAGTGACGAACCAGCCAGAAGCGTTGAAAGTCACTATAATACAGAAAAAAAAATCGGCCCAAAAAAAACGGTACAGTCCTGTTAAAAACGGCACTTTTGGTCAGCCTACTTATGAAGTAGACTGAAAGCTATAGTGAGATAGGTGCCAATCTGTCATAATCTGTCTATTGAAATTTATAATCCTGGTTGGCGAAACAAACCAAACCTCATTGGGCTCCAGAATATTCTAATCAAAGTGTTGAACAAGGAAATTGAAGTGGAAGGTAAAACGTAATGTCAGAATTGCCGTTCGGACGTATCCCGTAAGTTTGAACTTATTTACATAGATGGTATCCAAACAACACTAAACATTGACTACAGTTTCGCCGGCACGGTTGATTGCCGTTATGAACCAGCACAAAAAACAAAGCTGCAAATTATGCGCCAGTGGCGGTACCACGATCAAAGCATTCCCTGAATCACATTAGCCGAGCCAGCTGGCGGAAGCATATGCATAAAGGTTACTAGGTTACTATTTTCAACGACAACTGTTTGTTTATTATACTGCTTCAAATACATTCGACGAAATCAAATGTAATCATACCAACGTAAGTAATAACATAAACAAATCCAAACTTTTCGTCTTGCCATTCCTCATACGTCTTTTCTAAATTGTGTAAATTACGAGCCACCTGTTAACTCCACCATCTTGGTGTTGAAGTCAGCGTCTTTTCAAAGCTCCGCAATTGCAGAGCAAATGTCCCGAGGTTTCGAAGATGATATTTGCTCGGACAGTGTCCTGTTGTAAGACCAGTGAATGTGCCGAATTCTTTCCTTGATAAGACTCAGTAATTGTTGAGTAACATTATTATTCGGTGTGATGTAATTTTTTGACTGGTTAATTTGAAAAGCCATCCAATTGACTATCATTTCCCGGTCTTCCCATAAATTCCACAGAATGGCAGACATTTACACATTCTATTATTGCAGCTATTTTTTCCTGAAAAACCGTTGACCAGTTCCTCATAAAGGGTGTGTCACATCAAATTGCATCACGGAAAAAACGCTGTAGAAATTTAATTTTTAGGAATTATATCTTCAGCTTTCGCTTATAATCAGATAAGAGTGTATAGATCACGTTGGCCATGCTTCACTGTCAATTTTTCGTAAATTTGGAAAAATATCGTCGAACGAAAAAGAGCGTCGTGAATTAATCCTGCGCACTCATTTGGAGAATCCGGAGTTGTCACATCGGGACATCGGTAAGATGCTGGGAATCGTCAAATCCACGGTCAGCAGAGTACTAAAACGATACTTCGAGAACCTAACCATCGACCGGAAGGTGAAGAACGGCAAAAATGGATGCTCCGTCAGTGAAAAAGATCACAAGCGCGTAGTTAAGCAGTTTAGACGTGATCCGAGAAGTTCGGTCCGGGATGTCGCCAATAAGCTGAATTTGTCAAGTTCATTCGTCCAGCGGACCAAGCAGCGGGAGGGCCTGCGTACATACAAGGTTCAGAAGGCTCCTAACCGCGACGAAAGGCAAAACATGGTGGGGAAGCTGTACACCGAAATGCTGACGAAGCCGCATTGCCTGGTAATGGACGACGAAACCTACGTCAAAGCGGACTTTCGTCAGCTGCCGGGCCTGTTGTTCTTCTCCGCAGAGGACAAATTCAGCGTTCCGGAGGAGATTCGCAAGCAGAAACTATCCAAGTTTGCCAAAAAGTACATGGTGTGGCAAGCGATCTGCTCTTGCGGAAAGCGGAGCGCCCCCTTCGTGATGACCGGCACGGTAAACGGGCAGGTTTACCTTAAGGAGTGCCTACAGAAGCGCTTACTACCACTATTGAAGCAGCACGAGGGCCCGACCATCTTCTGGCCGGATCTCGCTTCGTGCCACTATTCAAAGGACGTGTTGGAGTGATACGAAGCCAACGGGGTCACCTTCGTGCCAAAGGAAATGAACCCGCCCAACGCGCCGGAGCTTCGCCCAATAGAGAAATATTATGAAGCAGGCCCTCCGGAAGAACCCAAAAGTTGTCAAATCGGAGGCGGACTTCAAGAGAAAATGGATTTCTGTTAAAAAAAAACTACAACCTGACGTTGTACAGAACCTTAGACGGGGTAAAGAGGAAGGTGCGAGCATACGGGCTTGGGCTCGAAGTATGAATAAAAAGAAAATGCCAAAAGTTGTTTAATAGTTTTTATTTTACTGTCTAAAATTTTCAAAAGGATCGGTCTACTGGGCGAATTTCTACAGCGTTTTTTCCGTGATGCAATTTGATGTGACACACCCTTTAGCTACAAAGAATATATATATTCTAGAACCACACACTTCAGCATCTGTTCCGATAGCCATTTTCGACCCGTCAGTATAGGAGTCCATTTGCACATAAGTTTGGTCGTCAAAGAACAAGCATTCTTGGTATCTCATTGAATCTAGGTCATACATGTTCCAACATCGTTGCATGGTTGCTTGACCGATGACCTTCTGGTCCTGAAGATATTCGACGATCTCTCCCGACATGTTGACGGTTTGGTCACAATTTACGACATGGATGTCCAGATGAATTTTTCCCCCACCATCACAATTGGTAACCCACAGTTACTGAAGGGTTTTTCAACCGTTCCCAAATGTAATCGAAGCAAACGATCGAATTTTTTTTCACCGCTCATTTTCGGTTTTCCCTTTGCACTAGGATGTCCTCTAAAACTGAAAAATGTGATAAATTGTGCAGACGAGGACACTTCCTGCGCCACGACTCGGTTCCGAATGAGTTGGACATGCGGCGCGAGCTTGGCTCGCAGCTTGCCGATGCCATCATGGAAACGATGAGTCCTGCGTGCAAAGCTTGGATGGGAATCGGTAAGAAATTGGTGGGGCCGGGTCGCTTCTGCTCCAACACCGTCGAACTGAAGGCGAACATCCACGAGTACATTGTCCACTACGGGAGCAGTGACGAACGGAAGCGGAAGGCGGAGAGAATATTTTCGAAGGAGCAGTTGGAATTATGCAAATTTGAATGTCGCCAGAAGATTGGCATTGCTCGGGACGAGGAACGGAAGCGGATGCAGGAGCAGCTGGAGGAGGCAACCTTGAAATTGGAGGAGAAATTTAACGTTATGAAAGCAAAATTAGAGGAAGACTTTGTGAAGGCAAGGAGAGAGAACGCAAAGTTTATGTGTAGGAATTTGAGAAAAAAAGACGGGTGGGTAATGTCGGGGACATAACCGGAGTGACGTAGGACTATACAAAGGGGATAGCTTTTGTTAAATATATATTTTAAATATATTGTTTTATTTTCTTCTCCTACGTGAATACCTACCTAACTACCTTAAAAATGGATTAGTTTACTGTTTACTCTTCATGAATATGTTGATGGTTCTGAAAAGAACCTTTGGTGTTGTGTTTTTGTTATCACTCGATATTCCCATCTTGTTCCGTTAAACCTCCCTGTTTAGCTATTGCGTTTGCCACTCGCCACAGCTTTCACAGTTGGAAAATTTCTACCCATCCAGCTTGTGACATGTTGTTCAGTAAATTACATTTGATGCGACGTGCCGGAGAAACACTTTGCCACTCACTGAAACTAATTGTTGCCTTGATGAGCGCCGAACCGAAGCTGCTCTGTTCTTGATGCGGGTTTTCTGATTGTCGTGAGCAGCTTTGCAAGCCAACTCGAGCACTCCGACGGCCGAAACTCTATAATCGCTGTTAGGTATACTGGTGCTCCGGCACCAATCCGTTCGGCCTAGTTACCCTTGCCGAGCAATCAGTGAATGCGACCAACAGGGAACTGGAGACTTGCACGGTTCGAGTGAGACTTTGCCTTTCCCTTAACTTGTCCTCTTTTGTTACGTCTACGATGCCGATGCCGTACAACCACACGGGTTTACGGTTTGAAAGAAAATAAGATATTTTTTTGGGGTCCGCGTGTTTTATACTCTAGCGGTACACACTCACAGGATAGAGACAAATCGGCAGACTCAGCCAGAGGGGCGAGTCCAACGAGACGAACGAATGAGCGTTAAAAGGGAGCGATGGCAACAAAATACATTCATTACGATTTGTTCGCTCGTTGGATTCAAATGCAGGCTAAAAAGGGTCCTTTTCAGGATCACAAAATTATATTCAATCTAAAGAGTTTATTGTTTTGTTATCACTCGATATCCCCATCTTGTTCGGCTAAACCTTGCTTGTGACATATTTTACAGTAAATTACATTCAATGGCACGTCGCATTACCACCACTCAGTATTGGATTGGAGGTAATTTTAACCTGTAATTGAACATTTGCGATGACAGTGGTACAGTGTCGACCTTCAATGTGGGGTCATAATTTGGACCCCGAACTCTATGTTTACAAAAATGTCCAACTAAATATGTCGCATTACTGGTCCGACCAATTAGCAAAATGTCGAGATAAGTGTAAATTACTGTACTTTCAATCTAGAAGCAATTTAAGAATTGGTGAAAATCAATAAGCTCAGAACAACTGCCAAATTCACATACTCGTCAGATCCTGGCAAACAAATTAAGAAAAAATCAATTTGTGTTTTATTATTATTTTGGATAATGTTTTAGAAAGCATTGAACTGTATTCCCTAAACTCTTTTTTGGAAGGTTTAATGGCCCTGAAAAGCGCCTTGTTTTATGGAATGGTTCCAATTTAGAAAACTTTGTACTCGTGGTTTTGAAAAAAAAACCATTTCGAACGCCCTCGATGCCGCCTTGTTCTGGATTTGCCACCAAAGCAGTTTGTATAAAGAACAAACTTTTTTCTTCTGCTACCTGATGCCGTTTTGCGATTGCTCGCTCACTCGCTGCAACTGCCTGTTGTCTTGATGTCCACCGAACCGAATGTGTTCTGTTCCGAATGCGGGTTTTCTTATCGTCGCGAGCAGCTTTGCCAGCCAACTCGATCACTTCGGCGGCCGAAACTATATAACGCCGACTAGGTGGACTGGTGCACTGGTACTAACGCGCTCGGCCTAGCTACCCTTGCGGGGAACTCCAGATCAACACGGTTCGAGCGGGATTTTGCCTTTCCCTTCACTTTTCCTCCTTTACCATGTCCAGACATGGCTGCTTGGGTTGGTTTGTTGATGTGTTGTGATGCGAACCGATGTGGTGTACGGTTTGAATGAGAATGATCGTTGCGGCAGCGGAGCGGGGATTTTTAAGCTGACTGGCTGGCTCGAGAATTACGCATGTGTGAGACTGCGACCAATGTTTCGTTCATTTTTTTCTTTTTCCTTTCCAATCGTGCTTCATTCTATTTCGCTGCTGCTCTGGTTGCCCGTTTTGGTCGGTACGATTTGAGGAGCACAAAATGGACCAATCAAAAATGGGCACATAGTGCATTTTGACAATGCTTGATATTTCACAATTATTTAATTATTTATCTCAAGAAAAATGAAATGTTATTCGTTATGATAGATGCGTAGATATATTTCCTATCAATTGATGCAAAAACCTTTGCGATCTATTGAGAAATGCTCGAGTAATAAGCGTTCCAAATCTTGCATTTTTTCCTACTTGTTCAGTGCCTAGATTTCCATTTCACCCCCTATATCTTCCGGTTAGACGTAGTCCTACGTCAACAGGCTCAACAACTCATCAAAAGCATCACGCGAAGATACAGAACACAATTGGAAGAAGAAGTGTCCGCAAGAGTGAACTTGGAGGTCAAACGGCTATCGGAACAAATAGAAAGCGTCGTTCAAAATGCAGTAGAGTAAGTTAAATGTGTAAATACCAATCGAAATGTTTACTTCGAAGGTCCATTGCAGGAAGCAGAAAGCCATTGATACGATGGCTATGCAAAAAATGTGCTATCGCTATGAAGAGATGTTGAAGAATGCAGAACACCAAGCAGCCTGTCGCCAACTAACCTCGCTAACCCACGAAATATGCTCATGCTGGGCAAAACATTTCGAACCACCAAGCAATCCCGTGTTATCATGCCCAAATTGCAACGCAGTTGTGCCTTTGCCGAGTTCGGAAAGTGATTCCGTATCGGTGCAAGAAAGGAAAGTCCTCGTAGGATCAAGCGAATTATTGGACCCCATTGATGTGTTCTTCGTTGAAACATGTCCCATGATGCCGGAGGCTGACTCTACCTCGAGTTCGGAAACAGCAGCCATTGTTGAAGCGGATTCTTCGCACACTCTGGAGGCCATCACTTTTGATGGAAGAGTCTACGCTCAACCTCAGTACTATCGCAAAATTCACGAGCAGCTGTTTCCCACTCCAATGATTACTTGGGAAAATTTTGAACCTGAGTCTGTGGCGGAAGAAAGGTCAATCGATTCCGATTTCATTCGCGAAATGGTAGAAAGAATACTGGCAGATGACGAAGTTTTTAAAGACAAATCTGACCTGCCTGTTGAACAAGAAGCCACCGCAACTGAAACAGTATCTGAAGCAGCAGCTGGATTGTAATTACGTAATATTTTCATTTCACTCGTGTTTTTATCGCTTTCGATTTTAGATCTTCGTCGATGTCCTCAATCTCTGACATCTCAGACCTTTTCGATCTCGAACAAACAGAAAATGCGATTGAAATTCTTGTGAATGGTATAACCCTCAAATATATACGAGCACCAGAAAGAGGTTCCGATTGATTGCCCGCGGCCGAGAATTTCTGGAAGTAGCAAATGATCAATTTGGTTTTTTCTCAATTTTCAAGATCTTTGACGGCCCTCGAGAATATATTGAATAAATATTTTGTGTTTTATTAAGGTTGGTTTTATTCAGTTGATAGTTGAGCTTCCGAGACTGTTGTTTAGAGCGATTCTATGCTCCAGATTAAATTTGCCCGTTCGATAACGCTCGATCATTCATATGCAGTCCTATTCTGTGTTCCGACGGATTTATATTTCGTTCAAAAGTGATATTTCGTTCGAGTTATAATTTTGCATTCCCTATTTCGAATGTTTTGCCCGTTTAATGTTCGAAGAGAAGCAGATGGAAACGAAATGCAAAAACGACTCAAACGGAATACAGAATGTAATTTTATCAATTCGATCGATTTTTTTCAAATTGATCCAAAAACAGAATGGGGGTGTAGCAGATTGATGTCTTTTTGATGTCCCCAGCCGTCAGGTAGCGAGAGAATTGTCCAGAAGATCTTCCTTCGAATCATCCGCAAATAAAAGCTTCTTTGATTTCTGCCTGGAGCACTAACTATTGATGAGAATAATAAATATGAAAGTTTCCAAGATGCTTCTTCGAGGGACTTCTAACGTGATCTGTAATATTTTTAATCACGAAGAATCCAGCTTACCAGAAGCATAACGGTTGGTTAAGTGCCACCGAAGTTTGAAATTCATCTCGGAAATGATGTGCCAAAGAGTGTGGAACCATGTCAAATGCTTCAGCGAAGCCCATATGAATGTCATCAAGCTGATTCGTTCCTTTCCAGTGCTTTATTGAAGAGGGTTATGTATTCTCGGCATAACATTTCATCGCCTTCATTCCATAGTGGTCGGATGCCGAATTTGACCAAAACGGAACCGAACGGGTTAGTCGTGCAGTAGACGTTCTTCTTTGAGGTGCAAATTCGATCAAATTCGGCTTAAAAATCCTATTCGATTTGAACGAGGAGAGTGTCACTCATATCTGGGTGACGGGGCGATGAACGTGTTAAATTGCGATACACTAACAACGGATTCCATATTCATTTCATAGCAGCAGTCATAGTAGGCGTATCTGAAATCTTTTGACAGGAAATTCTTTGGAAAATCTGTATCATTCGACAGTAAAAGCTCACGTTGATCCCAAGCAATTGATTTTGGACACCCACATTAAAAACCAGGTCTGGTACTAAATTCACGAGATCTGAATCGACCGTGTATGATGTGCTGAAACGTTTCCGTGAACTTTTATTTGGATGGATCAGAGGACTCGTCGTTATGGAGCTTACGATCGGAAGCGGAGGTTGAAGGTATTGAGAACAATTAAGAAAAACACGGGAGTCTTGTACTACGACATCTTCGAAAAACACAACTCTAGTTACAGTTCCATACGGAGAATCCGTATGCTAGAACTTCTTCTTCTTCTTCAATGGCACTAACGTTCCTAGAGGAACTTCGCCGTCTCAACGTAGTATTACTTGCGTCATTTTTATTAGTACTTAGTTGAGATTTCTATGCCAAATAACACGCCTTGAATGCATTCTGAGTGGCAAGCTCAAGAATACGCGTGATCACAGTGCAAGTCGGAGGAAATTTCTTTGACGGAAAATTCCCCCGACCAGAACGGGAATCGAACCCGAACACCCGGCATGTTAGTTATGACGCTAACCACTCGGCCAAGGGAGCACAATGCTAGAAGGTCATCGTAATTTTCGTGCTTGAAAGCAATCATACAGGGCACTGAAGCAAAATCCAAAAGACACGCTCCCAGGTCTGAAGTTCCATAAGCCCACTGCCATAGGAGATATCTCCAGCAAATTTGAGTTCGTTTTCGCTGATCAATTTGCCAGAATGTTGTTGATTTGGTAAGGAATTTGCAGCTATGGACAGCAAACCAAGGTGCTTGCCACAAACAAGACAATGGACTCGAAAATGTTTTGGGAAGAGTGTCTGCAGAAGCTTCTGTTTGCGTGGAGTTTTGGCCAGTTTTTTGTAAGCTGTCACTACAGTCGAGAGGTACTTCAGTCCTACAGTGACAATATGGTCGATCACACTGAAAAATACCAATACCGAAATACAACTGGTTTAGAATCACAAATGGATTCTGATTCTGATAATACGATAGTTTACGAGTATTCCATCCGGGCTATTTCGAGCTCGAATACTGTTACCCTGGGTCATGCGGATAGAATCAGATTGGTTGTCAAAAAGAATCCAATAGAAATCTACTTTTCTTCTAATAATCCACTACATAGAGAAAGTATTGTTAATGAAGCCAAAAATAATCGAATTAATTAAAATGAGCGAACTACTTTTTTTCATCATCAATGCTAACGTTTAAAATCATAAGAGCCTGACTGACATTTTGGTAGATACTGAAATTCCAGCAAAAAAATTTCAGTGACTTTTAAACTACTCTAAACTTAGTTGTAGTTCAATTTTACTTCTCGCCAAATGTTAAGTTTTTATGAGTTAAGATTATGCTTTATGATTCTTATATTATTCGAGCTTTCTTTTCTTCACCAAACAACTAAAAAATACGAATTAACCAAATTACAAAGTTTATTCCAATTCCAGTTCGGTCACAAAGATGAATAAACAAAGCCCGAGTCACGAAAACGTTTGCTCCCTTTTTAGGAGATACATTTGACAGCATAGGAAAAACAGACAGCATGGGGAAAAAAGTTGCAAGTTTTTTTTTCAAGCAAAATGCTCTTCGATTGATTCCGCATGACCCAGCTGTTACCACTGTAGACCATTTAAAACAGGGTTTCAGAAATAACGCGTAAAAGTAGAATAGAGAAATTGAGAAAGTGATTTCAAAATACAGTTCCGACAAAAAAAATTAAAATAATATTTGAAATAATCAACGAAGAACAAACAAGAGAAAATAATTGTGGCTGACATAAATACGCCTTCACAAACAAGAAACTAAAACAAACAGTACACAAACACAATATAACAAAAAGAGAATATTGGCACTTAATAATATTCTGTAGGAGGAAAGTTTGGAATAGGAAAATACTGACAATGAAACATGAAACAAACGAAATAGGTGAACACAGCAGAACAGGGACAGTTCGGAAGCATTAACAAGCCTAGCACCAGCAGTTATTCAAAATATCCTCTCTATACTTCTTAATATTCTGTTTGTCTATCATTACTACAGAGCTCGATTGTTTTCTGATTTTTTTTACATAGGGATCTATCGCTAGTTTTTTCTTCTATACTTAAAAAACTAGCTCCTCTTCACAATCATTGTAGCTTTTTTTTCTTACAACTCTCACAACTTACATCCTACTTTACACAGTCGCAACCAAACTGAACAAAACGGTTTAGAGAGTAAATGTTCCAACACATAACACAGTTTTAAAAGGAGGGACCTTACAATCTAGGCTTGATTGCATTTCTATACACGGTTTAAACTAAGTATTTGAGTATGATTGCTTGTTTTGTTTGTTGCTTCCTTTCGTTATTTTTCTACACTCGCTGTTGCTGCTGGAAGAAATTGTTGTTGATCCATTAAAATGATTCGTAGAATATCACTCATCACAATGCACTTATGTCGCTAGTTTTGTGTGTGTGTGTGTGTGTGTGTGTGTGTGTGTGTATATATATCTGTTTATATACATGTATACTAATCGCGATAAAGTTTAACCGAGAAGACTAGTTATTTGATAACTAGGGTTTTAATAGGGGAGGAAATCAATATGTACAAAATTTAACCTCACGCAAAAAAAATGTACAATTCTTAGTCGGTAGATGAAACTTAGCACATAGGAATGACACTTCGATTAGGTTTAATCTCTAAACACAAATAGGAAAAACACGTAACAAATGACGTCCAACACGGAGTCGAGCGACGAACGTAAACTAAAAACGGACACATCATGATCGGATAGAAAGAGTGGTAGAACTACTTGAAATTTTCGCTAAATGGATAAAAATACTACTTCTCTCTGTTTCACGGCTCGGCTCTCTGGCTCTTCTCTCCAGCAAAAGGTGAACTTATCACTTATCATGGCAGTTAAAGGTTTCTTCCAGTGTTGGTTGTGTTTCTGGAGCTTGAGCTTCGAAAGGCAGGTTGGACGGCACAAGAAAAACCTATGGCGAACAGGTTTGTACTGTTTAAAAAGATCACTCCACTGTTCCTCTCTTAAGGCTTTCGTTTCTCAAACTTGGGAAGCACTTGCGTTGTTTTTGTTTTGTTTTTGGTGGAAAACTGGCAGCACTGACTGCTGGCTGTCAACCGCCGGGGTGATGATCGCTTTCAGTCGCTATTTCGCTGACGTTGTGGCCGCTTCTGTCGCTGCCGCTGCTGCTGCTGCTGCTGGTACTGTTCGGCTTTGGTGTTGTGCTGCTCCGGTCTCGGGCGCCTATCGTCGTGCTGCCGCCGATTAGGCTGCTTCCGCCGCTGTTAGGAAAAGGGTGGGGTATCGCTCTCGGATCGGATCTGTCGGATCCGCACGTCGTCGTACGCGATGGTGAAGATGGATTTCTTGTCCGTAAGCGGGTGCCGCTTGCTCCGGTTGTGGAGCAGCGAGTTCATGGCGATGCCGGAGTCGTGGTCATCCTCGAGGGTGGCCACGTTGAGCGTTTTGGTGCCGGCTGTGGTGGAGGTTGTGGTGGTGGTGGTGGCGGTCGTCGTCGTCGTTTCGACCGGGCGGGGACGGGGTTCCTTCACTTCGTTCTCCTTGATGGGGGACGGTTTAGGACCGGACGAATCGACGATCTTGATCTGGACTTTGTTGTCGCGACTCACGATGGGAGGTGTGGCCGGGTACAGGTAGTGGGGAAGGTTATCCGGACGTGGAGCAACCTGGGAGTTGGGGTCATACTCGGCCTCGAAGCGGTGCTCCGAGTGTTGCAGCAGAGGATGACTTGTCGCGTCCGTAGAGGCTTGCGATTGTACTTTCTTCGCTAGTTGAATGTCTTCCTTCAGCAGCCGGACATCTTTCGGGGGTGACGTTCGTGGCATTGGTTCTGGTTTGAACTTTGGGTCGTCCTCTCGAGAGGATGAAGATACGACCTTTTTCCGGACGACCTTCTTCTCGGTCTCCACCCGTTTGCCACTTTTCTTCTCAAGCGAATCATCCTTCCCGAGATTGTAGTACCAATCCATGTACTTCGCAGGAATGTCTCTTCCGTCCTGCGAGTCTATGCCCTCTTTGGACAATGACTTGGTCATTCGGGGAGGCTTCGGCGCGGGTCCCTTGTGCGACCGGGAAGGCGACTCGGATGTCGTCAGCCGAATTCGCGTCTCCGTTTTGTTATCCTTCCTGGATATTCTCTGCTGAACACCGGCCCGCGGAGATACCGTCACAGATTTTGAGGTTTTCGTTACCGAATAGGTGTAATCTTCCATGTCGGAGTTGAAGTCATCGAGACTATCCGCCGAGAAGTACTTCTGCACCACTACCTCCTTCTCCGACCCATCGGAGTCTTCGTAATACTTGACGTTCTTCTTGTACACCTTCTTCCGTTTGTCTTTCTTTTTGGTTTCTTTGTCCTCCAGCGAGTCCGAGATCTCCATCAGCACATCCTTCTTCAACCGTTCCTCGTTCCGTTTTCGCCTCAAAATGCTTGCCCGGGTCTCTGCGTGTCGCGGAGGAGACTTCCTGTGTTCGTCCTCCTCCTGAATGGGGGTCCTAATCTTTCTCTTCACCGACTCCACCGTTATGAATCGCTTGCCCGACTTCCCGTTCGACTCACCGTCCGGCTTGTACTTTGTCCTCTTCCGCGTTCGCTTCCTTTTGATCAGGTAAACATCATCCGGACTATCCGGCGGACTGTACTTCACGTACTCGTACTCATCCTCCGAGAACGAATCGTCGTTTTCACTCTTGGTTCGCCTCCGTTCGATCTTTATGGGCTCCGTCTGGGTCGCTGTTTCACAGTCCGTTTGGGTTGCCACCCCGGCCATCGATTGACACGGTAGACTCTGAGTCTCCAGGGCCTGATCCTGTTGGGTGTACTTCTCCTCTAGCTTTTCCTTCTCCAGCAATATCTGCCGCAGAAGCGCGTTTTGTTGCTTCAACGAAGTCTCCAGCTCTTGCTGGACGAGTGAATGGTTCGAAACGGCATGCGTTATCTGTATCTCATCGTCGTCTCCGACTCCCTTGTTCGATTTCTGTTCATGCCCAATCTTAACCTCGGTCACGTGTTCCCCCCGATAACCCCCACCCGGCACCTCATTCGGCATTGTCTGAATAAAGGTTGTCCCCGGCAGCAGTTGGTAGTGCTCTCGGATGATCTGCTTCCCATTCGCCTGTTCCTCGATGTAGCGCCTCATCAGTATCTCCTTCCCTCCGTTATCCACCATTATATACTGCGGTTGACCAGGTCCTTCGCCATCACCACGACCCCCTCTCTGCGGCACATTCACGTAGATATTCTCCTCCTCATTCCTACCCCTCGTAATCAACCGCAAAATCTCCGCATTACCTTCCTTAATGTAGAACTGATCCCTCGGCTCGATCGTATCATCCGCTGGATTACCCATCCTCCCTTGGCGCTTGAAGCTCCCTCTTCGCTCGTAGTTCAAGTCACTTCCCCGGTCCATCTCGTGCCGTCGCATCGAATCTTCATCGATCTGGGTATGCTGCTGCTGCTGGTGGAGATGGTGATGGTGCTGAACCCGCTTCAAGCTCTGATACTCCGGATCGTGGTCGTCCACATCCTCGAGGTACACGTCCCGGTCCCGGTGCTGCTGCTCGTTGTTCAGCAGATTGCTCCGGGAGCGGTGGAGTCCCCCGTCGCTGTCACCACCGTTGCCGTCTTTCGCTGATTTGGATTTGTATTCGTTTCTGTGAAAGAGTGGGAGAGAGAGTGGGAAGTGGGTGGTTAGCTATTTCAGTTCCAATCGATTATTCCCCCAACCCGAAGCGGAATTGGGTCAAGGACATCCGGTAGGTGTTCGTCTGCAATCAGACCGGATCGATGCAGTCTCTCTGGCAGTTCGAAATAGACATGACCTGGAATTATGAAGCTTGCAACTACAGAATCCAATAAGAATCTCTTTGTTCTCTCGACCAATTTAACTTGTTTTTATTTCATTGTATTTTGGTTCTAATTGTGCATATTTCGTCTACCGCAGAGATGCATCGACTGCCGGTCGACTGCTATTCGCCCCCCTAACATTCCGTACTTTTTATTTATTCTTCAAACTTTTTTTCTTCTAGTATCGCACCACCACCAAGCGGCTCATCGGCGCCACCTGTACCGACCTTACTAACCTAATCTTAACAGTCTGGTCCTTCGTTCTACCACTCCGATCATCGGTCATCGTTTTCTTATCGCTGACGCCGCCGCCCACCACGGCTACCACTCCGCCGCCGCCACCACTGCTATCGCCGCCATCGTCGTCGTCGTCGTCTCTGATCGTGTGTCCCCGGTTGTCATGGCCTACTCCCATCGTCGTCGTGGTCGTCGCCGCCGCCGCTAGTGAGGCTTTGTTAGCGTGTCGTCTTCCTCTAAATTCCCAGCGCGTCGGCTTGGTACGGGAATCGGACGATCTATCCGCCGACCAGGCTTCTCGCCGTCCCATCCATTCCGCGACCTTTTTTTTTCGGAGAGGGGGTGGTTTGTGGGGAGTTCGGGGGGTCGGTGGGTGGAGAGGGGATCGAATGTTTCGTTCGCCAAGCGTGGGTCACAAAAACCACACGGGAACGAAAAATGAAAGAGAAGAGAAGAAATTTTTTGATTAGTACAAAACATAGGATGCCCTGGAACAAACAAAGTAGGCGCCTGAAAGCGGTGACCAGACACCAGAGAAAACACAGAGAGAGTGGGTACGTGGGTACGGGTTACCAGCAAATAAAAATCAAGCGCATTAGTTCGTGTCGGTTAGTATCGTGAGCATTAGCAATACGAAGGTGAGTGAGAGAAACAAAAAATTTACAAACAATCGGAGTCAAACAAACGCAACGCAACAAAACAAAACAAAAATGACAACGCTCGTTTTTGGGTGGCTGGATGGGTGGATGTTTGGGAACCGGATTCTAAAGGGATAAAGCATGGCAAGCATGGAAATCTTGTACTGAGAGAACAGCAGAGCGGAGGAGAAAATGAAAATAGAACAGAAAACAGAGAAGAACAGAGAGAGAATAGAAAATACGGAATCACACATCACTACCTGGACAGATTTTGACTGTTTTCCAATGGTTTGCTCTCTATGAACGAGATGTACATCATCTTCAATACTATTGATTCTAATTACTCTTTTTCTACGATTTGTGGATTTTTTGGGGGTTTTGTTTTATTTTGCCGAGGAGGGACAATACACGCATATAAAAAGAGAAGAGAAGAGAACAATACGGATTATTGTGGGTTCTATTTGTTTGTTTTTAATGCTGGAAACGAAATGATGATGACTGACTGACTGACTGGAGGAAATGGTTGTGATGGTGGTTTGTAGTAGTGGTAATGTGTTGCTGATGGCAGTGGCAGAGGTTCAAGTAGTAGTGGTGGTGGTGGTGATGATGGATTGATTGATTGTTTGTGTGTACGAAGAAGAAATAAAAAGTACGGCTCTTTCCTGGGTCTATGGGTCTATGATTGAAGACATAACAAAAAAAAGTGTTGTTTTATGTGATAGAGTTACTATGATGAAATGAGTAGAAAAACTCTAGTGTTTCAACATGTTTTTTTCCCTAGAAAAATGCATCTAAAAATACTCGATGAAATATTTTTTCCTGTAGTAGGTAAATGCAGTATCAGTCTAAAAATCCGAAATCAGAAAGCTTT
Source organism: Toxorhynchites rutilus septentrionalis (assembly GCF_029784135.1). Classification (NCBI taxonomy): domain Eukaryota; kingdom Metazoa; phylum Arthropoda; class Insecta; order Diptera; family Culicidae; genus Toxorhynchites; species Toxorhynchites rutilus. The sequence continues at coordinate 193,530,643 of NC_073744.1, forward strand.
TTATGATTACCCACTCCAAATATCTGTCGAACGTTATGCAGGCACTGGTTTATGAACCGATACGCCAATCTAAATAAATGGCAACTCTGGCATTTTGCTATTCTCTATCATGACGTTTAGACCGTTTGGTCACTAATTTGGAGAGTGGAGTGGTACACGAAAGCAGTATGACAAAAAGTGGCTGGGCAATTTATTACCTATTACCGGGGCAATTCATTACTCTCGACAAATCAAAATTATTTTCAGTTTTAATTGCTCTGTCGATTTCAGTTTCCGAGATAAAACTAAAATAAAGTTTAGAAAAAGCATTCCATGTGATCTAATGGGGTATTCTTCATAGAGATATAGAACTTGGCAACACTTTTCTACATGGGTCCCATTTTAACAAAGAGGTCTGTTGTTTTGTGTTTAGGATCTGACATTTTCGTTTCGAGGTTTTGCAGAACAATATAGCTGATGAGTTTCTTGGTACCAACGATGAATATACATAGTAGAAAACAGAGGAATTTGAGAAAAAATAAATGTTTGTCACTAACATAGTGAAAGATAGATCTTGAGAAAAGTTAAGCGAATAAAGAGAAATGAGAGGAAGAATGGGAAAGAGACTAGACGATGAGTTTTGATAGTGCAATGCAAATTTAAAAATATAATAAAACTTCCAAACAGAAAATTCTTATTCCTTATCCACCACAACCGTGACACTTCAATGATGAGAAATCCGGCTCTCACTGTTTTAACACATCAATTCCTCTTTAATAACAAAAGGCAGTGTTCTGCCCCTTTGAACGAAGATTTCGAGATAGAATTCTCGCGTAAATTTTGAAAAGGTCCTAAGTAACAAAAGTAAACAAATCGAGTTAATGGATGCATACTATTAGTGCTCAATCATTGAATGCAATGCGAAAACAACCGTTCAAGTATCTATCCTTTTCACCTTTTTATTACCGATACCAAAAATGTCCAATGTACAGATTCGAATTTTAAGCACTCGACTATTACTTCGGACGCCACTTTCCTCTAACGCTCGATACGTCCGAAGTAACAAAGCAATCAAAACAACACGAAGTCGCACTTCGGACATTTTGGATTTTTGTTATTTTCGGGTGTTGATATCGTTTTAAGTGCAATTCAACGAGTTATAACAATAATGATCTGCTTTTTGCACGAAATGCAAGTATTTGAAGCGTTGTTCAGTAGTTATTTGCAAATTGTCATCGTACAACGTAATTTGTCCAATGTACGAAGCGGTCAGTCAAAACGTCCAATGTAACATTTTTCGCTCTGAGGTTTCAATATCAAACTAAAATCACATAACAAGAGTTACGATTGGTTTTGCGGAATTATTATTGACTGCTAGTGGTAAAAGTAGTGATAAAGATGGATTCCTTTTGAAACAATTCGCGTAACAATGTTCCGATCTTCAACTTCGTTTTTCTCGAGTTGATGTGAATGTTACATAGGACCTTTTCAAAAATTACGCGAGAATTGAAGTATCTCTCCAAGAAGAATGTCATTAAGTTTATAACCGACCATTTCGAATTTAGTTAGTTAAATTGTACAAATTTCAATCTTTAACTACAGAGATCGACACGAATAATGGCCGAACAAGCATTATAGTGAATTTCACCTCATAAATATGTATTTTGTGAGATAAATAACCATATGATGTGCCATAATGACTGACAGGACTTAAATTCAGCTTGTTACAGTGACGATTAAGTCTTACATAAAAAAAACCTTGAGAAGCTCAAATAGTTTTGACAAACCCCTGATTTTATGACATTTCAGAGGTCATGTGCTGTTTTTTACGTTTGTGTGGAAAAGAACTCCAAGTGCATTGAGTACAAAATTGCTCATACAAGGAGTGGAGGATTATATGAGTGGAATTCTATTTAGTTTAAAAATCTGAAAGTTTGTACATGATTAGTTGTGCGACCTTTCGCAGCGAAAGACAGCGAAAAAGCTGGAATAAACCGTGGCTCACCTTATGGGATTGTAGCAAAACAACTCTTTTGGGATCAGTAGCTGATAGATTCAGAAGAGGTCTTCGGCAGATGGAAGAATCGTTGGGAGAATGAGAAAATTTTCGAAAGTCACCGTCCGTTCAAACCAGGAAAACCTCTCGCTACCATTTTACCGACAAAAATAAATTGCATAATAAACAAAGTGAAGCGTTTGACGTTTAGCCAAAAACAAGTAAACGAGAGAACTATGCTTCGGTTAGCATTTCATGATACACAGGCATGTGAACCCAAACGTCATGATCGCTTGCTGAAGGGCTACATATTTCTTCGCCCCTCATTCGCTACACATCGTTGATCGTATGCGTTTCCTTCTATACTGTACCGTATGCGTGGTAATGTTTGCACCATTGAGCAATGTCGAAATTTAAAAAAAAATCCATAAATTTTGGTTTTCTTTTTTTATTTATTCAAATATCTAATGCAGTTACAAGAAGTGGATGTAAATGGAAGCCAACGTATAATTATACCAGGTCTTGTTCCCCTTCAGTTCGGGAATGCGTGACTACCTACCGGCGAATATCTGTTTTATTGAAAAGCAAAGTGCTTCTTGAAGATTTTTCGCAACATCACGATGAGAGTTTTGTGTTAAACGGAGCAGTCCACCTGTTCCTTTTTCCGTTGAAAAATCGAAAGAAAGCATCTCTGATAACAAGATATGTTGTTTAAAATATTCTCAGCTTTCAAGAAAAAATATTTAAAACATATAGCGCCCTCTAGTCCAAAGCCATGAAAACAATAAAAAACGATTACAATCAATTTCGAAAATAAAAAAAAAATTGTTTGGTAAAAGGCTAGCTCACTAAACTTGATACATCGGTCATCTAAATCGGTTCAGTGGTTCAAAATTTTTGAAAAAAGTCTTTTTTGGGGTGGAAAGTGGAACAAATTTGATTTTTCGGACCGCCCAAAAATGGAAATGGGCACCCTAATAAAAAATACGGCTCTAATGTATTGCGATAAAGAACACAATTGCCACTTTTGACGAAAATCTGAGAACCACTATACCGGTTTGGCATGGAATGGCTGAGCAAGTAGTAATGCTAGGGCAGGTACCTAAACCCTAAACCTCTGTAAAATCTCATACAGTCTTAGCCTACAAAAGCATGAATATTTTTATTCGCTGATGTTTTTGTCCTTTTACACATTCAAGCATTTTTTTTTTGCCATGTATGAAGTCCCAAAATCAAAAACTTGAAGCTTCTAAATTGTGAATATTCCATCTCCATGTGCATTTATTATGAAGTTTCGAAAATCACTGAAAAAACATTAGATGTTGCCCCACGTTGCTCTATTTGTTTAGAGAAAATGCAAATATTTTTAATTTCGAATAAAACACAAATTGATTAGGAAAACTGAAGCAACCAAAGAGTTTAACACGTTTTTTAAAATTATTATTTTATAATTTTTGATTTGAAAGTTTAATTCGATTTTTGGTTTCGATTGGATTTTTTAATTTTTGAGTTTTTAGTTTTTGAGAAAAACAAAAAAAATTGAATTCAATTTTTTTTTTGATTTTTTGATTTTCGATCTTTTTATGCATCATTCCCCCCGATTGTTTGATATTTGAAATCCTGGATTATTTCTGGATTTCGATTTTTTTTATTTTCATTTCTACGAATTTTTTATTTTTGATATTTTAGATTTCTATATTTTTCACATATTCTTATTTTTCTTCTTTTTATCTTTCTTTTTTCTTTCTTTTTATTTTGCGTTTTTTATGTTTTCTCGGATTTTCTACTATAATTTTGTTTTATATTTTTTTCTTGATTTTTCTACTTGTCAGCTTTCTCATTTCATGATTTTAGATTTTTGATTTTTTTAAACATTTTTTCTATATTTTTTGAAATTTTGTTATTTTTTTATTTGACAATTTTTAGATTTTATGCTATTCCATTTTTCTAATTTACAAATATAATTAGAATTTGTTTTAGGATATTTGGATTTTTCTTTGCAGGGCAGAATCGAAAATCAAACAGCAAGAACTCGAAAGACCAAACATTGAAAATCGAAAAATTAAAAATCGAATCATCGAAAAAACAAAAAAAAATCAGAACACCAAAAAATTGATAAATTGTCGTCTCTTTTTTCTAATTATTTAATTTCTCATTATCTTATTTTATCATCATTTAATTTTTACATTTTTTGTTTATTCGACAACGACGATATCGTCACATTTTTTATTTGAGAGGCTTAGAATGAAAGGGGTGTAAGTGATTTGATCGATTTCTCTACATCGAATCTCTTCTTTGGTCATAGCTTAGCCTCAAATACATCCTCAGCTGTATTTGACAATGTGGAAGATTGGTCAGAACTCACCTATCAGATTCTATAGCAAACTCAAATTGGAACGTTTGTTGAGTTATTAATCACAGAAAAAGTTGACGAAGAGAAATCGACACCTTACACCCCTTGAATTCTGCGCCCCTCATTTGAAAAACAAAGAAATCGAATAACCAAAAATATGAAAAATCAAAAAAAAAAATGGAAAGTACAAAAACCAGAAAATGGAAAAAATAAAAAAAAATGGTACAATCGGAAAATCGAATGTTAAAATCGAAAAAATGAAACACTCAAGAGTTATTTTAGGATTTTTGTAATTTTTAATTTTTGATTGTTTTTTGGTTCCTTCTTATATTTTATATATATTTATATTTTTATATTTTTTTATTTTTATATTTTTATATTTTTATATTATATATATATTTATATATTTATATATATTTTATATATATATATTTTATATATATTTTTATATATATTTTTATATTTTTGTATTTTTATATTTTTATTTTTGTAATATAGCATTTTTGAATGTTGTAGATTTTTTTTTATTTACTGAGTTTTTCTTTTATTTTTGCGTTCAAGTTTCTCATTTTTAAAATACTGATTTGTCAATTTTTTAATTGATCAATCATTTACATTTTTGGATTCATAGATGTTTGAAATTTAGCATTTTTGAATTTATGGCAATTTTTTTCTTTTTTTTTTGGATTTTTAAATTTTTGTTGATGGGCCTAATAACTTTTAGGATTTTAATTTTCTAGAATTTTTTGATTTGTTGATTTTTTTTATTGCATGATTTTTTAAATGTTATTTTCATTTGTACGATTGTTTGATTATTTTTATTTAAATTTTGGAATTTTGTATTTTCCAGCTGTTGAGTAACTTTAAGATTTTTGGTTTTTTTTTTGTATTTTCGATTTCTCTATTTTTCATTGCCTTTTTTTTTCATTTACTGATTTTTCGATTTTCTGTTTTTTTTTATTTTTGGAATACAGGGCGGATACGATTATATAGTCTCCGATTTATGTTCACTGTATATAATCGAACCAAAACAATTATTTTTATTTGTTTTTTATACTTTTGGTTTTTTTTAATGAAAAAGAAGAATGAAATTTTTGATTAATCCCCTTAAAGTCAGAAAAAATCTTTCTCGCACGATGATTTTAAATTTATCCAGTATCTTTCAGGAGGCGATAGAGGATCATATTTGATGAAAAAAAATCCTTCTACGCATATGTTCGAATTTCAACAATGACAGTGTTATTGAACTTTTTTATTGTTCCGGGATCTATTTGCCTTAAACTGGCTCTACTCCAAAAAGTACGCTACGTAGGACAATTATGTTGCTTCCATTTAAAAGATGAGACAATTTAGTACAGGATATAGTTTTGAAACATCTAAATTATATCTTTTTGGGAGTGAAAAACTTAAAAGGTTGCGGTTTTGAAGGTATTATATTATTATTGACTTTAACCCAAAGATTATTAATTAACAATTTCAATTGTTTTTTTCTACCAAATTAACGCTCTCTAACCGCTTCGCAATTTGTTCTCTGACACCTAAGTTCTATCTTTCTTAGTTCCGCTGCAATGTCGTTATAAACAATTTCTGGTGAGAATTCAATCAAAATCTTCAAAAATCACGATTTTCGCTCCACTGTACTTATAATAGCCAATTAAATTTTACATTAACGTTCAAATATTACAAAATTTGTATTTTTTCAATTAATCATAATAATATTTGAAATATAAAAAAAAATGTTTACTATATATAATCGAGTCCAAAACTATATATATAATCTAGTCCGACCTGTATTATACGTTTGAATGCTATAAGTATTTTTTTAGATTTTTAGATTAACTAAGTTTTTGATTTTTTTTAGTTTTTGACATTTCAATTTCAAATTTGATTTTTATTGCATATTTCGTTTGAATTTCGGAATTTTGAAATTTTCAAACTGTTGATTTATTTTAGGATTTTTGGAATTTTTGATTTTTCGACATATAATTTTTTTGATTGGCAGACTTATCTCACTTCTTAACTAGGCGAACCTAGCCAGAATTTTCACCTGCCCCCGGGCTTCTGAATGCCAAAGGGGGACTAGGCTCTGCGGAATGCACGTATCTGCATGCTCGTGCTGTTTTAGTCCTGACCGAGGAATTGTCGGACAATCGCGCAGGTGCTAAGGATGACCGACTTTTGGATGCCGGCCAATTCCTTCTCGATGTTCAACACCTTTAGCGCTTCCAGAAGTGTCTTCGGGATAATTCCAGTTCCAGAGAGAACGACTGGAACAATTCTTGGGACCTCCCTTAGCCCCCACAGTTCCTTGAGCTCCACGGCTAATGGTCGGTACTTGCAGATTTTGCGACCGTGGGTCTCCTCCAGATTCTGGTTCAGTGGAATAGCGACATCGATGATGGTGACTTTGCGGTCGCTCTTGTCGTAAACCATTATATCTGGGCGGTTGTGGTGGATCGAGAGGTCGGTCAGAACAGTGCGATCCCAGTACAGCTTGAAACGGTCATTTTCCAGGACAGGTGCAGGCAGGTACCGGTAGTTTGGTACGTTGTCTTCCAGTAGAGCACATTGGAGCGCCAGTTGTGCACATTGAGTAGTAGTAGAGCACATTGGAGAGCACATTGGAGCGCCAGTTTTTATTTTTTTCATTTGCTTCTTTTTTGATTTTTTTTTATTTTTGCAATTGAGGAATGTTGAAATTTTTTATTATATCTTTTTTATTTACTGATTTTTAAATTTTATATTCATCAATAAATTACATTTTTTGGAGCTCCAGAATTCTGGAATTTCGAGTTGTTTTGTGACTTTTGAGTTATTTTTTGGAATTTTTGTTCTGCAATCAGTCTTCTTACCCCGATTTAGAACTTTGTTCTAAAACATTTATTTATTTTTAATTATCTTGTTTTTTTTTATTTACTGACTTTTCGAATTTTGATTCATTAGTTAATTTAATCTGATTTTTCGACTTTTGAATCATCAATTAATTACATTTTTGGAGCTCCAGATTTCTGGATTTTCGTGTTTTTCAACTTTTTAGTTATTTTTCCGAAGTTTTAAACATTTATTTTTATTTTTTTTTATTTTTATGGTTTTTTGATTTACTGACTATTCAAATTTCGATTCATTAGTAAATTTAATTTGTAGACCCCTAGATTTTTGGTTTTTGGAAATTCGCATTTTCATTTTTTTTGTAGTTTTTGAGTTATTTCTTTTGATTTTTTTTTGTAAAACTTCATTTTTTATTATTTGACCTTGCGATTTATATTAGTATTATTATTTTAGTTGATCTTACTCACTTAGTCCTTACCCATTGATTTTACTTACTTAACCGTTACCCATTTTTTCTCAACTGTAACCTTTATTAACTCAATTGCACGTTTTTTTTTATTAGAGACAACAACAGACATCTCTAGATTTACATTTTGTTTCAATTTTTTTTAGTAATATTTGATTGCTTTGTAGTTTTTGGCTTTGTGATAATAAATTAAGGCTCCATTTTGGTTCACTTTTTAGGATATGAACACAAATTGTATCACTGAATTGTTCCCTTAAGTTCAAAGTTGTTGGCCAATTCAAATAAAACATTTCAGCATTTCAAACATAATTCAATGAAATTGCGAAAAAATTCATGAGTGGCAGCATTCCTCGCGAGTCCGAATTTTTTTTCGTCTTCAACCATCATCACAGTCGATGAATGAAACGAACTATTCTAAATCCACATTTCAAAAGGGTCTATCTTCTTTGATCGATTCTCTTCACCGTCTTTCTCTTTCGATAACCACGGCATTTCAGACAGATTTCGCTCCAGTTTTGCCATGTAGTTTGATAAACGAGGTCCCCTTTCACACTCCTTGTCGTCGAACACATCAGGAAATCCTGATACTGCTGAGATATTAATGAAAGAGAATGTAGATGAAGAGAATCGATCAAAGAAAATAGACCCTTTTAACATGTTGATCTAGTATTGTGCTATTGTCTGATCATTTATTTCAATCATTTTTGACGTAGGATTACGTCTAACAGGAATATATGCGGGTTGAAATGAAAATCTAAACACTGAACATGTAGAAATAGATGAAAGATTTCGAATGCGTATGACTCGAGTATTGATTGATCGCAAAGATGATTGCATCAATGGATAGGGAATATTTATACGCATCTATCACAATAAATATTATTTTATTTTTCTTGCGATGAAGTATTGAATAATTGGGAAATGTGAATGTGAATTTGTGTGTGAATTTAAATGGCCCAATTTGTACTCCTCAAATTGTACCGATCAAAAAAAGCAATCGGAGCAACAGCGGAATACAATATGCCGCCCGGAATGTGTTTTCCTAACCCGGACTGTGAAGCCTGTGAAAATCGGCAATGTAGATACAAGAGGTGATTTGAATTTGAAGTTTAAAGCCTCTATAGTATAGAAAGTTCAAGTTGATGTTATTGATTCATGTAAGTCGGAAATGTAACAGATACAGAACAACTATTTGGATATTGGTAAGTTTTTTAAATTGACAGCACTTGGAGTATTCCTACGTGTCTCCAGTTATGTCCCCGAATCTTTGAACCGAATATTTTTGGCAAGGGTCTAGCTATTCTGGAAATGAACAATTCTTCTTTTTGCAGTTAACAATATCGTTATAGGAGAAATTTCACGCACGTAAGAATTAGAAGATTCATCAAAACCCCTCATGATCAGCATGTTAAACTCAGCGCTGTTGGTGTGAACATTGACACAATTCCGGTGCCATTTTCGGAGCACGAACTTCCATTAATTCACCGTATCCGTTGGCGAAAAACACAACTTGTTAGTATCATTGCAAATCACAGCAAACGTCAAACTGGGAGCGAGGGCTCTGTGTGTGAGAGTGTGAGTGTGCTTTTCGCTGTTAGTGCAGTGAAAGGTGGAAAAATTAACAAGAACGACAAGAGCGAGAGAGAGAGAGAGGGGTCGAAAGGTGGTAGATGTTTGTGTGTGTGAGTTAGCGAGACGGGGAAAAAATGTTTGCCTATTCTTTTGGTGGGGGGTCCAAAGAAAGAAGGAGGAGCAGAGCTTTTTTTCGCTCATGTTTCACAGCAAACGAGAAAACCCACATCCCGCGGAACAACTGGACTTACCTCGTGGCCGCGTACAGTGGGCACCAGGGACAGATGCAGCAGAGCAGCAGCGTCAGGACACCCAGTGCTAGCAGAATCGCCAGGAAGATCAGCAGCCAGAAGAGCACCCGGTTCTCCGCTTTGTAGAGAATCTAAAAGGAAGGGGGTTCGAATTCAAAAGTGGTCTTCTTCAAAGGCTAAGCCACAAAACTCACCGCAGTGCGCTCATCTTGGCTGATACTGTTCGTCACGGTCCCGTTGGCGGACAGCTTCTGCTGAATGCGAGCGATGTCCACCACGGAGTCGCCATCGTACAGGATGGTGGCCACAACCACGCTGCGATCCTTGCTGTCCCCACCGATGTCGGTAGCCCCCGGAACGTTACCGTTGTATGGTCGAACCTCCTGAATGATCACCCTGCCACCGGTCACATCCGCCAGTGTCTCTTGGATTTTGGCCCGATCGGGATCGTGTCCAGGTACGATAAAGGTCATCGTTCGCGTTCGACTCTCCGGTGGATAAATGCGAATGGTGGTCGTTGAGAATCGAACCGGCACGCCAAGATCGAACGCCCGGGCGGTCAGGACGAACACATCCGGGTCCGCTGGAGGTTGCTGCTGCTGTTGCTGACTAGTTCCGAGTTGGCGTCTTCGGCGGGAGGCGGCCTTCGCTCTGCGAACCAGCGCCGAGGTGAGCTTCAACTCGCCCGTGATCGGATGTAGCTCGAACTTGTTCTCGTAGTTGCCGTAGATCATCTCGTAGCGCACTTCGTTGTTTGGTGCTTCAGCATCGTTATCGGTCGCTTTGATGTACGCCGGAACGGTGAAGTTTCGTAGGTTCGGCGAGATTATGAACTCGTACAGACTTTTCTCGAAAGTCGGAGTCTCGTCGTTGACGTCTATGAGACGGATCACGAGCAGTACCTGGGCGCGGTTCCCAATGCCGTCGTCATCGCGGGCTTCCACGTACAGATGGTACTCGGGCATCGCCTCCCGGTCGAAACCGTGGTTGTTGGTGGACACGGTGATGACCCCCGAGAGGGGATCCAAGTTGAGGGAGGTGTTGTGCGGGCCGAGGATCTGAGTGTATCGGATTTTACCCCCCAGACCGGTGTCCACGTCGGTTGCGTGCACCTGGACGACCCGCGTGCCGGCGGTCATGTTCTCCGGGAGGTCTACGATGTAGTCGTTCTGCTCGAAGATGGGAGCGTTATCGTTGACGTCCGTCAGGTAGACGGTGACGTTTACCGAGGCGGAGAGGTTGGTCGCCGGACCAAGCTCCTGAGCGACAATCTGGAATGGCGGTGCGGGTTTTGATGAAGGTTGTAAAATGGGGGAAGTGGTTTTTCTTACCTGAAAGTGTACATACTCCACCGCTTCGTAGTCCAGCAGCTGGTTGTCTCTCACGCGGATGACAAAATTGGCGTGTCCTTCGGCCACGTTTGGAGAAATCTCGAACGTTCCGTTGTTCCCTATCAGTGTCAGCGAGAATACTCCATTTTTGCCCGCGTCGTCATCCATTACCCGCGGGGTGTACGGATCCGAGAAGGGGAGTGTCGTTCCAGGGGCTGCGTTTTCCTCCAACCGGGAGACATAGCTGTGGAAGGAGGAGGAGAAGAATCGTGAGAATCGATATAAACTCATCGTATTGATTGCGTTTTCACGACATTGCGTGTCTGTCCATTTTGGACACGTACTGATCATTTTCGAAGTACGGCGGGGAATTGCTCCGTTCGGGCAGGAAGAACGCCAGCTGCACAGTGGTAGCCATCGCCGGGGGTTCATCGCGGGCGACCTTGACCTCTTCGGCAATTACGGTCAATAGCACCGGGTCGCCAACGTGCGTGAGCGCCAGGATGTCATCCAGTGGGCGCAGGAGGGAAATCTCACCTGGAAAAAAAAGGGTGAAACGAAGGTTAATTGGTTGACTGCAGCCAGTCGCGGTTTGAACTTGAACTCACCACTAGTTTCATTGATGTCGAAAAAGGAAGTAAACGGATTCCCCTCCGACACGAGCCCGTACCGGATCTCCCTCGGCACCCCCTTGTCACCGTCCTCGGCGTGAACTTGGAGCACCTAAAGAATATGATTTTTGAGACATCATGAAAACAGATTGATGGCTTGCTTTAAACCGTACCTTGTCTCCCGGAATTAATCCCGTTGGTAGCCTTGTCACGGGCGGTGCCACAGTGAATACTGGTGGCACATCCTGCACGTCTTCCACGATGATGACCACCTCCAGACCGGCGATGTTTCGCGAATCTTGGCCAGGTTCCGCGTACGCATCCTGTGGAGGGAAACGAATTCGATTATTCACATTTTTTGTCGTAAATGAACCAATTTCAAACGTTTATTGCTCTGTCATATCATGATGAATTGATGAGATTTTCGCATCAATCGATTTATGTACTCCATAACAATTCATTACAATGAATAAAATAATATATTTTTTTGAAACAATTTAGAAATCTCAACCGTCAACCAAACGGAAATACCGCGTTTTGATTGTTCAGAATCGAAGATACAAGCTTCCTCTTGTACTCACAATAATTGTTCAGTCATTTCGTGGTAAATTTACGAGATTTTTATCAATCGATTTGGGCACTCCATATTAATTCATTACAATGAAAATTGATCAAACAATATACTTAAATGAAACTAACTATCAAACAATTTAAAAATCTCAATGAAAATTCTGTGTTCTGACTGGTCGTTTCGCAATAGCAATGGGTTTATACAAACAACCGCGCCACCCTCTCTATACAATTAACAATTGTTGTGACAATCAGATTAATGTGATGAGTGTTCCTCCATAGTTTATCAATTTACGTTCACTTATCACATTGTCATTGAAAATACAGCATTTATAGCATTATCTTGAGGTTTTATGTCATGAATTATGAAAAAGGGTAAAAAATAACGCTAAAAACGTTTATTCACCCCCAAACAGATACTACGATTTAAGCACAGCAGTGGAACTCCATTCAATTCACTGACTAAAAAGTGTCCACATTTTCAATCTTTGTTCACATGAAGCATATATTTTTGACATAGGACTATGTCTTTGATTTCTATATAGGGGGGTCACTCTAGGAAAAATGTAACGATTTATTAAGAGTTTTCAAACGCATATTACTCAAAATGGTTATTGCGACATATGTTGTGTTATATATCATTAGACAGGAAATTTATCCACAATTTTGTTTGCTTGAAACAAGAACAGTGAATATAGTAAAAAAGTTAACAATTTGACGATTTAATTGGGTATGTTTTCTTTCGATTGCACTATCCACTCGCTTCCTCCCCGACGCAACGAGCAATCTTTTTGCCTGAATTCGGGCGTTAGCTCATAATGTGAGTTGATGCGTAAAATGAATTATTCTCCATTTACCGATAATAGGCATTAATTCTACATTACATTGTATGTTGTCCAATCAATTTGAGCTCAATTCATGTTTTTATCGTGTAGGTCTCACTACTAACAAATTGTGTAATTATGGTCCAGGATGTCATAATATCGAGTATGTTGTTTGGTTATGTAAAAATGCAATAAATGAATTTAAATTGCTGCTGATTTAGAAGATCGAAAGGGTATACCTACGTAAATCAGATTATGATAGCTTGAGTAGTCGCTATCTTACAGGGCTATAAAGTTAACACAAACAATGTTCCGGACAACGTGGTAACGAAGGAGATAATGCTATTTTTATCTATAATATATTTTTCATAGTCATAGATTGAT